>NC_071341.1:2500000-3125000 GCF_027744825.2 Synchiropus splendidus | reverse complement strand
AACGCCAAACATAAAAATGTTGATAACTTTCGAAAAACACTTCAGAATGCTTAGATTTGATATGCAACTACTAGAAAGACCCTTTCTGCTATAGTGGGAGGTGAAAATTTCATGTTCTGAAGCATCCCTGCAAAGTTATGGCACAATGAAGAAAACCCTTTTTCAGCTTGAGATAAGGTGGGTTCCGGAACGCCAAACATAAAAATGTTGATAACTTTCGAAAAACACATCAGACAGCTTAGATTTGATATGCAAATACTAGAAAGAACCTTTCTGCTATAGTGGGAGGTTAAAATTTCATGTTCTGAAGCTTCCATGCAAAGTTATGGCACAATGCAGACAATGCGTTCTCAGCCTGAGATAAGGTCGATTCTGGAACGCGAAACATATAAATGTTGATAACTTTCGAAAAACACTTCAGATAGCTTAGATTTGATGTGCAACTACTAGAAAGATCCTTTCTGCTATAGTGGGAGGTGAAAATTTCATATTCCGCAGCTTTCCTGCAAAGTGATGGCACAATGCAGAAAACGCGTTTTCAGCCTGAGATAAGGTTGATTCCGGAACGCCAAACATAAGAATGTTGATGACTTTGGAAAAACACTTCAGACAGGTTAGATTTGATGTGCAACGACTAGAAGAACCCTTTCTGCTATAGTGGCAGGTTAAAATTTCATGTTCTGAAGCTTCCCTCCAAAGTTATGGCACAATGCAGAAAACGCGTTTACAGCCTGAGATAAGGTGGGTTCCCGAACGCCAAACATAAAAATGTTGATAACTTTGGAAAAACACTTCAGACTGCTTAGATTTGATGTGCAATTACTAGAAAGACCCTTTCTGCTATAGTGGGATGTGAAAATTTCATGTTCTGAAGCTTCCCTGCAAAGTTATGGCACAATGCAGAAAACGCATTTTCAGCCTGAGATACGGTCGATTCCGGAACGCCAAATATAATAATGTTGAAAACTTTTGAAAAACACTTCAGACAGCTTAGATTTGATGTGCAAGTATGAGAAAGACCCTTTCTGCTATAAAGGGAGGTGAGAATTTCATGTTCTGAAGCTTGCCTGCAAAGTTATGGCACAATGCAGAAAACGCGTTTTCAGCCTGAGATAAGGTCGATTCTGGAACGCGAAACATAAAAATGATGTTAACTTTCGAAAAACACTTCAGACAGCTTAGATTTGATGTGCAACTACTAGAAAGACCCTTTCTGCCATAGTGGGAGGTGAACATTTCATGTTCTGAAGCTTCCCTGCAAAGTTATGGCACAATGCAGAAAACGCGTTTTCAGCTTGAGATAAGGTCGATTCCGGAACGCCAAACATAAAAATGTTGATAACTTTCGAAAAACACTTCAGACAGCTTAGATTTGATGTGCAACTACTAGAAAGACCCTTTCTGCTATAGTGGGATGTTCAAATTTCATGTTCGGAAGCTTCCATGCAAAGTTATGGCACAATGCAGACAATGCGTACTCAGCCTGAGATAAGGTCGATTCTGGAACGCGAAACATAAAAATCTTGATAACTTTCGAAAAACACTTCAGACAGCTTAGATTTGATGTGCAACTACTAGAAAGATCCTTTCTGCTATAGTGGGAGGTGAAAATTTCATGTTCTGAAGCCTCCATGCAAAGTTATGGCACAATGCGTAAAACGCGTTTTCTGCCTGAGATAAGGTCGATACCGGAACGCCAAACATAAAAATGTTGATAACTTTCGGAAAACACTTCAGACATCTTAGATTTGATGTGCAACTACTAGAAAGACCCTTTCTGCTATAGTGGGAGGTGAACATTTCATGTTCTGAAGCCTCCCTGCAAAGTTATGGCACAATGCAGAAAACGCGTTTTCAGCTTGAGATAAGGTGGGTTCCGCAACGCCAAACATTAAAATGTTGATAACTTTCGAAAAACGCTTTAGACAGCTTAGATTTGATGTGCAACTACTAGAAAGACCCTTTCTGCTTTTAGTGGGACGTGAAAATTTCATGTTCTGAAGCTTCCCTGCGAACTTATGGCACAATGCAGAAAACGATTTTTCATCCTGAGATAAGGTCGATTCCGGAACGCCAAACATAAAAATGTTGATAACTTTGGAAAAACACTTCAGACCGCTTAGATTTGATGTGCAACTACTAGAAAGACCCTTTCTGCTATAGTGGGAGGTGAACATTTCATGTTCAGAAGCCTCCCTGCAAAGTTATGGCACAATGCAGAAAACGCGTTTTCAGCTTGAGATAAGGTGGGTTCCGGAACGCCAAACATAAAAATGTTGATAACTTTCGAAAAACACTTCAGACAGCTTAGATTTGATGTGCAACTACTAGAAAGATCCTTTCTGCTATAGTGGGACGTGAAAATTTCATATTCTGCAGCTTTCCTGCAAAGTGATGGCACAATGCAGAAAATGCGTTTTCAGCCAGAGATAAGGTTAATTCCGGAACGCCAAAAATAAAAATGTTGATAACTTTGGAAAAACACTTCAGACAGCTTAGATTTGATGTGCAAATTCTAGAAAGACCCTTTCTGCTATAGTGGGACGTGAAAATTTCATTTTCTGAAGCTTCCATGCAAAGTTATGGCACAATGCGTAAAACGCGTTTTCTGCCTGAGATAAGGTCGATACCGGAACGCCAAACATAAAAATGTTGATAACTTTCGGAAAACACTTCAGACATCTTAGATTTGATGTGCAACTACTAGAAAGACCCTTTCTGCTATAGTGGGAGGTGAACATTTCATGTTCTGAAGCCTCCCTGCAAAGTTATGGCACAATGCAGAAAACGCGTTTTCAGCTTGAGATAAGGTGGGTTCCGCAACGCCAAACATTAAAATGTTGATAACTTTCGAAAAACGCTTTAGACAGCTTAGATTTGATGTGCAACTACTAGAAAGACCCTTTCTGCTTTTAGTGGGACGTGAAAATTTCATGTTCTGAAGCTTCCCTGCGAAGTTATGGCACAATGCAGAAAACGATTTTTCATCCTGAGATAAGGTCGATTCCGGAACGCCAAACATAAAAATGTCGATAACTTTCGAAAATTACTTCAGACAGCTTAGATTTTATGTGCAACTACTAGAAAGACCCTTTCTGCTATAGTGGGACGTGAAAATTTCATGTTCTGAAGCTTCCCTGCAAAGTTATGGCACAATGCCGAAAACGCGTTTTCAGCCTGAGATAAGGTGGGTTCCGGAACGCCAAACATAAAAATGTTGATAACTTTGGAAAAACATTTCAGACAGCTTAGATTTGATGTGCACCTACTAGAAAGACCCTTTCTGCTATAGTGGGAGGTGAACATTTCATGTTCTGAAGCTTCCCTGCAAAGTTATGGCACATTGCAGAAAACGCGTTTTCAGCTTCAGATAAGGTGGATTCCGGAACGCCAAACATAAAAATGTTGATAACTTTCGAAAAACACTTCAGACAGCTTAGATTTGATGTGCACCTACGAGAAAGACCCTTTCTGCTATAGTGGGAGTTGAACATTTCATGTTCTGAAGCTTCCTTGCAAAGTTATGGCACAATGCAGAAAATGCGTTTTCAGCCTGAGATAAGGTTGATTCCGGAACGCCAAACATAAAAATGTTGATAACTTTGGAAAAACACTTCAGACCGCTTAGATTTGATGTGCAACTACTAGAAAGACCCTTTCTGCTATAGTGGGAGGTGAACATTTCATGTTCAGAAGCTTCCCTGCAAAGTTATGGCACAATGCAGAAAACGCGTTTTCAGCTTGAGATAAGGTGGGTTCCGGAACGCCAAACATAAAAATGTTGATAACTTTCGAAAAACACTTCAGAATGCTTAGATTTGATATGCAACTACTAGAAAGACCCTTTCTGCTATAGTGGGAGGTGAAAATTTCATGTTCTGAAGCATCCCTGCAAAGTTATGGCACAATGAAGAAAACCCTTTTTCAGCTTGAGATAAGGTGGGTTCCGGAACGCCAAACATAAAAATGTTGATAACTTTCGAAAAACACATCAGACAGCTTAGATTTGATATGCAACTACTAGAAAGACCCTTTCAGCTATAGTGGGAGGTGAAAATTTCATGTTCTGAAGCATCCCTGCAAAGTTATGGCACAATGCAGAAAACGCGTTTTCAGCCTGAGATAAGGTCGATTCTGGAACGCGAAACATATTAATGATGTTAACTTTCGAAAAACACTTCAGACAGCTTAGATTTGATGTGCAACTACTAGAAAGACCCTTTCTGCCATAGTGGGAGGTGAACATTTCATGTTCTGAAGCTTCCCTGCAAAGTTATGGCACAATGCAGAAAACGCGTTTTCAGCTTGAGATAAGGTCGATTCCGGAACGCCAAACATAAAAATGTTGATAACTTTCGAAAAACACTTCAGACAGCTTAGATTTGATGTGCAACTACTAGAAAGACCCTTTTTGCTATAGTGGGACGGGAAAATTTCATGTTCTGAAGCTTCCCTGCAAAGTTATGTCACAATGCAGAAAACCTGTTTTCAGCCTGAGATAAGGTGGGTTCCGGAACGCTAAACATAAAAATGTTGATAACTTTCGAAAAACACTTCAGACAGCTTAGATTTGATGTGCAACTACTAGAAAGACCCTTTCTGCTATAGTGGGAGGTTAAAATTTCATGTTCGGAAGCTTCCATGCAAAGTTATGGCACAATGCAGACAATGCGTTCTCAGCCTGAGATAAGGTCGATTCTGGAACGCGAAACATAAAAATGTTGATAACTTTCGAAAAACACTTCAGACAGCTTAGATTTGATGTGCAACTACTAGAAAGATCCTTTCTGCTATAGTGGGAGGTGAAAATTTCATATTCTGCAGCTTTCCTGCAAAGTGATGGCACAATGCAGAAAATGCGTTTTCAGCCTGAGATAAGGTTGATTCCGGAACGCCAAACATAGGAATGTTGATAACTCTGGAAAAACACTTCAGACAGCTTACATTTGATGTGCAATTACTAGAAAGACCTTTTCTACTATAGTGGGAGGTTAAAATTTCATGTTCTGAAGCTTCCCGGCAAAGTTATGGCACAACGCAGAAAACGCGTTTTCAGCCTGAGAAAAGGTGGGTTCCGGAACGCCAAACATAAAAATGTTGATGACTTTGGAAAAACACTTCAGACAGCTTAGATTTGATGTGCAACTACTAGAAAGACCCTGTCTGTTATAGTGAGAGGTGAAAATTTCATATTCTGCAGCATTCCAGCACCGTGATGGCACAATGCAGAAAACGCGTTTTCAGCCTGAGATAAGGTTGATTCCGGAACGCCAAACATAAGAATGTTGATGACTTTGGAAAAACACTTCAGACAGGTTAGATTTGATGTGCAACGACTAGAAGAACCCTTTCTGCTATAGTGGCAGGTTAAAATTTCATGTTCTGAAGCTTCCCTCCAAAGTTATGGCACAATGCAGAAAACGCGTTTTCAGCTTGAGATAAGGTGGGTTCCGGAACGCCAAACATAAAAATGTTGATAACTTTCGAAAAACACTTCAGAATGCTTAGATTTGATATGCAACTACTAGAAAGACCCTTTCTGCTATAGTGGGATGTGAAAATTTCATGTTCTGAAGCTTCCCTGCAAAGTTATGGCACAATGCAGAAAACGCATTTTCAGCCTGAGATACGGTCGATTCCGGAACGCCAAATATAATAATGTTGAAAACTTTTGAAAAACACTTCAGACAGCTTAGATTTGATGTGCAAGTATGAGAAAGACCCTTTCTGCTATAATGGGAGGTGAGAATTTCATGTTCTGAAGCTTGCCTGCAAAGTTATGGCACAATGCAGAAAACTCGTTTACAGCCTGAGATAAGGTCGATTCTGGAACGCGAAACATAAAAATGTTGTTAACTTTCGAAAAACACTTCAGACAGCTTAGATTTGATGTGCAACTACTAGAAAGACCCTTTCTGCCATAGTGGGAGGTGAACATTTCATGTTCTGAAGCTTCCCTGCAAAGTTATGGCACAATGCAGAAAACGCGTTTTCAGCTTGAGATAAGGTCGATTCCGGAACGCCAAACATAAAAATGTTGATAACTTTCGAAAAGCACTTCAGACAGCTTAGATTTGATGTGCAACTAGTAGAAAGACCCTTTCTGCTATAGTGGGAGGTGAAAATTTCATATTCCGCAGCTTTCCTGCAAAGTGATGGCACAATGCAGAAAACGCGTTTTCAGCCTGAGATAAGGTTGATTCCGGAACGCCAAACATAAGAATGTTGATGACTTTGGAAAAACACTTCAGACAGGTTAGATTTGATGTGCAACGACTAGAAAGACCCTTTCTGCTATAGTGGCAGGTTAAAATTTCATGTTCTGAAGCTTCCCTCCAAAGTTATGGCACAATGCAGAAAACGCGTTTACAGCCTGAGATAAGGTGGGTTCCCGAACGCCAAACATAAAAATGTTGATAACTTTGGAAAAACACTTCAGACTGCTTAGATTTGATGTGCAATTACTAGAAAGACCCTTTCTGCTATAGTGGGATGTGAAAATTTCATGTTCTGAAGCTTCCCTGCAAAGTTATGGCACAATGCAGAAAACGCATTTTCAGCCTGAGATACGGTCGATTCCGGAACGCCAAATATAATAATGTTGAAAACTTTTGAAAAACACTTCAGACAGCTTAGATTTGATGTGCAAGTATGAGAAAGACCCTTTCTGCCATAGTGGGAGGTGAACATTTCATGTTCTGAAGCTTCCCTGCAAAGTTATGGCACAATGCAGAAAACGCGTTTTCAGCTTGAGATAAGGTCGATTCCGGAACGCCAAACATAAAAATGTTGATAAGTTTCGAAAAACACTTCAGACAGCTTAGATTTGATGTGCAACTACTAGAAAGACCCTTTCTGCTATAGTGGGAGGTTAAAATTTCATGTTCCGAAGCTTCCATGCAAAGTTATGGCACAATGCAGACAATGCGTACTCAGCCTGAGATAAAGTCGATTCTGGAACGCGAAACATAAAAATGTTGATAACTTTCGAAAAACACTTCAGACAGCTGAGATTTGATGTGCAACTACTAGAAAGATCCTTTCTGCTATAGTGGGAGGTGAAAATTTCATATTCTGCAGCTTTCCTGCAAAGTGATGGCACAATGCAGAAAATGCGTTTTCAGCCTGAGATAAGGTTGATTCCGGAACGCCAAACATAGGAATGTTGATAACTCTGGAAAAACACTTCAGACAGCTTACATTTGATGTGCAATTACTAGAAAGACCCTTTCTACTATAGTGGGAGGTTAAAATTTCATGTTCTGAAGCTTCCCGGCAAAGTTATGGCACAACGCAGAAAATGCGTTTTCAGCCTGAGAAAAGGTGGGTTCCGGAACGCCAAACATAAAAATGTTGATGACTTTGGAAAAACACTTCAGACAGCTTAGATTTGATGTGCAACTACTAGAAAGACCCTGTCTGTTATAGTGAGAGGTGAAAATTTCATATTCTGCAGCATTCCAGCACAGTGATGGCACAATGCAGAAAACGCGTTTTCAGCCTGAGATAAGGTTGATTCCGGAACGCCAAACATAAGAATGTTGATGACTTTGGAAAAACACTTCAGAATGCTTAGATTTGATATGCAACTACTAGAAAGACCCTTTCTGCTATAGTGGGAGGTGAAAATTTCATGTTCTGAAGCATCCCTGCAAAGTTATGGCACAATGAAGAAAACCCTTTTTCAGCTTGAGATAAGGTGGGTTCCGGAACGCCAAACATAAAAATGTTGATAACTTTCGAAAAACACATCAGACAGCTTAGATTTGATATGCAATTACTAGAAAGAACCTTTCTGCTATAGTGGGACGTGAAAATTTCATGTTCTGAAGCTTCCATGCAAAGTTATGGCACAATGCAGAAAACGCGTTTTCAGCCTGAGATAAGGTCGATTCTGGAACGCGAAACATAAAAATGTTGTTAACTTTCGAAAAACACTTCAGACAGCTTAGATTTGATGTGCAACTACTAGAAAGACCCTTTCTGCCATAGTGGGAGGTGAACATTTCATGTTCTGAAGCTTCCCTGCAAAGTTATGGCACAATGCAGAAAACGCGTTTTCAGCTTGAGATAAGGTCGATTCCGGAACGCCAAACATAAAAATGTTGATAACTTTCGAAAAGCACTTCAGACAGCTTAGATTTGATGTGCAACTACTAGAAAGACCCTTTCTGCTATAGTGGGACGGGAAAATTTCATGTTCTGAAGCTTCCCTGCAAAGTTATGTCACAATGCAGAAAACCTGTTTTCAGCCTGAGATAAGGTGGGTTCCGGAACGCTAAACATAAAAATGTTGATAACTTTCGAAAAACACTTCAGACAGCTTAGATTTGATGTGCAACTACTAGAAAGACCCTTTCTGCTATAGTGGGAGGTTAAAATTTCATGTTCTGAAGCTTCCATGCAAAGTTATGGCACAATGCAGACAATGCGTTCTCAGCCTGAGATAAGGTCGATTCTGGAACGCGAAACATATAAATGTTGATAACTTTCGAAAAACACTTCAGATAGCTTAGTTTTGTTGTGCAACTACTAGAAAGATCCTTTCTGCTATAGTGGGAGGTGAAAATTTCATATTCCGCAGCTTTCCTGCAAAGTGATGGCACAATGCAGAAAACGCGTTTTCAGCCTGAGATAAGGTTGATTCCGGAACGCCAAACATAAGAATGTTGATGACTTTGGAAAAACACTTCAGACAGGTTAGATTTGATGTGCAATTACTAGAAAGACCATTTCTGCAATAGTGGGATGTGAAAATTTCATGTTCTGAAGCTTCCCTGCAAAGTTATGGCACAATGCAGAAAACGCATTTTCAGCCTGAGATACGGTCGATTCCGGAACGCCAAATATAATAATGTTGAAAACTTTTGAAAAACACTTCAGATAGCTTAGATTTGATGTGCAAGTATGAGAAAGACCCTTTCTGCTATAATGGGAGGTGAGAATTTCATGTTCTGAAGCTTGCCTGCAAAGTTATGGCACAATGCAGAAAACGCGTTTTCAGCCTGAGATAAGGTTGATTCCGGAATGCCAAACATAAAAATGTTGATAACTTTCGAAAAACACTTCAGACAGCTGAGATTTGATGTGCAACTACTAGAAAGAACATTTCGGCTATAGTGGGAGGTGTAAATTTCATGTTCTGAAACTTCCCTGCAAATTTATGGCACAATGCAGAAAACGCGTTTTCAGCATGAGACAAGGTCAATTCCAAAACGCCAAACATAAAAATATGATAACTTTGGAAAAACACTTCATACACCTTAGATTTGATGTGCAACTACTAGAAAGACCCTTTATGCTATTTTGGGAGGTTAAAATTTCATGTTCTGTAGCTTCCCGGCAAAGTTATGGCACAATGCAGAAAACGCGTTTTCAGCCTGAGACAAGGTGGGTTAAGGCACGTCAAACATTAAAATGTTGATAACTTTGGAAAAACACTTCAGACAGCTTAGATTTGATATACAACTACTAGAAAGACCTTTTCTGCTCTCGCGCAAGATTAAAATTTCATGTTCTGAAGCTTCCCTGCAAAGTTATGGCACAATGCAGAAAACGAGTTTTCAGCCTGAGATAAGGTCGATTTCGGCACGGCAAACATAAAAATGTTGATAACTTCGGGAAAACACCTCAGACTGCTTAGATTTGATGTCCAACTACTAGAAAGACCCTTTCTGATATAGTGGGTGGTGAAAATTTGATGTTCTGAAGCTTCCCTCCAAAGTTATGGCACAATGCGTAAAACGCGTTTTCAGCCTGAGATGAGGTGGGTTTCGGAACGCCAAAAATAAAAGTGTTAATAACTTTCGAAAAACACTTCAGACAGCTTTGATTTGATGTGCAACTACTAGAAAGACCCTTTCTGCTAAAGTGGGAGATGAAAATTTCATGTTCTGAAGCTTCCCTGCAAAGTTATGGCACAATGCAGAAAACGCGTTTTCTGCCTGAGTTAAGGTTGATTCCGGAACGCCAAACATAAAAATGTTGATAACTTTGGAAAAACACTTCAAACGGCTTAGATTTGATGTGCAACTACTAGAAAGATCCTTTCTGCTATAGTGGGAGGTGAAAATTTCATATTCTGCAGCTTTCCTGCAAAGTGATGGCACAATGCAGAAAATGCGTTTTCAGCCTGAGATAAGGTTGATTCCGGAACGCCAAACATAGGAATGTTGATTACTTTGGAAAAACACTTCAGACAGGTTAGATTTGATGAGCAACTACTAGAAAGACCCTTTCTGCTATAGTGGGACGTGAAAATTTCATGTTCTGAAGCTTCCCTGCAAAGTTATGTCACAATGCAGAAAACGCGTTTTCAGCCTCACATAAGGTCAATTCCGATACGCCAAACATAAAAATATTGATAACTTCGGAAAAACACTTCAAACAGCTTAGATTTGATGTGCAACTACTAGAAAGATCCTTTCTGCTATAGTGGGAGGTGAAAATTTCATATTCTGCAGCTTTCCTGCAAAGTGATGGCACAATGCAGAAAATGCGTTTTCAGCCTGAGATAAGGTTGATTCCGGAACGCCAAACATCGGAATGTTGATAACTTTGGAAAAACATTTCAGACAGGTTAGATTTGATGAGCAACTACTAGAAGGAACCTTCTGCTATAGTGGCAGGTTAAAATTTCATGTTCTGAAGCTTCCCTGCAAAGTTGTTGCACAATGCAGGAAACGCATTTTCAGCCAGAGAAAAAGTGGGTTCCGGACCGCCAAACATAAAAATGTTGATAACTTTGGACAAACACTTCAGACAGCTTCGATTTGATGTGCAACTACTAGAGAGACCCTTTATGCTATAGTGGGAGGTGAAAATTTCATGTTCTGAAGCTTCCCTGCAAAGTTATGGCACAATGCAGAAAATGCGTTTTCAGCCTGAGATAAGGTTGATTCCGGAACGCCAAACGTAGGACTGTTGATAACTTTGGAAAAACACTTCGGACAGCTTAGATTTGATGCGCAACTACTAGAAAGACCCTTTCGGCAATTGTGGGAGGTGAAAATTTCATGTTCTGAAGCTTCCCTGCAAAGTTATGGCACAATGCGTAAAACGCGTTTTCAGCCTGAGATAAGGTCGATTCTGGAACGACAACCATAAAAATGTTGATAACTTTGGAAAAACACATCAGACAGCTTAGATTTGATGTGCAACTACTAGATAGACCCTTTCTGCTATATTGGGAGGTCAAAATTTTATGTTCGGAAGCTTCCCTGCAAAGTTATGGCACAATGCAGAAAACGCGTTTTCAGCCTGAGATAAGGTCGATTCAGGAACGCCAAATATAAAAATGTTGAAAACTTTCGAAAAACACTTCAGACAGCTTAGATTTGATGTGCAAGTAAGAGAAAGACCCTTTCCGCTACAGTGGGAGGTGAAAATTTCATGTTCTGAAGCTTCCCTGCAAAGTTATGGCACAATGCAGAAAACGCGTATTCAGCCTGACTGTACGTACAGACCAAACGCGACTTCCGCGAGCGACACGACTGATTTGCATAGAAAGTCAATGGGGTTGGGCGACTGACGGCGACCAGCGGCGACCAACATGGCAGCGACACGACTGGGGTGTGCAACGCTACAAGATTTGAGCTACATACGGCGACTCCGGCTACTCAAGACGACACAACTGGGGTACAGCGACAGTCGCAGAAGTTCACCACCTGCGGAGCGTTGACCAATCAGAGACCAGATCCGCGAGTGACGTGTCCCGGCGGAGGAGAAGCAAATCGCTGCGGTTGTTTACTAACAGACTTTCCGCCGTCCTGAGAGTGGCTCAAATCGTGCATTTTTTAATTTCCACCGGAACATAAATAGGAAGAATCTTGTCCGGAGGGAAAGTTCGCCACAACGGTGACGTTCCTGGTGAGTTGAGACCTTTATTTACGTAAGTTTACTAAAGTTATGTTCGCCTAAACGCAATGTCCACCGAGTTTACGAGGCGAAGGCACCGCTGCGACGGTAGAAACTACGTATGTATGGTGACGAGATAAATAAGTACTGTTTCTGATTTAATTAAATTCAGATGAGACGTCCTGAAGGGTCTGTTTATATGAGGGGAGGACGGTGACCGAGGAGCGGAGTGGTCAGCGGCATCTACTGTAGTGCCGTGAAATGAGCGTTCTTCACCGTCCTCTCTCTTCTGGAGCCCTTCATCTCCAAGAGAGACCTCGGTGAACATGACTGGAGATGCAGCAGCAGCTGCTGCAGCAAGGTAACAGGTAGGTTTGCACGTTCATTTAGTGGGGACATTCTGAATACTAGATTAATATATAAATGTATGTAGCTTTCTGTATTGCTTTTTTCTGTATAGCTAGTACAATAATGTAATCACGCTATGCTGTCATTAAGGAGAGGAGGAGGATGGATCCACTCATGATGTTGGTGATGATGATGAGGAGGATGATGGACCTTCCTCTGCCTCACCTGGTGCTGCTGCGTCTCCTCCACCTGCCACTGGCCCCTCCTCATCCACTGCTGCTCCTGATGTATGTAGAAATTGTATTTTCTAGTATTATTCTATTTTTTTTAATTAAATGTTCTACATCATTCAAGCACTGTCATAGTGACATGACTTGCTTTAGGTTAACTATTGCTGTCCTATACAGATTTTATTTATTCGTACTCATCACTATGGCATGTAATTGAACTCAATTTTCATTATGTGCAGGACACCGATGGAAGAGACCAACAGAGGAAGGGGTCCCCCGATGCTGAAGCTGAGCTCAAACATCTACTAATGTACTCCTTCCACACACCCAGCTCAGAAGAAGGGACAGTTTTCAAGGTCCTCGTTCCTTCCAGGTTCCACATAAATTTAAAATGTACATGTTACTTTGCCAAGCAAAACAACAGCTGACTGAAATCATTTGGACCCTTCATTCATTTTCTTTGTAGCCACAGTTTCATTAAAGAACCGGACGCCGCCCCACTTCCTCCGCCTCTCTTGACCCTCGTCCCTCTGAGGAAGATCCTTCAAAACTCACCTACCTAGTTCACTTCAAGTTTGACTGCGATTCTGTGTGTATTGAATGAGTATAAATGAATGGAGTTACTTCATTTTTGCAAATAAAGTGTTTGACAATGAACATTTCTTTTTGTGAAAAATGGATTCACAGAAAAAAATAAAATCAAAAGCACTTTGCAAAATATCAACAAATTCAGTTGAACACAGCTTTGTTTTATTGCAGAGATGAATTCTACATGCAAGGACCTATGCTTTGTTAAAATAGGTGGCTGACTCTTGAAAGAGCAGTTGTGTTGCACTGATAACTGTTTTTTTTCCAAAAAGGAGAAGCCTCATCTTCAACAAAAACATATGTGGTCGGTGGCCGTGGTCCTCTGGTCAGCTCCTGGAAGTGGACGGTCACCAACACCGAAGCAGTTGGTGATGAGGTTCCTGTTACCGAAGATCTGCAAAATATAAACCATACATGGATATGTAAACATATATATGTTGGTGATAATTTAACAAAGTATATATCAACCATACAACAGTGCATCTAGGATAAATAGTTTCATCACAATGCATTTAACTGTTGCATTCATTGATTACCACAAAGTGGCGCTCACTGAAAATACTTTAGTGTACAAATTATTGACAATGACAGATTATGTATCTCCGAAAATTACTTCAAGCATACAGCAGATACGACCGCGGACTTCATGAACTGATGACAGTTCAGAAAGACTTGGACACAAGTCGCCGTACATAACTACACATCGAGTTGCTTACCGAGGACAGACGTTCGCCAGAGGACAGACCGCGGTACTTGGTGTCTTGTATTCGGCCACTGATCCGGACCAACAGGTCGTCCAACTCGCGGCGGTTCCGCCTGAAGTACCGCACGAAGCGGCCGTATCCCGGGGACGCTGCTGGAGCAGGAAGTTAAATTCACCAGAGTGAGCGGCTCTGGCGAATGCTACGAAACGAGAGACGTCTCTTTTTCCATGTTTTCAATTAATAAGTAGCGATAGTTTGAGCACCGGCTCCGCCATCTTCAATCCACCGTCCACAACAACTTGAGACCACGCCCCCCGGCGACTGACCTACTTTCGATCCGGACAGGTGGCGACTAATGACGACTTGAGCAAGCTACCTGCTGCTGACGACTGGCGCTACAGCGACAGAAATGTCGCGTTCGGTGTGTACGTACCTTGAGATAAGGTCGATTCCGGAACGCCAAACATAAAAATGTTTATTACTTTGGAAAAACACTTCAGACAGCTTAGATGTGATGTGCAACTACTACAAAGACACTTTTTGCAATAGTGGGATATGAAAATTTCATGTTCTGAAGATTTCCTGCAAAGTTATGGCAGAATGCGTGAATCGCGTTTTCAGCCTGAGATAAGGTCAATTCCGGAACGCCAAACATAAAAATGTTTATAACATTGGAAAAACACTTCAAACAGCTTAGATTTCATGTGCAACTACTAGAGCGACCCGTTCTGCTATAGTGGGATGTGAAAATGGAATGTTCTGAAGCTTCCCTGCAAAGTTATGGCACAAGGCAGAAAACGCGTTTTCAGCCTGAGATAAGGTGGGTTCCGGAACGCCAAACATAAAAATGTTGGTAACTTTGGAAAAACACTTCAGACAGCTTAGATGTGATGTGCAACTACTAGAAAGACCTTTTCTGGAATAGTGGGATATGAAAATTTCATGTTCTGAAGATTCCCTGCGAAGTTATGTCACAATGCAGAAAACGCGTTTTCAGCCTGAGATAAGGTGGGTTCCGGAAAGCCAAACATAAAAATGTTGATAACATTGGAAATACACTTCAGACAGCTTAGATTTGATGTGCAACTACTAGAAAGACCATTTCTGCTACAGTGGGTGGTTAAAATTTCATGTTCTGAAGCTTTCCTGCAAAGTTATGGCACAATGCAGAAAACGCGTTTTCAGCCTGAGATAAGGTGGGTTCCGGAACGCCAAACGTAAAAATGTTGATGACTTTGGAAAAACACTTCAGACAGCTTAGATTTGATGTGCAACTACTAGAAAGACCATTTCTGCTACAGTGGGAGGTGAAAATTTCATGTTCTGAAGCTTCCATGCAAAGTTCTGGCACAATGCAGAAAATGCGTTTTCAGCCTGAGATAAGGTCGATTCTGGAACGCGAAACATAAAAATGTTGATAACTTTCGAAAAACACTTCAGACAGCTTAGATTTGATTTGCAACTACTAGAAAGACCCTTTCTGCTATAGTGGGAGGTGAACATTTCATGTTCTGAAGCTTCCCTGCAAAGTTATGGCACAATGCAGAAAACGCGTTTTCAGCTTGAGATAAGGTCGATTCCGGAACGCCAAACATAAAAATGTTGATAACTTTCGAAAAACACTTCAGACAGCTTAGATTTGATGTGCAACTACTAGAAAGACCCTTTCTGCTATAGTGGGACGGGAAAATTTCATGTTCTGAAGCTTCCCTGCAAAGTGATGGCACAATGCAGAAAACGCGTTTTCAGCCTGAGATAAGGTAGATTCCGGAACGCCATACATAAAAATGTTTATAACTTTGGAAAAACACATCAGACAGCTTAGATTTGATGTGCAACTACTAGAAAGACCCTTTCTGCTATAGTGGGAGGTGAACATTTCATGTTCTGAAGCTTCCCTGCAAAGTTATGGCACAATGCAGAAAACGCGTTTTCAGCTTGAGATAAGGTCGATTCCGGAACGCCAAACATAAAAATGTTGATAACTTTGGAAAAACACTTCAGACAGCTTAGATTTGATGTGCACCTACTAGAAAGACCCTTTTTGCTATAGTGGGAGGTGGACATTTCATGTTCTGAAGCTTCCCTGCAAAGTTATGGCACATTGCAGAAAACGCGTTTTCAGCTTCAGATAAGGTGGATTCCGGAACGCCAAACATAAAAATGTTGATAACTTTCGAAAAACACTTCAGACAGCTTAGATTTGATGTGCACCTACGAGAAAGACCCTTTCTGCTATAGTGGGAGGCGAACATTTCATGTTCTGAAGCTTCCCTGCAAAGTTATGGCACAATGCAGAAAACGCGTTTTCAGCTTGAGATAAGGTCGATTCCGGAACGCCAAACATAAAAATGTTGATAACTTTCGAAAAACACTTCAGACAGCTTAGATTTGATATGCAACTACTAGAAAGACCCTTTCTGCTATAGTGGGACGGGAAAATTTCATGTTCTGAAGCTTCCCTGCAAAGTGATGGCACAATGCAGAAAACGCGTTTTCAGCCTGAGATAAGGTAGATTCCGGAACGCCATACATAAAAATGTTTATAACTTTGGAAAAACACATCAGACAGCTTAGATTTGATGTGCAACTACTAGAAAGACCCTTTCTGCTATAGTGGGAGGTTAAAATTTCATGTTCGGAAGCTTCCAGGCAAAGTTATGGCACAATGCAGAAAACGCGTTTTTAGCTTGAGATAAGATGGGTTCCGGAACGCCAAACATAAAAATGTAGATAACTTTCGAAAAACACTTCAGACAGCTTAGATTTGATGTGCAACTACTGGAAAGACCCTTTCTGCTATCGTGGGACGTAAAAATTTCATGTTCTGAATCTTCCCAGCAAAGTTATGGCACAATGCCGAAAACACGTTTTCAGCCTGAGATAAGGTGGGTTCCGGAACGCCAAACATAAAAATGTTGATAACTTTGGAAAAACACTTCAGACAGCTTAGATTTGATGTGCAACTACTAGAAAGACCCTTTCTGCTATAGTGGGAGGTGAAAATTTCATTTTCAGAAGCTTCCCTGCAAAGTTATGGCACAATGCGTAAAACGCGTTTTCAGCCTGAGATAAGGTCGATACCGGAACGCCAAACATAAAAATGTTGATAACTTTCGGAAAACACTTCAGACATCTTAGATTTGATGTGCAACTACTAGAAAGACCCTTTCTGCTAAAGTGGGAGGTTAAAATTTCATGTTCAGAATCTTCCCTGCAAAGTTATGGGACAATGCAGAAAACGATTTTTCATCGTCAGATAAGGTCGATTCCGGAACGCCAAACATAAAAATGTTGATAACTTTGGAAAACCACTTCAGACAGCTTAGATTTGATGTGCAACTACTGGAAAGACCCTTTCTGCTATAGTGGGCCGTGAAAATTTCATGTTCTGAGCCTTCCCTGCAAAGTTATGGCACAATGCCGAAAACGCGTTTTCAGCCTGAGATAAGCTGGGTTCCGGAACGCCAAACATAAAAATGTTGATAACTTTGGAAAAACACTTCAGACGGCTTAGATTTGATGTGCAACTACTAGAAAGACCCTTTCTGCAATAGTGGGAGGTGAAAATTTCATTTTCTGAAGCTTCCCTGCAAAGTTATGGCACAAAGCGTAAAACGCGTTTTCAGCCTGAGATAAGGTCGATACCGGAACGCCAAACATAAAAATGTTGATAACTTTCGGAAAACACTTCAGACATCTTAGATTTGATGTGCAACTACTAGAAAGACCCTTTCTGCTATAGTGGGAGGTGAACATTTCATGTTCTGAAGCCTCCCTGCAAAGTTATGGCACAATGCAGAAAACGCGTTTTCAGCTTGAGATAAGGTGGGTTCCGGAACGCCAAACATAAAAATGTTGATAACTTTCGAAGAACACTTCAGACAGCTTAGATTTGAAATGCAACTACTAGAAAGACCCTTTCTGCTATAGTGGACGTGAAAATTTCATGTTCTGAAGCATCCCTGCAAAGTTATGGCACAATGCAGAAAACCCGTTTTCAGCTTGAGATAAGGTGGGTTCCGGAACGCCAAACATAAAAATGTTGATAACTTTCGAAAAACACATCAGACAGCTTAGATTTGATGTGCAAATACTAGAAAGACCCTTTCTGCTATGGTGGGACGTGAAAATTTCATGTTCTGAATCTTCCCTGCAAAGTTATAGGACAATGCAGAAAACGATCTTTCATCCTGAGATAAGGTCGATTCCGGAACGCCAAACATAAAAATGTTGATAACTTTCGAAAAACACTTCAGACAGCTTAGATTTGATGTGCAACTACTAGAAAGACCCTTTCTGCTATAGTGGGAGGTGAACATTTCATGTTCTGAAGCTTCCATGCAAAGTTATGGCACAATGCAGAAAACGCGTTTTCAGCCTGAGATAAGGTCGATTCTGGAACGCAAAATATAAAAATGTTGATAACTTTCGAAAAACACTTCAGACAGCTTAGATTTGATGTGCAACTACTAGAAAGACCCTTTCTGCTATAGTGGGAGGTGAACATTTCATGTTCTGAAGCTTCCCTGCAAAGTTATGGCACAATGCAGAAAACGCGTTTTCAGCTTGAGATAAGGTCGATTCCGGTACGCGAAACATAAAAATGTTGATAACTTTCGAAAAACACTTCAGACAGCTTAGATTTGATGTGCAACTACTAGAAAGACCCTTTCTGCTATAGTGGGACGGGAAAATTTCATGTTCTGAAGCTTCCCTGCAAAGTTATGGCACAATGCATAAAACGCGTTTTCAGCTTGAGATAAGATGGGTTCCGGAACGCCAAACATAAAAATGTTGATAACTTTCGAAAAACACTTCAGACAGCGTAGATTTGATGTTCAAATACTAGAAAGACCCTTTCTGCTATAGTGGGACGTGAAAATTTCATGTTCAGAATCTTCCCTGCAAAGTTATGGGACAATGCAGAAAACGATTTTTCATCCAGAGATAAGGTCGATTCCGGAACGCCAAACATAAAAATGTTGATAACTTTCGAAAAACACTTCAGACAGCTTAGATTTGATGTGCAACTACTGGAAAGACCCTTTCTGCTATAGTGGGACGTGAAAATTTCATGTTCTGAAGCTTCCCTGCAAAGTTATGGCACAATGCCGAAAACGCGTTTTCAGCCTGAGATAAGGTCGATACCGGAACGCCAAACATAAAAATGTTGATAACTTTCGGAAAACACTTCAGACATCTTAGATTTGATATGCAACTACTAGAAAGACCCTTTCTGCTATAGTGGGAGGTGAACATTTCATGTTCTGAAGCCTCCCTGCAAAGTTATGGCACAATGCAGAAAACGCGTTTTCAGCTTGAGATAAGGTGGGTTCCGCAACGCCAAACATAAAAATGTTGATAACTTTCGAAAAACACTTCAGACAGCTTAGATTTGATGTGCAACTACTAGAAAGACCCTTTCTGCTATAGTGGGACGTGAAAATTTCATGTTCTGAAGCTTCCCTGCGAAGTTATGGCACAATGCAGAAAACGATTTTTCATCCTGAGATAAGGTCGATTCCGGAACGCCAAACATAAAAATGTTGATAACTTTTGAAAAACACTTCAGACAGCTTAGATTTGATGTGCAACTACTAGAAAGACCCTTTCTGCTATAGTGGGACGTGAAAATTTCATGTTCTGAAGCTTCCCTGCAAAGTTATGGCACAATGCCGAAAACGCGTTTTCAGCCTGAGATAAGGTGGGTTCCGGAACGCCAAACATAAAAATGTGGATAACTTTGGAAAAACACTTCAGACAGCTTAGATTTGATGTGCACCTACTAGAAAGACCCTTTTTGCTATAGTGGGAGGTGGACATTTCATGTTCTGAAGCTTCCCTGCAAAGTTATGGCACATTGCAGAAAACGTGTTTTCAGCTTCAGATAAGGTGGATTCTGGAACGCCAAACATAAAAATGTTGATAACTTTCAAAAAACACTTCAGACAGCTTAGATTAGATGTGCAACTACTAGAAAGACCCTTTCTGCTATAGTGGGAGGTGAAAATTTCATGTTCTGAATCTTCCTTGCAAAGTTATGGCACAATGCAGAAAATGCGTTTTCAGCCTGAGATAAGGTTGATTCCGGAACACCAAACATAAAAATGTTGATAACTTTTGAAAAACACTTCAGACAGCTTAGATTTGATGTGCAACTACTAGAAAGACCCTTTCTGCTATAGTGGGACGTGAAAATTTCATGTTCTGAAGCTTCCCTGCAAAGTTATGGCACAATGCCGAAAACGCGTTTTCAGCCTGAGATAAGGTCGATACCGGAACGCCAAACATAAAAATGTTGATAACTTTCGGAAAACACTTCAGACATCTTAGATTTGATGTGCAACTACTAGAAAGACCCTTTCTGCTATAGTGGGAGGTGAACATTTCATGTTCTGAAGCCTCCCTGCAAAGTTATGGCACAATGCAGAAAACGCGTTTTCAGCTTGAGATAAGGTGGGTTCCGCAACGCCAAACATAAAAATGTTGATAACTTTCGAAAAACACTTCAGACAGCTTAGATTTGATGTGCAACTACTAGAAAGACCCTTTCTGCTATAGTGGGACGTGAAAATTTCATGTTCTGAAGCTTCCCTGCGAAGTTATGGCACAATGCAGAAAACGATTTTTCATCCTGAGATAAGGTCGATTCCGGAACGCCAAACATAAAAATGTTGATAACTTTTGAAAAACACTTCAGACAGCTTAGATTTGATGTGCAACTACTAGAAAGACCCTTTCTGCTATAGTGGGACGTGAAAATTTCATGTTCTGAAGCTTCCCTGCAAAGTTATGGCACAATGCCGAAAACGCGTTTTCAGCCTGAGATAAGGTGGGTTCCGGAACGCCAAACATAAAAATGTGGATAACTTTGGAAAAACACTTCAGACAGCTTAGATTTGATGTGCACCTACTAGAAAGACCCTTTTTGCTATAGTGGGAGGTGGACATTTCATGTTCTGAAGCTTCCCTGCAAAGTTATGGCACATTGCAGAAAACGTGTTTTCAGCTTCAGATAAGGTGGATTCTGGAACGCCAAACATAAAAATGTTGATAACTTTCAAAAAACACTTCAGACAGCTTAGATTAGATGTGCAACTACTAGAAAGACCCTTTCTGCTATAGTGGGAGGTGAAAATTTCATGTTCTGAATCTTCCTTGCAAAGTTATGGCACAATGCAGAAAATGCGTTTTCAGCCTGAGATAAGGTTGATTCCGGAACACCAAACATAAAAATGTTGATAACTTTTGAAAAACACTTCAGACAGCTTAGATTTGATGTGCAACTACTACAAAGACCGTTTCTGCTTTAGAGGGAGGTGGAAATGTCATGTTCTGAAGCTTCCCTGCAAAGTTATGGGACAATGCAGAAAACGATTTTTCATCCTGAGATAAGGTCGATTCCGGAACGCCAAACATAAAAATGTTGATAACTTTCGAAAAACACTTCGGACAGCTTAGATCTGATGTGCAACTACTAGAAAGACTCTTTCTGCTATAGTGGGAGGTGAACATTTCATGTTCTGAAGCTTCCCTGAGAAGTTATGGCACAATGCATAAAACGCGTTTTCAGCCTGAGATAAGGTGGGTTCCGAAACGCCAAACGTAAAAATGTTTATCACTTTGGAACATCACTTCAGACAGCTTAGATTTGATGTGCAACTACGAGAAAGACCCTTTCTGCTATAGTGGGAGGTGAAAATTTCATGTTCTGAATCTTCCTTGCAAAGTTATGGCACAATGCAGAAAATGCGTTTTCAGCCTGAGATAAGGTTGATTCCGGAACGCCAAACATAAAAATGTTGATAACTTTGGAAAAACACTTCAGACAGCTTAGATTTGATGTGCAAATACTAGAAAGACCCTTTCTGCTATAGTGGGACGTGAAAATTTCATGTTCAGAATCTTCCCTGCAAAGTTAGGGGACAATGCAGAAAACGATTTTTCATCCTGAGATAAGGTCGATTCCGGAACGCCAAACATAAAAATGTTGATAACTTTCGAAAAACACTTCAGACAGCTTAGATTTGATGTGCAACTACTAGAAAGACCCTTTCTGCTATAGTGGGACTTGAAAATTTCATGTTCTGAAGCTTCCCTGCGAAGTTATGGCACAATGCAGAAAACGCGTTTTCTGCTTGAGATAAGGTGGGTTCCGGAACGCCAAACATAAAAATGTTGATAACTTTCGAAAAACACTTAAGACAGCTTAGATTTGATGTGCAAATACTAGAAAGACCCTTTCTGCTATAGTGGGAGGTGAAAATTTCAAATTCTGCAGCTTTCCTGCAAAGTGATGGCACAATGCAGAAAATACGTTTTCAGCCTGAGATAAGGTTGATTCCGGAACGCCAAACATAGGAATGTTGATAACTCTGGAAAAACACTTCAGACAGCTTACATTTGATGTGCAATTACTAGAAAGACCCTTTCTACTATACTGGGAGGTTAAAATTTCATGTTCTGAAGCTTCCCAGCAAAGTTATGGCACAACGCAGAAAACGCGTTTTCAGCCTGAGAAAAGGTGGGTTCCGGAACGCCAAACATAAAAATGTTGATGACTTTGGAAAAACACTTCAGACAGCTTAGATTTGATGTGCAACTACTAGAAAGACCCTGTCTGTTATAGTGAGAGGTGAAAATTTCATATTCTGCAGCATTCCTGCACAGTGATGGCACAATGCAGAAAACGCGTTTTCAGCCTGAGATAAGGTTGATTCCGGAACGCCAAATATAAGAATGTTGATGACTTTGGAAAAACACTTCAGACAGGTTAGATTTGATGTGCAACGACTCGAAGAACCCTTTCTGTTATAGTGGCAGGTTAAAATTTCATGTTCTGAAGTCTCCCTCCAAAGTTATGGCACAATGCAGAAAACCCGTTTTCAGCCTGAGACAAGGTCGATTCCGGAACGCCAAATATAATAATGTTGAAAACTTTTGAAAAACACTTCAGACAGCTTAGATTTGATGTGCAAGTAGGAGAAAGACCCTTTCTGCTATAGTGGGATATGAAAATTTCTTGTTCTGAAGATTCCCTGCAAAGTTATGGCAGAATGCGTAAATCGCGTTTTCAGCCTGAGATAAGGTCGATTCCGGAACGCCAAACATGAAAATGTTGATAACTTTGGAAAAACACTTCAGACAGCTTAGATTTGTTGTGCAACTACGAGAAATACCCTTTCTGCTATAGTGAGAGGTGAAAATTTCATATTCTGCAGCTTTCCTGCAAAGTGATGGCACAATGCAGAAAACGCGTTTTCAGCCAGAGATAAGGTTGATTCCGATGCGCCAAACATAAGAATGTTGATAACTTTGGAAAAACACTTCAGACAGGTTAGATTTGATGTGCAACTACTAGAAAGACCCTTTCTGCTATAGTGGGTGGTGAAAATTTAATGTCCTGAAGCTTCCCTGCAAAGTTATGGCTCAATGCAGAAAACGCGTGTTCAGCCTGAGATAAGGTGGGTTCCGGAACGCCAAACATAAAAATGTTGGTAACTTTGGAAAAACACTTCAGACAGCTTAGATGTGATGTGCAACTACTAGAAAGACCCTTTCTGCTATATTGGGAGGTCAAAATTTCATGTTCGGAAGCTTCCCTGCAAAGTTATGGCACAATGCAGAAAACGCGTTTTCAGCCTGAGATAAGGTCGATTCAGGAACGCCAAATGTAAAAATGTTGAAAACTTTCGAAAAACACTTCAGACAGCTTAGATTTGATGTGCAAGTAAGAGAAAGACCCTTTCCGCTACAGTGGGAGGTGAAAATTTCATGTTCTGAAGCTTCCCTGCAAAGTTATGGCACAATGCAGAAAACGCGTATTCAGCCTGAGATAAGGTCGATTCCGGAACGCCAAACATAAAAATGTTTATTACTTTGGAAAAACACTTCAGACAGCTTAGATGTGATGTGCAACTACTACAAAGACACTTTCTGCAATAGTGGGATATGAAAATTTCATGTTCTGAAGATTTCCTGCAAAGTTATGGCAGAATGCGTGAATCGCGTTTTCAGCCAGAGATAAGGTCGATTCCGGAACGCCAAACATAAAAATGTTTATAACATTGGAAAAACACTTCAAACAGCTTAGATTTCATGTGCAACTACTAGAGCGACCCGTTCTGCTATAGTGGGATGTGAAAATTTCATGTTCTGAATCTTCCCTGCAAAGTTATGGCACAAGGCAGAAAACGCGTTTTCAGCCTGAGATAAGGTGGGTTCCGGAACGCCAAACATAAAAATGTTGGTAACTTTGGAAAAACACTTCAGACAGCTTAGATGTGATGTGCAACTACTAGAAAGACCCTTTCTGTAATAGTGGGATATGAAAATTTCATGTTCTGTAGATTCCCTGCGAAGTTATGTCACAATGCAGAAAACGCGTTTTCAGCCTGAGATAAGGTGGGTTCCGGAAAGCCAAACATAAAAATGTTGATAACATTGGAAAAACACTTCAGACAGCTTAGATTTGATGTGCAACTACTAGAAAGACCATTTCTGCTACAGTGGGTGGTTAAAATTTCATGTTCTGAAGCTTTCCTGCAAAGTTATGGCACAATGCAGAAAACGCGTTTTCAGCCTGAGATAAGGTGGGTTCCGGAACGCCAAACGTAAAAATGTTGATGACTTTGGAAAAAACATTTCAGACAGCTTAGATTTGATGTGCAACTACTAGAAAGAGCCTTTCTGCTACAGTGGGTGGTTAAAATTTCATGTTCTGAAGCTTCCCTGCAAAGTTATCGCACAATGCAGAAAACGCGTTTTCAGCCTGAGATAAGGTCGATTCAGGAACGCCAAATATAAAAATGTTGAAAACTTTCGAAAAACACTTCAGACAGCTTAGAATTGATGTGCAAGTAGGAGAAAGACCCTTTCTGCTACAGTGGGAGGTGAAAATGTCATGTTCTGAAGCTTCCCTGCAAAGTTATGGCACAATGCAGAAAACGCGTATTCAGCCTGAGATAAGGTCGATTCCGGAACGCCAAACATAAAAATGTTTATTACTTTGGAAAAACACTTCAGACAGCTTAGATGTGATGTGCAACTACTACAAAGACACTTTCTGCAATAGTGGGATATGAAAATTTCATGTTCTGAAGATTTCCTGCAAAGTTATGGCAGAATGCGTGAATCGCGTTTTCAGCCTGAGATAAGGTCGATTCCGGAACGCCAAACATAAAAATGTTTATAACATTGGAAAAACACTTCAAACAGCTTAGATTTCATGTGCAACTACTAGAGCGACCCGTTCTGCTATAGTGGGATGTGAAAATGGAATGTTCTGAAGCTTCCCTGCAAAGTTATGGCACAAGGCAGAAAACGCGTTTTCAGCCTGAGATAAGGTGGGTTCCGGAAGGCCAAACATAAAAATGTTGATAACATTGGAAAAACACTTCAGACAGCTTAGATTTGATGTGCAACTACTAGAAAGACCCTTTCTGCTACAGTGGGTGGTTAAAATTTCATGATCTGAAGCTTTCCTGCAAAGTTATGGCACAATGCAGAAAACGCGTTTTCAGCCTGAGATAAGGTGGGTTCCGGAACGCCAAACGTAAAAATGTTGATGACGTTGGAAAAAACATTTCAGACAGCTTAGATTTGATGTGCAACTACTAGAAAGAGCCTTTCTGCTACAGTGGGTGGTTAAAATTTCATGTTCTGAAGCTTCCCTGCAAAGTTATCGCACAATGCAGAAAACGCGTTTTCAGCCTGAGATAAGGTCGATTCAGGAACGCCAAATATAAAAATGTTGAAAACTTTCGAAAAACACTTCAGACAGCTTAGAATTGATGTGCAAGTAGGAGAAAGACCCTTTCTGCTTTATAGGGAATTGAAAATTTCATGTTCTGAAGCTTTCCTGCAAAGTTATGGCACAATGCGTAAAACGCGTTTTTAGCCTGAGATAAGGTTGATTCCGGAACGCCAAACATAAAAATGTTGATAACTTTGGAAAAACACTTCAAACAGCTTAGGTTTGATGTGCAACTACTAGAAAGACCCTTTCTGCTATAGTGGGAGGTGAAAATTTCATGTTCTGAAGATTCCCTGCAAAGTTATGGCAGAATGCGTAAATCGCGTTTTCAGCCTGAGATAAGGTCGATTCCGGAACGCCAAAAATAAAAATGTTGATAACTTTGGAAAAACACTTCAAACAGCTTAGATTTCATGTGCAACTACTAGAAAGACCCTTTCTGCTATAGTGGGATGTGAAAATGTTATGTTCTGAAGCTTCCCTGCAAAGTTATGGCACAAGGCAGAAAACGCGTTTTCAGCCTGAGATAAGGTGGGTTCCGGAACGGCAAACATAAAAATGTTGATAACTTTGGAAAAACACTTCAGACAGCTTAGATTTGATGTGCAACTACTATAAAGACCCTTTCTGCTATAGTGGGATGTGAAAATTTCATGTTCTGAAGTTTCCCTGCAAAGTTATATCACAATGCAGAAAACGCGTTTTCAGCCAGAGATAAGGTCGATTCTGGAACGCCAAACATAAAAATGTTGATAACTTTGGAAAAACACTTCAGACAGCTTAGATGTGATGTGCAACTACTATAAAGACACTTTCTGCAATAGTGGGATATGAAAATTTCATGTTCTGAAGATTTCCTGCAAAGTTATGGCAGAATGCGTGAATCGCGTTTTCAGCCTGAGATAAGGTCGATTCCGGAACGCCAAACATAAAAATGTTTATTACTTTGGAAAAACACTTCAGACAGCTTAGATGTGATGTGCAACTACTACAAAGACACTTTCTGCAATAGTGGGATAAGAAAATTTCATGTTCTGAAGATTTCCTGCAAAGTTATGGCAGAATGCCTGAATCGCGTTTTCAGCCTGAGATAAGGTCGATTCCGGAACGCCAAACATAAAAATGTTTATAACATTGGAAAAACACTTCAAACAGCTTAGATTTCATGTGCAACTACTAGAGCGACCGGTTCTGCTATAGTGGGATGTGAAAATGGAATGTTCTGAAGCTTCCCTGCAAAGTTATGGCACAAGGCAGAAAACGCGTTTTCAGCCTGAGATAAGGTCGATTCAGGAACGCCAAATATAAAAATGTTGAAAACTTTCGAAAAACACTTCAGACAGCTTAGAATTGATGTGCAAGTAGGAGAAAGACCCTTTCTGCTTTATAGGGAATTGAAAATTTCATGTTCTGAAGCTTTCCTGCAAAGTTATGGCACAATGCGTAAAACGCGTTTTTAGCCTGAGATAAGGTTGATTCCGGAACGCCAAACATAAAAATGTTGATAACTTTGGAAAAACACTTCAAACAGCTTAGGTTTGATGTGCAACTACTAGAAAGACCCTTTCTGCTATAGTGGGAGGTGAAATTTTCATGTTCTGAAGATTCCCTGCAAAGTTATGGCAGAATGCGTAAATCGCGTTTTCAGCCTGAGATAAGGTCGATTCCGGAACGCCAAAAATAAAAATGTTGATAACTTTGGAAAAACACTTCAAACAGCTTAGATTTCATGTGCAACTACTAGAAAGACCCTTTCTGCTATAGTGGGATGTGAAAATGTTATGTTCTGAAGCTTCCCTGCAAAGTTATGGCACAAGGCAGAAAACGCGTTTTCAGCCTGAGATAAGGTGGGTTCCGGAACGGCAAACATAAAAATGTTGATAACTTTGGAAAAACACTTCAGACAGCTTAGATTTGATGTGCAACTACTATAAAGACCCTTTCTGCTATAGTGGGATGTGAAAATTTCATGTTCTGAAGTTTCCCTGCAAAGTTATATCACAATGCAGAAAACGCGTTTTCAGCCAGAGATAAGGTCGATTCTGGAACGCCAAACATAAAAATGTTGATAACTTTGGAAAAACACTTCAGACAGCTTAGATGTGATGTGCAACTACTACAAAGACACTTTCTGCAATAGTGGGATATGAAAATTTCATGTTCTGAAGATTTCCTGCAAAGTTATGGCAGAATGCGTGAATCGCGTTTTCAGCCAGAGATAAGGTCGATTCCGGAACGCCAAACATAAAAATGTTTATAACATTGGAAAAACACTTCAAACAGCTTAGATTTCATGTGCAACTACTAGAGCGACCCGTTCTGCTATAGTGGGATGTGAAAATGGAATGTTCTGAAGCTTCCCTGCAAAGTTATGGCACAAGGCAGAAAACGCGTTTTCAGCCTGAGATAAGGTGGGTTCCGGAACGCCAAACATAAAAATGTTGGTAACTTTGGAAAAACACTTCAGACAGCTTAGATGTGATGTGCAACTACTAGAAAGACCCTTTCTGTAATAGTGGGATATGAAAATTTCATGTTCTGTAGATTCCCTGCGAAGTTATGTCACAATGCAGAAAACGCGTTTTCAGCCTGAGATAAGGTAGGTTCCGGAAAGCCAAACGTAAAAATGTTGATGACTTTGGAAAAAACATTTCAGACAGCTTAGAATTGATGTGCAAGTAGGAGAAAGACCCTTTCTGCTTTATAGGGAATTGAAAATGTCATGTTCTGAAGCTTTCCTGCAAAGTTATGGCACAATGCGTAAAACGCGTTTTTAGCCTGAGATAAGGTTGATTCCGGAACGCCAAACATAAAAATGTTGATAACTTTGGAAAAACATTTCAAACAGCTTAGGTTTGATGTGCAACTACTAGAAAGACCCTTTCTGCTATAGTGGGAGGTGAAAATTTCATGTTCGGAAGCTTCCCTGCAAAGTTATGGCACAATGCAGAAAACGCGTTTTCAGCCAGAGATAAGGTCGATTGAGGAACGCCAAATATAAAAATGTTGAAAACTTTCGAAAAACACTTCAGACAGCTTAGATTTGATGTGCAAGTAAGAGAAAGACCCTTTCCGCTACAGTGGGAGGTGAAAATTTCATGTTCTGAAGCTTCCCTGCACAGTTATGGCACAATGCAGAAAACGCGTATTTAGCCTGAGATAAGGTCGATTCCAGAACGCCAAATATAAAAATGTTTAATACTTTGGAAAAACACTTCAAACAGCTTAGATTTCATGTGCAACTACTAGAGCGACCCGTTCTGCTATAGTGGGATGTGAAAATGGAATGTTCTGAAGCTTCCCTGCAAAGTTATGGCACAAGGCAGAAAACGCGTTTTCAGCCTGAGATAAGGTGGGTTCCGGAAAGCCAAACATAAAAATGTTGATAACATTGGAAAAACACTTCAGACAGCTTAGATTTGATGTGCAACTACTAGAAAGACCCTTTCTGCTACAGTGGGTGGTTAAAATTTCATGATCTGAAGCTTTCCTGCAAAGTTATGGCACAATGCAGAAAACGCGTTTTCAGCCTGAGATAAGGTGGGTTCCGGAACGCCAAACGTAAAAATGTTGATGACGTTGGAAAAAACATTTCAGACAGCTTAGATTTGATGTGCAACTACTAGAAAGAGCCTTTCTGCTACAGTGGGTGGTTAAAATTTCATGTTCTGAAGCTTCCCTGCAAAGTTATCGCACAATGCAGAAAACGCGTTTTCAGCCTGAGATAAGGTCGATTCAGGAACGCCAAATATAAAAATGTTGAAAACTTTCGAAAAACACTTCAGACAGCTTAGAATTGATGTGCAAGTAGGAGAAAGACCCTTTCTGCTTTATAGGGAATTGAAAATTTCATGTTCTGAAGCTTTCCTGCAAAGTTATGGCACAATGCGTAAAACGCGTTTTTAGCCTGAGATAAGGTTGATTCCGGAACGCCAAACATAAAAATGTTGATAACTTTGGAAAAACACTTCAAACAGCTTAGGTTTGATGTGCAACTACTAGAAAGACCCTTTCTGCTATAGTGGGAGGTGAAAATTTCATGTTCTGAAGATTCCCTGCAAAGTTATGGCACAAGGCAGAAAACGCGTTTTCAGCCTGAGATAAGGTGGGTTCCGGAACGGCAAACATAAAAATGTTGATAACTTTGGAAAAACACTTCAGACAGCTTAGATTTGATGTGCAACTACTATAAAGACCCTTTCTGCTATAGTGGGATGTGAAAATTTCATGTTCTGAAGTTTCCCTGCAAAGTTATATCACAATGCAGAAAACGCGTTTTCAGCCAGAGATAAGGTCGATTCTGGAACGCCAAACATAAAAATGTTGATAACTTTGGAAAAACACTTCAGACAGCTTAGATTTGACGTGCAACTACTAGAAAGACCCTTTCTGCTGTAGTGGGAGTTGAAAATTTCTCGTTCTGAAGCTTCCCTGCAAAGTTATGGCACAATGCAGAAAACGCGTATTCAGCCTGAGATAAGGTCGATTCAGGAACGCCAAATATAAAAATTTTGAAAACTTTCGAAAAACACGTCAGACAGCTTAGATTTGATGTGCAACTACTAGAAAGACCCTTTCTGCAATAGTGGGATTTGAAAATTTCATGTTTTGAAGATTCCCTGCAAAGTTAATGCAGAATGCGTGAATCGCGTTTTCAGCCTGAGATAAGGTCGATTCTGGAACGCGAAACATAAAAATGTTGATAACTTTCGAAAAACACTTCAGACAGCTTAGATTTGATTTGCAACTACTAGAAAGACCCTTTCTGCTATAGTGGGAGGTGAACATTTCATGTTCTGAAGCTTCCATGCAAAGTTATGGCACAATGCAGACAACCCGTTTTCAGCCTGAGATAAGGTCGATTCTGGAACGCCAAACATAAAAATGTTGTTAACTTTCGAAATACACTTCAGACAGCTTAGATTTGATGTGCAACTACTAGATAGACCCTTTCTGCTATAGTGGGAGGTGAACATTTCATGTTCTGAAGCTTCCCTGCAAAGTTATGGCACAATGCAGAAAACGCGTTTTCAGCTTGAGATAAGGTCGATTCCGGAACGCCAAACATAAAAAGGTTGATAACTTTCGAAAAACACTTCAGACAGCTTAGATTTGATGTGCAACTACTAGAAAGACCCTTTCTGCTATAGTGGGACGGGAAAATTTCATGTTCTGAAGCTTCCCTGCAAAGTGATGGCACAATGCAGAAAACGCGTTTTCAGCCTGAGATAAGGTAGATTCCGGAACGCCACACATAAAAATGTTTATAACTTTGGAAAAACACATCTGACAGCTTAGATTTGATGTGCAACTACTAGAAAAACCCTTTCTGCTATAGTGGGAGGTGAAAATTTCATGTTCTGAAGCTCCCTTGCAAAGTTATGGCACAATGCAGAAAACGCGTTTTCAGCCCGAGATAAGGTAGATTCCGGAACGCCATACATAAAAATGTTTATAACTTTGGAAAAACACATCAGACAGCTTAGATTTGATGTGCAACTACTAGAAAGACCCTTTCTGCTATAGTGGGAGGTTAAAATTTCATGTTCGGAAGCTTCCAGGCAAAGTTATGGCACAATGCAGAAAACGCGTTTTTAGCTTGAGATAAGATGGGTTCCGGAACGCCAAACATAAAAATGTTGATAACTTTCGAAAAACACTTCAGACAGCTTAGATTTGATGTTCAAATACTAGAAAGACCCTTTCTGCTATAGTGGGATGTGAAAGTTTCATGTTCAGAATCTTCCCTGCAAAGTTATGGGACAATGCAGAAAACGATTTTTCATCCTGAGATAAGGTGGGTTCCGGAACGCCAAACATAAAAATGTTGATAACTTTGGAAAAACACTTCAGACAGCTTAGATTTGATGTGCAACTACTTGAAAGACCCTTTCTGCTATAGTGGGAGGTGAAAATTTCATTTTCAGAAGCTTCCCTGCAAAGTTATGGCACAATGCGTAAAACGCGTTTTCAGCCTGAGATAAGGTCGATACCGGAACGCCAAACATAAAAATGTTGATAACTTTCGGAAAACACTTCAGACATCTTAGATTTGGTGTGCAACTACTAGAAAGACCCTTTCTGCTAAAGTGGGAGGTTAAAATTTCATGTTCGGAAGCTTCCCTGCAAAGTTATGGCACAATGCAGACAACGCGTTTTCAGCCTGAGATAAGTTCCATTCTGTAACGCGAAACATAAAAATGTTGATAACTTTCGAAAAACACTTCAGACAGCTTAGATTTGACGTGCAACTACTAGAAAACACTTCAGACAGCTTAGATTTGATGTGCAGGTAGGAGATAGACCCTTTCTGCTTTAGTGGGAATTGAAAATTTCATGTTCTGAAGCTTTCCTGCAAAGTCATGGCACAATGCGTAAAACGCGTTTTCAGTCTGAGATAAGGTTGATTCCGGAACGCCTAACGTAAAAATGTTGATGACTTTGGAAAAACACTTCAGACAGCTTAGATGTGATGTGCAACTACTAGAAAGACCCTTTCTGCTATAGTGGGAGGTGAACATTTCATGTTCTGAAGCTTCCCTGCAAAGTTATCTCACAATGCAGAAAACGCGTTTTCAGCCTGAGATAAGGTGGGTTCCGGAACGCCAAACATAAAAATGTTGATAACTTTGGAAAAACACTTCAGACAGCTTAGATTTGATGTGCAAATACTAGAAAGACCCTTTCTGCTATGGTGGGACGTGAAAATTTCATGTTCTGAATCTTCCCTGCAAAGTTATGGGACAATGCAGAAAACGATCTTTCATCCTGAGATAAGGTCGATTCCGGAACGCCAAACATAAAAATGTTGATAACTTTCGAAAAACACTTCAGACAGCTTAGATTTGATGTGCAACTACTCGAAAGACCCTTTCTGCTATAGTGGGAGGTGAAAATTTCATGTTCTGAAGCTTCCATGCAAAGTTATGGAACAATGCAGAAAACGCGTTTTCAGCCTGAGATAAGGTCGATTCTGGAACGCGAAACATAAAAATGTTGATAACTTTCGAAAAACACTTCAGACAGCTTAGATTTGATGTGCAACTACTAGAAAGACCCTTTCTGCTATAGTGGGAGGTGAACATTTCATGTTCTGAAGCTTCCCTGCAAAGTTATGGCACAATGCAGAAAACGCGTTTTCAGCTTGAGATAAGGTCGATTCCCGAACGCCCAACATAAAAATGTTGATAACTTTGGAAAAACACTTCAGACAGCTTAGATTTGATGTGCAACTACTATAAAGACCCTTTCTGCTATAGTGGGATGTGAAAATTTCATGTTCTGAAGTTTCCCTGCAAAGTTATATCACAATGCAGAAAACGCGTTTTCAGCCAGAGATAAGGTCGATTCTGGAACGCCAAACATAAAAATGTTGATAACTTTGGAAAAACACTTCAGACAGCTTAGATTTGACGTGCAACTACTAGAAAGACCCTTTCTGCTGTAGTGGGATGTGAAAATGGAATGTTCTGAAGCTTCCCTGCAAAGTTATGGCACAATGCAGACAACCCGTTTTCAGCCTGAGATAAGGTCGATTCTGGAACGCCAAACATAAAAATGTTGTTAACTTTCGAAAAACACTTCAGACAGCTTAGATTTGATGTGCAACTACTAGATAGACCCTTTCTGCTATAGTGGGAGGTGAACATTTCATGTTCTGAAGCTTCCCTGCAAAGTTATGGCACAATGCAGAAAACGCGTTTTCAGCCTGAGATAAGGTCGATTCCGGAACGCCACAAATAAAAATGTTGATAACTTTGGAAAAACACATCTGACAGCTTAGATTTGGTGTGCAACTACTAGAAAAACCCTTTCTGCTATAGTGGGAGGTGAAAATTTCATGTTCTGAAGCTCCCTTGCAAAGTTATGGCACAATGCAGAAAACGCGTTTTCAGCCAGAGATAAGGTAGATTCCGGAACGCCATACATAAAAATGTTTATAACTTTGGAAAAACACATCAGACAGCTTAGATTTGATGTGCAACTACTAGAAAGACCCTTTCTGCTATAGTGGGAGGATAAAATTTCATGTTCGGAAGCTTCCAGGCAAAGTTATGGCACAATGCAGAAAACGCGTTTTTAGCTTGAGATAAGATGGGTTCCGGAACGCCAAACATAAAAATGTTGATAACTTTCGAAAAACACTTCAGACAGCTTAGATTTGATGTTCAAATACTAGACAGACCCTTTCTGCTATAGTGGGATGTGAAAATTTCATGTTCAGAATCTTCCCTGCAAAGTTATGGGACAATGTAGAAAACGATTTTTCATCCTGTGATAAGGTGGGTTCCGGAACGCCAAACATAAAAATGTTGATAACTTTGGAAAAACACTTCAGACAGCTTAGATTTGATGTGCAACTACTAGAAAGACCCTTTCTGCTAAAGTGGGAGGTTAAAATTTCATGTTCGGAAGCTTCCCTGCAACGTTATGGCACAATGCAGACAACGCGTTTTCAGCCTGAGATAAGGTCCATTCTGGAACGCGAAACATAAAAATGTTGATAACTTTCGAAAAACACTTCAGACAGCTTAGATTTGACGTGCAACTACTAGAAAACACTTCAGACAGCTTAGATTTGATGTGCAGGTACGAGATAGACCCTTTCTGCTTTAGTGGGAATTGAAAATTTCATGTTCTGAAGCTTTCCTGCAAAGTTATGGCACAATGCGTAAAACGCGTTTTCAGTCTGAGATAAGGTTGATTCCGGAACGCCTAACGTAAAAATGTTGATGACTTTGGAAAAACACTTCAGACAGCTTAGATGTGATGTGCAACTACTAGAAAGACCCTTTCTGCTATAGTGGGAGGTGAACATTTCATGTTCTGAAGCTTCCCTGCAAAGTTATCTCACAATGCAGAAAACGCATTTTCAGCCTGAGATAAGGTGGGTTCCGGAACGCCAAACATAAAAATGTTGATAACTTTGGAAAAACACTTCAGACAGCTTAGATTCGATGTGCAAATACTAGAAAAACCCTTTCTGCTTTGGTGGGACGTGAAAATTTCATGTTCTGAATCTTCCCTGCAAAGTTATGGGACAATGCAGAAAACGATCTTTCATCCTGAGATTAGGTCGATTCCGGAACGCCAAACATAAAAATGTTGATAACTTTCGAAAAACACTTCAGACAGCTTAGATTTGATGTGCAACTACTCGAAAGACCCTTTCTGCTATAGTGGGAGGTGAAAATTTCATGTTCTGAAGCTTCCATGCAAAGTTATGGCACAATGCAGACAACCCGTTTTCAGCCTGAGATAAGGTCGATTCTGGAACGCCAAACATAAAAATGTTGTTAACTTTCGAAATACACTTCAGACAGCTTAGATTTGATGTGCAACTACTAGATAGACCCTTTCTGCTATAGTGGGAGGTGAACATTTCATGTTCTGAAGCTTCCCTGCAAAGTTATGGCACAATGCAGAAAACGCGTTTTCAGCTTGAGATAAGGTCGATTCCGGAACGCCAAACATAAAAATGTTGATAACTTTCGAAAAACACTTCAGACAGCTTAGATTTGATGTGCAACTACTAGAAAGACCCTTTCTGCTATAGTGGGACGGGAAAATTTCATGTTCTGAAGCTTCCCTGCAAAGTGATGGCACAATGCAGAAAACGCGTTTTCAGCCTGAGATAAGGTAGATTCCGGAACGCCATACATAAAAATGTTTATAACTTTGGAAAAACACATCAGACAGCTTAGATTTGATGTGCAACTACTAGAAAGACCCTTTCTGCTATAGTGGGAGGTTAAAATTTCATGTTCGGAAGCTTCCAGGCAAAGTTATGGCACAATGCAGAAAACGCGTTTTTAGCTTGAGATAAGATGGGTTCCGGAACGCCAAACATAAAAATGTTGATAACTTTCGAAAAACACTTCAGACAGCTTAGATTTGATGTTCAAATACTCGAAAGACCCTTTCTGCTGTAGTGGGATGTGAAAATTTCATGTTCAGAATCTTCCCTGCAAAGTTATGGGACAATGCAGAAAACGATTTTTCATCCTGAGATAAGGTCGATTCCGGAACGCCAAACATAAAAATGTTGATAACTTTCGAAAAACACTTCAGACACCTTAGATTTGGTATGCAACTACTAGAAAGACCCTTTCTGCTATAGTGGGAGGTGAAAATTTCATTTTCAGAAGCTTCCCTGCAAAGTTATGGCACAATGCGTAAAACGCGTTTTCAGCCTGAGATAAGGTCGATACCGGAACGCCACACATAAAAATGTTGATAACTTTCGGAAAACACTTCAGACATCTTAGATTTGATGTGCAACTACTATAAAGACCCTTTCTGCTAAAGTGGGAGGTTAAAATTTCATTTTCAGAATCTTCCCTGCAAAGTTATGGGACAATGCAGAAAACGATTTTTCATCGTCAGATAAGGTTGATTCCGGAACGCCTAACGTAAAAATGTTGATGACTTTGGAAAAACACTTCAGACAGCTTAGATGTGATGTGCAACTACTAGAAAGACCCTTTCTGCTATAGTGGGAGGTGAACATTTCATGTTCTGAAGCTTCCCTGCAAAGTTATCTCACAATGCAGAAAACGTGTTTTCAGCCTGAGATAAGGTGGGTTCCGGAACGCCAAACATAAAAATGTTGATAACTTTGGAAAAACACTTCAGACAGCTTAGATTTGATGTGCAAATACTAGAAAGACCCTTTCTGCTTTGGTGGGACGTGAAAATTTCATGTTCTGAAGCTTCCATGCAAAGTTATGGCACAATGCAGACAACCCGTTTTCAGCCTGAGATAAGGTCGATTCTGGAACGCCAAACATAAAAATGTTGTTAACTTTCGAAATACACTTCAGACAGCTTAGATTTGATGTGCAACTACTAGATAGACCCTTTCTGCTATAGTGGGAGGTGAACATTTCATGTTCTGAAGCTTCCCTGCAAAGTTATGGCACGATGCAGAAAACGCGTTTTCAGCTTGAGATAAGGTCGATTCCGGAACGCCAAACATAAAAATGTTGATAACTTTCGAAAAACACTTCAGACAGCTTAGATTTGATGTGCAACTACTAGAAAGACCCTTTCTGCTATAGCGGGACGGGAAAATTTCATGTTCTGAAGCTTCCCTGCAAAGTGATGGCACAGTGCAGAAAACGCGTTTTCAGCCTGAGATAAGGTAGATTCCGGAACGCCATACATAAAAATGTTTATAACTTTGGAAAAACACATCAGACAGCTTAGATTTGATGTGCAACTACTAGAAAGACCCTTTCTGCTATAGTGGGAGGTTAAAATTTCATGTTCGGAAGCTTCCAGGCAAAGTTATGGCACAATGCAGAAAACGCGTTTTTAGCTTGAGATAAGATGGGTTCCGGAACGCCAAACATAAAAATGTTGATAACTTTCGAAAAACACTTCAGACAGCTTAGATTTGATGTTCAAATACTCGAAAGACCCTTTCTGCTGTAGTGGGATGTGAAAATTTCATGTTCAGAATCTTCCCTGCAAAGTTATGGGAAAATGCAGAAAACGATTTTTCATCCTGAGATAAGGTCGATTCCGGAACGCCAAACATAAAAATGTTGATAACTTTCGAAAAACACTTCAGACACCTTAGATTTGATATGCAACTACTAGAAAGACCCTTTCTGCTATAGTGGGAGGTGAAAATTTCATTTTCAGAAGCTTCCCTGCAAAGTTATGGCACAATGCGTAAAACGCGTTTTCAGCCTGAGATAAGGTCGATACCGGAACGCCAAACATAAAAATGTTGATAACTTTCGGAAAACACTTCAGACATCTTAGATTTGATGTGCAACTACTAGAAAGACCCTTTCTGCTAAAGTGGGAGGTTAAAATTTCATTTTCAGAATCTTCCCTGCAAAGTTATGGGACAATGCAGAAAACGATTTTTCATCGTCAGATAAGGTCGATTCCGGAACGCCAAACATAAAAATGTTGATAACTTTGGAAAACCACTTCAGACAGCTTAGATTTGATGTGCAACTACTGGAAAGACCCTTTCTGCTATAGTGGGCCGTGAAAATTTCATGTTCTGAGGCTTCCCTGCAAAGTTATGGCACAATGCCGAAAACGCGTTTTCAGCCTGAGATAAGGTGGGTTCCGGAACGCCAAACATAAAAATGTTGATAACTTTGGAAAAACATTTCAGGCGGCTTAGATTTGATGTGCAACTACGAGAAAGACCCTTTCTGCAATAGTGGGAGGTGAAAATTTCATTTTCTGAAGCTTCCCTGCAAAGTTATGGCACAAAGCGTAAAACGCGTTTTCAGCCTGAGATAAGGTCGATACCGGAACGCCAAACATAAAAATGTTGATAACTTTCGGAAAACACTTCAGACATCTTAGATTTGATGTGCTACTACTAGAAAGACCCTTTCTGCTATAGTGGGAGATGAACATTTCATGTTCTGAAGCCTCCCTGCAAAGTTATGGCACAATGCAGAAAACGCGTTTTCAGCTTGAGATAAGGTGGGTTCCGGAACGCCAAACATAAAAATGTTGATGACTTTCGAAAAACACTTCAGACAGCTTAGATTTGATGTGCAACTACTAGAAAGACCCTTTCTGCTATAGTGGGAGGTGAACATTTCATGTTCTGAAGCTTCCCTGCAAAGTTATGGCACAATGCAGAAAACGCGTTTTCAGCTTGAGATAAGGTCGATTCCGGTACGCGAAACATAAAAATGTTGATAACTTTCGAAAAACACTTCAGACAGCTTAGATTTGATGTGCAACTACTAGAAAGACCCTTTCTGCTATAGTGGGACGGGAAAATTTCATGTTCTGAAGCTTCCCTGCAAAGTTATGGCACAATGCAAAAAACGCGTTTTCAGCTTGAGATAAGATGGGTTCCGGAACGCCAAACATAAAAATGTTGATAACTTTCGAAAAACACTTCAGACAGCGTAGATTTGATGTTCAAATACTAGAAAGGCCCTTTCTGCTATAGTGGGACGTGAAAATTTCATGTTCAGAATCTTCCCTGCAAAGTTATGGCACAATGCAGAAAACGATTTCTCATCCTGAGATAAGGTCGATTCCGGAACGCCAAACATAAAAATGTTGATAACTTTCGGAAAACACTTCAGACATCTTAGATTTGATGTGCAACTACTAGAAAGACCCTTTCTGCTATAGTGGGAGGTGAACATTTCATGTTCTGAAGCCTCCCTGCAAAGTTATGGCACAATGCAGAAAACGCGTTTTCAGCTTGAGATAAGGTGGGTTCCGCAACGCCAAACATAAAAATGTTGATAACTTTCGAAAAACACTTCAGACAGCTTAGATTTGATGTGCAACTACTAGAAAGACCCTTTCTGCTATAGTGGGACGTAAAAATTTCATGTTCTGAAGCTTCCCTGCGAAGTTATGGCACAATGCAGAAAACGATTTTTCATCCTGAGATAAGGTCGATTCCGGTACGCCAAACATAAAAATGTTGATAACTTTTGAAAAACACTTCAGACAGCTTAGATTTGATGTTCAAATACTAGAAAGACCCTTTCTGCTATAGTGGGACGTGAAAATTTCATGTTCTGAAGCTTCCCTGCAAAGTTATGGCACAATGCCGAAAACGCGTTTTCAGCCTGAGATAAGGTGGGTTCCGGAACGCCAAACATAAAAATGTTGATAACTTTGGAAAAACACTTCAGACAGCTTAGATTTGATGTGCACCTACTAGAAAGACCCTTTTTGCTGTAGTGGGAGGTGGACATTTCATGTTCTGAAGCTTCCCTGCAAAGTTATGGCACATTGCAGAAAACGCGTTTTCAGCTTCAGATAAGGTGGATTCCGGAACGCCAAACATAAAAATGTTGATAACTTTCGAAAAACACTTCAGAGAGCTTAGATTTGATGTGCACCTACGAGAAAGACCCTTTCTGCTATAGTGGGAGGTGAAAATTTCATGTTCTGAATCTTCCTTGCAAAGTTATGGCACAATGCAGAAAATGCGTTTTCTGCCTGAGATAAGGTTGATTCCGGAACGTCAAACGTAAAAATGTTGATAATTTTGGACCAACACTTCAGACAGCTTTGATTTGATGTGCAACTACTACAAAGACCGTTTCTGCTTTAGAGGGAGGTGAAAATTTCATGTTCTGAAGCTTCCCTGCGAAGTTATGGGACAATGCAGAAAACGATTTTTCATCCTGAGATAAGGTCGATTCCGGAACGCCAAACATAAAAATGTTGATAACTTTCGAAAAACACTTCGGACAGCTTAGATTTGATGTGCAACTAGTAGAAATACCCTTTCTGCTATAGTGGGAGGTCAAAATTTCATGTTCTGAAGCTTCCCTGAGAAGTTATGGCACAATGCAGAAAACGCGTTTTCAGCATGAGATAAGGTCGATTCCGGAACGCCAAACATAAAAATATTGATAACTTTGGAAAAACACTTCAGACAGCTTAGATTTGATGCGCAACTACTAGAAAGACCCTTTCTGCTATAGTGGGAGGTGAACATTTCATGTTCTGAAGCTTCCCTGAGAAGTTATGGCACAATGCAGAAAATGCGTTATCAGCCTGAGATAAGGTTGATTCCGGAACGCCAAACATAAAAATGTTGATAACTTTGGAAAAACACTTCAGACAGCTTAGATTTGATGTGCAAATACTAGAAAGACCCTTTCTGCTATAGTGGGACGTGAAAATTTCATGTTCAGAATCTTCCCTGCAAAGTTATGGGACAATGCAGAAAACGATTTTTCATCCTGAGATAAGGTCGATTCCGGAACGCCAAACATAAAAATGTTGATAACTTTCGAAAAACACTTCAGACAGCTTAGATTTGATGTGCAACTACTAGAAAGACCCTTTCTGCTATAGTGGGAGGTGAACATTTCATGTTCTGAAGCTTCCCTGCAAAGTTATGGCACATTGCAGAAAACGCGTTTTCAGCTTCAGATAAGGTGGATTCCGGAACGGCAAACATAAAAATGTTGATAACTTTCGAAAAACACTTCAGACAGCTTAGATTTGATGTGCACCTACTAGAAAGACCCTTTCTGCTATAGTGGGAGGTGAACATTTCATGTTTTGAAGCTTCCCTGCAAAGTTATGGCACATTGCAGAAAACGTGTTTTCAGCTTCAGATAAGGTGGATTCTGGAACGCCAAACTTAAAAATGTTGATAACTTTCGAAAAACACTTCAGACAGCTTAGATTAGATGTGCAACTACGAGAAAGACCCTTTCTGCTATAGTGGGAGGTGAAAATTTCATGTTCTGAATCTTCCTTGCAAAGTTATGGCACAATGCAGAAAATGCGTTTTCAGCCTGAGATAAGGTTGATTCCGGAACGCCAAACATAAAAATGTTGATAACTTTGGAAAAACACTTCAGACAGCTTAGATTTGACGTGCAACTACTAGAAAAACCCTTTCTGCTATAGTGATAGGTGAAAATTTCATTTTCTGAAGCTTCCCTGCAAAGTTATGGCACAAAGCGTAAAAAGCGTTTTCTGCCTGAGATAAGGTCGATTCCGGAACGCCAAACATAAAAATGTCGATAACTTTGTGAAAACACTTCAGACATCTTACATTTGATGTGCAACTACTAGAAGGACCCTTTCTGCTATTGTGGGAGGTTAAAATTCCATGTTCTGAAGCCTCCCTGCAAAGTTATGGCACAATGCAGAAAACGCGTTTTCAGCTTGAGATAAGGTGCGTTCCGGAACGCCAAACATAAAAATGTTGATAACTTTCGAAAAACACATCAGACAGCTTAGATTTGATATGCAACTACTAGAAAGACCTTTTCTACTATAGTGGGACGTGAAAATTTCATGTTCTGAAGCTTCCCTGCAAAGTTATGGCACAATGCAGAAAACGCGTTTTCAGCTTGAGATAAGGTGGGTTCCGGAACGCCAAACATAAAAATGTTGATAACTTTCGAAAAACACTTCAGACAGCTTAGATTTGATATGCAACTACTAGAAAGACCCTTTCTGCTATAGTGGGAGGTGAACATTTCATGTTCTGAAGCCTCCCTGCAAAGTTATGGCACAATGCAGAAAACGCGTTTTCAGCTTGAGATAAGGTGGGTTCCGCAACGCCAAACATAAAAATGTTGATAACTCTGGAAAAACACTTCAGACAGCTTACATTTGATGTGCAATTACTAGAAAGACCCTTTCTACTATAGTGGGAGGTTAAAATTTCATGTTCTGAAGCTTCCCAGCAAAGTTATGGCACAACGCAGAAAACGCGTTTTCAGCCTGAGAAAAGGTGGGTTCCGGAACGCCAAACATAAAAATGTTGATGACTTTGGAAAAACACTTCAGACAGCTTAGATTTGATGTGCAACTACGAGAAAGACCCTGTCTGTTATAGTGAGAGGTGAAAATTTCATATTCTGCAGCATTCTTGCACAGTGATGGCACAATGCAGAAAACGCGTTTTCAGCCTGAGATAAGGTTGATTCCGGAACGCCAAACATAAGAATGTTGATGACTTTGGAAAAACACTTCAGAGAGGTTAGATTTGATGTGCAACGACTAGAAGAACCCTTTCTGCTATAGTGGCAGGTTAAAATTTCATGTTCTGAAGCTTCCCTCCAAAGTTATGGCACAATGCAGAAAACGCGTTTTCAGCTTCAGATAAGGTGGATTCCGGAACGGCAAACATAAAAATGTTGATAAATTTAGAAAAACACTTCAGACAGCTTAGATTTGATGTGCACCTACTAGAAAGACCCTTTCTGCTATAGTGGGAGGTGAACATTTCATGTTTTGAAGCTTCCCTGCAAAGTTATGGCACATTGCAGAAAACGTGTTTTCAGCTTCAGATAAGGTGGATTCTGGAACGCCAAACTTAAAAATGTTGATAACTTTCGAAAAACACTTCAGACAGCTTAGATTAGATGTGCAACTACGAGAAAGACCCTTTCTGCTATAGTGGGAGGTGAAAATTTCATGTTCTGAATCTTCCTTGCAAAGTTATGGCACAATGCAGAAAATGCGTTTTCAGCCTGAGATAAGGTTGATTCCGGAACGCCAAACATAAAAATGTTGATAACTTTGGAAAAACACTTCAGACAGCTTAGATTTGATGTGCAACTACGAGAAAGACCCTTTCTGCTATAGTGGGAGGTGAAAATTTCATTTTCTGAAGCTTCCCTGCAAAGTTATGGCACAAAGCGTAAAAAGCGTTTTCTGCCTGAGATAAGGTCGATTCCGGAACGCCAAACATAAAAATGTCGATAACTTTGTGAAAACACTTCAGACATCTTACATTTGATGTGCAACTACTAGAAGGACCCTTTCTGCTATTGTGGGAGGTTAAAATTTCATGTTCTGAAGCCTCCCTGCAAAGTTATGGCACAATGCAGAAAACGCGTTTTCAGCTTGAGATAAGGTGCGTTCCGGAACGCCAAACATAAAAATGTTGATAACTTTCGAAAAACACATCAGACAGCTTAGATTTGATATGCAACTACTAGAAAGACCTTTTCTACTATAGTGGGACGTGAAAATTTCATGTTCTGAAGCTTCCCTGCAAAGTTATGGCACAATGCAGAAAACGCGTTTTCAGCTTGAGATAAGGTGGGTTCCGGAACGCCAAACATAAAAATGTTGATAACTTTCGAAAAACACTTCAGACAGCTTAGATTTGATATGCAACTACTAGAAAGACCCTTTCTGCTATAGTGGGAGGTGAACATTTCATGATCTGAAGCATCCATGCAAAGTTATGGCACAATGCAGAAAACGCGTTTTCAGCCTGAGAAAAGGTGGGTTCCGGAACGCCAAACATAAAAATGTTGATGACTTTGGAAAAACACTTCAGACAGCTTAGATTTGATGTGCAACTACGAGAAAGACCCTGTCTGTTATAGTGAGAGGTGAAAATTTCATATTCTGCAGCATTCTTGCACAGTGATGGCACAATGCAGAAAACGCGTTTTCAGCCTGAGATAAGGTGGGTTCCCGAACGCCAAACATAAAAATGTTGATAACTTTGGAAAAACACTTCAGACTGCTTAGATTTGATGTGCAATTACTAGAAAGACCCTTTCTGCTATAGTGGGATGTGAAAATTTCATGTTCTGAAGCTTCCCTGCAAAGTTATGGCAGAATGCGTAAATCGCGTTTTCAGCCTGAGATAAGGTCGATTCAGGAACGCCAAACATAAAAATGTTGAAAACTTTCAAAAAACACTTCAGACAGCTTAGATTTGATGTGCAAGTATGAGAAAGACCCTTTCTGCTATAATGGGAGGTGAAAATTTCATGTTCTGAAGCTTCCCTGCAAAGTCATGGCACAATGCAGAAAACGCGTTTTCAGCCTGAGATAAGGTTGATTCCGGAATGCCAAACATAAAATTGTTGATAAGTTTCGAAAAACACTTCAGACAGCTGAGATTTGATGTGCAACTACTAGAAAGAACATTTCGGCTATAGTGGGACGTGAAAATTTCATGTTCTGAAGCTTCCCTGCAAAGATATGGCACAATGCAGAAAACGCGTTTTCAGCAAGAGACAAGGTCAATTCCAGAACGCCAAACATAAAAATATGATAACTTTGGAAAAACATTTCATACACCTTAGATTTGATGTGCAACTACTAGAAAGACCCTTTCTGCTACAGTGGGAGGTTAAAATTTCAAGTTCTGAAGCTTCCCTCAAAAGTTATGGCACAATGCAGAAAACGCGTTTTCAGCCTGAGATAAGGTGGGTTCCGGAACGCCAAACATAAAAATGTTGATAATACTGGAAAAACACTTCAGACAGCTTAGATTTGATGTGCAACTACTAGAAAGACCCTTTCTGCTATAGTGGGATGTAAAAATTTCATGTTCCGAAGCTTCCCGGCAAAGATATGGCACAATTCCGAAAATTCGTTTTCAGCCTGAGATAAGGTCGATTCCCGAACGCCAAACATAAAAATGTTGATAACTTTGGAAAAACTATTCAGACAGCTTAGATTTGATGTGCAACTACTAGAAAGACCCTTTATGCTATTGTGGGAGGTTAAAATTTCATGTTCTGTAGCTTCCCGGCAAAGTTATGGCACAATGCAGAAAACGCGTTTTCGGCCTGAGATAAGGTGGGTTCCGGCACGTTAAACATTAAAATGTTGATAACTTTGGAAAAACACTTCAGACAGCTTAGATTTGGTATACAACTACTACAAAGACCTTTTCTGCTCTAGCGCAAGATTAAAATTTCATGTTCTGAAGCTTCCCTGCAAAGTCATGGCACAATGCAGAAAACGCGTTTTCAGGCTGAGATAAGGTCGATTCCGGTACGGCAAACATAAAAATGTTGATAACTTCCAGAAAACACCTCAGACTGCTTAGATTTGATGTCCAACTACTAGAAAGACCCTTTCTGATATAGTGGGTGGTGAAAATTCGATGTTCTGAAGCTTCCCTGCAAAGTTATGGCACAATACGTAAAACGTGTTTTCAGCCTGAGATAAGGTCAATTCCGGAACGCCAAATATAAAAATGTTGATAATTTTGGAAAAACACTTCAGACAGCTTAGATTTGATGTGCAACTACTAGAAAGACCCTTTCTGATATAGTGGGTGGTGAAAATTCGATGTTCTGAAGCTTCCCTCCAAAGTTATGGCACAATGCGTAAAACGCGTTTTCAGCCAGAGATAAGGTCGATTCCGGAACGCCAAACATAAAAATGTTGATAACTTTCGAAAAACACTTCAGACAGCTTAGATTTGTTGTGCAACTACTAGAAAGACCCTTTCTGCTATAGTGGGATATGAAAATTTCATGATCTGAAGCTTCCCTGCAAAGTTATGGCAGAATGCTTAAATCGTGTTTTCAGCCTGAGATAAGGTCGATTCCGGAACGCTAAACATAAAAGTGTTGATAACTTTGGAAAAACACTTCAAACAGCTTCGATTTGATGTGCAACTACTAGAAAGACCCTTTCTGCTATAGTGGGAGGTGAAAATTTCATATTCTGCAGCTTTCCTGCAAAGTGATGGCACAATGCAGAAAATGCGTTTTCAGCCTGAGATAAGGTTGATTCCGGAACGCCAAACATAGGAATGTTGATAACTCTGGAAAAACATTTCAGACAGCTTACATTTGATGTGCAATTACTAGAAAGACCCTTTGTACTATAGTGGGAGGTTAAAATTTTATGTTCTGAAGCTTCCCAGCAAAGTTATGGCACAACGCAGAATACGCGTTTTCAGCCTGAGAAAAGGTGGGTTCCGGAACGCCAAACATAAAAATGTTGATGACTTTGGAAAAACACTTCAGACAGCTTAGATTTGATGTGCAACTACGAGAAAGACCCTGTCTGTTATAGTGAGAGCTGAAAATTTCATATTCTGCAGCATTCCTGCACAGTGATGGCACAACGCAGAAAACGCGTTTTCAGCCTGAGATAAGGTTGATTCTGGAACGCCAAATATAAGAATGTTGATGACTTCGGAAAAACACTTCAGACAGGTTAGATTTGATGTGCAACGACTCGAAGAACCCTTTCTGCTATAGTGGCAGGTGAAAATTTCATGTTCTAAAGCTTCCCTCCAAAGTTATGGCACAATGCAGAAAACGCGTTTTAAGCGTGAGATAAGGAGAGTTCCGGAACGCCAAACATAAAAATGTTGATAACTTTGGAAAAACACTTCAGACTGCTCAGATTTGATGTGCAATTACTAGAAAGACCCTTTCTGCTATAGTGGGATGTGAAAATTTCATGTTCTGAAGCTTCCCTGCAAAGTTATGGCACAATGCAGAAAACGCATTTTCAGCCTGAGATGAGGTCGATTCCGGAACGCCAAATATAATAATGTTGAAAACTTTTGAAATACACTTCAGACAGCTTAGATTTGATGTGCAAGTATGAGAAAGACCCTTTCTGCTATAATGGGACGTGAAAATTTCATGTTCTGAAGCTTCCCTGCAAAGTTATGGCACAATGCAGAAAACACGTTTTCAGCCTGAGATAAGGTTGTTTCCGTAATGCCAAACATAAAAATGTTGATAACTTTGGAAAAACTCTTCAGACTGCTCAGATTTGATCTGCAATTACTAGAAAGACCCTTTCTGCTATAGTGGGATATAAAATTTTTATGTTCTGAAGATTCCCTGCAAAGTTATGGCAGAATGCGTAAATCGCGTTTTCAGCCTGAGATAAGGTCGATTCAGGAACGGCAAACATAAAAATGTTGAAAACTTTCAAAAAACACTTCAGACAGCTTAGATTTGATGTGCAACTCCTAGAAAGACCCTTTCTGCTACAGTGGGAGGTTAAAATTTCAAGTTCTGAAGCTTCCCTCCAAAGTTATGGCACAATGCAAAAAAAGCGTTTAGAGCCTGAGATAAGCTTGATTCCGGAACGCCAAACATAAAAATGTTGATAATACTGGAAAAACACTTCAGACAGCTTAGATTTGATGTGCAACTACTAGAAAGACCCTTTCTGCTACAGTGGGAGTTGAAAATTCGCTGTTCTGAAGCTTCCCTGCAAAGTTATGGCACAATACGTAAAACGCGTTTTCAGCCTGAGATAAGGTCAATTCCGGAACGCCAAATATAAAAATGTTGATAACTTTGGGAAAACACTTCAGACTGCTTAGATTTGATGTGCAACTACTAGAAAGACCCTTTCTGATATAGTGGGAGGTCAAAATTTCGTGTTCTGAAGTTTCCCTGCAAAGTGATGGCACAATGCAGAAAACGCGTTTTCAGCCTGAGATAAGGTGGGTTCCGAAACGCCTAACGTAAAAATGTTGATGACTTTGGAAAAACACTTCAGACAGCTTAGATATGATGTGCAACTACTAGAATGACCTTTTCTGCTTTAGTGGGAGGTGAAATTTTCATGTTCTGAAGCTTCCCTGCAAAGTTATGGCACAATGCAGAAAACGCGTTTTCAGCCGGAGATAAGGTCGATCCCGAAACGCCCAACATAAAAATGTTGATGACTTTGGAAAAACACTTTCGACAGCTTAGATTTGATGTGCAACTACTAGAAAGACCCTTTCTGCTATAGTGGGAGGTTAAAATTTCATGTTCTGAAGCTTCCCTGCAAAGTCATGGCACATTGCGTAAAACGCGTTTTCAGCCTGAGATGAGGTTGATTTCAGAACGCCAAACATAAAAATGTTGAGAACTTTGGAAAAACACATCAGACAGCTTAGATTTGATGTGCAACTACTAGAAAGACCCTTTCTGCAATAGTGGGATATGAAAATTTCTTGTTCTGAAGATTCCCTGCAAAGTTATGGCAGAATGCGTGAATCGCGTTTTCAGCCTGAGATAAGGTCGATTCCGGAACGCCAAACATAAAAATTTTTATAACTTTGGAAAAACACTTCAAACAGCTTAGATTTCATGTGCAACTACTAGAGCGACCCGTTCTGCTATAGTGGGATGTGAAAATGTAATGTTCTGAAGCTTCCCTGCAAAGTTATGGCACAAGGCAGAAAACGCGTTTTCAGCCTGAGACAAGGTGGGTTCCGGAACGCCAAACATAAAAATGTTGATAACTTTGGAAAAACACTTCAGACAGCTTAGATTTGATGTGCAAGTATGAGAAAGACCCTTTCTGCTATAATGGGACGTGAAAATTTCATGTTCTGAAGCTTCCCTGCAAAGTTATGGCACAATGCAGAAAACACGTTTTCAGCCTGAGATAAGGTTGATTCCGGAATGCCAAACATAAAAATGTTTATAACTTTCGAAAAACACTTCAGACAGCTGAGATTTGATGTGCAACTACTAGAAAGAACAATTCAGCTATAGTGGGAGGTGTAAATTTCATGTTCTGAAACTTCCCTGCAAAGTTATGGCACAATGCAGAAAACGCGTTTTCAGCATGAGACAAGGTCAATTCCAGAACGCCAAACATAAAAATATGATAACTTTGGAAAAACACTTCATACAGCTTAGATTTGATGTGCAACTACTAGAAAGACCCTTTCTGCTATCGTGGGAGGTGAAAATTTCATGTTCTGAAGCTTCCCGGCAAAGATATGGCACAATGCAGAAAAGGCGTTTTCAATAAGGTGCGATCCGGAACGCCAAACATAAAAATGTTGATATCTTTCGAAAAACACTACAGACAGCTTAGATTTGATGTGCAACTACTAGAAAGACCCTTTCTGCTATTGCGGTAGGTGAACATTTCATGTTCTGAAGCTTCCATGCAAAGGCACAATGGCACAATGCAGACAACCCGTTTTCAGCCTGAGATAAGGTCGATTCAGGAACGCCAAACATAAAAATGTTGAAAACTTTCAAAAAACACTTCAGACAGCTTAGATTTGATGTGCAAGTAGGAGAAAGACCCTTTCTGCTTTAGTGGGAATTGAAAATTTCATGTTCTGAAGCTTCCCTGCAAAGTTATGGCACAATGCAGAAAACGCGTTTTCAGCCTGAGATAAGGTGGGTTCCGGAACGCCAAACATAAAAATGTTGATAACTTTGGAAAAACAATTCAGGCAGCTTAGATTTGATGTGCAACTACTAGAAAGACCCTTTCTGCTATAGTGGGAGGTGAAACTTTCATGTTCTGAAGCTTTCCTTCAAAGTTATGGCACAATGCAGAAAACGCATTTTCAGCCTGAGAAAAGGTCGATTCCGGAACGCCAAATATAATAATGTTGAAAACTTTTGAAAAACACTTCAGACAGCTTAGATTTGATGTGCAACTACTAGAAAGACCCTTTCTGCTACAGTGGGAGGTGAAAATTTCATGTTCTGAAGCTTCCCGGCAAAGTTATGGCACAATGCAGAAAAGGCGTTTTCAATAAGGTGCGATCCGGAACGCCAAACATAAAAATGTTGATATCTTTCGAAAAACACTACAGACAGCTTAGATTTGATGTGCAACTCCTAGAAAGACCCTTTCTGCTACAGTGGGAGGTTAAAATTTCAAGTTCTGAAGCTTCCCTCCAAAGTTATGGCACAATGCAAAAAAAGCGTTTAGAGCCTGAGATAAGGTTGATTCCGGAACGCCAAACATAAAAATGTTGATAATACTGGAAAAACCCTTCAGACAGCTTAGATTTGATGTGCAACTACTAGAAAGACCCTTTCTGCTACAGTGGGAGTTGAAAATTCGCTGTTCTGAAGCTTCCCTGCAAAGTTATGGCACAATGCAGAAAACGCGTTTTCAGCCTGAGATAAGGTGGGTTCCGAAACGCCTAACGTAAAAATGTTGATGACTTTGGAAAAACACTTCAGACAGCTTAGATTTGATGTGTAACTACTAGAAAGACCATTTCTGCTACAGTGGGTGGTTAAAATTTCATGTTCTGAAGCTTTCCTGCAAAGTTATGGCACAATGCAGAAAACGCGTTTTCAGCCTGAGATAAGGTGGGTTCCGGAACGCCAAACATAAAAATGTTGATGACTTTGGAAAAAACATTTCAGACAGCTTAGATTTGATGTGCAACTACTAGAAAGAGCCTTTCTGCTACAGTGGGTGGTTAAAATTTCATGTTGTGAAGCTTCCCTGCAAAGTTATCGCACAATGCAGAAAACGCGTTTTCAGCCTGAGATAAGGTCGATTCAGGAACGCCAAATATAAAAATGTTGAAAACTTTCGAAAAACACTTCAGACAGCTTAGAATTGATGTGCAAGTAGGAGAAAGACCCTTTCTGCTTTATAGGGAATTGAAAATTTCATGTTCTGAAGCTTTCCTGCAAAGTTATGGGACAATGCGTAAAACGCGGTTTTAGCCTGAGATAAGGTTGATTCCGGAACGCCAAACATAAAAATGTTGATAACTTTGGAAAAACACTTCAAACAGCTTAGGTTTGATGTGCAACTACTAGAAAGACCCTTTCTGCTATAGTGGGAGGTGAAAATTTCATGTTCTGAAGATTCCCTGCAATGTTATGGCAGAATGCAGAAAACGTGTTTTCAGCCAAAGATAATGTCGATTCAGGAACGCCAAACATTGAAATGTTGATAACTTTGGAAAAACACTTCAGACAGCTTAGATTTGACGTGCAACTACTAGAAAGACCCTTTCTGCTGTAGTGGGAGTTGAAAATTTCTTGTTCTGAAGCTTCCCTGCAAAGTTATGGCACAATGCAGAAAACGCGTATTCAGCCTGAGATAAGGTCGATTCAGGAACGCCAAATATAAAAATGTTGAAAACTTTCGAAAAACACGTCAGACAGCTTAGATTTGATGTGCAACTACTAGAAAGACCCTTTCTGCAATAGTGGGATATGAAAATTTCATGTTCTGAAGATTCCCTGCAAAGTTAATGCAGAATGCGTGAATCGCGTTTTCAGCCTGAGATAAGGTCGATTCCGGGACGCCAAACATAAAAATGTTGATAACTTTGGAAAAACACTTCAGACAGCTTAGATTTGACGTGCAACTACTGGAAAACACTTCAGACAGCTTAGATATGATGTGCAGGTAGGAGATAGACCCTTTCTGCTTTAGTGGGAATTGAAAATTTCATGTTTTGAAGCTTTCCTGCAAAGTTATGGCACAATGCGTGAAACGCGTTTTCAGCCTGAGATAAGGTTGATTCCGGAACGCCTAACGTAAAAATGTTGATGACTTTGGAAAAACACTTCAGACAGCTTAGATGTGATGTGCAACTACTAGAAAGACCCTTTCTGCTATAGTGGGATGTCAAAATTTCATGGTCTGAAGCTTCCCTGAGAAGTTATGGCACAATGCGTAAAACGCGTTTTCAGCCTGAGATAAGGTCGATTCCGGAACGCCAAACATAAAAATGTTGATAACTTTGGAAAAACACATCAGACAGCTTCAATTTGATGTGCAACTACTAGAAAGACCCTTTCTGCTATAGTGGGAGGTGAAAATTTCATGTTCTGAAGCTTCCCTGCAAAGTTATGGCACAATGCTGAACACGCGTTTTCAGCTTGAGATAAGGTGGGTTCCGGGACGCCAAACATAAAAATGTTGATAACTTTCGAAAAACACTTCAGACAGCTTATATTTGATGTGCAACTACTTCGATGACCCTTTCTGCTATAGTGGTACGTGAAAATTTCATTTTCTGAAGCTTCCCTGCAAAGTCATGGCACAATGCGTAAAACGCGTTTTTAGCCTGAGATAAGGTCGATTCCCGAACGCCCAACATAAAAATGTTGATAACTTTCGAAAAACACTTCAGACAGCTTAGATTTGATGTGCAACTACTAGAAAGACCCTTTCTGCTATAGTGGGACGTGAAAATTTCATGTTCTGAAGCTTCCCAGCAAAGTTATGGCACAATGCAGAAAACGCGTTTTCAGCTTGAGATAAGGTGGGTTCCGGAACGCCAAACATAAAAATGTTGATAACTTTTTAAAAACACTTCAGACAGCTTAGATTTGATTGGCAACTACTAGAAAGTCCCTTTCTGCTACAGTGGGAGGTGAACATTTCATGTTCTGAAGCTTCCCTGAGAAGTTATGTCACAATGCAGAAAACTCGTTTTCAGCTTGAGATAAGGTGGGTTCCGGAACGCCAAACATAAAGATGTTGATAACTTTCGAAAAACACTTCAGACAGCTTAGATTTGATGTGCAACTGCTAGAAAGACCCTTTCTGCTATAGTGGGTGGTGAAAATTTCATTTTCTTAAGCTTCCCTGCAAAGTTATGGCACAATGCGTAAAACGCGTTTTCAGCCTGAGATAAGGTCGATTCCGGAACGCCCAACAAAAATATGTTGATAACTTTGGTAAAACACTTCAGACAGCTTAGATTTGATGTGCAACTACTAGAAAGTCCCTTTCTGCTACAGTGGGAGGTGAACATTTCATGTTCTGAAGCTTCCATGCAAAGTTATGGCACAATGCAGAAAACGATTTTTCACCTTGAGATAAGGTGGGTTCCGGAACGCCCAACATAAAGATGTTGATAACTTTCGAAAAACACTTCAGACAGCTTAGATTTGATGTGCAACTACAAGAAAGACCCTTTCTGGTATAGTGGGACGTGAAAATTTCATTTTCTGAAGCTTCCCTGCAAAGTTATGGCACAATGCGTAAAAAGCGTTTTCAGCCTGAGATAAGGTCGATTCCGGAACGCCCAACAAAAATATGTTGATAACTTTGGAAAAACACGTCAGACAGCTTAGATTTGAAGTGCAACTACTAGAAAGACCGTTTCTGCTATAGTGGGATGTGAACATTTCATGTTCTGAAGCTTCCCTGCAAAGTTATTGCACAATGTGTAAAACGCGTTTTCAGCCTGAGATAAGGTCGATTCCGGAACGCCAAAAATAAAAATGTTGATAACTTTGGTAAAACACATCAGACAGCTTAGATTTGATGTGCAACTACTAGAAAGACCCTTCCTGCTATTGTGGGAGGTTAAAATTTCATGTTCGGAAGCTTCCATGCAAAGTTATGGCACAATGCAGACAACCCGTTTTCAGCCTGAGATAAGGTCGATTCTGGAACGCCAAACATAAAAATGTTGATAACATTCGAAAAACACTTCAGACAGCTTAGATTTGATGTGCAACTACTAGAAAGACCCTTTCTGCTATAGTGGGACGTGAAAATTTCATGTTCTGAAGCTTCCCTGCAAAGTTATGGCACAATGCAGAAAACCTGTTTTCAGCCTGAGATAAGGTCAATTCAGGAACGCCAAACATAAAAATGTTGATAACTTTGGAAAAACACTTCAGACAGCTTAGATTTGATGTGCAACTACTGGAAAGACCCTTTCTGCTACAGTGGGGGGTTAAAATTTCATGTTCGGAAGCTTCCATGCAAAGTAATGGCACAATGCAGACAACGCTTTTTTAGCCTGAAATAAGGTCGATTCTGAAACGGCAAACATAAAAATGTTGATAACTTTCGAAAAACACTTCAGACTGCTTAGATTTGATGTGCAACTACTAGAAAGACCCTTTCTGCTATAGTGGGAGGTGAACATTTCATGTTCTGAAGCTTCCATGCAAAGTTATGGCACAATGCGGAAAAGGCGTTTTCAGCTTGAGATAAGGTGGGTTCCGGAACGCCAAACATAAAAATGTTGATAACTTTGGAAAAACACATCAGACAGCTTAGATTCGATGTGCAACTACTAGAAAGACCCTTTCTGCTATAGTGGGAGGTGAACATTTCATGTTCTGAAGCTTCCCTGAGAAGTTATGGCACAATGCAGAAAACTCGTTTTCAGCTTGAGATAAGGTGGGTTCCGGAACGCCAAACATAAAGATGTTGATAACTTTCGAAAAACACTTCAGACAGCTTAGATTTGATGTGCAACTACAAGAAAGACCCTTTCTGGTATAGTGGGACGTGAAAATTTCATTTTCTGAAGCTTCCCTGCAAAGTTATGGCACAATGCGTAAAAGGCGTTTTCAGCCTGAGATAAGGTCGATTCTGGAACGCCAAACATAAAAATGTTGATAACTTTTGAAAAACACTTCAGACAGCTTAGATTTGATGTGAAACTACTAGAAAGACCCTGTCTGCTATAGTGGGAGGTTAAAATTTCATGTTCGGAAGCTTCCATGCAAAGTTATGGCACAATGCAGACAACCCGTTTTCAGCCTGAGATAAGGTCGATTCTGGAACGCCAAACGTAAAAATGTTGATAACATTCGAAAAACACTTCAGACAGCTTAGATTTGATGTGCAACTACTAGAAAGACCCTTTCTGCTATAGTGGGACGTGAAAATTTCATGTTCTGAAGCTTCCCTGCAAAGTTATGGCACAATGCAGAAAACCTGTTTTCAGCCTGAGATAAGGTGGGTTCAGGAACGCCAAACATTAAAATGTTGATAACTTTGGAAAAACACTTCAGACCGCTTAGATTTGATATGCAACTACGAGAAAGACCCCTTCTGCTATAGTGGCAGGTTAAAATTTCATGTTCTGAAGCTTCCATGCAAAGTTATGGCACAATGCAGAAAACGCGTTTTAAAGCCTGAGATAAGGTGGGTTCCGGAACGCCAAACATAAAAATGTTGATAACTTTGGAAAAACACTTCAGACAGCTTAGATTTGATGTGCAATTACTTGAAAGACCCTTTCTGCTATAGTGGGAGTTGAAAATTTTGTGTTCTGAAGTTTCCCTGCAAAGTTATATCACAATGCAGAAAACGCGTTTTCAGCCAGAGATAAGGTCGATTCTGGAATGCCAAACATAAAAATGTTGATAACTTTGGAAAAACACTTCAGATAGCTTAGATTTGACGTGCAACTACTAGAAAGACCTTTTCTGCTGTAGTGGCAGTTGAAAATTTCATGTTCTGAAGATTCCCTGCAAAATTATGGCACAATGCAGAAAACGCGTTTTCAGCCTGAGATAAGGTCGATTCAGGAACGCCAAATATAAAAATGTTGAAAACTTTCGAAAAACACTTCAGACAGCTTAGATTTGATGTGCAGGTAGGAGAAAGACCCTTTCTGCTTTAGTGGGAATTGAAAATTTCATGTTCTGAAGCTTTCCTGCAAAGTTATGGCAGAATGCGTAAAACGCGTTTTCAGCCTGAGATAAGGTTGATTCCGGAACGCCAAACATAAAAATGTTGATAACTTTAAAAAAACACTTCAGACAGCTTAGATTTGATGTGTAACTACTAGAAAGACCATTTCTGCTACAGTGGGTGGTTAAAATTTCATGTTCTGAAGCTTTCCTGCAAAGTTATGGCACAATGCAGAAAACGCGTTTTCAGCCTGAGATAAGGTGGGTTCCGGAACGCCAAACATAAAAATGTTGATGACTTTGGAAAAAACATTTCAGACAGCTTAGATTTGATGTGCAACTACTAGAAAGAGCCTTTCTGCTACAGTGGGTGGTTAAAATTTCATGTTGTGAAGCTTCCCTGCAAAGTTATCGCACAATGCAGAAAACGCGTTTTCAGCCTGAGATAAGGTCGATTCAGGAACGCCAAATATAAAAATGTTGAAAACTTTCGAAAAACACTTCAGACAGCTTAGAATTGATGTGCAAGTAGGAGAAAGACCCTTTCTGCTTTATAGGGAATTGAAAATTTCATGTTCTGAAGCTTTCCTGCAAAGTTATGGGACAATGCGTAAAACGCGGTTTTAGCCTGAGATAAGGTTGATTCCGGAACGCCAAACATAAAAATGTTGATAACTTTGGAAAAACACTTCAAACAGCTTAGGTTTGATGTGCAACTACTAGAAAGACCCTTTCTGCTATAGTGGGAGGTGAAAATTTCATGTTCTGAAGATTCCCTGCAATGTTATGGCAGAATGCAGAAAACGTGTTTTCAGCCAAAGATAATGTCGATTCAGGAACGCCAAACATTGAAATGTTGATAACTTTGGAAAAACACTTCAGACAGCTTAGATTTGACGTGCAACTACTAGAAAGACCCTTTCTGCTGTAGTGGGAGTTGAAAATTTCTTGTTCTGAAGCTTCCCTGCAAAGTTATGGCACAATGCAGAAAACGCGTATTCAGCCTGAGATAAGGTCGATTCAGGAACGCCAAATATAAAAATGTTGAAAACTTTCGAAAAACACGTCAGACAGCTTAGATTTGATGTGCAACTACTAGAAAGACCCTTTCTGCAATAGTGGGATATGAAAATTTCATGTTCTGAAGATTCCCTGCAAAGTTAATGCAGAATGCGTGAATCGCGTTTTCAGCCTGAGATAAGGTCGATTCCGGGACGCCAAACATAAAAATGTTGATAACTTTGGAAAAACACTTCAGACAGCTTAGATTTGACGTGCAACTACTGGAAAACACTTCAGACAGCTTAGATATGATGTGCAGGTAGGAGATAGACCCTTTCTGCTTTAGTGGGAATTGAAAATTTCATGTTTTGAAGCTTTCCTGCAAAGTTATGGCACAATGCGTGAAACGCGTTTTCAGCCTGAGATAAGGTTGATTCCGGAACGCCTAACGTAAAAATGTTGATGACTTTGGAAAAACACTTCAGACAGCTTAGATGTGATGTGCAACTACTAGAAAGACCCTTTCTGCTATAGTGGGATGTCAAAATTTCATGGTCTGAAGCTTCCCTGAGAAGTTATGGCACAATGCGTAAAACGCGTTTTCAGCCTGAGATAAGGTCGATTCCGGAACGCCAAACATAAAAATGTTGATAACTTTGGAAAAACACATCAGACAGCTTCAATTTGATGTGCAACTACTAGAAAGACCCTTTCTGCTATAGTGGGAGGTGAAAATTTCATGTTCTGAAGCTTCCCTGCAAAGTTATGGCACAATGCTGAACACGCGTTTTCAGCTTGAGATAAGGTGGGTTCCGGGACGCCAAACATAAAAATGTTGATAACTTTCGAAAAACACTTCAGACAGCTTATATTTGATGTGCAACTACTTCGATGACCCTTTCTGCTATAGTGGTACGTGAAAATTTCATTTTCTGAAGCTTCCCTGCAAAGTCATGGCACAATGCGTAAAACGCGTTTTTAGCCTGAGATAAGGTCGATTCCCGAACGCCCAACATAAAAATGTTGATAACTTTCGAAAAACACTTCAGACAGCTTAGATTTGATGTGCAACTACTAGAAAGACCCTTTCTGCTATAGTGGGACGTGAAAATTTCATGTTCTGAAGCTTCCCAGCAAAGTTATGGCACAATGCAGAAAACGCGTTTTCAGCTTGAGATAAGGTGGGTTCCGGAACGCCAAACATAAAAATGTTGATAACTTTTTAAAAACACTTCAGACAGCTTAGATTTGATTGGCAACTACTAGAAAGTCCCTTTCTGCTACAGTGGGAGGTGAACATTTCATGTTCTGAAGCTTCCCTGAGAAGTTATGTCACAATGCAGAAAACTCGTTTTCAGCTTGAGATAAGGTGGGTTCCGGAACGCCAAACATAAAGATGTTGATAACTTTCGAAAAACACTTCAGACAGCTTAGATTTGATGTGCAACTGCTAGAAAGACCCTTTCTGCTATAGTGGGTGGTGAAAATTTCATTTTCTTAAGCTTCCCTGCAAAGTTATGGCACAATGCGTAAAACGCGTTTTCAGCCTGAGATAAGGTCGATTCCGGAACGCCCAACAAAAATATGTTGATAACTTTGGTAAAACACTTCAGACAGCTTAGATTTGATGTGCAACTACTAGAAAGTCCCTTTCTGCTACAGTGGGAGGTGAACATTTCATGTTCTGAAGCTTCCATGCAAAGTTATGGCACAATGCAGAAAACGATTTTTCACCTTGAGATAAGGTGGGTTCCGGAACGCCCAACATAAAGATGTTGATAACTTTCGAAAAACACTTCAGACAGCTTAGATTTGATGTGCAACTACAAGAAAGACCCTTTCTGGTATAGTGGGACGTGAAAATTTCATTTTCTGAAGCTTCCCTGCAAAGTTATGGCACAATGCGTAAAAAGCGTTTTCAGCCTGAGATAAGGTCGATTCCGGAACGCCCAACAAAAATATGTTGATAACTTTGGAAAAACACGTCAGACAGCTTAGATTTGAAGTGCAACTACTAGAAAGACCGTTTCTGCTATAGTGGGATGTGAACATTTCATGTTCTGAAGCTTCCCTGCAAAGTTATTGCACAATGTGTAAAACGCGTTTTCAGCCTGAGATAAGGTCGATTCCGGAACGCCAAAAATAAAAATGTTGATAACTTTGGTAAAACACATCAGACAGCTTAGATTTGATGTGCAACTACTAGAAAGACCCTTCCTGCTATTGTGGGAGGTTAAAATTTCATGTTCGGAAGCTTCCATGCAAAGTTATGGCACAATGCAGACAACCCGTTTTCAGCCTGAGATAAGGTCGATTCTGGAACGCCAAACATAAAAATGTTGATAACATTCGAAAAACACTTCAGACAGCTTAGATTTGATGTGCAACTACTAGAAAGACCCTTTCTGCTATAGTGGGACGTGAAAATTTCATGTTCTGAAGCTTCCCTGCAAAGTTATGGCACAATGCAGAAAACCTGTTTTCAGCCTGAGATAAGGTCAATTCAGGAACGCCAAACATAAAAATGTTGATAACTTTGGAAAAACACTTCAGACAGCTTAGATTTGATGTGCAACTACTGGAAAGACCCTTTCTGCTACAGTGGGGGGTTAAAATTTCATGTTCGGAAGCTTCCATGCAAAGTAATGGCACAATGCAGACAACGCTTTTTTAGCCTGAAATAAGGTCGATTCTGAAACGGCAAACATAAAAATGTTGATAACTTTCGAAAAACACTTCAGACTGCTTAGATTTGATGTGCAACTACTAGAAAGACCCTTTCTGCTATAGTGGGAGGTGAACATTTCATGTTCTGAAGCTTCCATGCAAAGTTATGGCACAATGCGGAAAAGGCGTTTTCAGCTTGAGATAAGGTGGGTTCCGGAACGCCAAACATAAAAATGTTGATAACTTTGGAAAAACACATCAGACAGCTTAGATTCGATGTGCAACTACTAGAAAGACCCTTTCTGCTATAGTGGGAGGTGAACATTTCATGTTCTGAAGCTTCCCTGAGAAGTTATGGCACAATGCAGAAAACTCGTTTTCAGCTTGAGATAAGGTGGGTTCCGGAACGCCAAACATAAAGATGTTGATAACTTTCGAAAAACACTTCAGACAGCTTAGATTTGATGTGCAACTACAAGAAAGACCCTTTCTGGTATAGTGGGACGTGAAAATTTCATTTTCTGAAGCTTCCCTGCAAAGTTATGGCACAATGCGTAAAAGGCGTTTTCAGCCTGAGATAAGGTCGATTCTGGAACGCCAAACATAAAAATGTTGATAACTTTTGAAAAACACTTCAGACAGCTTAGATTTGATGTGAAACTACTAGAAAGACCCTGTCTGCTATAGTGGGAGGTTAAAATTTCATGTTCGGAAGCTTCCATGCAAAGTTATGGCACAATGCAGACAACCCGTTTTCAGCCTGAGATAAGGTCGATTCTGGAACGCCAAACGTAAAAATGTTGATAACATTCGAAAAACACTTCAGACAGCTTAGATTTGATGTGCAACTACTAGAAAGACCCTTTCTGCTATAGTGGGACGTGAAAATTTCATGTTCTGAAGCTTCCCTGCAAAGTTATGGCACAATGCAGAAAACCTGTTTTCAGCCTGAGATAAGGTGGGTTCAGGAACGCCAAACATTAAAATGTTGATAACTTTGGAAAAACACTTCAGACCGCTTAGATTTGATATGCAACTACGAGAAAGACCCCTTCTGCTATAGTGGCAGGTTAAAATTTCATGTTCTGAAGCTTCCATGCAAAGTTATGGCACAATGCAGAAAACGCGTTTTAAAGCCTGAGATAAGGTGGGTTCCGGAACGCCAAACATAAAAATGTTGATAACTTTGGAAAAACACTTCAGACAGCTTAGATTTGATGTGCAATTACTTGAAAGACCCTTTCTGCTATAGTGGGAGTTGAAAATTTTGTGTTCTGAAGTTTCCCTGCAAAGTTATATCACAATGCAGAAAACGCGTTTTCAGCCAGAGATAAGGTCGATTCTGGAATGCCAAACATAAAAATGTTGATAACTTTGGAAAAACACTTCAGATAGCTTAGATTTGACGTGCAACTACTAGAAAGACCTTTTCTGCTGTAGTGGCAGTTGAAAATTTCATGTTCTGAAGATTCCCTGCAAAATTATGGCACAATGCAGAAAACGCGTTTTCAGCCTGAGATAAGGTCGATTCAGGAACGCCAAATATAAAAATGTTGAAAACTTTCGAAAAACGCTTCAGACAGCTTAGATTTGATGTGCAGGTAGGAGAAAGACCCTTTCTGCTTTAGTGGGAATTGAAAATTTCATGTTCTGAAGCTTTCCTGCAAAGTTATGGCAGAATGCGTAAAACGCGTTTTCAGCCTGAGATAAGGTTGATTCCGGAACGCCAAACATAAAAATGTTGATAACTTTAAAAAAACACTTCAGACAGCTTAGATTTGATGTGCAACTACTAGAAAGACCCTTTCTGCTATAGTGGGAGGTGAACATTTCATGTTCTGAAGCTTCCCTGCAAAGTTATGGCACAATGCAGAAAAGGCGTTTTCAGCCTGAGATAAGGTGGGTTCCGGAACGCCAAACATAAAAATGTTGATAACTTTGGAAAAACACTTCAGACAGCTTAGATTTGATGTGCAACTACTAGAAAGACCCGTTCTGCTATAGTGGGAGGTGAAAATTTCATGTTTTGAAGCTTCCTTGCAAAGTTATGTCACAATGCAGAAAACTCGTTTTCAGCTTGAGATAAGGTGGGTTCCGGAACGCCAAACATAAAGATGTTGATAACTTTCGAAAAACACTTCAGACAGCTTAGATTTGATGTGCAACTACAAGAAAGACCCTTTCTGGTATAGTGGGACGTGAAAATTTCATTTTCTGAAGCTTCCCTGCAAAGTTATGGCACAATGCGTAAAAAGCGTTTTCAGCCTGAGATAAGGTCGATTCCGGAACGCCCAACAAAAATATGTTGATAACTTTGGAAAAACACGTCAGACAGCTTAGATTTGAAGTGCAACTACTAGAAAGACCGTTCTGCTATAGAGGGATGTGAACATTTCATGTTCTGAAGCTTCCCTGCAAAGTTATTGCACAATGTGTAAAACGCGTTTTCAGCCTGAGATAAGGTCGATTCCGGAACGCCAAACATAAAAATGTTGATAACTTTGGTAAAACACATCAGACAGCTTAGATTTGATGTGCAACTACTAGAAAGACCCTTCCTGCTATTGTGGGAGGTTAAAATTTCATGTTCGGAAGCTTCCATGCAAAGTTATGGCACAATGCAGACAACCCGTTTTCAGCCTGAGATAAGGTCGATTCTGGAACGCCAAACATAAAAATGTTGATAACATTCGAAAAACACTTCAGACAGCTTAGATTTGATGTGCAACTACTAGAAAGACCCTTTCTGCTATAGTGGGACGTGAAAATTTCATGTTCTGAAGCTTCCCTGCAAAGTTATGGCAGAATGCAGAAAACCTGTTTTCAGCCTGAGATAAGGTCAATTCAGGAACGCCAAACATAAAAATGTTGATAACTTTGGAAAAACACTTCAGACAGCTTAGATTTGATGTGCAACTACTGGAAAGACCCTTTCTGCTACAGTGGGAGGTTAAAATTTCATGTTCGGAAGCTTCCATGCAAAGTTATGGCACAATGCAGACAACCCGTTTTCAGCCTGAGATAAGGTCGATTCTGGAACGCCAAACGTAAAAATGTTGATAACATTCGAAAAACACTTCAGACAGCTTAGATTTGATGTGCAACTACTAGAAAGACCCTTTCTGCTATAGTGGGACGTGAAAATTTCATGTTCTGAAGCTTCCCTGCAAAGTTATGGCACAATGCAGAAAACCTGTTTTCAGCCTGAGATAAGGTGGGTTCAGGAACGCCAAACATAAAAATGTTGATAACTTTGGAAAAACACTTCAGACCGCTTAGATTTGATATGCAACTACGAGAAAGACCCCTTCTGCTATAGTGGCAGGTTAAAATTTCATGTTCTGAAGCTTCCCTGCAAAGTTATGGCACAATGCAGAAAACGCGTTTTAAAGCCTGAGATAAGGTGGGTTCCGGAACGCCAAACATAAAAATGTTGATAACATTCGAAAAACACTTCAGACAGCTTAGATTTGATGTGCAACTACTAGAAAGACCCTTTCTGCTATAGTGGGACGTGAAAATTTCATGTTCTGAAGCTTCCCTGCAAAGTTATGGCAGAATGCAGAAAACCTGTTTTCAGCCTGAGATAAGGTCAATTCAGGAACGCCAAACATAAAAATGTTGATAACTTTGGAAAAACACTTCAGACAGCTTAGATTTGATGTGCAACTACTGGAAAGACCCTTTCTGCTACAGTGGGAGGTTAAAATTTCATGTTCGGAAGCTTCCATGCAAAGTTATGGCACAATGCAGACAACCCGTTTTCAGCCTGAGATAAGGTCGATTCTGGAACGCCAAACGTAAAAATGTTGATAACATTCGAAAAACACTTCAGACAGCTTAGATTTGATGTGCAACTACTAGAAAGACCCTTTCTGCTATAGTGGGACGTGAAAATTTCATGTTCTGAAGCTTCCCTGCAAAGTTATGGCACAATGCAGAAAACCTGTTTTCAGCCTGAGATAAGGTGGGTTCAGGAACGCCAAACATAAAAATGTTGATAACTTTGGAAAAACACTTCAGACCGCTTAGATTTGATATGCAACTACGAGAAAGACCCCTTCTGCTATAGTGGCAGGTTAAAATTTCATGTTCTGAAGCTTCCCTGCAAAGTTATGGCACAATGCAGAAAACGCGTTTTAAAGCCTGAGATAAGGTGGGTTCCGGAACGCCAAACATAAAAATGTTGATAACTTTGGAAAAACACTTCAGACAGCTTAGATTTGATGTGCAATTACTTGAAAGACCCTTTCTGCTGTAGAGGGAGTTAAAAATTTCGTGTTCTGAAGTTTCCCTGCAAAGTTATATCACAATGTAGAAAACGCGTTTTCAGCCAGAGATAAGGTCGATTCTGGAATGCCAAACATAAAAATGTTGATAACTTTGGAAAAACACTTCAGATAGCTTAGATTTGACGTGCAACTACTAGAAAGACCTTTTCTGCTGTAGTGGCAGTTGAAAATTTCATGTTCTGAAGATTCCCTGCAAAATTATGGCACAATGCAGAAAACGCGTTTTCAGCTTGAGATAAGGTGGGTTTAGGAACGCCAAACATAAAAATGTTGATAACTTTCGAAAAACACTTCAGACAGCTTAGATTTGATGTGCAACTACTAGAAAGACCCTTTCTGCTATAGTGGGAGGTGAAAAGTTCATGTTCTGAAGCTTCCCTGCAAAGTTATGGCACAATGCAGAAAACGCGTTTTCAGCCTGAGATAAGGTCGATTCCGGAACGCCAAACATAAAAATGTTGATAACTTTGGAAAAACACTTCAGACAGCTTAGATTTGATGTGCAACTACTAGAAAGACCCTTTCTGCTATAGTGGGAGGTGAACATTTCATGTTCTGAAGTTTCCCTGAGAAGTTATGGCACAACGCAGAAAACACGTTTTCAGCTTGAGATAAGGTGGGTTTAGGAACGCCAAACATAAAAATGTTGATAACTTTCAAAAAACACTTCAGACAGCTTAGATTTGATGTGCAACTACTAGAAAGACCCTTTCTGCTATAGTGGGAGGTTAAAATTTCATGTTCGGAAGCTTCCATGCAAAGTAATGGCACAATGCAGACTACGCTTTTTTAGCCTGAAATAAGGTCGATTCTGGAACGGCAAACATAAAAATGTTGATAACTTTCGAAAAACACTTCAGACAGCTTAGATTTGATGTGCAACTACTAGAAAGACCCTTTCTGCTATAGTGGGACGTCAAAATATCATGTTCTGACGCTTCCCTGGAAAGTTATGGGACAATGCAGAAAACGATTTTTCATCCTGAGATAAGGTCGATTCCGGAACGCCAAACATAAAAATGTTGATAACTTTGGAAAAACACTTCAGACAGCTTAGATTTGATGTGCAACTACTAGAAAGACCCTTTCTGCTATAGTGGGAGGTGAACATTTCATGTTCTGAAGCTTACCTGGAAAGTTATGGGACAATGCAGAAAACGCATTTTCATCCTGAGATTAGGTCGATTCCGGAACGCCAAACATAAAAATGTTGATAACTTTCGAAAAACACTTCAGACAGCTTAGATTTGATGTGCAACTGCTAGAAAGACCCTTTCTGCTATAGTGGGAGGTTAAAATTTCATGTTCGGAAGCTTCCATGCAAAGTAATCGCACAATGCAGACAACGCTTTTTTAGCCTGAAATAAGGTCGATTCTGGAACGGCAAACATAAAAATGTTGATAACTTTCGAAAAACACTTCAGACTGCTTAGATTAGATGAGCAACTACTAGAAAGACCCTTTCTGCTATTGTGGGAGGTGAACATTTCATGTTCTGACGCTTCCATGCAAAGTTATGGCACAATGCAGAAAACGCGTTTTCAGCTTGAGATAAGGTGGGTTCCGGAACGCCAAACATAAAAATGTTGATAACTTTCGAAAAACACTTCAGACAGCTTAGATCTGATGTGCAACTACTAGAAATACCCTTTCTGCTATAGTGGGATGTCAAAATTTCATGGTCTGAAGCTTCCCCGAGAAGTTATGGCACAATGCAGAAAACGCGTTTTCAGCCTGAGATAAGGTGGGTTCCGGAACGGCAAGCGTAAAAATGTTGCTAACTTTGGAAGAACACTTCAGACAGCTTAGATTTGATGTGCAACTACTAGAAAGAACATTTCTGCTATAGTGGGAGGTGAACGTTTCATGTTCTAAAGCTTCCCTGAGAGGTTATGGCACAATGCAGAAAACGCATTATCAGCCTGAGATAAGGTGGTTTCCGAAACGCCAAACGTAAAAATGTTGATAACTTAGGAAAAACACATCAGACAGCTTAGATTTGATGTGCAACTACTAGAAAGACCCTTTCTGCTATAGTGGGAGGTTAAAATTTCATGTTCGAAAGCTTCCATGCAAAGTTATGGCACAATGCAGACAACGCGTTTTCAGCATGAGATAAGGTCGATTCTGGAACGCCAAATATAAAAATGTTTATAACTTTCGAAAAACACTTCAGACAGCTTATATTTGATGTGCAACTACTAGAAAGACCCTTTCTGCTATAGTGGGAGGTGAACATTTCATGTTCTGAAGCTTCCCTGCAAAGTAATGGCACAATGCAGAAAACGCGTTTTCAGCTTGAGATAAGGTGGGTTCCGGAACGCCAAACGTAAAAATGTTGATAACATTGTAACAACACTTCAGACAGCTTAGATTTGATGTGCAACTACTAGAAAGACCCTTTTTGCTATAGTGGGAGGTGAAATTTTCATTTTCTGAAGCTTCCCTGCAAAGTTATGGCACAATGCGTAAAACGATTTTTCATCCTGAGATAAGGTCGATTCCGGAAGGCCAAACATAAAAATGTTGATAACTTTCGAAAAACACTTCAGACAGCTTAGATTTGATGTGCAACTACTAGAAAGACCCTTTCTGCTATAGTGGGAGGTGAAAATTTCATTTTCTGAAGCTTCCCTGCAAAGTTATGGCACAATGCGTAAAACGCGTTTTCAGCCTGAGATAAGGTCGATTCCGGAACGCCAGACAGCTTAGATTTGATGTGCAACTACTAGAAAGACCCTTTCTGGTATAGTGGGAGGTGAAAATATCATGTTCTGAAGCTTCCCTGCAAAGTTATGGCACAATGCAGAAAACGCCTTTTCAGTCTGAGATAAGGTTGTTTCCGGAACGCCAAACATAAAAATGTTCATAACTTTGGAAAAACACTTCAGACAGTTTAGATGTGATGTGCAACTACTAGAAAGACCCTTTTGGCTATTGTGGGAGGTGAAAATTTCATGTCCTGAAGCTTCCCTCCAAAGTTATGGCACAATGCAGAAAACGCGTTTTCAGCTTGAGATAAGGTGGGTTCCGGAACGCCAAACATAAAAATGTTGATAACTTTGGAAAAACACTTCAGACAGCTTAGATTTGATGTGCAACTACTAGAAAGACCCTTTCTGCTATAGTGGGACGTGAAAATTTCATGTTCTGAAGCTTCCCAGCAAAGTTATGGCACAATGCAGAAAACGCGTTTTCAGCTTGAGATAAGGTGGGTTCCGGAACGCCAAACATAAAAATTTTTATAACTTTGGAAAAACACTTCAAACAGCTTAGATTTCATGTGCAACTACTAGAAAGACCCTTTCTGGTATAGTGGGAGGTGAAAATTTCATGTTCTGAAGCTTCCCTGCAAAGTTATGGCATAATGCAGAAAACGCTTTTTCAGCCTGAGATAAGGTTGATTCCGGAACGCAAAACATAAAAATGTTCATAACTTTGGAAAAACACTTCAGACAGCTTACATTTGATGTGCAACTACGAGAAAGACCCTTTCTGCTATAGTGGGAGGTGAACATTTCATGTTCTGAAGCTTCCCCGCAAAGTTATGGCACAATGCGTAAAACGCGTTTTCAGCCTGAGATAAGGTCGATTCCGGAACGCCAAACATAAAAATGTTGATAACTTTCGAAAAACACTTCAGACAGCTTAGATTTGATGTGCAACTACTAGAAAGACCGTTTCTGCTATAGTGGGATGTGAACATTTCATGTTCTGAAGCTTCCCTGCAAAGTTATTGCACAATGTGTAAAACGCGTTTTCAGACTAAGATAAGGTCGATTCCGGAACGCCAAACATAAAAATGTTGATAACTTTGGTAAAACACATCAGACAGCTTAGATTTGATGTGCAACTACTAGAAAGACCCTTTCTGCTATAGTGCGAGGTTAAAATTTCATGTTCGGAAGCTTCCATGCAAAGTTATGGCACAATGCAGACAACACGTTTTCAGCCTGAGATACGGTCGATTCTGGAACGCCAAACATAAAAATGTTGATGACATTCGAAAAACACTTCAGACAGCTTAGATTTGATGTGCAACTACTAGAAAGACCCTTTCTGCTATAGTGGGACGTGAAAATTTCATGTTCTGAAGCTTCCCTGCAAAGTTATGGCACAATGCAGAAAACCTGTTTTCAGCCTGAGATAAGGTGGGTTCAGGAACGCCAAACATAAAAATGTTGATAACTTTGGAAAAACACTTCAGACAGCTTAGATTTGATGTGCAACTACTAGAAAGACCCTTTCTGCTATAGTGGGAGGTTAAAATTTCATGTTCGGAAGCTTCCATGCAAAGTTATGGCACAAAGCAGACAACCCGTTTTCAGCCTGAGATAAGGTCGATTCTGGAACGCCAAACATAAAAATGTTGATAACATTCGAAAAACACTTCAGACAGCTTAGATTTGATGTGCAACTACTAGAAAGACCCTTTCTGCTATAGTGGGACGTGAAAATTTCATGTTCTGAAGCTTCCCTGCAAAGTTATGGCACAATGCAGAAAACGCGTTTTCAACCTGAGATAAGGTGGGTTCCGGAACGGCAAGCGTAAAAATGTTTCTAACTTTGGAAGAACACTTCAGACAGCTTAGATTTGATGTGCAACTGCTAGAATGACCATTTTTGCTATAGTGGGAGGTGAACATTTCATGTTCTCAAGCTTCCCTAAGAAGTTATGGCGCAATGCAAAAAACGCATTATCAGCCTGAGATAAGGTGGTTTCCGAAACGCCAAACGTAAAAATGTTGATAACTTTGGAACAACACTTCAGACAGCTTAGATTTGATGTGCAACTACTAGAAAGACCCTTTCTGCTATAGTGGGAGGTGAAAATTTCATGTTCTAAAGGTTCCCAGAAAAGTTATGGCACAGTGCGTAAAACGCGTTTTCAGCCTGAGATAAGGTCGATTCCGGAACGCCAAACATAAAAATGTTGATAACTTTGGAAAAACACTTCAGACAGCTTAGATTTGATGTGCAACTACTAGAAAGACCATTTCTGCTATAGTGGGAGGTGAAAATTTCATGTTCTGAAGCTTCCCTGCAAAGTTATGGCACAATGCTGAACACGCGTTTTCAGCTTGAGATAAGGTGGGTTCCGGGACGCCAAACATAAAAATGTTGATAACTTTCGAAAAACACTTCAGACAGCTTAGATTTGATGTGCAACTACTAGGAAGACCCGTTCTACTATAGTGGGACGTGAAAATTTCATTTTCTGATGCTTCCCTGCAAAGTTATTGCACAATGCGTAAAACGCGTTTTCAGCCAGAGACAAGGTCGATTCTGGAACGCCAAACATAAAAATGTTGATAACTTTGGAAAAACACTTCAGACAGCTCAGATTTGATGTGCAACTACTAGAAAGACCCTTTCTGCTATAGTGGGAGGTGAACATTTCATGTTCTGAAGCTTCCCTGAGAAGTTATGCCACAATGCAGAAAACGCGTTTTCAGGTTGAGATAAGGTGGGTTCCGGAACGCCAAACATAAAAATGTTGATAACTTTCGAAAAACACTTCAGACAGCTTAGATTTGATGAGCAACTACAAGAAAGACCCTTTCTGGAATAGTGGGACGTGAAAATTTCATTTTCTGAAGCTTCCCTGCAAAGTTATGGCACAATGCGTAAAACGCGTTTTCAGCCGGAGATAAGGTCGATTCCCGAACGCCCAACATAAAAATGTTGATTACTTTGGAACAACACTTCAGACAGCTTAGATTTGATGTGCAACTACTAGAAAGACCCTTTCTGCTATAGTGGGAGGTGAAAATTTCATTTTCTGAAGCTTCCCTGCAAAGTTATTGCACAATGTGTAAAACGCGTTTTCAGACTAAGATAAGGTCGATTCCGGAACGCCAAACATAAAAATGTTGATAACTTTGGTAAAACACATCAGACAGCATAGATTTGATGTGCAACTACTAGAAAGACCCTTTCTGCTATAGTGGGAGGTTAAAATTTCATGTTCGGAAGCTTCCATGCAAAGTTATGGCACGATGCAGACAACCCGTTTTCAGCCTGAGATAAGTTCGATTCTGGAACGCCAAACATAAAAATGTTGATAACTTTGGAAAAACACTTCAGACAGCTTAGATTTGATGTGCAACTACTAGAAAGACCCTTTCTGCTATAGTGGGAGGTGAAAATTTCATGTTCTGAAGCTTCCCTGCAAAGTTATGGCACAATGCAGAAAACCTGTTTTCAGCCTGAGATAAGGTGGGTTCAGGAACGCCAAACATAAAAATGTTGATAACTTTGGAAAAACACTTCAGACAGCTTAGATTTGATGTGCAACTACTAGGAAGACCCTTTCTGCTATAGTGGGACGTGAAAAATTCATTTTCTGATGCTTCCCTGCAAAGTTATTGCACAATGCGTAAAACGCGTTTTCAGCCTGAGATAAGGTCGATTCTGGAACGCCAAACATAAAAATGTTGATAACTTTGGAAAAACACTTCAGACAGCTCAGATTTGATGTGCAACTACTAGAAAGACCCTTTCTGGTATAGTGGGATGTGAAAATTTCATGTTCGGAAGCTTCCCTGCAAAGTTATGGCACAATGCAGAAAACGCTTTTTCAGCCTGAGATAAGGTTGATTCCGGAACGCCAAACATAAAAATGTTGATAACTTTGGAAAAACACATCAAACAGCTTAGATTTGATGTGCAACTACTAGAAAGACCCTTTCTGCTATAGTGGGAGGTGAAAATTTCATGTTCTGAAGCTTCCCTGAGAAGTTATGCCACAATGCAGAAAACGCGTTTTCAGCTTGAGATAAGGTGGGATCCGGAACGCCAAACAAAAAAATGTTGATAACTTTTTAAAAACACTTCAGACAGCTTAGATTTGATGTGCAACTACAAGAAAGACCCTTTCTGGAATAGTGGGACGTGAAAATTTCATTTTCTGAAGCTTCCCTGCAAAGTTATGGCACAATGCGTAAAACGCGTTTTCAGCCGGAGATAAGGTCGATTCCCGAATGCCCAACATAAAAATATTGATTACTTTGGAACAACACTTCAGACAGCTTAGATTTGATGTGCAACTACTAGAAAGACCCTTTCTGCTATAGTGGGAGGTGAACATTTCATGTTCTCAAGCTTCCCTAAGAGGTTATGGCACAATGCAAAAAACGCATTATCAGCCTGAGATAAGGTGGTTTCCGAAACGCCAAACGTAAAAATGTTGATAACTTTGGAACAACACTTCAGACAGCTTAGATCTGATGTGCAACTACTAGAAAGACCCTTTCTGCTATAGTGGGAGGTGAAAATTTCATGTTCTAAAGGTTCCCAGAAAAGTTATGGCACAATGCGTAAAACGCGTTTTCAGCCTGAGATAAGGTCGATTCCGGAACGCCAAACATAAAAATGTTGATAACTTTGGAAAAACACATCAGACAGCTTAGATTTGATGTGCAACTACTAGAAAGACCCTTTCTGCTATAGTGGGAGGTGAAAATTTCATGTTCTGAAGCTTCCCTGCAAAGTTATGGCACAATGCTGAACACGCGTTTTCAGCTTGAGATAAGGTGGGTTCCGGGACGCCAAACATAAAAATGTTGATAACTTTCGAAAAACACTTCAGACAGCTTAGATTTGATGTGCAACTATTAGGAAGACCCTTTCTACTATAGTGGGACGTGAAAATTTCATTTTCTGATGCTTCCCTGCAAAGTTATTGCACAATGCGTAAAACGCGTTTTCAGCCTGAGATAAGGTCGATTCTGGAACGCCAAACATAAAAATGTTGATAACTTTGGAAAAACACTTCAGACAGCTCAGATTTGATGTGCAACTACTAGAAAGACCCTTTCTGCTATAGTGGGAGGTGAACATTTCATGTTCTGAAGCTTCCCTGAGAAGTTATGCCACAATGCAGAAAACGCGTTTTCAGCTTGAGATAAGGTGGGTTCCGGAACGCCAAACATAAAAATGTTGATAACTTTCGAAAAACACTTCAGACAGCTTAGATTTGATGTGCAACTACTAGAAAGACCCTTTCTGCTACAGTGAGTCGTGAAAATTTCATGTTCTGAAGCTTCCCAGCAAAGTTTTGGCACAATGCAGAAACCGCGTTTTCAGCTTGAGATAAGGTGGGATCCGGAACGCCAAACATAAAAATTTTCATAACTTTGGAAAAACACTTCAGACAGCTTAAATTTGTTGTGCAACTAATAAAAAGACCCTTTCTGCTATAGTGGGATGTGAACATTTCATGTTCTGAAGCTTCCCTGCAAAGTTATGGCACAATGCAGAAAACGATTTTTCATCCTGAGATAAGGTCGATTCCGGAACGCCAAACATAAAAATGTTGATAACTGTCGAAAAACACTTCAGACAGCTTAGTTTTGATGTGCAACTACTAGAAAGACCCTTTCTGCTATAGTGGGAGGTGAAAATTTCATTTTCTGAAGCTTCCCTGCAAAGTTATGGCACCATGCGTAAAACGCGTTTTCAGCCTGAGATAAGGTCGATTCCGGTACGCCAAACGTAAAAATGTTGATAACTTTGGAAAAACATTTCAGACAGCTTAGAGTTGATGTGCAACTACTAGAAAGACCGTTTCTGCAATAGTGGGACTAGAACATTTCTTGTTCTGAAGCTTCCCTGAGAAGTTATGGCACAACACAGAAAACGCGTTTTGGGCCTGAGATAAGGTCGATTCCGGAACGCCAAACAAAAAAATGTTGATAACTTTGGAAACACACTTCAGACAGCTTAGATTTGATGTGAAACTACTAGAAAGACCCATTCTGCTATAGTGGGAGGTGAAAATTTCATGTCCTGAAGCTTCCCTGCAAAGTTATGGCACCATGCGTAAAACGCGTTTTCAGCCTGAGATAAGGTCGATTCCGGTGCGCCAAACATAAAAATGTTGATAACTTTGAAAAAACGCATCAGACAGCTTAGATTTGATCTGCAACTACTAGAAAGACCCTTTCTGCTATAGTGGGAGGTGAAATTTTCATGTTCTGAATCTTCCCTGCAAAGTTATGGCACAATGCGTAAAACGCGTTTTCAGCCTGAGATAAGGTCGATTCCGCAACGCCAAACATAAAAATGTTGATAACTTTGGAAAAACACTTCAGACAGCTTAGATTTGATGTGCAACTACTAGAAAGACCCTTTCTGCTATATTGGGAGGTCAAAATTTCAGGTTCTGAAGCTTCGCTGCAAAGTTATGGGACAATGCAGAAAACGATTTTTCATCCTGAGATAAGGTCGATTCCGCAACGCCAAACATAAAAATGTTGATAACTTTGGAAAAACACTTCAGACAGCTTAGATTTGATGTGAAACTACTAGAAAGACCCTTTCTGCTATAGTGTGAGGTGAAAATTTCATGTTCCGAAGCTTCCCTCCAAAGTTATGGCACAATGCAGAAAACGCGTTTTGGGCCTGAGATAAGGTCGATTCAGGAACACCAAACATAAAAATGTTGAAAACTTTCGAAAAACACTTCAGACAGCTTAGATTTGTTGTGCAACTACGAGAAAGACCGTTTCTGCTATAGTGGGTAGTGAAAATATCATGTTCTAAAGCTTCCCTGCAAAGTTATGGCACAATGCAGAAAACGCGTTTTCAGCCTGAGATAAGGTCAATTCCGGAACGCCAAACATAAGAATGTTGATAACTTTGGAAAAACTCATCAGACAGCTTAGATTTGATGAGCAACTACTAGAAAGACCCTTTCTGCTATAGTGGGAGGAGAAAATTTCATGTTCTGAAGCTTCCCTGCAAAGTTATGGCACAATGCAAAAAACGCGTGTTCAGCCTGAGATAAGGTGGGTTCCGGAACGCCAAACGTAAAAATGTTGATAACTTTGGAAAAACATTTCAGACAGCTTAGAGTTGATGTGCAACTACTAGAAAGACCGTTTCTGCAATAGTGGGACTAGAACATTTCTTGTTCTGAAGCTTCCCTGAGAAGTTATGGCACAATACAGAAAACGCGTTTTGGGCCTGAGATAAGGTCGATTCCGGAACGCCAAACAAAAAAAATGTTGATAACTTTGGAAAAACACTTCAGACAGCTTAGATTTGATGTGCAACTACTAGAAAGACCCTTTCTGCTATCTTGGGAGGTCAAAATTTCAGGTTCTGAAGCTTCGCTGCAAAGTTATGGGACAATGCAGAAAACAATTTTTCATCCTGAGATAAGGTCGATTCCGGAACGCCAAACATAAAAATGGTGATAACTTTTGAAAAACACTTCAGACAGCTTAGATTTGTTGTGCAACTACTAGAAAGACCCTTTCTGCTATAGTGTGAGGTGAAAATTTCATTTTCTGAAGCTTCCCTGCAAAGTTATGGCACAATGCAGAACACGCGTTTTCAGCCTGAGATAAGGTGGGTTCCGGAAAGCCAAACATAAAAATGTTGAAAACTTTCGAAAAACACTTCAGACAGCTTAGATTTGTTGTGCAACTACGAGAAAGACCGTTTCTGCTATAGTGGGAAGTGAAAATATCATGTTCTAAAGCTTCCCTGCAAAGTTATGGCACAATGCAGAAAATGCGTTTTCAGCCTGAGATAAGGTCAATTCCGGAACGCCAAACATAAGAATGTTGATAACTTTGGAAAAACTCATCAGACAGCTTAGATTTGATGTGCAACTACTAGAAAGACCCTTTCTGCTGTAGGGGGAGGAGAAAATTTTATGTTCTGAAGCTTCCCTGCAAAGTTATGGCACAATGCAGAAAACGCGTTTTCAGCCTGAGATAAGGTGGGTTCCAGAACGCCAAACATAAAAGTGTTGATAACTATGGAAAAACACTTCAGACAGCTTAGATTTGATGTGCAACTACTAGAAAGACCCTTTCTGCTATAGTGGGAGGAGAAAATGTCATGTTCTGAAGTCTCCCGGCAAAGTTATGGCACAATGCAGAAAATGCGTATTCAGCCTGAGATAAGGTCGATTCCAGAACGCCAAACATGAAATTCTTGATAACTTTGGAAAAACAGTTCAGACAGCTTAGATTTGATGTGCAACTACTAGAAAGACCCTTTCTGCTATAGTGGGAGGTGAAAATTTCATGTTCTAAAGGTTCCCAGAAAAGTTATGGCACAACGCGTAAAACGCGTTTTCAGCCTGAGATAAGGTCGATTCCGGAACGCCAAACATAAAAATGTTGATAACTTTGGAAAAACACATCAGACAGCTTAGATTTGATGTGCAACTACTAGAAAGACCCTTTCTGCTATAGTGGGAGGTGAAAATTTCATGTTCTGAAGCTTCCCTGCAAAGTTATGGCACAATGCTGAACACGCGTTTTCAGCTTGAGATAAGGTGGGTTCCGGGACGCCAAACATAAAAATGTTGATAACTTTCGAAAAACACTTCAGACAGCTTAGATTTGATGTGCAACTATTAGGAAGACCCTTTCTACTATAGTGGGACGTGAAAATTTCATTTTCTGATGCTTCCCTGCAAAGTTATTGCACTATGCGTAAAACGCGTTTTCAGCCTGAGATAAGGTCGATTCTGGAACGCCAAACATAAAAATGTTGATAACTTTGGAAAAACACTTCAGACAGCTCAGATTTGATGTGCAACTACTAGAAAGACCCTTTCTGCTATAGTGGGAGGTGAACATTTCATGTTCTGAAGCTTCCCTGAGAAGTTCTGCCACAATGCAGAAAACGCGTTTTCAGCTTGAGATAAGGTGGGTTCCGGAACGCCAAACATAAAACTGTTGATAACTTTCGAAAAACACTTCAGACAGCTTAGATTTGATGTGCAACTACTAGAAAGACCCTTTCTGCTATAGTGTGTTGTGAAAATTTCATGTTCTGAAGCTTCCCAGCAAAGTTTTGGCACAATGCAGAAACCGCGTTTTCAGCTTGAGATAAGGTGGGATCCGGAACGCCAAACTTAAAAATGTTGATAACTTTTTAAAAACACTTCAGACAGCTTAGATTTGATGTGCAACTACAAGAAAGACCCTTTCTGGAATAGTGGGACGGGAAAATTTCATTTTCTGAAGCTTCCCTGCAAAGTTATGGCACAATGCGTAAAATGCGTTTTCAGCCGGAGATAAGGTCGATTCCCGAACGCCCAACATAAAAATGTTGATTACTTTGGAACAACACTTCAGACAGCTTAGATTTGATGTACAACTACTAGAAAGACCCTTTCTGCTATAGTGGGAGGTGAAAATTTCATTTTCTGATGCTTCCCTGCAAAGTTATGGCACAATGCGTAAAACGCGTTTTCAGCCTGAGATAAGGTCGATTCTGGAACGCCAAACATAAAAATGTTGATAACTTTGGAAAAACACTTCAGACAGCTTAGATTTCATGTGCATCTACTAGAAAGACCATTTCTGCTATAGTGGGATGTGAACATTTCATGTTCTGAAGCTTCCCTGCAAAGTTATTGCACAATGTGTAAAACGCGTTTTCAGACTAAGATGAGGTCGATTCCGGAACGCCAAACATAAAAATGTTGATAACTTTGGTAAAACACATCAGACAGCATAGATTTGATGTGCAACTACTAGAAAGACCCTTTCTGCTATAGTGGGAGGTTAAAATTTCATGTTCGGAAGCTTCCATGCAAAGTTATGGCACGATGCAGACAACCCGTTTTCAGCCTGAGATAAGGTCGATTCTGGAACGCCAAACATAAAAATGTTGATAACATTCGAAAAACACTTCAGACAGCTTAGATTTGATGTGCAACTACTAGAAAGACCCTTTCTGCTATAGTGGGACGTGAAAATTTCATGTTCTGAAGCTTCCCTGCAAAGTTATGGCACAATGCAGAAAACCTGTTTTCAGCCTGAGATAAGGTGGGTTCCGGAACGCCAAACATAAAAATGTTGATAACTTTGGAAAAACACTTCAGACAGCTTAGATTTGATGTGCAACTACTAGAAAGACCCTTTCTGCTATAGTGGGATGTGAACATTTCATGTTCTGAAGCTTCCCTGCAAAGTTATGTCACAATGCAGAAAACCTGTTTTCAGCCTGAGATAAGGTGGGTTCCGGAACGCCAAACATAAAAATGTTGATAACTTTGGAAAAACACTTCAGACAGCTTAGATTTGATTTGCAACTACTAGAAAGACCCTTTCGGCTAATGTGGGAGGTGAAAATTTCATGTCCTGAAGCTTCCCTGCAAAGTCATGGCACAATGCAGAAAACGCGTGTTCAGCCTGAGATAAGGTGGGTTCCCGAACGCCAAACGTAAAAATGTTGATAACTTTGGAAAAACATTTCAGACAGCTTAGATTTGATGTGCAACTACTAGAAAGACCCTTTCTGCAATAGTGGGACTAGAACATTTCTTGTTCTGAAGCTTCCCTGAGAAGTTATGGCACAATACAGAAAACGCGTTTTCAGCCTGAGATAAGGTGGGTTCCGGAACGCCAAGCATAGAAATGTTGATAACTTTGGTTCAACACTTCAGACAGCTTAGATTTGATGTGCAACTACTAGAAAGACCCTTTCTGCTATAGTGGGAGGTTAAAATTTCATGTTCTGAAGCTTCCCTGCAAAGTTATGGCACAATGCGTAAAACGCGATTTCAGCCTGAGATAAGGTTGATTCCGGAACGCCAAACATAAAAATTTTCATAACTTTGGAAAAACACTTCAGACAGCTTAAATTTGTTGTGCAACTAATAAAAAGACCCTTTCTGCTATAGTGGGATGTGAACATTTCATGTTCTGAAGCTTCCCTGCAAAGTTATGGCACAATGCAGAAAACGATTTTTCATCCTGAGATAAGTTCGATTCCGGAACGCCAAACATAAAAATGTTGATAACTATCGAAAAACACTTCAGACAGCTTAGTTTTGATGTGCAACTACTAGAAAGACCCTTTCTGCTATAGTGGGAGGTGAAAATTTCATTTTCTGAAGCTTCCCTGCAAAGTTATGGCACCATGCGTAAAACGCGTTTTCAGCCTGAGATAAGGTCGATTCCGGTACGCCAAACGTAAAAATGTTGATAACTTTGGAAAAACATTTCAGACAGCTAAGAGTTGATGTGCAACTACTAGAAAGACCGTTTCTGCAATAGTGGGACTAGAACATTTCTTGTTCTGAAGCTTCCCTGAGAAGTTATGGCACAATACAGAAAACGCGTTTTGGGCCTGAGATAAGGTCGATTCCGGAACGCCAAACAAAAAAATGTTGATAACTTTGGAAACACACTTCAGACAGCTTAGATTTGATGTGAAACTACTAGAAAGACCCTTTCTGCTATAGTGGGAGGTGAAAATTTCATGTCCTGAAGCTTCCCTGCAAAGTTATGGCACAATGCAGAAAACGATTTTTCATCCTGAGATAAGGTCGATTCCGGAACGCCAAACATAAAAATGTTGATAACTATCGAAAAACACTTCAGACAGCTTAGTTTTGATGTGCAACTACTAGAAAGACCCTTTCTGCTATAGTGGGAGGTGAAAATTTCATTTTCTGAAGCTTCCCTGCAAGTTATGGCACCATGCGTAAAACGCGTTTTCAGCCTGAGATAAGGTCGATTCCGGTGCGCCAAACATAAAAATGTTGATAACTTTGGAAAAACACTTCAGACAGCTTAGATTTGATGTGAAACTACTAGAAAGACCCTTTCTGCTATAGTGGGAGGTGAAAATTTCATTTTCTGAAGCTTCCCTGCAAAGTTATGGCACAATGCAGAACACGCGTTTCCAGCCTGAGATAAGGTGGGTTCCGGAAAGCCAAACATAAAAATGTTGATAACTTTGGAAAAACATTTCAGACAGCTTAGATTTGATGTGCAACTACTAGAAAGACCCTTTGTGCTATAGTGGGAGGTGACAATTTCATGTCCTCAAGCTTCCCTCCAAAGTTATGGCACAATGCAGAAAACGCGTTTTGGGCCTGAGATAAGGTCGATTCAGGAACACCAAACATAAAAATGTTGAAAACTTTCGAAAAACACTTCAGACAGCTTAGATTTGTTGTGCAACTACGAGAAAGACCGTTTCTGCTATAGTGGGTAGTGAAAATATCATGTTCTAAAGCTTCCCTGCAAAGTTATGGCACAATGCAGAAAACGCGTTTTCAGCCTGAGATAAGGTCAATTCCGGAACGCCAAACATAAGAATGTTGATAACTTTGGAAAAACTCATCAGACAGCTTAGATTTGATGACCAACTACTAGAAAGACCCTTTCTGCTATAGTGGGAGGAGAAAATTTCATGTTCTGAAGCTTCCCTGCAAAGTTATGGCACAATGCAAAAAACGCGTGTTCAGCCTGAGATAAGGTGGGTTCCGGAACGCCAAACGTAAAAATGTTGATAACTTTGGAAAAACATTTCAGACAGCTTAGAGTTGATGTGCAACTACTAGAAAGACCGTTTCTGCAATAGTGGGACTAGAACATTTCTTGTTCTGAAGCTTCCCTGAGAAGTTATGGCACAATACAGAAAACGCGTTTTGGGCCTGAGATACGGTCGATTCCGGAACGCCAAACAAAAAAATGTTGATAACTTTGGAAAAACATTTCAGACAGCTTAGAGTTGATGTGCAACTACTAGAAAGACCGTTTCTGCAATAGTGGGACTAGAACATTTCTTGTTCTGAAGCTTCCCTGAGAAGTTTGGCACTATACAGAAAACGCGTTTTGGGGCTGAGATAAGGTCGATTCCGGAACGCCAAACAAAAAAAATGTTGATAACTTTGGAAAAACATTTCAGACAGCTTAGATTTGATCTGCAACTACTAGAAAGACCCTTTCTGCTGTAGTGGGAGGTGAAATTTTCATGTTCTGAATCTTCCCTGCAAAGTTATGGCACAATGCGTAAAACGCGTTTTCAGCCTGAGATAAGGTCGATTCCGCAACGCCAAACATAAAAATGTTGATAACTTTGGAAAAACACTTCAGACAGCTTAGATTTGATGTGCAACTACTAGAAAGACCCTTTCTGCTATCTTGGGAGGTCAAAATTTCAGGTTCTGAAGCTTCGCTGCAAAGTTATGGGACAATGCAGAAAACGATTTTTCATCCTGAGATAAGGTCGATTCCGGAACGCCAAACATAAAAATGGTGATAACTTTTGAAAAACACTTCAGACAGCTTAGATTTGTTGTGCAACTACTAGAAAGACCCTTTTTGCTATAGTGTGAGGTGAAAATTTCATTTTCTGAAGCTTCCCTGCAAAGTTATGGCACAATGCAGAACACGCGTTTTCAGCCTGAGATAAGGTGGGTTCCGGAAAGCCAAACATAAAAATGTTGAAAACTTTCGAAAAACACTTCAGACAGCTTAGATTTGTTGTGCAACTACGAGAAAGACCGTTTCTGCTATAGTGGGAAGTGAAAATATGATGTTCTAAAGCTTCCCTGCAAAGTTATGGCACAATGCAGAAAATGCGTTTTCAGCCTGAGATAAGGTCAATTCCGGAACGCCAAACATAAGAATGTTGATAACTTTGGAAAAACTCAACAGACAGCTTAGATTTGATGTGCAACTACTAGAAAGACCCTGTCTGCTGTAGGGGGAGGAGAAAATTTTATGTTCTGAAGCTTCCCTGCAAAGTTATGGCACAATGCAGAAAACGCGTTTTCAGCCTGAGATAAGGTGGGTTCCAGAACGCCAAACATAAAAGTGTTGATAACTATGGAAAAACACTTCAGACAGCTTAGATTTGATGTGCAACTACTAGAAAGACCCTTTCTGCTATAGTGGGAGGAGAAAATGTCATGTTCTGAAGTCTCCCTGCAAAGTTATGGCACAATGCAGAAAATGCGTTTTCAGCCTGAGATAAGGTCGATTCCAGAACGCCAAACATAAAATTCTTGATAACTTTGGAAAAAACATTTCAGACAGCTTATATTTGATGTGCAACTACTAGAAAGACCCTTTCTGCTATAATGGGAGGTGAAAATGTCATTTTCTGAAGCTTCCCTGCAAAGTTATGGCACAATGCAGACAACGCGTTTTCAGCCTGAGATAAGGTCGATTCTGGAACGCCAAATATAAAAATGTTGATAACTTTCGAAAAACACTTCAGACAGCTTATATTTGATGTGCAACTACTAGAAAGACCCTTTCTGCTATAGGGGGAAGAGAAAATTTCATGTTCTGAAGCTTCCCTGCAAAGTTATGGCACAATGCAGAAAACACGTTTTCAGCCTGAGATAAGGTGGGTTCCAGAACGCCAAACATAAAAGTGTTGATAACTTTGGAAAAACACTTCAGACAGCTTAGATCTGATGTGCAACTACTAGAAAGACCCTTTCTGCTATAGTGGGAGGAGAAAATGTCATGTTCTGAAGTCTCCCTGCAAAGTTATGGCACAATGCAGAAAACGCGTTTTCAGCCTGAGATAAGGTCGATTCCGGAACGCCAAACATAAAAATATTGATAACTTTGGAAAAACACTTCAGACAGCTTAGATTTGATGTGCAACTACTAGAAAGACCCTTTCTGCTATAGTGGGACGTGAAAATTTCATGTTCTGAAGCTTCCCTGCAAAATTATGGCACAATGCAGAAAACGCGTTTTCAGCTCGAGATAAGGTGGGTTCCGGAACGCCAAACGTAAAAATGTTGATAAGTTTGGAAAAACACTTCAGACATCTTAGATTTGATGTGCAACTACTAGAAGGACCTTTTCTGCTATAGTGGGAGGTTAAAATTTCATGTTCTGAAGCTTCCCTGCAAAGTTATGGCACAATGCAGAAAACGCGTTTTCAGCCTGTGATAAGGTGGGTTCCAGAACGCCAAACATAAAATTCTTGATAACTTTGGAAAAAACATTTCAGACAGCTTAGATTTGATGTGCAACTACTAGAAAGACCCTTTCTGCTATAGTGGGAGGTGAAAATTTCATGTCCTGAAGCTTCCCTCCAAAGTTATGGCACAATGCAGAAAACGCGTGTTCAGCCTGAGATAAGGTGGGTTCCGGAACGCCAAACGTAAAAATGTTGATAACTTTCGAAAAACACTTCAGACTGCTTAGATTTGATGAGCAACTACTAGAAAGACCCTTTCTGCTATAGTGGGAGGTGAACATTTCATGTTCTGAAACTTCCATGCAAAGTTATGGCACAATGCAGAAAAGGCGTTTTCAGCTTGAGATAAGGTGGGTTCCAGAACGCCAAACATAAAAATGTTGATAACTTTCGAAAAACACTTCAGACAGCTTAGATTTGTGTGCAACTACTAGAGAGACCCTTTCTGCTATAGTGGGATGTCAAAATTTCATGGTCTGAAGCTTCCCTGAGAAGTTATGGCACAATGCGTAAAACGCGTTTTCAGCCTGAGATAAGGTCGATTCCGGAACGCCAAACATAAAAATGTTGATAACTTTGGAAAAACACATCAGACAGCTTAGATTTGATGTGCAACTACTAGAAAGACACTTTCTGCTATAGTGGGAGGTGAAAATTTAATGTTCTGAAGCTTCCCTGCAAAGTTATGGCACAATGCTGAACACGCGTTTTCAGCTTGAGATAAGGTGGGTTCCGGGACGCCAAACATAAAAATGTTGATAACTTTCGAAAAACACTTCAGACAGCTTAGATTTGATGTGCAACTACGAGAAAGTCCGTTTCTGCTATAGTGGGAAGTGAAAATATCATGTTCTAAAGCTTCCCTGCAAAGTTATGGCACAATGCAGAAAACGCGTTTTCAGCCTGAGATAAGGTCAATTCCGGAACGCCAAACATGAGAATGTTGATAACTTTGGAAAAACTCATCAGACAGCTTAGATTTGATGTGCAACTACTAGAAAGACCCTTTCTGCTATAGTGGGAGGAGGAAATTTCATGTTCTGAAGCTTCCCTGCAAAGTTATGGCACAATGCAAAAAACGCGTGTTCAGCCTGAGATAAGGTGGGTTCCGGAACGCCAAACGTAAAAATGTTGATAACTTTGGAAAAACATTTCAGACAGCTTAGAGTTGATGTGCAACTACTAGAAAGACCGTTTCTGCAATAGTGGGACTAGAACATTTCTTGTTCTGAAGCTTCCCTGAGAAGTTATGGCACAATACAGAAAACGCGTTTTGGGCCTGAGATAAGGTCGATTCCGCATCGCCAAACAAAAAAATGTTGATAACTTTGGAAACACACTTCAGACAGCTTAGATTTGGTGTGAAACTACGAGAAAGACCCTTTCTGCTATAGTGGGATGTGAAAATTTCATGTCCTGAAGCTTCCCTGCAAAGTTATGGCACAATGCAGAAAACGCGTTTTCAGCCTGGGATAAGGTCGATTCCGGAACGACAAACATAAAAATGTTGATAACTTTGGAAAAACACATCAGACAGCTTAGATTTGATGTGCAACTACTAGAAAGACCCTTTCTGCTTTCGTGGGAGGTTAAAATTTCATGTTCGGAAGCTTCCCTGCAAAGTTATGGCACAATGCAGAAAACGATTTTTCATCCTGAGATAAGGTCGATTCCGGAACGCCAAACATAAAAATGTTGATAACTATCGAAAAACACTTCAGACAGCTAAGTTTTGATGTGCAACTACAAGAAAGACCCTTTCTGCTATAGTGGGAGGTGAAAATTTCATTTTCTGAAGCTTCCCTGCAAAGTTATGGCACAATGCGTAAAACGCGTTTTCAGCCTGAGATAAGGTCGATTCCGCAACGCCAAACATAAAAATGTTGATAACTTTGGAAAAACACTTCAGACAGCTTAGATTTGATGTGCAACTACTAGAAAGACCCTTTCTGCTATATTGGGAGGTCAAAATTTCAGGTTCTGAAGCTTCGCTGCAAAGTTATGGGACAATGCAGAAAACGATTTTTCATCCTGAGATAAGGTCGATTCCGGAACGCCAAACATAAAAATGTTGATAACTTTTGAAAAACACTTCAGACAGCTTAGATTTGATGTGCAACTACTTGAAAGACCCTTTCTGCTATAGTGTGAGGTGAAAATTTCATTTTCTGAAGCTTCCCTGCAAAGTTATGGCACAATGCAGAACACGCGTTTTCAGCCTGAGATAAGGTGGGATCCGGAAAGCCAAACATAAAAATGTTGATAACTTTGGAAAAACATTTCAGACAGCTTAGATTTGATGTGCAACTACTAGAAAGACCCTATCTGCTATAGTGTGAGGTGAAAATATCATGTTCTAAAGCTTCCCTTCAAAGTTATGGCACAATGCAGAAAACGCGTTTTCAGCGTGAGATAAGGTCAATTCCGGAACGCCAAACATAAGAATGTTGATAACCTTGGAAAAACTCATCAGACAGCTGAGATTTGATGTGCAACTACTAGAAAGACCCTGTCTGCTATAGGGGGAGGAGAAAATGTCATGTTCTGAAGTCTCCCTGCAAAGTTATGGCACAATGCAGAAAATGCGTTTTCAGCCTGAGATAAGGTCGATTCCGGAACGCCAAACATAAAAATATTGATAACTTTGGAAAAACACTTCAGACAGCTTAGATTTGATGTGCAACTACTAGAAAGACCCTTTCTGCTATAGTGGGAGGTGAAAATTTCATGTCCTGAAGCTTCCCTCCAAAGTTATGGCACAATGCAGAAAACGCGTGTTCAGCCTGAGATAAGGTGGGTTCCGGAAAGCCAAACATAAAAATGTTGATAACTTTCGAAAAACACTTCAGACAGCTTAGATTTGTGTGCAACTACTAGAGAGACCCTTTCTGCTATAGTGGGATGTCAAAATTTCATGGTCTGAAGCTTCCCTGAGAAGTTATGGCACAATACGTAAAACGCGTTTTCAGCCTGAGATAAGGTCGATTCAGGAACACCAAACATAAAAATGTTGAAAACTTTCGAAAAACACTTCAGACAGCTTAGATTTGTTGTGCAACTACGAGAAAGACCGTTTCTGCTATAGTGGGAAGTGAACATTTCATGCACTGAAGCTTCCCTGCAAAGTTATGTGACAATGCAGAAAACGATCTTGCATCCTGAGATAAGGTCGATTCCGGAACGACAAACATAAAAATGTTGATAACTTTGGAAAAACACATCAGACAGCTTAGATTTGATGTGCAACTACTAGAAAGACCCTTTCTGCTATAGTGGGAGGTTAAAATTTCATGTTCGGAAGCTTCCCTGCAAAGTTATGGCACAATGCAGAAAACGATTTTTCATCCTGAGATAAGGTCGATTCCGGAACGCCAAACATAAAAATGTTGATAACTATCGAAAAACACTTCAGACAGATTAGTTTTGATGTGCAACTACTAGAAAGACCCTTTCTGCTATAGTAGGAGGTGAAAATTTCATTTTCTGAAGCTTCCCTGCAAAGTTATGGCACCATGCGTAAAACGCGTTTTCAGCGTGAGATAAGGTCGATTCCGGTACGCCAAACATAAAAATGTTGATAACTTTGAAAAAACGCATCAGACAGCTTAGATTTGATCTGCAACTACTAGAAAGACCCTTTCTGTTGTAGTGGGAGGCGAAATTTTCATGTTCTGAATCTTCCCTGCAAAGTTATGGCACAATGCGTAAAACGCGTTTTCAGCCTGAGATAAGGTCGATTCCGCAACGCCAAACATAAAAATGTTGATAACTTTGGAAACACACTTCAGACAGCTTAGATTTGATGTGAAACTACGAGAAAGACCCTTTCTGCTATAGTGGGAGGTGAAAATTTCATGTCCTGAAGCTTCCCTGCAAAGTTATGGCACAATGCAGAAAACGCGTTTTCAGCCTGGGATAAGGTCGATTCCGGAACGACAAACATAAAAATGTTGATAACTTTGGAAAAACACATCAGACAGCTTAGATTTGATGTGCAACTACTAGAAAGACCCTTTCTGCTATAGTGGGAGGTTAAAATTTCATGTTCGGAAGCTTCCCTGCAAAGTTATGGCACAATGCAGAAAACGATTTTTCATCCTGAGATAAGGTCGATTCCGGAACGCCAAACATAAAAATGTTGATAACTATCGAAAAACACTTCAGACAGCTTAGTTTTGATGTGCAACTACTAGAAAGACCCTTTCTGCTATAGTAGGAGGTGAAAATTTCATTTTCTGAAGCTTCCCTGCAAAGTTATGGCACCATGCGTAAAACGCGTTTTCAGCGTGAGATAAGGTCGATTCCGGTACGCCAAACATAAAAATGTTGATAACTTTGAAAAAACGCATCAGACAGCTTAGATTTGATCTGCAACTGCTAGAAAGACCCTTTCTGTTGTAGTGGGAGGCGAAATTTTCATGTTCTGAATCTTCCCTGCAAAGTTATGGCACAATGCGTAAAACGCGTTTTCAGCCTGAGATAAGGTCGATTCCGCAACGCCAAACATAAAAATGTTGATAACTTTGGAAAAACACTTCAGACAGCTTAGATTTGATGTGCAACTACTAGAAAGACCCTTTCTGCTATATTGGGAGGTCAAAATTTCAGGTTCTGAAGCTTCCCTGCAAAGTTATGGCACCATGCGTAAAACGCGTTTTCAGCGTGAGATAAGGTCGATTCCGGTACGCCAAACATAAAAATGTTGATAACTTTGAAAAAACGCATCAGACAGCTTAGATTTGATCTGCAACTACTAGAAAGACCCTTTCTGTTGTAGTGGGAGGCGAAATTTTCATGTTCTGAATCTTCCCTGCAAAGTTATGGCACAATGCGTAAAACGCGTTTTCAGCCTGAGATAAGGTCGATTCCGCAACGCCAAACATAAAAATGTTGATAACTTTGGAAAAACACTTCAGACAGCTTAGATTTGATGTGCAACTACTAGAAAGACCCTTTCTGCTATATTGGGAGGTCAAAATTTCAGGTTCTGAAGCTTCGCTGCAAAGTTATGGGACAATGCAGAAAACGATTTTTCATCCTGAGATAAGGTCGATTCCGGAACTCCAAACATAAAAATGTTGATAACTTTGGAAAAACACTTCAGACAGCTTAGATTTGATGTGCAACTACTAGAAAGACCCTTTCTGCTATAGTGGGACGTGAAAATTTCATGTTCTGAAGCTTCCCTGCAAAATTATGGCACAATGCAGAAAACGCGTTTTCAGCTCGAGATAAGGTGGGTTCCGGAACGCCAATCGTAAAAATGTTGATAAGTTTGGAAAAACACTTCAGACATCTTAAATTTGATGTGCAACTACTAGAAGGACCTTTTCTGCTATAGTGGGAGGTTAAAGTTTCATGTTCTGAAGCTTCCCTGCAAAGTTATGGCACAATGCAGAAAACGCGTTTTCAGCCTGAGATAAGGTGGGTTCCAGAACGCCAAACATAAAATTCTTGATCACTTTGGAAAAAACATTTCAGACAGCTTATATTTGATGTGCAACTACTAGAAAGACCCTTTCTGCTATAATGGGAGGTGAAAATGTCATGTTCTGAAGCTTCCCTGCAAAGTTATGGCACAATGCAGACAACGCGTTTTCAGCCTGAGATAAGGTCGATTCTGGAACGCCAAAATAAAAATGTTGATAACTTTCGAAAAACACTTCAGACAGCTTATATTTGATGTGCAACTACTAGAAAGACCCTTTCTTCTATAGGGGGAGGAGAAAATTTCATGTTCTGAAGCTTCCCTGCAAAGTTATGGCACAATGCAGAAAACACGTTTTCAGCCTGAGATAAGGTGGGTTCCAGAACGCCAAACATAAAAGCATTGATAACTTTGGAAAAACACTTCAGACAGCTTAGATTTGATGTGCAACTACTAGAAAGACCCTTTCTGCTATAGTGGGAATGAGAAAATGTCATGTTCTGAAGTCTCCCTGCAAAGTTATGGCACAATGCAGAACACGCGTTTTCAGCCTGAGATAAGGTGGGTTCCGGAAAGCCAAACATAAAAGTGTTGATAACTATGGAAAAACACTTCAGACAGCTTAGATTTGATGTGCAACTACTAGAAAGACCCTTTCTGCTATAGTGGGAGGAGAAAATGTCATGTTCTGAAGTCTCCCTGCAAAGTTATGGCACAATGCAGAAAATGCGTTTTCAGCCTGAGATAAGGTCGATTCCGGAACGCCAAACATAAAAATATTGATAACTTTGGAAAAACACTTCAGACAGCTTAGATTTGATGTGCAACTACTAGAAAGACCCTTTCTGCCATAGTGGGATGTGAAAATTTCATGTTCTGAAGCTTCCCTGCAAAATTATGGCACAATGCAGAAAACGCGTTTTCAGCTCGAGATAAGGTGGGTTCCGGAACGCCAATCGTAAAAATGTTGATAAGTTTGGAAAAACACTTCAGACATCTTAAATTTGATGTGCAACTACTAGAAGGACCTTTTCTGCTATAGTGGGAGGTTAAAGTTTCATGTTCTGAAGCTTCCCTGCAAAGTTATGGCACAATGCAGAAAACGCGTTTTCAGCCTGAGATAAGGTGGGTTCCAGAACGCCAAACATAAAATTCTTGATAACTTTGGAAAAAACATTTCAGACAGCTTATATTTGATGTGCAACTACTAGAAAGACCCTTTCTGCTATAATGGGAGGTGAAAATGTCATGTTCTGAAACTTCCCTGCAAAGTTATGGCACAATGCAGACAACGCGTTTTCAGCCTGAGATAAGGTCGATTCTGGAACGCCAAATATAAAAATGTTGATAACTTTCGAAAAACACTTCAGACAGCTTATATTTGATGTGCAACTACTAGAAAGACCCTTTCTGCTATAGGGGGAGGAGAAAATTTCATGTTCTGAAGCTTCCCTGCAAAGTTTTGGCACAATGCAGAAAACACGTTTTCAGCCTGAGATAAGGTGGGTTCCAGAACGCCAAACATAAAAGCGTTGATAACTTTGGAAAAACACTTCAGACAGCTTAGATTTGATGTGCAACTACTAGAAAGACCCTTTCTGCTATAGTGGGAATGAGAAAATGTCATGTTCTGAAGTCTCCCTGCAAAGTTATGGCACAATGCAGAAAACGCGTTTTCAGCCTGAGATAAGGTCGGTTCCGGAACGCCAAACATAAAAATATTGATAACTTTGGAAAAACACATCAGACAGCTTAGATTTGATGTGCAACTACTAGAAAGACCCTTTCTGGTATAGTGGGACGTGAAAATTTCATGTTCTGAAGCTTCCCTGCAAAATTATGGCACAATGCAGAAAACGCGTTTTCAGTTCGAGATAAGGTGGGTTCCGGAACGCCAAACGTAAAAATGTTGATAAGTTTGGAAAAACACTTCAGAGATCTTAGATTTGATGTGCAACTACTAGAAGGACCTTTTCTGCTATAGTGGGAGTTAAAATTTCATGTTCTGAAGCTTCCCTGCAAAGTTATGGCACAATGCAGAAAACGCGTTTTCAGCCTGAGATAAGATGGGTTCCAGAACGCCAAACATAAAATTCTTGATAACTTTGGAAAAAACATTTCAGACAGCTTAGATTTGATGTGCAAATACTAGAAAGACCCTTTCTGCTATAGTGGGAGGTGAAAATTTCATGTCCTGAAGCTTCCCTCCAAAGTTATGGCACAATGCGTAAAACGCGTTTTCAGCCTGAGATGAGGTCGATTCCCCAACGCCCAACACAAAAATGTTGATAACTTTCGAAAAACACTTCAGACAGCTTATATTTGATGTGCAATTACTAGAAAGACCCTTTCTGCTATAGTGGGAGGTGAACATTTCATGTTCTGAAGCTTCCCTGCAAAGTTATGGCACAATGCAGAAAACGCGTTTTCAGCTTGAGATAAGGTGGGTTCCGGAACGCCAAACGTAAAAATGTTGATAACTTTGTAAAAACACTTCAGACAGCTTAGATTTGATGTGCAACTACTAGAAAGACCCTTTCTGCTATAGTGGGAGATGAAAATTTCATTTTCTGAAGCTTCCCTGCAAAGTTATGGCACAATGCGTAAAACGCGTTTTCAGCCTGAGATAAGGTCGATTCCCGAACGCCCAACATAAAAATGTTGATAACTTTCGAAAAACACTTCAGACAGCTTATATTTGATGTGCAACTACTAGAAAGACCCTTTCTGCTATAGTGGGAGGTGAACATTTCATGTTCTGAAGCTTCCCTGCAAAGTTATGGCACAATGCAGAAAACGCGTTTTCAGCTTGAGATAAGGTGGGTTCCGGAACGCCAAACGTAAAAATGTTGATAACTTTGTAACAACACTTCAGACAGCTTAGATTTGATGTGTAACTACTAGAAAGACCCTTTCTGCTATAGTGGGAGGTGAAAATTTCATTTTCTGATGCTTCCCTGCAAAGTTATGGCACAATGCGTAAAACGCGTTTTCAGCCTGAGATAAGGTCGATTCTGGAACGCCAAACATAAAAATGTTGATAACTTTGCAAAAACACTTCAGACAGCTTAGATTTGATGTGCATCTACTAGAAAGACCCTTTCTGCTATAGTGGGAGGTGAACATTTCATGTTCTGAATCTTCCCTGAGAAGTTATGGCACAATGCAGAAAACTCGTTTTCAGCTTGAGATAAGGTGGGTTCCGGAACGCCAAACATAAAGATGTTGCTAACTTTCGAAAAACACTTCAGACAGCTTAGATTTGATGTGCAACTACAAGAAACACCCTTTCTGGTATAGTGGGGCGTGAAAATTTCATTTTCTGAAGCTTCCCTGCGAAGTTATGGCACAATGCGTAAAACGCGTTTTCAGCCTGAGATAAGGTCGATTCCGGAACGCCCAACAAAAATGTGTTGATAACTTTGGAAAAACACTTCAGACAGCTTAGATTTGATGTGCAACTACTAGAAAGACCCTTTCTGGTATAGTGGGAGGTGAAAATTTCATGTTCTGAAGCTTCCCTGCAAAGTTATGGCACAATGTAGAAAACGCCTTTTCAGCCTGAGATAAGGTTGATTCCGGAACGCAAAACATAAAAATGTTCATAACTTTGGAAAAACACTTCAGACAGCTTACATTTGATGTGCAACTACGAGAATGACCCTTTCTGCTATAGTGGGAGGTGAACATTTCATGTTCTGAAGCTTCCCCGCAAAGTTATGGCACAATGCGTAAAACGCGTTTGCAGCCTGAGATAAGGTCGATTCCGGAACGCCAAACATAAAAATGTTGATAACTTTGGAAAAACACATCAGACAGCTTAGATTTGATGTGCAACTACTAGAAAGACCCTTTCTGCTATAGTGGGAGGTGAAAATTTCATGTTCTGAAGCTTCCCTGCAAAGTTATGGCACAATGCTGAACACGCGTTTTCAGCTTGAGATAAGGTGGGTTCCGGGACGCCAAACATAAAAATGTTGATAACTTTGGAAAAACACATCAGACAGCTTAGATTTGATGTGCAACTACTAGAAAGACCCTTTCTGCTATAGTGGGAGGTGAAAATTTCATGTTCTGAAGCTTCTCTGCAAAGTTATGGCACAATGCAGGAAACGCGTTTTCAGCTTGAGATAAGGTGGGTTCCGGAACGCCAAACGTAAAAATGTTGATAACTTTGTAACAACACTTCAGACAGCTTAGATTTGATGTGTAACTACTAGAAAGACCCTTTCTGCTATAGTGGGAGGTGAAAATTTCATGTTCTGAAGCTTCCCTGCAGAGTTATGGGACAATGCAGAAAACGATTTTTCATCCTGAGATAAGGTCGATTCCGGAAGGCCAAACATAAAAATGTTGATAACTTTCGAAAAACACTTCAGACAGCTTAGATTTGATGTGCAACTACTAGAAAGACCCTTTCTGCTATAGTGGGAGATGAAAATTTCATTTTCTGAAGCTTCCCTGCAAAGTTATGGCACAATGCGTAAAACGCGTTTTCAGCCTGAGATAAGGTCGATTCTGGAACGCCAAACATAAAAATGTTGATAACTTTGCAAAAACACTTCAGACAGCTTAGATTTGATGTGCATCTACTAGAAAGACCCTTTCTGCTATAGTGGGAGGTGAACATTTCATGTTCTGAATCTTCCCTGAGAAGTTATGGCACAATGCAGAAAACTCGTTTTCAGCTTGAGATAAGGTGGGTTCCGGAACGCCAAACATAAAGATGTTGATAACTTTCGAAAAACACTTCAGACAGCTTAGATTTGATGTGCAACTACAAGAAACACCCTTTCTGGTATAGTGGGACGTGAAAATTTCATTTTCTGAAGCTTCCCTGCGAAGTTATGGCACAATGCGTAAAACGCGTTTTCAGCCTGAGATAAGGTCGATTCCGGAACGCCCAACAAAAATATGTTGATAACTTTGGAAAAACACTTCAGACAGCTTAGATTTGATGTGCAACTACTAGAAAGACCCTTTCTGGTATAGTGGGAGGTGAAAATTTCATGTTCTGAAGCTTCCCTGCAAAGTTATGGCACAATGTAGAAAACGCCTTTTCAGCCTGAGATAAGGTTGATTCCGGAACGCAAAACATAAAAATGTTCATAACTTTGGAAAAACACTTCAGACAGCTTACATTTGATGTGCAACTACGAGAATGACCCTTTCTGCTATAGTGGGAGGTGAACATTTCATGTTCTGAAGCTTCCCCGCAAAGTTATGGCACAATGCGTAAAACGCGTTTGCAGCCTGAGATAAGGTCGATTCCGGAACGCCAAACATAAAAATGTTGATAACTTTGGAAAAACACATCAGACAGCTTAGATTTGATGTGCAACTACTAGAAAGACCCTTTCTGCTATAGTGGGAGGTGAAAATTTCATGTTCTGAAGCTTCCCTGCAAAGTTATGGCACAATGCTGAACACGCGTTTTCAGCTTGAGATAAGGTGGGTTCCGGGACGCCAAACATAAAAATGTTGATAACTTTGGAAAAACACATCAGACAGCTTAGATTTGATGTGCAACTACTAGAAAGACCCTTTCTGCTATAGTGGGAGGTGAAAATTTCATGTTCTGAAGCTTCTCTGCAAAGTTATGGCACAATGCAGAAAACGCGTTTTCAGCTTGAGATAAGGTGGGAGAGAGAGGAAGGAAACCACTATCTGTCAAACCTGTAATGATTTATTGATTTATGACTCCGGAAGTAATAAACCCCAACCCTTCCGGAAGTAATAAAGCACTGACCTTTTAGGACCGCCCCACTCTGGACCGCCTACTTGTTGATGCTTGTTATAAAGAGGATTTTTTCCAGAGCAACACCATGCAGACGTGTCTGTTGGAACAAGACCATCCAAGACAACGATGAGGCCCGAAGGTGTTCCGAGACGTATCGTCACTACCTTCCTCTGAGCTGCTACAGGCGGTCCCGGGTACGGGATGAACAACTCCATGCCGTCACCTCTACTTCCTGCGGTAGAACACGTTGCGGCTGACGATCATAAGTACGAGGATTCTAACGACGACACGACAGACGGAGCCCGTCCTTCATTGGCCGTCAAAGACAACACAGACGTCTCTGTTACAACTGAAATGCAAGATGTGGATGACGCGGAGGAACCCGTAGGGAAGACGGCAACCACCTGCACCGGAAACGAAACTGTCGACGTGCATCCGACTGTTTTATCCCCTGCTTCTCAAGACCTAGAACCAGCAGCTAATGATGAAACGGACGGATGGATAAGCGGTTTGTTCCTGAAAGCTGTAAAGACAGTTGTATTTCATCTACTAGGTAAAACCATGCGCCGGTATTGGAGGGAGATCTGCTACGGTTGCCAAGTAGACCATCCCAGCCAACTACAACACAGCTGTCTTGAAGAAATGGAGGATGATTTCTACAGGCTTAACTTCCACCCGTTGATGAAGAGACTCTGTAACAAGAACTTTCTGCCTGCTATACAGCATTACTTGACTCTGAATGATGTACAACCAGAGAAAATGAGAATCAAGGCTACAGCCGAGACAGTCTTGCTCGAAATGAGGTCTCCAAAATCAAGTGTATGGACTGAATACATCAAAAATGAGCCAGAGGATCTTCTAATTGAACGTCTGGAATCAGCAAGTAGAATCTGGAATAGAACGCCGGTCCTGGTCGATGTCACAAACACGAGATTCCCTCGTATGTGATTTACTTTTTTTTTAACTCTTTTACTCTCTTTGTATAACATTACGATTGAATCCTGACATAACTGTTTAATAAAAACATTAAGAAGCATATTCGGATCTCACCTCGTTCATTTCTCGTTTAACATGTCGGTGAAACACATCATTAAAAGAGTTTATTACAATCCTCTTCACCCTGGGAGCTATGGAGGCGTGGATCGCCTTCGTCGAGGGGTGCAGGTCGAGACTGGAAAACCTGTCAGTTCTAAATCTATTAAAGATTTTTTATCAAAACAGGATGCTTACACCCTGCATAAACCGACCAGAGTAAACTTTCCGAGAAACAGAGTATTTGTTCACAGGCCTCTTCAACAATTCCAGGCCGACCTATGCGACATGCAGGCATTGGCTAGATATAACGACGATCAAAATTACTTGTTGACCGTTATAGATGTATTTTCAAAGAAGGCCTATGTACGCGTTTTAAAAAGAAAGACTGCGATCGAGACAGTGAAGGCGTTCGAATCAGTGTTGGAGGAGAGCGGGACGCCTGTAAAGCTACAGACGGATGACGGGAAAGAATTTTTTAACAAGAGTTTCAGGGCTTTGATGGAAAGGAAGGGTATTAATCATTTTTCAACAGCGAGTGACGTTAAGGCCTCTGTGGTTGAGAGATTTAACCGCACTCTTAAAAATCGGATGTGGAGATATTTCACGGCTAAAAACACACTACGTTACATCGAGGTTTTACAGGATCTAGTAAAGAGTTATAATCACAGCTATCACAGCAGTATAAAAATGACACCGATGGAAGTAACTAAAGAAAATACTCTGCAAGTGTTTGACAATCTTTACATTAGACCGTCAAAAGATCGGCAGAAGCCAAAATTTAAGGAGGGCGATCATGTTAGAATATCGAAACTACGAGGTGTATTTGACAAAAAGTATGAGCAGAGTTTTACAGATGAGATATTTACGGTAACTGAATGTATTCAGCGCACCCCGCCTGTGTATAAATTGAAAGATTTCGACGGCGAGCCCATCCAAGGATCATTTTATGATCAAGAATTACAAAAAGTACAACTCGTAAAGGATAAAGTATTTCACGTTGAAAAGATTCTCAAGGAACGCTGCGTTAAAGGAGAGAGGCAGGTCTTTGTCCAATGGAAGAACTGGCCTGAAAAATTCAACAGTTGGGTAAAAGCTTCGGATATAAAAAATATATAACAAGGTCCTTCTTTACACCAGGCATCATATCACCATGTACGACTCAAAGAATGCAGGCTTCTATGTGACTTTACCATCAAACGCCAGCGCAAAAGTTTTTAAAGACAACTCGATCGGTACTTTCCGCGTTGATTTAGCACAACATATTGATTTAAACGGAAAATGGGAGGTCGCTTTGACGGAGATTACATACCCTCACACGTGGCATAATATTCCGGAGGATACGGCATCATTTTACTGGAAACCGAACCATAGAGTACCTGATTCCAACACAAACACGGCTCCCCCTAGAGGATCAGATTCGGAGGCTAACACGACACGACGGTATAAAGATGAATTTCATAGAGCCATGGCTCGTCTTAGGGCTCCGGATCCCGATGCCAGTGCCTCTGCTCAGAGGAAAAAAGACGAATCGCGTGGGATTGATCGACATTTCAAAACGGCTGGAACAGATATTTCCAGACTGAAGTTTAAGGGTGGATATTACAGCTCTATTAATCAGATTACAACCGAGTTGGCACAAACCTTTAAAAAAACCAATAACGACATACGCTTCCTGTTTGACAGTGCACGGCAAAAAATTGATCTTCAAGGAGACGGGCAGAACCTAGTGCTTTTTAACTCGCCTTTGGCTTACATGCTAGGTGTAGAGCCTGGTCATTGGATCAATTTTTGCGACTACAGAGCGCCCCATCCAGTTGATTTAAAAGTGGGGTTTTACCATCTCTACTGTTACAGCGACGTTGTAAGACCTCAGCTTGTAGGGGATGCATATGCACCGCTTTTAAGAACGGTGGAAATCAAGGGTAGCTACTCAGATATAATCACACAACATTTTAACCCTGCTTACTATTTACCGGTGGCCAAGAACCATATTGAAAATATTCAGATACAAATTAAATCGGATCTTAACAAACCAGTCAATTTTACCTTTGGAAAGGTGGTGGTGACTCTACACTTTAGACCTGTTACTTGAGAGGATATTATATAACCCTTGTATCGTCATGTGGAAATTCATTCACCAGCACAACACCGGAGAGAGATAACCAGTCTTTGCAGACCAAGGCGTAAACAAACACAATGGTTCACGCAGGCTTAAGAGACGACCCTCACAGATTTGTACAATATTATGAAAAACAGGTGGGTGGAGATCTACCGGGTTTCTACGGTGCCCCTGTTATGTACGGACGAGGCATAGGTTCCCTCTTCTCGAAAATGTTTCGGTTTGTATCACCTCTGTTGAAAAGAGGTATTGCCATCGCGAAACCCCATCTCAAATCAGCAGTGGGTAACATAGCCACGGATATGTTCACCCGCACCGTGAGAGGTATGAGCGATCAACAGAGACAGGAAGGGTCAGGAGGTATAGCCGTCTTATCACGAAGGACAAAGAGACGCCCACCAGGACGGCGTGTAACACAGAGCTCTAATAAACGTACAAACAAAAAAAGAAAGAAGTCAGTTGACAGAAGCAGACGGGCCAAGAGGAAGTCCAGAGGGAGCTCTGATATATTTTAAAAAACCTTATATACGGTAACATGGCGCTCCTACACCAGAAATCTGCTGAATGCACATTGGCAGAACTGGATTTATTCACGCCCCCAATGACACAACTTTCCATCGAAGACAAAATTTACACTGAAATTGCGCCAGTAGCCGCTATCAGCGAAGGAGGACCGATTGAGTTTTTTATACCGGGAGACGGTGAAAAGTATCTAGACCTAAACGACACCCTTCTACACGTGCGTGCAAGAATTACGAACGCCGATGGCACACCGCTGGCTAACGACGCAGCAGTCGGCCTCATCAATTACCCTCTAAACACAATCTTTGACCAGTGTGATGTGGTTCTGGGCGATCGGATGATTTCGCAATCCAGTTCCACACATCCGTACAGAGCTATGATTGAAACACTTCTCAACTTTTCAGGCGACACTCTTAAAACACAGTTTAGCGCCGGTCTTTTTTACCAAGACACACCTGGGTCAGTTGACTCGATCGTCACAGTAAACGGTCCCAACGCAGGTCTTAATAAGAGGGCCGAGTTCACGAGCAGATCCAGAGAAGTACATCTTCTAGGGCCTCTCCACAGCGACATATTTTTCTGCGAGAGACTGTTATTAAACTCTGTCGATTTAAGAATTAAACTCACCAGAGCGAATGATGCCTTCTGCCTGACCGGACCCCGCGACTCCACCTTCCGTCTGAAAATCCTTGGCGCATCTCTGTTTGTGAAGAAAGTCACTGTTTCGCCAGCTGTGAGAATAGGTCATGCGGCGGGTTTGTTAAAAGGAAATGCTCTCTACCCGCTCTCGCGAGTCAATGTAAAAACATACTCCATTCCAGAAAACTCAAGAATATGTACCCAGGAGAATTTGTTTCTGGGTTCAATACCTAAATACGTGGTTTTAGGGTTGGTACATCACGAGGCGTTTACCGGTAGGAGAGATCTCTCCCCGTTCAATTTTCATCATTACAACACTGAATATCTAGCCCTCTGTCAGGACGGCCGACAGATCCCCGCTAAAGCTTTTCAACCTCAGTTTAATAACGGTATGGCGGTCAGAGAGTTTTATAACATGATTCTAGCTACAGGAAGACATTTGAAGGATCTGCCTCTAAGCATTGACCGTGAAGGTTTTAACAGCGGTTATTCGTTGTTTGCATTTAATCTCAATCCAGCCGACGACAACGACGCTCTCTCTCCTGTCTCAAATGGGAATTTAAGACTGGAGATGAGATTCAGAGTACCCTTACCGAACACCGTAACACTGATTGTATACGCTTATTACGATTCCATTCTGGAGATTGATGCAAAAAGACAAGTGCTGGTGGACTATTATTAAAAAGTTATGGATAGTCTCCAGTTACAGAGGCTGCTGAGAGGTCTTTTGGGTGACACATTTTACGGTGTATGGCCGTCGGACAGGTTGCCTCAATCGACACATCACCTCAGACTGCCTGCATATTTCATCGTCAACACACATCCTTCGCATAAACCGGGAGAGCACTGGTTGGCTTTAACTCTCGACGAAGACGGCAGAACAACTTTCTTTGACTCATTTGGAATGGGTCCCTACTTTGCACATTACCCTGAAAATATTTTAAAGTTTCTCAAAAAACATTCAGTCGACATCAAGTACAACAATGGTCAACTACAGCACCCCCTATCGTTTGTATGTGGTCATCACTGCGTCTTCTACCTCTGTCATCGCGCTAGAGGGCTGTCTATGAGAGAAGTATTAAGTCTATACAGCGGCGATACCTTAAAAAATGACCTCATGGTATACAACTTTGTGAAAGAACATCAACAATGTCTAAAAAGATGTGCACACTGTCCGTGGAAACAGCAAAACTGTTCTCTTCTGTATTTTAAAGACTATTGTAACGTGTGACTAATCTTATTTTGTTTGTGCGTGTGTTAAAAAGAAAATCTGTAATCTTATAGTAATTCAAAGACAATAACCGTGTACAAGGTAATTATTCATGAAACCCATCGAGGTGTTAGAGACAATTTCTTCCCTTTGGTCGCTACATGTGTTAAGCGTCGTCGAGGTGTCACTTTAGAGTCCTTAGGGTCGGGAGACCAGCCCTCTGCTATACTTTTCTTTCGCGAGGTAGAATTCGATTTAAGTCTCTGATATTGAGTCCTCGCTTCAGGATTGGACAGCAGTGTGAGAGGGATGTTTAGCTTTAATAATGTGACGAGAAACTCGGACCACCCCTCAGGTAATGAAGAACTTGTTTTCTTATACGGTAGGGAAAGGTACTTGAATATATCAATCACATGAGAGCCTTTTACAGCATTTCCTTCATACATAAATTCACCATTCATATTCCAACCGTCGCCATTTTTGGATATCCTCTGGATAATGTATTCAGCATTTCTTCGAGCTTTTGACGGAAGGCTGTTTAGAATATCCTTACCCACGACGTCCGTTACAGAGGGTGTTTTTAGAACGCTTTCGTCGCGACTGTCAGAGTCGAGGGGATGATCTCCGTCTCGCTGTAAAGTCAGAGTTACTCTCCTTTGGTCTCTCTGATCCTGTTTTGTAAAGGTTAAATATCTCTGCAATAGAGCATCATACTTTTTAATCTTCTCATACGAGTTTAACTGAGAATCATTTAGAACAGTCATCTTCTCATTCAATTCATCTTCGGCTGTTTCACGGATGTCAGTGGATGGGCGTGATAACTGGTTAATTTGCTGAGGAGAGACGAGATACATTTTCTGGACAGTCTTCATGGCCTTTTACTTCTTTACAAGACCGCCTATTAGATTTCCAATGATTGGAACGGCAGCCGCTAGCAACGGCAACAGGAATCCACCCGACTGCTTTTTAAGAATCCTTCGTTTACGCTTCACGCACGCTTTTTTATTAGCCAAGAGTCTGATGTTTTTCTTCTGTTTTTTTAGTTTTTTGAACTGAGCTTGCGACAATGGTACATTCCCCTTCAAAACATTCAGGGCAATCTCGCCAAGAGCTTGAATAAAGTCCCGAGAACTACGCATCAAAATGTCTTTACGTTTCTTTGACGGAGCGTGGTATAGTTCCTTAAGTAAAACAGCGTTTCTTTTTATACGCTCTGACATAACTTAAACAGATGTTTTTGGTATGTACACAGTGTGACGCTGGTGAGGAAGTATCCCAGTCCTTAGTCTGTAGCGTTCTGGACATGAGGGTGTTAGATCAACAATTAAGTACCCGTGAGCGTCGGTTGTAGCATCTTCAAAGCTTTCTAGAAAGAAAGCTCTTTGAGACGGGTAAATCTGTTGAGCAAGAACTTTTATCTGCATTTTATCGCGAGGATTCTTAAACAATACAAAGTAATTGCTATTCAGACTAATAGTACGACTATATTTACCACGATGAAATAAGTTTTGCGTCAGCATTATAACACTCATATTTTTATGATGTCTGTACTGTGTAAAAACACGGACAACCTCTGGGTTTTCAGAAGCTTCAAAAATAACATCATCAAGAATAATCAAATGTTTTCTATCAGAAGGAAATACATCTTCATTTTCAAAAGATTCAGGTAAACCTTCAATGAATTTGATATTTTTATTCATCTTTTGCAATTCAGTGTACATAGGTTGAAAAGAAGTATAAATCCACACAATATTTACATTGACATCATCCATAACATGTTCACAATTTTCAAGCATACATTTTACAAAATGGGTCTTTCCTGACCCCGATGGTCCCACCACTAGACATGAAAATGGTGTTTTCAAACGAGGATCGAAATTAATTCCTTCCATAATGACCCCTCATCCACTCAAAACTCAGAATCCGAAAGGTTTGGTTGTGCCGTCCGAAAACAATCGCCTCTTATCGTACACGACCCGGAGTTTTTTAATAACTGACCTGTTTTTTACGGTGATGTTTTTTTTATCCCTCACGATGTTGTGTTGGAGGGTCTCAAGCACCCCATCAGGTGAATTCTGCAAATACCCCTCTACAAGATCTCTGACGGAGTCAAAGTTTATCCGCTGACAAGATTCTTTTGTTTGTGTGATACCTTTAACCTTCATCACAACCTTCTTCTGTCCTTTGGTCCTATAAGCATACGTCTTAGGACCTGCCGAAACAAAGTCCTCGATGCTATCCCCGTCGAGTTCATCAGTCAGATCACCGAGATAGTTACCTAATTTTAAAGGTGTCTCACCGTCTTTCACCACATATATCAAGCTGTCTGTGTCGACATAGAGAACATTCTCCTGCAATTTCTCCATGTAACTGTACAACTTCAGACGAGCATAAGCAGTGGTAAAAGCACCGATAAAAACATTGCTGCTTTTACCAGGAGGGTAGAGACCCTTGTAACGCCACTGGATCACAACTTTTTTCTCATCCAGCACGTTAAAGTAGCTGACCTCGTATTTCCCTGAAAACAAGAAACTGAAAAACTCGTTGGGGTCTGACACTACAGAAACCTGAGACATGTTCTCCCTCTGGCAGAACTTGCCCCACAGGCTATTAAGACAAACTTTAGCCACCTGTCTCTTTGCTGGGTTGTGACAAATCTTATCAGCACAAAGCAAAATCCCCTGATGGGCTTGATAATCCTGAATGTATTTGTCGCGGCTTTCCTGATCAACGACCTCAGCAGGGTAACCAGAAGCCTCCTGCTTCCCCTTCAGGAATGTACGGATGTAACCCGCGAAAATACAATCGCTAGATCTATCAAAATGCCATACTTCGATAATCTTGGCCACCTTGTATCCCTTGTCCAGAGCCTTGTTGAACTCAACGGTGACCCAGACCCCTGTCAAAGCACGCTCATCATCATTATGCTTACAGTCACTGTCCTGAACATTACGACTCGAACAGATACTGCATAATGTGAAGTGTAATTTACCCCCTGGTCCTCTATAGGGTAAAACGGGTACATATAAACCCCTAGGAGGATAGACAACCGCCTTGATCAGACCGAAGTACTGTCTAGGATCACCAAAGTCCTTGTGGATTATTCGGGGATGCCCTAGAGGGTAGGAGCATGTGCTGTTGACGTAAGGATACAGAGAGGTGACGTCAGCGTAATAAACTTTTTCACCAGGCTTGGTCGTGTAACGTAGCTTTAAAGCACTGGTTCTACCGCCGTAGAGGGCATTACGAGGGTTGAGGGGCTCAGGGGTGTCAAAATCTAAGAGAAAATCTCTGAGATCATCACACGATTGTCGAAGCGAACGCCATTCGTGCTCCCAGATGGTAACAAGTCGCACCCCATGATCAGACTTTAACGTCTGCTCTCTCCCCACCGTAGCAGAGTAGAATTCACCATAGGGTCTACCTCTTAATGGGCAGACTGCATGAGGATCAACACACGAAGGACACCCGTGGAAGAAACATCCGTAAAACTCCCAGACCTGCTTAACACCGTCAACTTCTGCATAACCATCAACAAAATACTGGCCAAACGACATCTCCCCACGATTCAAGGCATGCTGGATGAAAATACCCTGTCTGTGTGATTCCCACTGCAGCCATTGGATGGAAGCATCTGAGAACCTCTTGGTGCCTCTTGTCATGTAATTGTAGGGACACGGTATGGCCAATGTGTCTGGTTTTAAAAAGTTGGTCCTGAAAACAGCCATACACGCAGAGGCGATTGTTACGGATGAGAGTGCATCAACACCTGTTTCTTTAAAAAACTCCTCTCTAAATATTGTGCATCCTCTGGCCAGAATGTCGACATCGTTTTTACAATAACGAATAGCTTCACTCCTGAAATCGAAAGAATTCTCACGCACAGATTCATACCAGCTGTAAAAATCTCTCTGTTCAGGGTCTGACATGCTCTCAACGCCATAGTCTGAGGGAGGAGGATAGGCCCCGATGTAATGCAGGCGCTCTTTTGAGCTAAACTTGTGTGGAAAAAAACCCTTGCAATGGTCTGTGAAACCTAGAGCTTTAGGCATGGAGCTGAGTCGCATGGTTAGGAATGAGAGAGAGTCAATGAATTTTAGCTTGTAGTGAGGATCCTCAAGACAAAGTATCTTACTACCTGTCATGATTATCCTCTTGGGTATTAACCCTTCGTCAAGCATACCTCTCAAGACAATGATGCTGTCAAAACCCCTGGCATTATGCGCAACAAAAACACAGCCTCTAAACCGGTTCTTTCTGAAATATAAAAGAAACGCTCTAACACAATCGAGACCGTAAAACACCCTCTCTTCACCTTTCTGCGTCTTCACACACACTAAAAAAGGGACATGTCTACCTTGGTCGTCTGTAAACGTTTCAAAATCATAAAAAACCAGATCAGGATGCTCTGTCTTCCTGGCAACGGTTTGAATGTAGCACTGGTGGACCTCATTTGTCGTCGATAATTTTACACCGCAGATGTTACATTTAAGCACAACGCAACAGTGGTTGGGTTTACCCTGTTTTAACGGGATATACCGGCACCTTCCGCATTTTTCACATTTTTTGTATCTCTGACACAGACTCGACCCATTAGCACCAATCGCTTTGTGTCTCGCAATGCAGGAAGGCGTTCTACAAACCCTGCGGCAGTCCTCGCAAGTTACAGGGTTTGGAACCTCTGTAGGGCAAACAGGATCGTGACAAACACTACAGTGACCTTTACATATGTGTTTTGATTTATCTTCATACCCCTTATGACAGCTGCTGCAGAAGTAACGTGTTCCTAAAAAACCTTTTGGGTTCTTCACCCCGTAATAGTGTCCCTGAAGCAGAAACAAGTATAAGGGTTCCGAACCATCAGCAAAACCGGTGGCATAATGCGCTAATGGCTGGTTTGCTGTCGTTTTATGAAACACGACGATTTTACGCTTCACTATCTGTTCGAACAGGGGTATATCTGTAAATGTGATCTGTGTTTGAGAATCTAAACCAGCTTTGTTTTGTAATTCTCTTCCCAACTCAACACAATCTTGGTACGTACGCTTAGGGTTAAGGAGACAAGAAAGGCTGATTACGAAGCAAAGCTGATCAGTTCCATCACCACCAACTACATAGAGATGCCGTCTTTTTTTACCAATAATTTCGGCATCCAGTGTCTTCTCGAGCTTGCGTTTAGCGCCTCCTCGAGGGTTATGTACAATTTGAACCGTTAATTCGATTCTCTTGCCCATAGCGATGACTCTGTCAGACTGCACTGTGTTGCTGAGGAGGTCCTCAAAAGCAGGGTAGATATTTCCGCCGTCACCTTCAACCACAACATTAACGTGTTCTTGAACATCTTCGCCAACCACTTCAAGCTGAACCACGTCCTCCCGTTCTGCTAGTCTCTGCGCTTCGTCAGCTAGCTCTCTGACCTGTTCCATCAAGCCTCTGTAGAAAGTAGCTAAATCAGGAGTGTCTGGTACAGCAGGACGTGTTAGCACCCTTCTTATCCTGTCGGTGTTAAAAGGCTCTATGACTTCTGAATCAATACCGGTACCACCAATGCAGCATCCTTCCTGAACCGAATCAACGTCATCGTCAACAACGTCGTCGCTACGGCTAGAGCAGGGTACATCTATCAGAGGGTCAAGAGCAGGTGTCCCTGAATCAACCGTCTGTAGATTATCAACAAACCTTTCTAACCAATCGTCATTGTCTAAAGAGGTATCAGCCCTACCCTCACGAGATGATGCAGGAACCATATTAAAAATACGATTATCCTCTCTCTCACCAAAAAAAATTGACTCCATGTTTTCGTTTATACTCGGGTCGTAGACCTGCACTACATCCTCTTCAGACATGTCGTCAAACAAGTCAGCCAGAAACATAGGTGTCGGTGAAGCACTCTGGTCAATGGGGTGTGGTGTAGTGTACTGGTTGTGGGTGGATTCAGGGTCAGAACCGGAAGGAAAACCATCATGGTCGGCCATAACGTAATAATAACAATAACAATAACAATAAAATAATAATTTAAAAATTTAATAAACAAAACAACAGTCTCAAAACACAAAACCGTGGTGTAACAACAATCTCAAAACACAATCACCCACGATGTAACAGCAACTTCAAAACACAATCGTCCCGCGGTGCAACAGCAACCTCAAAACACAATCATCCAGCACTGCTTTTAAATAATGAGGCTCCAAATGGACCTTACTGTGGTTGAACTTCAGATCAGTCCACGACGTCTGTTACCACCAGGTCCTTGACGTTTTAGGAGCCTCAGAACTTCGGCCACCAGAGCTTTATTTGTGACGTCCTTAGCGATGAGTTCTGTAACAGCGGTAATAATATATAAGACATATGCATCCCAGCTGATTACTCATTGAAATAGTTGTTAATCTTACCTTCACGTAGATTTCGCGCCAACCGTCGGTATCTACGTGCTTGACGCGCTTGCCTGGCTAGACGTCAACTCTGTATTTCGATCTGATGTAGACGCCGTTCAAGCGAACGCACTCTCTGCTCAGCGGTAGGGGGTAGAGGCAGGGGATGGTCGAGGGGTGATGTGATGTAAGACGGCGTCGGTATCCGGGGTGCTGTCCGTGGGCCGTCCGAGGTCGTTGCCGGTGTTGATGACGGCGGCGTCGATGGCTGTGTTGATGACGGCGGTGACGGTGGCGGTGCTGATGACGGCGGTGACGGTGGCAGTGGAGGTGCAGGTTCCTCAGTTGTCGATGGCGAGTCCTCCGCAGGGAACGATCCAGATAGCAAATCCAGAGGTACTGCTAAAACTGGTGTCGATGTCTCCCACAAAGGCCAAGACCCCGGAGGGAGATCTGAAACAGAATATTGACAACAATGCAAATGTAAATACAATCGGAAAGCAAGACCACCGGTCGCAGTTAATACCGTATCAATATAAGTAGAGTAGTATGGAAATAAGCTGAGTAAAATATGAAAAAATACGACCTGCAAAAAACACAATTACGTAATCATATAACCGGTGTAGAGACGTGTTGTTTTCTAACAATGACGATAATAAAACAACAACATGTGTAGCATCCATATCAAAAAATCCATCATCACAACAGAACCAGATCCTTAAGAGCATTAAAAAATAAATAAATAAATAAAAAGAATAAAATAAAATAATAAATAAACGTAGGGATCTACTAAGGTTCAACATTTAAAGCATAAAAACAAATAGTAAATCACTAGTGTATACTGTCATTAAAGCGCATTACAATTAGTAAAATCACGACCTCTAGTGGTCAACGACGTTAAAGCATAGTGTAAATAGTAACCACGACCTCTAGTGGTCAACGACGTTAAAGCATAGTGTAAAGAGTAACCACGACCTCTGGTGGCTATCGTCGTTAGAGCATAGTGTAAATAGTAATCGCGACCTCTAGCGGTCAACGACGTTAAAGCATAGTGTAAATAGTAATCACGACCTCTAGGGGGTCATAACCATTAAAAAAGCATAGTAATAAAATTACAACGACGTTTAGCTGTAACAGTTACTCAAACACCTTCAATAATAAAATTACACTGTCTAAAAGCATATAGCCTGAACATAGATAAACCAAATTACAGATAACAGACAGCTTGACGCTCTAACACACCAAATAGACGCATCATTAAACCACAAGTATAATACTGAACATACAACCATTCATCTGATACTGAACGGTAGAGATGTGTGTTGAAAAAAATTGAGATTCGCATCTTACCAAACGTTGGAGGTTGCGTTGAAGCGATGGGTAGAAGACACGGCGTGCTCGTCGCCTTTGTATCTGTTTTTATGTGAAAAATAAATAAATAAATACAGCAGTGAAACGTAAACTATCACTCTAAATGTTTTTTCTCAGCCCCAATCAGTTGCGGTGTCTGCTGAGTGAAAGAATCCACGTGCGAATGATCTACTCCTTCGACCTCTGACTGAACATCTGTTTTTATACGCACAGGCATTGAATAAAACAAAAAACATAGGTAGTTAAACATAAAACACATCGACAGGATGTGGTTAAAATACTTTTTCTTTTTTTTTTTTTTTTTGATTGAACTGAATGTTTTGCTCTCACCGACGAACAGTTGGAGCGACCCCTCCAATAAATGATCAGCCACCGCAGGGTCCGGCCGACTTCCCGGGCGTGTCTGATTTCCGGGTTCCGATTGATCTTTTCATGCACACATACACGTATACACACACACACACACACACACACACACACATATGCACGTATATACACTTAATAAATACTGTTATTCTTTACCTAGTTATCGTAATTATGTTTAGAATTGCTGTCTCCTTCTCACCAATGACTAGCGACGGTCCTGTCTTCCGTGTCGAATTATACCGCCGTTTCCGACTCAGAGAGCGCTGGTTACTCCCCTTCGGTCGGTTTCCTGTACTCGGCTCAGGCCGAGGTGCGGTAAACTCGTCCTCACTGTCGATTATTATAACACACGGGGTGTTCGGATCCTCAACGCTGCTCACTCGAAGACTCGCTCTCGGATTCGCCGACGACGGATCCGTGTGGACGCCTCCGTCTTCAAAAGTTCCCCGCATTAACCGCTCAAGCTCCTCAGCGTCAATCAGCGTCTCCGGAAAGTTATCCGCGGAGGCGATAATATCTGAAAAATAGAAGAGCGGTTGTTGTAGCGCTTAATAGTAGAGGTATTAACAACGAATTATAAAATAATTAAATATTTTTTACCTGTATCACTCTGTGTTAAATGAACATCACACAGATGAGTGACGATATCTGTGAATGAAAAGAGATGTGGTACGTGATAAACATGACATAACGTTTTTATTATACTTATATATGTAAATGTAGATACATAGATATACATATATGTATATACATATATGTATACTGTACATAGATAGATAGATAGACAAATAGATAGATTGATATTCACCTACGCTGTGCGGCGGAAGAGGCATCCATGGTAGGCCTGGAGTCGTTTGGAGAGGCGGCTAAGGTTCTGGGAGGTCTGGTCAACAGCAAAGGTTACCCCTGAACTGATGTAAAATGTGGTCTGAATCAGGGTCACCTAAATACTCCGTTTGTGTGGGCAGGGCCTAGGTGACGCCTTTGTTGATTTGAATACTTCAAAACAACACAGGAAGAGCCCCGTGTCTGCTAGGTAGCTCAGAGGTGTGAACCGACCCTCCACCAAATGGCGTAATTTGAAAAGGAAGGTCTACAGGTGGGGTGTCCTGGGTGTGAACACGGCCTAAACAACGTTGTCTGAAAGTCAATGAGCTCTGCCTTCAAATTGTCTCTTTTGAAGATTCAATCGTGTGGGAAAGAACTCACGTCTCCCCTGTAAATTAACCAATTATCACAGACTCTGTTTCAGTGTCTGAGAAAGAGTCAGGCATAATACCAGTTGTCACCCCAGCTGTTTGAAAGTATTTCCTGAATAAGTAAAAATGCATTGTTTCAAACCGGGGTATAAAATTAAATAGACTGATTCAGCAGAAAGTCATATGAGTTGAATAGCTGTGTCGTCTGAACTAATGCTGAAAAACTAAAAGTATTTCTTTCTTTTGTTTTACCCTTGTTCACTCAACCTTATTTTCTGAAAAAACTAAAAGTATTTCTTTCTTTTGTTTTACACTTGTTCACTCAACCTTATTTTCTGAAAAACTAAAAGTATTTCTTTCTTTTGTTTTACCCTTGTTCACTCAACCTTATTTTCTGAAAAAACTAAAAGTATTTCTTTCTTTTGTTTTACACTTGTTCACTCAACCTTATTTTCTGAAAAACTAAAAGTATTTCTTTCTTTTGTTTTACCCTTGTTCGCTCAACCTTATTTTCTGAAAAAACTAAAAGTATTTCTTTCTTTTGTTTTACACTTGTTCACTCAACCTTATTTTCTGAAAAACTAAAAGTATTTCTTTCTTTTGTTTTACTCTTGTTCACTCAACCTTATTTTCTGAAAAACTAAAAGTATTTCTTTCTTTTGTTTTACTCTTGTTCACTCAACCTTATTTTCTGAAAACTAAAAGTATTTCTCAGACATGTACAAATTATCTGTTTTAAACACATTTTGAAAAATGGTGCATGAGTTGGTGGCTGTGTCATTTGAACTATGAGTGAAGACTTTAAAAAAAAAAAAAAAGTGTTTTCTTTCTACTGTTTTATCTTTAAGAACTATTTCAAGAATGAAAAACTGCTTCATAAGCTGTTAAATAACTTCTAGAATGTTTAAACCAGAAATAATATCGCAGCTTTTACGCACATCCTCAAGGTAATCCACGAAGCCTCATCACACCCCTTCCTCCCACAGACCCTACCTGGCCCTCCTGCCGTGTCTAACCATTTGTTGCGTCTGTGAGGATGTAGCCGACACCCCCCACCCCTCCTTCTCGCAGACCCTACCTGGCACCCCCTGCCGTGTCTAACCATTTGTTGCGTCTGAGAGGATGCAACCGATCCCCCACACCCCACCCTCCCACGGATCCTACCTGACGCCCCCCGCCATGCTTAACCATTTGTTGCGTCTGTGAGGATGTAACCGACCCCCACCCTTGTATCACACAAGGGTGAAGCTTCCCCTCTCAACCACCGTTATTTTCCTTCCCGTCATAAAACAAGGGGGAGGTTATTATTTTAATTTCCTGTTGATATAAAAACTGGAGTGGGTTATTATTTTAATTTCTTTTTGATATAAAAAGGGGGAGGGGCTTTATTACTTCCGGAAGGGTTGGGGTTTATTACTTCCGGAGTCATTAATCAATAAATCATTACAGGTTTGACAGATAGTGGTTTCCTTCCTCTCTCTGGTGGGTTCCGGAACGCCAAACGTAAAAATGTTGATAACTTTGTAACAACACTTCAGACAGCTTAGATTTGATGTGTAACTACTAGAAAGACCCTTTCTGCTATAGTGGGAGGTGAAAATTTCATTTTCTGATGCTTCCCTGCAAAGTTATGGCACAATGCGTAAAACGCGTTTTCAGCCTGAGATAAGGTCGATTCTGGAACGCCAAACATAAAAATGTTGATAACTTTGCAAAAACACTTCAGACAGCTTAGATTTGATGTGCATCTACTAGAAAGACCCTTTCTGCTATAGTGGGAGGTGAACATTTCATGTTCTGAATCTTCCCTGAGAAGTTATGGCACAATGCAGAAAACTCGTTTTCAGCTTGAGATAAGGTGGGTTCCGGAACGCCAAACATAAAGATGTTGATAACTTTCGAAAAACACTTCAGACAGCTTAGATTTGATGTGCAACTACAAGAAACACCCTTTCTGGTATAGTGGGACGTGAAAATTTCATTTTCTGAAGCTTCCCTGCAAAGTTATGGCACAATGCGTAAAACGCGTTTTGAGCCTGAGATAAGGTCGATTCCGGAACGCCCAACAAAAATATGTTGATAACTTTGGAAAAACACTTCAGACAGCTTAGATTTGAAGTGCAACTACTAGAAAGACCCTTTCTGGTATAGTGGGAGGTGAAAATTTCATGTTCTGAAGCTTCCCTGCAAAGTTATGGCACAATGTAGAAAACGCCTTTTCAGCCTGAGATAAGGTTGATTCCGGAACGCAAAACATAAAAATGTTCATAACTTTGGAAAAACACTTCAGACAGCTTACATTTGATGTGCAACTACGAGAATGACCCTTTCTGCTATAGTGGGAGGTGAACATTTCATGTTCTGAAGCTTCCCCGCAAAGTTATGGCACAATGCGTAAAACGCGTTTGCAGCCTGAGATAAGGTCGATTCTGGAACGCCAAACATAAAAATGTTGATAACTTTGCAAAAACACTTCAGACAGCTTAGATTTGATGTGCATCTACTAGAAAGACCCTTTCTGCTATAGTGGGAGGTGAACATTTCATGTTCTGAATCTTCCCTGAGAAGTTATGGCACAATGCAGAAAACTCGTTTTCAGCTTGAGATAAGGTGGGTTCCGGAACGCCAAACATAAAGATGTTGATAACTTTCGAAAAACACTTCAGACAGCTTAGATTTGATGTGCAACTACAAGAAACACCCTTTCTGGTATAGTGGGACGTGAAAATTTCATTTTCTGAAGCTTCCCTGCAAAGTTATGGCACAATGCGTAAAACGCGTTTTGAGCCTGAGATAAGGTCGATTCCGGAACGCCCAACAAAAATATGTTGATAACTTTGGAAAAACACTTCAGACAGCTTAGATTTGAAGTGCAACTACTAGAAAGACCCTTTCTGGTATAGTGGGAGGTGAAAATTTCATGTTCTGAAGCTTCCCTGCAAAGTTATGGCACAATGTAGAAAACGCCTTTTCAGCCTGAGATAAGGTTGATTCCGGAACGCAAAACATAAAAATGTTCATAACTTTGGAAAAACACTTCAGACAGCTTACATTTGATGTGCAACTACGAGAATGACCCTTTCTGCTATAGTGGGAGGTGAACATTTCATGTTCTGAAGCTTCCCCGCAAAGTTATGGCACAATGCGTAAAACGCGTTTGCAGCCTGAGATAAGGTCGATTCCGGAACGCCAAACATAAAAATGTTGATAACTTTGGAAAAACACATCAGACAGCTTAGATTTGATGTGCAACTACTAGAAAGACCCTTTCTGCTATAGTGGGAGGTGAAAATTTCATGTTCTGAAGCTTCCCTGCAAAGTTATGGCACAATGCTGAACACGCGTTTTCAGCTTGAGATAAGGTGGGTTCCGGGACGCCAAACATAAAAATGTTCATAACTTTGTAACAACACTTCAGACAGCTTAGATTTGATGTGCAACTACTAGAAAGACCCTTTTTGCTATAGTGGGAGGTGAAAATTTCATGTTCTGAAGGTTCCCTGCAAAGTTATGGGACAATGCAGAAAACGATTTTTCATCCTGAGATAAGGTGGGTTCCGGGACGCCAAACATAAAAATGTTGATAACTTTGTAACAACACTTCAGACAGCTTAGATTTGATGTGCAACTACTAGAAAGACCCTTTCTGCTATAGTGGGAGGTGAAAATTTCATTTTCTGAAGCTTACCTGCAAAGTTATGGCACAATGCGTAAAACGCGTTTTCAGCCTGAGAAAAGGTCGATTCCCGAACGCCCAACATAAAAATGTTGATAACTTTCGAAAAACACTTCAGACAGCTTATATTTGATGTGCAACTACTAGAAAGACCCTTTCTGCTATAGTGGGAGGTGATCATTTCATGTTCTGAAGCTTCCCTGCAAAGTTATGGCACAATGCAGAAAACACGTTTTCAGCTTGAGATAAGGTGGGTTCCGGAACGCCAAACGTAAAAATGTTGATAACTTTGTAACAACACTTCAGACAGCTTAGATTTGATGTGCAACTACAAGAAAGACCCTTTCTGGTATAGTGGGACGTGAAAATTTCATTTTCTGAAGCTTCCCTGCAAAGTTATGGCACAATGCGTAAAACGCGTTTTCAGCCTGAGATAAGGTCGATTCCGGAACGCCCACCAAAAATATGTTGATAACTTTGGAAAAACACTTCAGACAGCTTAGATTTGATGTGCAACGACTAGAAAGACCCTTTCTGCTATAGTGGGAGGTTAAAATTTCATGTTCGGAAGCTTCCATGCAAAGTTATGGCACAATGCAGACAACCCGTTTTCAGCCTGAGATAAGGTCGATTCTGGAACGCCAAACATAAAAATGTTGATAACATTCGAAAAACACTTCAGACAGCTTAGATTTGATGTGCAACTACTAGAAAGACCCTTTCTGCTATAGTGGGACGTGAAAATTTCATGTTCTGAAGCTTCCCTGCAAAGTTATGGCAGAATGCAGAAAACCTGTTTTCAGCCTGAGATAAGGTGGGTTCCGGAACGCCAAACATAAAAATGTTGATAACTTTGGAAAAACACTTCAGACAGCTTAGATTTGATGTGCAACTACTAGAAAGACCCTTTCTGCTATAGTGGGAGGTGAAAATTTCATGTTCTGAAGCTTCCCTGCAAAGTTATGGCACAATGCTGAACACGCGTTTTCAGCTTGAGATAAGGTGGGTTCCGGGACGCCAAACATAAAAATGTTGATAACTTTGTAACAACACTTCAGACAGCTTAGATTTGATGTGCAACTACTAGAAAGACCCTTTTTGCTATAGTGGGAGGTGAAAATTTCATGTTCTGAAGGTTCCCTGCAAAGTTATGGGACAATGCAGAAAACGATTTTTCATCCTGAGATAAGGTGGGTTCCGGGACGCCAAACATAAAAATGTTGATAACTTTGTAACAACACTTCAGACAGCTTAGATTTGATGTGCAACTACTAGAAAGACCCTTTCTGCTATAGTGGGAGGTGAAAATTTCATTTTCTGAAGCTTCCCTGCAAAGTTATGGCACAATGCGTAAAACGCGTTTTCAGCCTGAGAAAAGGTCGATTCCCGAACGCCCAACATAAAAATGTTGATAACTTTCGAAAAACACTTCAGACAGCTTATATTTGATGTGCAACTACTAGAAAGACCCTTTCTGCTATAGTGGGAGGTGATCATTTCATGTTCTGAAGCTTCCCTGCAAAGTTATGGCACAATGCAGAAAACACGTTTTCAGCCTGAGATAAGGTGGGTTCCGGAACGCCAAACGTAAAAATGTTGATAACTTTGTAACAACACTTCAGACAGCTTAGATTTGATGTGCAACTACAAGAAAGACCCTTTCTGGTATAGTGGGACGTGAAAATTTCATTTTCTGAAGCTTCCCTGCAAAGTTATGGCACAATGCGTAAAACGCGTTTTCAGCCTGAGATAAGGTCGATTCCGGAACGCAAAACATACAAATGTTCATAACTTTGGAAAAACACTTCAGACAGCTTACATTTGATCTGCAACTACGAGAATGAACCTTTCTGCTATAGTGGGAGGTGAACATTTCATGTTCTGAAGCTTCGCCGCAAAGTTATGGCACAATGCGTAAAACGCGTTTTCAGCCTGAGATAAGGTCGATTCCGGAACGCCAAACATAAAAATGTTGATAACTTTCGAAAAACACTTCAGACAGCTTAGATTTGATGTGCAACGACTAGAAAGACCCTTTCTGCTATAGTGGGAGGTTAAAATTTCATGTTCGGAAGCTTCCATGCAAAGTTATGGCACAATGCAGACAACCCGTTTTCAGCCTGAGATAAGGTCGATTCTGGAACGCCAAACATAAAAATGTTGATAACTTTGGAAAAACACTTCAGACAGCTTAGATTTGATGTGCAACTACTAGAAAGACCCTTTCTGCTATAGTGGGACGTGAAAATTTCATGTTCTGAAGCTTCCCTGCAAAGTTATGGCACAATGCAGAAAACCTGTTTTCAGCCTGAGATAAGGTGGGTTCCGGAACGCCAAACATAAAAATGTTGATAACTTTGGAAAAACACTTCAGACAGCTTAGATTTGATGTGCAACTACAAGAAAGACCCTTTCTGGTATAGTGGGACGTGAAAATTTCATTTTCTGAAGCTTCCCTGCAAAGTTATGGCACAATGCGTAAAACGCGTTTTCAGCCTGAGATAAGGTCGATTCCGGAACGCAAAACATAAAAATGTTCATAACTTTGGAAAAACACTTTAGACAGCTTACATTTGATATGCAACTACGAGAATGACCCTCTCTGCTATAGTGGGAGGTGAACATTTCATGTTCTGAAGCTTCCCCGCAAAGTTATGGCACAATGCGTAAAACGCGTTTTCAGCCTGAGATAAGGTCGATTCCGGAACGCCAAACATAAAAATGTTGATAACTTTCGAAAAACACTTCAGACAGCTTAGATTTGATGTGCAACGACTAGAAAGACCCTTTCTGCTATAGTGGGAGGTTAAAATTTCATGTTCAGAAGCTTCCATGCAAAGTTATGGCACAATGCAGACAACCCGTTTTCAGCCTGAGATAAGGTCGATTCTGGAACGCCAAACATAAAAATGTTGATAACATTCGAAAAACACTTCAGACAGCTTAGATTTGATGTGCAACTACTAGAAAGACCCTTTCTGCTATAGTGGGACGTGAAAATTTCATGTTCTGAAGCTTCCCTGCAAAGTTATGGCACAATGCAGAAAACCTGTTTTCAGCCTGAGATAAGGTGGGTTCCGGAACGCCAAACATAAAAATGTTGATAACTTTGGAAAAACACTTCAGACAGCTTAGATTTGATGTGCAACTACAAGAAAGACCCTTTCTGGTATAGTGGGACGTGAAAATTTCATTTTCTGAAGCTTCCCTGCAAAGTTATGGCACAATGCGTAAAACGCGTTTTCAGCCTGAGATAAGGTCGATTCCGGAACGCAAAACATAAAAATGTTCATAACTTTGGAAAAACACTTTAGACAGCTTACATTTGATATGCAACTACGAGAATGACCCTCTCTGCTATAGTGGGAGGTGAACATTTCATGTTCTGAAGCTTCCCCGCAAAGTTATGGCACAATGCGTAAAACGCGTTTTCAGCCTGAGATAAGGTCGATTCCGGAACGCCAAACATAAAAATGTTGATAACTTTCGAAAAACACTTCAGACAGCTTAGATTTGATGTGCAACGACTAGAAAGACCCTTTCTGCTATAGTGGGAGGTTAAAATTTCATGTTCAGAAGCTTCCATGCAAAGTTATGGCACAATGCAGACAACCCGTTTTCAGCCTGAGATAAGGTCGATTCTGGAACGCCAAACATAAAAATGTTGATAACATTCGAAAAACACTTCAGACAGCTTAGATTTGATGTGCAACTACTAGAAAGACCCTTTCTGCTATAGTGGGACGTGAAAATTTCATGTTCTGAAGCTTCCCTGCAAAGTTATGGCACAATGCAGAAAACCTGTTTTCAGCCTGAGATAAGGTGGGTTCCGGAACGCCAAACATAAAAATGTTGATAACTTTGGAAAAACACTTCAGACAGCTTAGATTTGATGTGCAACTACAAGAAAGACCCTTTCTGGTATAGTGGGACGTGAAAATTTCATTTTCTGAAGCTTCCCTGCAAAGTTATGGCACAATGCGTAAAACGCGTTTTCAGCCTGAGATAAGGTCGATTCCGGAACGCAAAACATAAAAATGTTCATAACTTTGGAAAAACACTTTAGACAGCTTACATTTGATATGCAACTACGAGAATGACCCTCTCTGCTATAGTGGGAGGTGAACATTTCATGTTCTGAAGCTTCCCCGCAAAGTTATGGCACAATGCGTAAAACGCGTTTTCAGCCTGAGATAAGGTCGATTCCGGAATGCCAAACATAAAAATGTTGATAACTTTCGAAAATACTTCAGACAGCTTAGATTTGATGTGCAACTACTAGAAAAACCCTTTCTGCTATAGTGGGAGGTTAAAATTTCATGTTCGGAAGCTTCCATGCAAAGTTATGGCACGATGCAGACAACCCGTTTTCAGCCTGAGATAAGGTCGATTCTGGAACGCCAAACATAAAAATGTTGATAACATTCGAAAAACACTTCAGACACCTTAGATTTGATGTGCAACTACTAGAAAGACCCTTTCTGCTATAGTGGGACGTGAAAATTTCATGTTCTGAAGCTTCCCTGCAAAGTTATGCACAATGCAGAAAACCTGTTTTCAGTCTGAGATAAGGTGGGTTCCGGAACGCCAAACATAAAAATGTTGATAACTTTGGAAAAACACTTCAGACAGCTTAGATTTGATATGCAACTACTAGAAAGACCCTTTCTGCTATAGTGGGAGGTGAACATTTCATGTTCTGAAGCTTCCCTGCAAAGTTATTGCACAATGCGTAAAACGCGTTTTCAGCCTAAGATAAGGTCTATTCCGGAATGCCAAACATAAAAATGTTGATAACTTTGGAAAAACACATCAGACAGCTTAGATTTGATGTGCAACTACTAGAAAGACCCTTTCTGGTATAGTGGGAGGTGAAAATTTCATGTTCTGAAGCTTCCCTGCAAAGTTATTGCACAATGCGTAAAGCGCGTTTTCAGCCTAAGATAAGGTCGATTCCGGAACGCCAAACATAAAAATTTTCATAACTTTGGAAAAACACTTCAGAGAGCTTACATTTGTTGTGCAACAACTAGAAAGACCCTTTCTGCTATAGTGGGATGTGAACATTTCATGTTCTGAAGCTTCCCTGCAAAGTTATGTCACAATGCAGAAAACCTGTTTTCAGCCTGAGATGAGGTGGGTTCTGGAACGCCAAACATAGAAATGTTGATAACCTTGGAAAAACACTTCAGACAGCTTAGATTTGATATGCAACTACTAGAAAGACCCTTTCTGCTATAGTGGGAGGTGAACATTTCATGTTCTGAAGCTTCCCTGCAAAGTTATTGCACAATGCGTAAAACGCGTTTTCAGCCTTAGATAAGGTCTATTCCGGAACGCCAAACATAAAATGTTGATAACTTTGGAAAAACATATCAGACAGCTTAGATTTGATGTGCAACTACTAGAAAGACCCTTTCTGGTATAGTGGGAGGTGAAAATTTCATGTTCTGAAGGTTCCCTGCAAAGTTATGGCACAATGCAGAAAACGCGTTTTCAGCCTGAGATAAGGTGGGTTCCGGAACGCCAAACGTAAAAATGTTGATAACTTTGGAAAAACATTTCAGACAGCTTAGATTTGATGTGCAACTACTAGAAAGACCCTTTCTGCAATAGTGGGACTAGAACATTTCTTGTTCTGAAGCTTCCCTAAGAAGTTATGGCACAATACAGAAAACGCGTTTTCAGCCTGAGATAAGGTGGGTTCCGGAACGCCAAGCATAAAAATGTTGATAACTTTGGTTCAACACTTCAGACAGCTTAGATTTGATGTGCAACTACTAGAAAGACCCTTTTTGCTATAGTGGGAGGTGAAAATTTCATGTTCTGAAGCTTCCCTGCAAAGTTATGGCACAATGCAGAAAAAGCGTTTTCAACCTAAGATAAGGTCTATTCCGGAACGCCAAACATAAAATGTTGATAACTTTGGAAAAACATATCAGACAGCTTAGATTTGATGTGCAACTACTAGAAAGACCCTTTCTGGTATAGTGGGAGGTGAAAATTTCATGTTCTGAAGGTTCCCTGCAAAGTTATGGCACAATGCAGAAAACGCCTTTTCAGCCTGAGATAAGGTTGATTCCGGAACGCCAAACATAAAAATTTTCATAACTTTGGAAAAACACTTCAGACAGCTTACATTTGTTGTGCAACTACTAGAAAGACCCTTTCTGCTATAGTGGGATGTGAACATTTCATGTTCTGAAGCTTCCCTGCAAAGTTATGTCACAATGCAGAAAACCTGTTTTCAGCCTGAGATGAGGTGGGTTCTGGAACGCCAAACATAAAAATGTTGATAACCTTGGAAAAATACTTCAGACAGCTTAGATTTGATATGCAACTACTAGAAAGACCCTTTCTGGTATAGTGGGAGGTGAAAATTTCATGTTCTGAAGGTTCCCTGCAAAGTTATGGCACAATGCAGAAAACACGTTTTCAGCCTAAGATAAGGTCGATTCCGGAACGCCAAACATAAAAATGTTGATAACTTTGGAAAAACACATCAGACAGCTTAGATTTGATTTGCAACTACTAGAAAGACCCTTTCTGGTATAGTGGGAGGTGAAAATTTCATGTTCTGAAGTTTCCCTGCAAAGTTATGGCACAATGCAGAAAACGCCTTTTCAGCCTGAGATAAGGTTGATTCCGGAACGCCAAACATAAAAATGTTCATAACTTTGGAAAAACTCTTCAGACAGCTTAGATTTGATGAGCAACTACTAGAAAGACCCTTTCGGCTAATGTGGGAGGTGAAAATTTCATGTCCTGAAGCTTCCCTGCAAAGTTATGGCACAATGCAGAAAACGCCTGTTCAGCCTGAGATAAGGTGGGTTCCGGAACGCCAAACGTAAAAATGTTGATAACTTTGGATAAACATTTCAGACAGCTTAGATTTGATGTGCAACTACTAGAAAGACCCTTTCTGCAATAGTGGGACTAGAACATTTCTTGTTCTGAAGCTTCCCTGAGAAGTTATGGCACAATACAGAAAACGCGTTTTCAGCCTGAGATAAGGTCGATTCCGGAACGCCAAACATAAACATTTTCATAACTTTGGAAAAACACTTCAGACAGCTTACATTTGTTGTGCAACTACTAGAAAGACCCTTTCTGCTATAGTGGGATGTGAACATTTCTTGTTCTGAAGCTTCCCTGCAAAGTTATGTCACAATGCAGAAAACCTGTTTTCAGCCTGAGATGAGGTGGGTTCTGGAACGCCAAACATAAAAATGTTGATAACCTTGGAAAAACACTTCAGACAGCTTAGATTTGATATGCAACTACTAGAAAGACCCTTTCTGCTATAGTGGGAGGTGAACATTTCATGTTCTGAAGCTTCCCTCCAAAGTTAGGGCACAATGCAGAAAACGCGTTTTGGGCCTGAGATAAGGTCGATTCAGGAACACCAAACATAAAAATGTTGAAAACTTTCGAAAAACACTTCAGACAGCTTAGATTTGTTGTGCAACTACGAGAAAGACCGTTTCTGCTATAGTGGGAAGTGAAAATATCATGTTCTAAAGCTTCCCTGCAAAGTTATGGCACAATGCAGAAAACGCGTTTTCAGCCTGTGATAAGGTCAATTCCGGAACGCCAAACATAAAAATGTTCATAACTTTGGAAAAACTCATCAGACAGCTTAGATTTGATGTGCAACTACTAGAAAGACCCTTTCTGCTATAGTGGGACGTGAAAATTTCATGTTCTGAAGCTTCCCTGCAAAATTATGGCACAATGCAGAAAACGCGTTTTCAGCTCGAGATAAGGTGGGTTCCGGAACGCCAATCGTAAAAATGTTGATACGTTTGGAAATGCACTTCAGACATCTTAGATTTGATGTGCAACTACTAGAAGGACCCTTTCTGGTATAGTGGGAGGTGAAAATTTCATGATCTGAAGCTTCCCTGCAAAGTTATGGCACAATGCAGAAAACGCATTTTGAGACTGAGATAAGGTCGATTCCGGAACGCCAATCATAAAAATGTTGATAACTTTGGAAAAACACTTCAGACAGCTTATATTTGATGTGCAACTACTAGAAAGACAATTTCTGCTATAGTGGTAGTTGAAACTTTCATGTTCTGAAGCTTTCCTTCAAAGTTATGGCACAATGCAGAAAACGCGTTTTCAGCATGAGAGAAGATGGTTTCCGGAACGCCAAAAATAAAAATGTTGATAACTTTCGAAAAACATTTCAGACAGCTTAGATTTGATGTGCAACTACTAGAAATACCCTTTCTGCTATAGTGGGACGTGAAAATTTAATGTTCTGAAGCTTCCCTGCAAAGTTATGGCACAATGCAGAAAATGCGTTTTCAGCCTGAGATAAGGTCGATTCCGGAACGCCATACATAAAAATGTTGATAACTTTGGAAAAACACATCAGACAGCTTAGATTTGATGTGCAACTACTAGAAAGACCCTTTCTGCTTTAGTGGGAGGTTAAAATTTCATGTTGGGAAGCTTCCCTGCAAAATTATGGCACAACGCAGAAAACACGTTTCCAGCCTGAGATAAGGTGGGTTCCAGAACGCTAAACATAAAAATGTTGATGACTTTGGAAAAACACTTCAGACAGCTTATATTTGATGTGCAACTACTAGAAAGACCCTGTCTGTTATAGTGGGAGTTGAAAAATTCATGTTCTGAAGCTTCCCTGCAAAGTTAATGCACAATACAGAAAACGCGTTTTCAGCCTGAGATAAGGTGGGTTCCGGAACGCCAAGCATAAAAATGTTGATAACTTTGGTTCAACACTTCAGACAGCTTAGATTTGATGTGCAACTACTAGAAAGACCCTTTCTGCTATAGTGGGAGGTTAAAATTTCATGTTGGGAAGCTTCCCTGCAAAATTATGGCACAACGCAGAAAACACGTTTCCAGCCTGAGATAAGGTGGGTTCCAGAACGCTAAACATAAAAATGTTGATGACCTTGGAAAAACACTTCAGACAGCTTATATTTGATGTGCAACTACTAGAAAGACCCTGTCTGTTATAGTGGGAGTTGAAAAATTCATGTTCTGAAGCTTCCCTGCAAAGTTAATGCACAATGCAGAAAACGCGTTTTCATCCTGAGATAAGGTGGGTTCCGGAACGCCAAACATAAAAATGTTGATAGCTTTGGAAAAACACTTCAGACAGCTTAGATTTGATGTGCAACTACTAGAAAGACCCTTTCTGCTATAGTGGGAGGTGAACATTTCATGTTCTGAAGCTTCCCTGCAAAGTTATGGCACAATGCGTAAAACGCGTTTTCAGACTGAGATAAGGTGGGTTCCGGAACGCCAAACATAAAAATGTTAATAACTTTGGAAAAACACTTCAGACAGCTTAGATTTGATGTGCAACTACTAGAAAGACCCTTTCAGCCATATTGGGAAGAGAAAATTTCATGTTCTGAAGCTTCCCTGCAAAGTTATGGCACAATGCCGAAAACCCGTTTTCAGCCAAAGATAAGGTGGGTTCCGGAACGCCAAACATAAAAATGTTGATAACTTTGGAAAACCACTTCAGACAGCTTAGATTTGATGTGCAACTACTAGAAAGACCCTTTCTGCTATAGTGGGATGTGAAAATTTCATGTTCGGAAGCTTCCCTCCAAAGTGATGGCACAATGCAGAAAACACGTTTCCAGCCTGAGATAAGGTGGGTTCCAGAACGCTAAACATAAAAATTTTGATAACTTTGGAAAAAAACTTCAGACAACTTATATTTGATGTGCAACTGCTAGAAAGACAATTTCTGCTATAGTGGTAGGTTAAAATTTAATGTTCAGAAGCTTCCCTGCAAAGTTATGGGACAATGCAGAAAACGATTTTTCATCCTGAGATAAGGTCGATTCCGGAACGCCAAACATAAAAATGTTGATAACTTTTGAAAAACACTTCAGACAGCTTAGATTTGATGTGCAACTACTAGAAAGACCCTTTCTGCTATAGTGGGAGGTGAAAATTTCATTTTCTGAAGCTTCCCTGCAAAGTCATGGCACAATGCAGAAAACGCGTTTTCAGCATGAGATAAGGTGGGTTCCAGAACGCTAAACATAAAAATGTTGATGACTTTGGAAAAACACTTCAGACAGCTTATATTTGATATGCAACTACTAGAAAGACCCTGTCTGTTATAGTGGGAGTTGAAAATTTCATGTTCTGAAGCTTCCCTGCGAAGTTAATGCACAATGCCGAAAACGCGTTTTCATCCTGAGATAAGGTGGGTTCCGGAACGCCAAACATAAAAATGTTGATAGCTTTGGAAAAACACTTCAGACAGCTTAGATTTGATGTGCAACTACTAGAAAGACCCTTTCTGCCATATTGGGACGTGAAAATTTCATGTTCTGAAGCTTCACTGCAAAGTTATGGCACAATGCCGAAAACGCGTTTTCAGCCTGAGATAAGGTGGTTTCCGGAACGTCAAACATAAAAATGTTGATAATTTTGGAAAAACACTTCAGACAGCTTAGATTTGATGTGCAACTACTACAAAGACCCTTTGTGCTATAGTGGTAGGTTAAAATTTAATGTTCAGAAGCTTCCCTGCAAAGTTATGGCACAATGCGTAAAACGCGTTTTCAGCCTGAGATAAGGTCGATTCAGGAACACCAAACACAAAAATGTTTATAACTTTGGAAAAACACTTCAGACAGCTTAGATTTGATGTGTAACTACTAGAAAGACCCTTTCTGCCATAGTGGGAGGTGAAACTTTCATGTTCTGAAGCTTTCCTTCAAAGTTATGGCACAATGCAGAAAACGCGTTTTCAGCCTGAGACAAGTTGGGTTCCGGAACTCCAAACATAAAAATGTTGATAACTTTGGAAAAACACTGCAGACAGCTTATATTTGATGTGCAACTACAAGAAAGACCCTTTCTGCTATAGTGGGAGGTGAAACTTTCATGTTCTGAAGCTTTCCTTCAAAGTTATGGCACAATGCAAAAAACGCATTTTCAGCCTGAGATAAGGTGGGTTCCGGAACGCCAAACATAAAAATGTTGCTAACTTTCGAAAAACACTTCAGACAGATTAGATTTGATGTGCAACTATGAGAAAGACCCTGTTTGTCATAGTGGGAGTCGAAAATTTCATGTTCTGATGCTTCCCTGCAAAGTCATGGCACAATGCAGAAAACGCGTTTTCAGCCTGAGATAATGTGGGTTCCGGAGCGGCAAACGTAAAAATGTTGATAACTTTGGAAAAACACTTCAGACAGCTTAGATTTGATGTGCAACGACTAGAAAGACCCTTTCTGCTATGGCGGGAGGTGAAAATTTCATGTTCTGAAGCTTCCCTGCAAAGTTATGGCACAATGCAGAAAACTCGTTTTCAGACTGAGATAAGGTCGATTCCGGAACGCAAAACATAAAAATGTTGATAACTTTGGAAAAACACATCAGACAGCTTAGATTTGATGTGCAACTACTAGAAAGACCCTTTCTGCCATATTGGGACGTGAAAATTTCATGTTCTGAAGTTTCCCTGCAAAGTTATGGCACAATGCCGAAAACGCGTTTTCAGCCTGAGATAAGGTGGGTTCCGGAACGCCAAACATAAAAATGTTGATAACTTTGGAAAAACACTTCAGACAGCTTAGATTTGATGTGCAACTACTAGAAAGATCCTTTGTGCTATAGTGGGAGGTTAAAATTTAATGTTCAGAATCTTCCCTGCAAAGTTATGGCACAATGCAGAAAACGCATTTTGAGACTGAGAAAAGGTCGATTCCGGAATGCCATACATAAAAGTGTTGATAACTTTGCAAAAACACTTCAGACAACTTAGATTTGATGTGCAACTACTAGAAAGACCCTTTCTGCCATATTGGGACGTGAAAATTTCATGTTCTGAAGCTTCACTGCAAAGTTATGGCACAATGCCGAAAACGCGTTTTCAGCCTGAGATAAGGTGGTTTCCGGAACGCCAAACATAAAAATGTTGATAACTTTGGAATAACACTTCAGACAGCTTAGATTTGATTTGTAACTACTAGAAAGACCCTTTCTGCTGTAGTGGGAGGTGAAACTTTCATGTTCTGAAGCTTTCCTTAAATGTTATGGCACAATGCAGAAAACGCGTTTTCAGCCGGAGATAAGGTGGGTTCCGGAACGCCAAACACAAAAAAGTTTATAACTTTGGAAAAACACTTCAGACAGCTTAGATTTGTTGTGTAACTACTAGAAAGACCCTTTCTGCCATAGTGGGAGGTGAAACTTTCATGTTCTGAAGCTTTCCTTCAAAGTTATGGCACAACGCAGAAAACGCGTTTTCAGCCTGAGACAAGGTGGGTTCCGGAACGCCAAACATAAAAATGTTGATAACTTTCGAAAAACACTTCAGACAGCTTAGATTTGATATGCAACTACTCCAAAGACCCTGTCTGTTATAGTGGGAGTTGAAATTTTCATGTTCTGAAGCATCCCTGCAAAGTTAAGGAACAATGCAGAAAACGCGTTTTCAGCCTGACATAAGGTGGGTTCCGGAACTTCAAACATAAAAATGTTGATAACTTTGGAAAAACACTTCAGACAGCTTAGATTTGATGTGCAACTACTAGAAAGACCCTTTCTGCTACAATGGGAGGTTACAATTTCATGTTCTGAAGCGTCCCTGCAAAGTTATGGCACAATGCAGAAAACGCGTTTTCAGCCTGAGATAAGGTGGGTTCCGGAACGCCAAACATAAAAATGTTGATAACTTTTGAAAAACAATTCAGACAGCTTAGATTTGATGTGCAACTACTAGAAAGACAATTTCTGCTATAGTGGTAGGTGAAACTTTCATGTTCTGAAGCTTTCCTTCAAAGTTATGGCACAATGCAGAAAACGTGTTTTCAGCCTGAGACAAGGTGGGTTCCGGAACGCCAAACATAAAAATGTTGATAACTTTGGAAAAACACTTCAGACAGCTTAGATTTGATGTGCAACTACTAGAAAGACCCTGTTTGTCATAGTGGGAGTTGAAAATTTCATATTCTGATGCTTCCCTGCAAAGTTAAGGAACAATGCAGAAAACACATTTTCATGCTGAGATTAGGTCGTTTCTGGAACGCCAACCTAAAAAATGTTGATAGCTTTCGATAAACACTTCAGACAACTTAGATTTGATGTGCAACTACTAGAAATACCCTTTCTGCAATAGTGGGAGGTTAAAATTTCATGTTCTGAAGCTTCCCTGCAAAGTTATGGCACAATGCAGAAAACGCGTATTCAGCCTGAGATAAGGAGGGTTCCGGAACGCCAAACATAAAAATGTTGAAAACTTGGGAAAAACACTTCAGACGGCTTAGATTTGATGTGCAACTACTAGAAAGACCCTTTCTGTTATAGTGGGAGGAGAACATTTCATGTTCTGAAGCTTCCCTGAGAAGTTATGGCACAATGCACAAAACGCGTTTTCAGCCTGAGATAAGGTGGGTTCCGGAACGCCAAACGTAAAAATGTTGATAACTTTGGAACAACACTTCAGACAGCTTAGATTTGATGTGCAACTACTAGAAAGACCCTTTCTGCAATAGTGGGAGGTGAAAATTTCATGTTCTGAAGCTTCCCTCCAAAGTTATGGCACAATGCGTAAAACGCGTTTTCATCCTTAGATAAGGTCGATTCTGGAACGCCAAACATAAAAATGTTGATAACTTTGGAAAAACACTTCAAACAGCTTAGATTTGATGTGCAACTACTAGAAAGACCCTTTCTGCTATAGTGGGAGGTGAAAATTTCATGTTCTAAAGGTTCCCTGCAAAGTTATGGCAGAATGCGTAAAACGCGTTTTCAGACTGAGATAAGGTCGTTTCCGGAACGCCAAACATAAAAGTGTTGACAACTTTGGAAAAACACTTCAGACAGCTTAGATTTGATGTGCAACTACGAGAACGACCCTTTCTGCTATAGTGGGAGGTCAAAATTTCATGTTCTGAAGCTTCCCTGAGAAGTTATGGCACAATGCAGAAAACGCGTTTTCAGCCTGAGATAAGGTGGGTTCCGGAACGCCAAACGTAAAAATGTTGATAACTTTGGAAAAACACTTCAGACAGCTTAGATTTGATGTACAACGACTAGAAAGAACCTTTCTGCTATAGTGGGAGGTGAACATTTCATGTTCTGAAGCTTCCCTGATAAGTTATGGCACAATGCACAAAACGCGTTTTCAGCCTGAGATAAGGTCGATTCTGGAACGCCAAACATAAAAATGTTGATAACTTTCGAAAAACACTTCAGACAGCTTAGATTTGATGTGCAACTACTGGAAAGACCCTTTCTGCTATAGTGGGAGGTGAAAATTTCATGTTCTGAAGCTTTCCTGCAAAGTTATGGCACAATGCAGAAAACGCGTTTTCAGCCCGAGATAAGGTCGTTTCCGGAACGCCAAACATAAAAATGTTGATAGCTTTCGAAAAACACTTCAGACAACTTAGATTTGATATGCAACTACTAGAAAGACCCTGTCTTTTACAGTGGGATTTGAAAATTTCATGTTCTGAAGCTTCCCTGCAAAGTTATGGCACAATGCAGAAAACGCGTTTTCAGCTTGAGATAAGGTGGGTTCCGGAACGCCAAACATAAAAATGTTGATAACTTTCGAAAAACACTTCAGACAGCTTAGATTTGATGTGCAACTACTAGAAAGACCCTTTCTGCTATAGTGGGAGGTGAAAATTTCATTTTCTGAAGCTTCCCTGCAAAGTTATGGCACAATGCGTAAAACGCGTTTTCAGCCTGAGATAAGGTCGATTCCGGAACGCCAGACATAAAAATGTTGATAACTATGGAAAAACACTTCAGACAGCTTAGATTTGTTGTGCAACTACTAGAAAGACCATTTCTGCTATAGTGGGAGGTGAACATTTCATGTTCTCAAGCTTCCCTGAGAAGTTATGGCACAATGCAGAAAACGCATTTTCAGCCTGATATGAGGTGGTTTCCGCAACGCCAAACATGAAAATGTTGATAACTTTCGAAAAACACTTCAGACAGCTTAGATTTGATGTGCAACTACTAGAAAGACACTTTCTGCTATAGTGGGATATGAAAATGTCATGTTCTGAAGCTTCCCTGCAAAGTTATGGCAGAATGCGTAAATCGTGTTTTCAGGCTGAGATAAGGTCGATTCCGGAACGCCAAACATAAAAGTGTTGATAACTTAGTATAAACTCTTCAAACAGCTTCGATTTGATGTGCAACCACTAGAAAGACCATTTCTGCTATAGTGGGAAGTGAAAATTTCATGTTCTGGAGCTTACCAACAAAGATTTGCCACAATGCAGAAAACGCGTTTTCGTCCTCAGATAAGGTCGATTCCGGAACGCAAAACATCAAAATGTAGATAACTTTGGAAAAACACTTCAGACAGCTTAGATTTGATGTGCAACTACTTCAAAGACCCTGTCTGTTATAGTGGGAGTTGAAAATTTCATGTTCTGAAGCTTCCCTGCAAAGTGAAGGAACAATGCAGAAAACGCGTTTTCAGCCTGTCATAAGATGGGTTCCGGAACACCAAACATAAAAATGTTGATAACTTTGGAAAAACACGTCAGACAGCTTAGATTTGATGTGCAACTACTAGAAAGACCCTTTCTGCTACAGTGGGAGGTTAAAATTTCATGTTCTGAAGCTTCCCTGCAAAGTTATGGCACTATGCAGAAAACGCGTTTTCAGCCTGATATAAGGTGGATTCCGGAATGCCAAACATAAAAATGTTGATAACTTTGGAAAAACACTTCAGACAGCTTAGATTTGATGTGCAACTACTACAAAGACCCTTTGTGCTACAGTGGGAGGTTAAAATTTAATGTTCAGAAGCTTCCCTGCAAAGTTATGGCACAATGCAGAAAACGCATTTTGAGACTCAGATAAGGTCGATTCCAGAACGCCATACATAAAAGTGTTGATAACTTTGGAAAAACACTTCAGACAGCTTAGATTTGACGTGCAACTACCAGAAAGTGTCTTTCTGCTGTAGTGGGATGTGAAAATTTCATGTTCGGAAGCTTCCCTGCAAAATGATGGCACAACGCAGAAAACACGTTTCCAGCCTGAGATAAGGTGGGTTCCAGAACGCCAAACATAAAAATGTTGATAACTTTGGAAAAACACTTCAGACAGGTGAGATTTGATTTGCAACTACTAGAAAGACAATTTCTGCTACAGTGGGAGGTTAAAATTTCATGTTCTGAAGCTTCCCTGCAAAGTTATGGCACTATGCAGAAAACGCGTTTTCAGCCAGAGATAAGGTGGGTTCCGGAACGCCAAACATAAAATTCTTGATAACTTTGGAAAAAACATTTCAGACAGCTTAGATTTGATGTGCAACTACTAGAAAAACCCTTTCTGCTATAGTGGGAGGTGAAAATTTCATGTTCTGAAGCTTCCCTGCAAAGTTATGGCACAATGCAGAAAACGCGTTTTCAACCTGAGATAAGGTGGGTTCCGGAACGCCAAACATAAAAATGTTGATAACTTTGGAATAACACTTCAGACAGCTTAGATTTGATGTGTAACTACTAGAAAGACCCTTTCTGCTGTAGTGGGAGGTGAAAATTGCATGTTCTGAACCTTTATGCAAAGTTATGGCACAATGTGTAAAATGCGTTTTCAGCCTGAGATAAGGTCGATTCCGGAACGCCAAACATAAAAATGTTGATAACTTTGGAAAAACACTTCAGACAGCTTAGATTTGATGTGCAACTACTAGAAAGACCCTTTCTGCTATAGTGGGAGGTGAAAATTTCATGTTCTGAATCTTCCCTGCAAAGTTATGGCACAATGCGTAAAACGCGTTTTCAGCCTGAGATAAGGTCGATTCCGCAACGCCAAACATAAAAATGTTGATAACTTTGGAAAAACACTTCAGACAGCTTAGATTTGATGTGCAACTACTAGAAAGACCCTTTCTGCTATATTGGGAGGTCAACATTTCAGGTTCTGAAGCTTCGCTGCAAAGTTATGGGACAATGCAGAAAACGATTTTTCATCCTGAGATAAGGTCAATTCCGGAACGCCAAACATAAAAATGTTGATAACTTTTGAAAAACACTTCAGACAGCTTAGATTTGATGTGCAACTACTAGAAAGACCCTTTCTGCTATAGTGGGAGGTGAAAATTTCATTTTCTGAAGCTTCCCTGCAAAGTTATGGCACAATGCAGAACACGCGTTTTCAGCCTGAGATAAGGTGGGTTCCGGAAAGCCAAACATAAAAATGTTGATAACTTTGGAAAAACATTTCAGACAGCTTAGATTTGATGTGCAACTACTACAAAGACCCTTTGTGCTACAGTGGGAGGTTAAAATTTAATGTTCAGAAGCTTCCCTGCAAAGTTATGGCACAATGCAGAAAACGCATTTTGAGACTCAGATAAGGTCGATTCCGGAACGCCATACATAAAAGTGTTGATAACTTTGGAAAAACACTTCAGACAGCTTAGATTTGACGTGCAACTACCAGAAAGTCTCTTTCTGCTGTAGTGGGATGTGAAAATTTCATGTTCCGAAGCTTCCCTGCAAAGTGATGGCACAACGCAGAAAACACATTTCCAGCCTGAGATAAGGTGGGTTCCAGAACGCCAAACATAAAAATGTTGATAACTTTGGAAAAACACTTCAGACAGGTGAGATTTGATTTGCAACTACTAGAAAGACAATTTCTGCTACAGTGGGAGGTTAAAATTTCATGTTCTGAAGCTTCCCTGCAAAGTTATGGCACTATGCAGAAAACGCGTTTTCAGCCAGAGATAAGGTGGGTTCCGGAACGCCAAACATAAAATTCTTGATAACTTTGGAAAAAACATTTCAGACAGCTTAGATTTGATGTGCAACTACTAGAAAAACCCTTTCTGCTATAGTGGGAGGTTAAAATTTCATGTTCTGAAGCTTCCCTGCAAAGTTATGGCACAATGCAGAAAACGCGTTTTCAACCTGAGATAAGGTGGGTTCCGGAACGCCAAACATAAAAATGTTGATAACTTTGGAATAACACTTCAGACAGCTTAGATTTGATGTGTAACTACTAGAAAGACCCTTTCTGCTGTAGTGGGAGGTGAAAATTGCATGTTCTGAACCTTTATGCAAAGTTATGGCACAATGTGTAAAATGCGTTTTCAGCCTGAGATAAGGTCGATTCCGGAACGCCAAACATAAAAATGTTGATAACTTTGGAAAAACACTTCAGACAGCTTAGATTTGATGTGCAACTACTAGAAAGACCCTTTCTGCTATAGTGGGAGGTGAAAATTTCATGTTCTGAATCTTCCCTGCAAAGTTATGGCACAATGCGTAAAACGCGTTTTCAGCCTGAGATAAGGTCGATTCCGCAACGCCAAACATAAAAATGTTGATAACTTTGGAAAAACACTTCAGACAGCTTAGATTTGATGTGCAACTACTAGAAAGACCCTTTCTGCTATATTGGGAGGTCAACATTTCAGGTTCTGAAGCTTCGCTGCAAAGTTATGGGACAATGCAGAAAACGATTTTTCATCCTGAGATAAGGTCGATTCCGGAACGCCAAACATAAAAATGTTGATAACTTTTGAAAAACACTTCAGACAGCTTAGATTTGATGTGCAACTACTAGAAAGACCCTTTCTGCTATAGTGGGAGGTGAAAATTTCATTTTCTGAAGCTTCCCTGCAAAGTTATGGCACAATGCAGAACACGCGTTTTCAGCCTGAGATAAGGTGGGTTCCGGAAAGCCAAACATAAAAATGTTGATAACTTTGGAAAAACACTTCAGACAGCTTAGATTTGATGTGCAACTACTAGAAAGACCCTTTCTGCTATATTGGGAGGTCAACATTTCAGGTTCTGAAGCTTCGCTGCAAAGTTATGGGACAATGCAGAAAACGATTTTTCATCCTGAGATAAGGTCGATTCCGGAACGCCAAACATAAAAATGTTGATAACTTTTGAAAAACACTTTACACAGCTTAGATTTGATGTGCAACTACTAGAAAGACCCTTTCTGCTATAGTGGGAGGTGAAAATTTCATTTTCTGAAGCTTCCCTGCAAAGTTATGGCACAATGCAGAACACGCGTTTTCAGCCCGAGATAAGGTCGTTTCCGAAACGCCAACCTAAAAAATGTTGATAGCTTTCGAAAAACACTTCAGACAACTTAGATTTGATGTGCAACTACTAGAAAGACCCTGTCTGTTATAGTGGGAGTTGAAAATTTCATGTTCTGAAGCTTCCCTGCAAAGTTAAGGAACAATGCAGAAAACGTGTTTTCAGCCTGAGATAAGGTGGGTTCCGGAACGCCAAACATAAAAATGTTGATAACTTTCGAAAAACACTTCAGACAGCTTAGATTTTATATGCAACTACTACAAAGACCCTGTCTGTTATAGTGGGAGTTGAAAATTTAATGTTCTGAAGCTTCCCTGCAAAGTTATGGCACAATGCAGAAAACGCGTTTTCAGCCTGAGATAAGGTGGGTTCCGGAACCTCAAACATAAAAATGTTGATAACTTTGGAAAAAACATTTCAGACAGCCTAGATTTGATGTGCAACTACTAGAAAGACCCTTTCTGCTATAGTGGGAAGTGAAAATTTCATGTTCTGAAGCTTCCCTGCAAAGTTGTGGGACAATGCAGAAAACACGTTTTCAGCCTGAGATAATGTGGGTTCCGGAACGCCAAACATGAAAATGTTGATAACTTTGGAAAAACACTGCAGACAGTTTAGATTTGATGTGCAACTACTAGAAAGACCCTTTCTGCTATAGTGGGAGGTTAAAATTTCATGTTCTGAAGCTTCCCTGAAAAGTTATGGCACAATGCACAAAAACGCTTTTCAGCCTGAGATAAGGTGGGTTTCGGAACGCCAAACATAAAAGTGTTGATAACTTTTGAAAAACACTTCAGACAGCTTAGATTTGATGTGCAACTACAAGAAAGACCCTTTCTGCTATAGTGGGAGGTGAAACTTTCATGTTCTGAAGCTTTCCTGCAAAGTTTTGGCACAATGCAGAAAACGCGTTTTCAGCCTGAGATAATGTGGGTTCCGGAGCGGCAAACGTAAAAATGTTGATAACTTTGGAAAAACACTTCAGACAGCTTAGATTTGATGTGCAACGACTAGAAAGACCCTTTCTGCCATATTGGGACGTGAAAATTTCATGTTCTGAAGCTTCCCTGCAAAGTTATGGCACAATGCAGAAAACGCATTTTGAGACTGAGAAAAGGTCGATTCCGGAACGCCATACATGAAAGTGTTGATAACTTTGGAAAAACACTTCAGACAGCTTAGATTTGATGTGCAACTACTACAAAGACCCTTTGTGCTATAGTGGGAGGTTAAAATTTAATGTTCAGAAGGTTCCCTGCAAAGTTATGGCACATTGCAGAAAACGCATTTTGAGACTGAGATAAGGTCGATTCCGGAACGCCATACATAAAAGTGTTGATAACTTTAGAAAAACACTTCAGACAGCTTAGATTTGATGTGCAACTACTAGAAAGACCATTTCCGCTATAGTGGGATGTTAAAATTTCATGTTCTGAAGCTTCCATGCAAAGTTATGGCACAATGCAGAAAACGCGTTTTCAGCCTGAGATAAGGTGGGTTCCAGAACGCTAAACATAAAAATGTTGATAACTTTGGAAAAAAAACTTCAGACAGCTTATATTTGATGTGCAACTGCGAGAAAGACAATTTCTGCTATAGTGGGGGGTGAAACTTTCATGTTCTGAAGCTTCCCTGCAAAGTTATGGCACAATGCAGAAAACGCGTTTTCAGCCTGAGATAAGGTGGGTTCCGGAACGGCAAACATAAAAATGTTGATAACTTTCGAAAAACACTTCAGACAGCTTAGATTTGATGTGCAACTACTACAAAGACCCTGTCTGTTATAGTGGGAGGTGAAAATGTCATGTTCTGAAGCTTCCCTGCAAAGTTATGGCACAATGCAGAAAACGCGTTTTCAGCCTGAGATAAGGTGGGTTCCGGAACGCCAAACATAAAAATGTTGATAACTTTGGAAAAACACTTCAGACAGCTTATATTTGATGTGCAACTCCTAGAAAGACAATTTCTGCTATAGTGGTAGGTGAAACTTTCAAGTTCTGAAGCTTTCCTTCAAAGTTATGGCACAATGCAGAAAATGCGTTTTCAGCCTGAGATAAGGTGGGTTCCGGAACGCCAAACATAAAAATGTTGATAACTTTGGAAAAACACTTCAGGCAGCTTAGATTTGATGTGCAACTACTAGAAAGACCCTTTCTGCTACAGTGTGAGGTTAAAATTTCATGTTCTGAAGCTTCCCTACAAAGTTATGGCACAATGCAGAAAACGCGTTTTCAACCAGAGATAAGGTGAGTTCCGGAACGCCAAACAAAAAGTTGTTGCTAACTTTGGAAAAAACGTTTCAGACAGCTTAGATTTGATGTGTAACTACTAGAAAGACCCTTTCTGCTATAGTGGGAAGTGAAAATTTCATGTTCTGAAGCTTCCCTGCAAAGTTATGGCACAATGCAGAAAACGCGTTTTCAGCCTGAGATAAAGTGGATTCTGGAACGCCAAACATAAAAATGTTGATAACTTTGGAAAACCACTTCAAACAGCTTAGATTTGATGTGCAACTACTAGAAAGACCCTTTCCGCTACAGTGGGAGGTAAAAATTTCGTGTTCTGAAGCTTCCCTGCAAAGTTAAGGAACAATGCAGAAAACGTGTTTTCAGCCTGACATAAGGTGGGTTCTGGAACGCCAAACACAAAAATGTTTATAACTTTGGAAAAACACTTCAGACAGCTTAGATTTGATGTGCAACTACTAGAAAGACAATTTCTGCTATAGTGGTAGGTGAAACTTTCATGTACTGATGCTTTCCTTCAAAGTTATGGCACTTTGCAGAAAACGCGTTTTCAGCCTGAGATAAGGTGGGTTCCGGAACGCTAAACATAAAAATGTTGATAACTTTGGAAAAACACTTCATGCAGCTTAGATTAGATGTGTAACTACTAGAAAGACCCTTTCTGCTGTAGTGGGAGGTGAAACTTTCATGTTCTGAAGCGTTCCTTAAATGTTATGGCACAATGCAGAAAACGCGTTTTCAGCCTGAGATAAGGTGGGTCCCGGAACGCCAAACACAAAAATGATTATAACTTTGGAAAAACACTTCAGACAGCTTAGATTTGTTGTGTAACTACTAGAAAGACACTTTCTGCCATAGTGGGAGGTGAAACTTTCATGTTCTGAAGCTTTCCTTCAAAGTTATGGCACAATGCAGAAAACGCGTTTTCAGCCTGAGACAAGGTGGGTTCCGGAACGCCAAACATAAAAATGTTGATAACTTTCGAAAAACACTTCAGACAGCTTAGATTTGATATGCAACTACTCCAAAGACCCTGTCTGTTATAGAGGGAGTTGAAAATTTCATGTTCTGAAGCTTCCCTGCAAAGTTAAGGAACAATGCAGAAGACGCGTTTTCAGCCTGACATAAGGTGGGTTCCGGAACTTCAAACATAAAAATGTAGATAACTTTGGAAAAACACTTCAGACAGCTTAGTTTTGATGCGCAACGACTAGAAAGACCCTTTCTGCTATAGTGGGAGGTGAATATTTCGTGTTCTCAAGCTTCCCTGCAAATTTATGGCACAATGCAGAAAACGCGTTTTCAGCCCGAGATAAGGTGGTTTCTGGAACGCCAACCTAAAAAATGTTGATAGCTTTCGAAAAACACTTCAGACAACTTAGATTTGATGTGCAACTACTAGAAATACCCTTTCTGCTACAGTGGGAGGTGAAAATTTCATGTTCTAAAGCTTCCCTGCAAAGTTGAGGATCAATGCAGAAAACGCGTTTTCAGCCTGAGGTAAGGTGGGTTCCGGAAGGCCAAACATAAAAATGTTGATGACTTTGGAAAAACACTTCAGACAGCTTAGATTTGATGAGCAACTACTAGAAATACCCTTTCTGCTATAGTGGGAGGTCAAAATTTCATGTTCTGATGTTTCCCTGCAAAGTTATGGGACAATGCAGAAAACGCATTTTCATGCTGAGATTAGGTCGATTCCGGAACACCAAACATAAAAATGTTGATAACTTTGGAAAAACACTTCAGACGGCTTAGATTTGATGAGCAACTACTAGAAATACCCTTTCTGGTATAGAGGGAGGTGAAAATTTCATGTTCGGAAACTTCCCTGAGAAGTTATGGCACAATGCAGAAAACGCGTTTTCAGCCTGAGATAAGGTGGGTTCCGGAACGCCAAACGTAAAAATGTTGATAACTTTGGAAAAACACTTCAGACAGCTTAGATTTGATGTACAACGACTAGAAAGAACCTTTCTGCTATAGTGGGAGGTGAAAATTTCATGTTCTGAAGCTTCCCTGCAAAGTTATGGCACAATGCAGAAAACGCGTATTCAGCCTGAGATAAGGTCGATTCTGGAACGCCAAACATAAAAATGTTGATAACTTTCGAAAAACACTTCAGACAGCTTAGATTTGATGTGCAACTACTAGAAAGACCCTTTCTGCTATAGTGGGAGGTGAAAATTTCATGTTCTGAAGCTTTCCTGCAAAGTTATGGCACAATGCAGAAAACGCGTTTTCAGCCCGAGATAAGGTCGTTTCCGGAACGCCAAACATAAAAATGTTGATAACTTTCGAAAAACACTTCAGACAGCTTAGATTTGATGTGCAACTACTAGAAAGACCCTGTCTGTTACAGTGGGAATTGTAAATTTCATGTTCTGAAACTTCCCTGCAAAGTTAAGGAACAATGAGGAAAACGCGTATTCAGCCTGAGATAAGGTCGATTCTGGAACGCCAAACATAAAAATGTTGATAACTTTCGAAAAACACTTCAGACAGCTTAGATTTGATGTGCAACTACTAGAAAGACCCTTTCTGCTATAGTGGGAGGTTAAAATTTCATGTTCGGAAGCTTCCATGCAAAGTTATGGCACAATGCAGACAACGCGTTTTCAGCCTGAGATAAGGTTGATTCTCGAACGGTAAACATAAAAATGTTGATAACTTTCGAAAAACACTTCAGACTGCTTAGATTTGATGTGCAACTACTAGAAAGACCCTTTCTGCTATAGTGGGAGGTGAACATTTCATGTTCTGAAGCTTCCCTGCAAAGTTATGGCACAATGCAGAAAACGCGTTTTCAGCTTGTGATAAGGTGGGTTCCGGAACGCCAAACATAAAAATGTTGATAACTTTCGAAAAACACTTCAGACAGCTTAGATTTGATGTGCAACTACTAGAAAGACCCTTTCTGCTATAGTGGGAGGTGAAAATTTCATTTTCTGAAGCTTCCCTGCAAAGTTATGGCACAATGCGTAAAACGCGTTTTCAGCCTGAGATAAGGTCGATTCCGGGACGCCAGACATGAAAATGTTGATAACTATGGAAAAACACTTCAGACAGCTTGGATTTGATGTGCAACTACTAGAAAGACCATTTCTGCTATAGTGGGAGGTGAACATTTCATGTTCTCAAGCTTCCCTGAGAAGTTATGGCACAGTGCAGAAAACGCATTTTCAGCCTGATATGAGGTGGTTTCCGAAACGCCAAACGTGAAAATGTTGATAACTTTGGAACAACACTTCAGACAGCTTAGATTTGATGTGCAACTACTAGAAAGACATTTTCTGCTATAGTGGGAGGTGAAACTTTCATGTTCTGAAGCTTTCCTTCAAAGTTATGGCACAATGCGTAAAACGCGTTTTCAGCCTGAGATAAGGTCGATTCTGGAACGCCAAACATAAAAATGTTGAGAACTTTGGAAAAACACTTCAGACAGCTTAGATTTGATGTGCAACTACGAGAACGACCCTTTCTGCTATAGTGGGAGGTCAAAATTTCATGTTCTGATGTTTCCCTGCAAAGTTATGGGACAATGCAGAAAACGCATTTTCATGCTGAGATTAGGTCGATTCCGGAACACCAAACATAAAAATGTTGATAACTTTGGAAAAACACTTCAGACGGCTTAGATTTGATGAGCAACTACTAGAAAGACCCTTTCTGGTATAGAGGGAGGTGAAAATTTCATGTTTGGAAACTTCCCTGAGAAGTTATGGCACAATGCAGAAAACGCGTTTTCAGCCTGAGATAAGGTCGTTTCCGGAACGCCAAACATAAAAATGTTGATAGCTTTCGAAAAACACTTCAGACAACTTAGATTTGATCTGCAACTACTAGAAAGACCCTGTCTGTTACAGTGGGATTTGTAAATTTCATGTTCTGAAGCTTCCCTGCAAAGTTAAGGAACAATGAGGAAAACGCGTTGTCAGCCTGAGTTAAGGTGGGTTCCGGAACGCCAAACATAAAAATGTTGATAACTTTGGAAAAACATTTCAGACAGCTTAGAATTGATGTGCAACTACTAGAAAGACCTTTTCTGCTATAGTGGGAGGTGAAAATTTCATTTTCTGAAGCTTCCCTGCAAAGTTATGGCACAATGCGTAAAACGCGTTTTCAGCCTGAGATGAGGTAGATTCCGGAACGCCAAACATAAAAATGTTGATAACTTTGGAAAAACACTTCAGACAGCTTAGATTTGATGTGCAACTACTAGAAAGACCCTTTCTGCTATAGTGGGTGGTTAAAATTTCATGTTCGGAAGCTTCCATGCAAAGTTATGGCACAATGCAGACAACGCGTTTTCAGCCTGAGATAAGGTGGGTTCCGGAACGCCAAACATAAAAATGTTGATAACTTTGGAACAACACTTCAGACAGCTGAGATTTGATGTGCAACTACTAGAAAGACCCTTTCTGCTATAGTGGGAGGTAAAAATTTCATGTTCTGAAGCTTCCTTGCAAAGTGATGGCACGATGAAGAAAATGCGTTTTCAGCCTGAGATAAGGTTGATTCCGGAACGCCAAAGATAAAAATGTTGATAACTTTGGAAAAACACTTCAGACAGCTTAGATTTGATGTGCAACTACTAGAAAGACATTTTCTGCTATAGTGGGAGGTGAAACTTTCATGTTCTGAAGCTTTCCTTCAAAGTTATGGCACAATGCGTAAAACGCGTTTTCAGCCTGAGATAAGGTCGATTCTGGAACGCCAAACATAAAAATGTTGATAACTTTGGAAAAACACTTCAGACAGCTTAGATTTGATGTGCAACTACGAGAACGACCCTTTCTGCTATAGTGGGAGGTCAAAATTTCATGTTCTGATGTTTCCCTGCAAAGTTATGGGACAATGCAGAAAACGCATTTTCATGCTGAGATTAGGTCGATTCCGGAACACCAAACATAAAAATGTTGATAACTTTGGAAAAACACTTCAGACGGCTTAGATTTGATGAGCAACTACTAGAAAGACCCTTTCTGGTATAGAGGGAGGTGAAAATTTCATGTTTGGAAACTTCCCTGAGAAGTTATGGCACAATGCAGAAAACGCGTTTTCAGCCTGAGATAAGGTCGTTTCCGGAACGCCAAACATAAAAATGTTGATAGCTTTCGAAAAACACTTCAGACAACTTAGATTTGATCTGCAACTACTAGAAAGACCCTGTCTGTTACAGTGGGATTTGTAAATTTCATGTTCTGAAGCTTCCCTGCAAAGTTAAGGAGCAATGAGGAAAACGCGTTGTCAGCCTGAGTTAAGGTGGGTTCCGGAACGCCAAACATAAAAATGTTGATAACTTTGGAAAAACATTTCAGACAGCTTAGAATTGATGTGCAACTACTAGAAAGACCTTTTCTGCTATAGTGGGAGGTGAAAATTTCATTTTCTGAAGCTTCCCTGCAAAGTTATGGCACAATGCGTAAAACACGTTTTCAGCCTGAGATGAGGTCGATTCCGGAACGCCAAACATAAAAATGTTGATAACTTTGGAAAAACACTTCAGACAGCTTAGATTTGATGTGCAACTACTAGAAAGACCCTTTCTGCTATAGTGGGTGGTTAAAATTTCATGTTCGGAAGCTTCCATGCAAAGTTATGGCACAATGCAGACAACGCGTTTTCAGCCTGAGATAAGGTGGGTTCCGGAACGCCAAACATAAAAATGTTGATAACTTTGGAACAACACTTCAGACAGCTGAGATTTGATGTGCAACTACTAGAAAGACCCTTTCTGCTATAGTGGGAGGTGAAAATTTCATGTTCTGAAGCTTCCTTGCAAAGTGATGGCACGATGAAGAAAATGCGTTTTCAGCCTGAGATAAGGTTGATTCCGGAACGCCAAAGATAAAAATGTTGATAACTTTGGAAAAACACTTCAGACAGCTTAGATTTGATGTGCAACTACTAGAAAGACCCTTTCTGCAATAGTGGGACGTCAAAATTTCATGTTCTGAAGCTTCCCTGGAAAGTTACGGGACAATGCAGAAAACGATTTTTCATCCTGAGATAAGGTCGATTCCGGAACGCCAAACATAAAAATGTTGATAACTTTGGAAAAACACTTCAGACAGCTTAGATTTGATGTGCCACTACTAGAAAGACCCTTTCTCCTATAGTGGGAGGTGAAAATTTCATGTTCGGAAGCTTCCATGCAAAGGTATGGCACAATGCAGACAAGGCGTTTTCAGCCTGAGATACAGTCGATTCTGGAACGCCAAACATAAAAATGTTGATAACTTTCGAAAAACACTTCAGACAGCTTAGATTTGATGTGCAACTACTAGAAAGACCCTTTCTGCTACAGTGGGAGGTCAAAATTTCATGTTCTGAAGCTTCCCTGGAAAGTTATGGGACAATGCAGAAAATGCATTTTCATCCTGAGATTAGGTCGATTCCGGAACGCCAAACATAAAACTGTTGATAACTTTGGAAAAACACTTCAGACAGCTTAGATTTGATGTGCAACTACTAGAAAGACCCTTTCTGCTATAGTGGGAGGTGAAAATTTCATGTTCTGAAGCTTCCTTGCAAAGTTATGGCACAATGCAGAAAATGCGTTTTCAGCCTGAGATAAGGTTGATTCCGGAACGCCAAACATAAAAATGTTGATAACTTTGGAAAAACACTTCAGACAGCTTAGATTTGATGTGCAACAACTAGAAAGAACCTTTCTGCTATAGTGGGAGGTGAACATTTCATGTTCTGAAGCTTCCCTGAGAAGTTATGGCACAATGCAGAAAACGCGTTTTCAGCCTGAGATAAGGTGGGTTCCCAAACGCCATACGTAAAAATGTTGATAACTTTGGAAAAAACACTTCAGACAGCTTAGATTTGATGTGCAACTACTAGAAAGACCCTTTCTGCTGTAGTGGGAGGTGAAAATTTCATGTTCTCAAGCTTCCTTGCAAAGTTATGGCACAATGCAGAAAATGCGTTTTCAGCCTGAGATAAGGTTGATTCCGGAACGCCAAACATAAAAATGTTGATAACTTTGGAAAAACACTTCAGACAGCTTAGCTTTGATGTGCAACTACTAGAAAGAACCTTTCTGCTATAGTGGGAGGTGAACATTTCATGTTCTGAAGCTTCCCTGAGAAGTTATGGCACAATGCAGAAAATGCGTTTTCATCCTGAGATAAGGTTGATTCCGGAACGCCAAACATAAAAATGTTGATAACTTTGGAAAAACACTTCAGACAGCTTAGATTTGATGTGCAACTACTAGAAAGACCCTTTCTGCTATAGTGGGAGGTCAAAATTTCATGTTCTGAAGCTTCCCTGGAAAGTTATGGGACAATGCAGAAAATGCATTTTCATCCTGAGATTAGGTCGATTCCGGAACGCCAAACATAAAACTGTTGATATCTTTGGAAAAACACTTCAGAGAGCTTAGATTTGATGTGCAACTACTAGAAAGACCCTTTCTGCTATAGTGGGTGGTTAAAATTTCATGTTCGGAAGCTTCCATGCAAAGTTATGGCACAATGCAGACAACGCGTTTTCAGCCTGAGATAAGGTGGGTTCCGGAACGCCAAACATAAAAATGTTGATAACTTTGGAACAACACTTCAGACAGCTGAGATTTGATGTGCAACTACTAGAAAGACCCTTTCTGCTATAGTGGGAGGTGAAAATTTCATGTTCTGAAGCTTCCTTGCAAAGTGATGGCACGATGAAGAAAATGCGTTTTCAGCCTGAGATAAGGTTGATTCGGGAACGCCAAAGATAAAAATGTTGATAACTTTGGAAAAACACTTCAGACAGCTTAGATTTGATGTGCAACTACTAGAAAGACCCTTTCTGCAATAGTGGGACGTCAAAATTTCATGTTCTGAAGCTTCCCTGGAAAGTTACGGGACAATGCAGAAAACGATTTTTCATCCTGAGATAAGGTCGATTCCGGAACGCCAAACATAAAAATGTTGATAACTTTGGAAAAACACTTCAGACAGCTTAGATTTGATGTGCCACTACTAGAAAGACCCTTTCTCCTATAGTGGGAGGTGAAAATTTCATGTTCTGAAGCTTCCCTGCAAAGTTATGGCACAATGCAGAAAACGCGTTTTCAGCCTGAGATAAGGTGGGTTCCGGAACGCCAAACATAAAAATGTTGATAACTTTGGAAAAACACTTCAGACAGCTTAGATTTGATGTGCAACTACTAGAAAGACCCTTTCTGCTATAGTGGGAGGTTAAAATTTCATGTTCGGAAGCTTCCATGCAAAGGTATGGCACAATGCAGACAAGGCGTTTTCAGCCTGAGATACAGTCGATTCTGGAACGCCAAACATAAAAATGTTGATAACTTTCGAAAAACACTTCAGACAGCTTAGATTTGATGTGCAACTACTAGAAAGACCCTTTCTGCTATAGTGGGAGGTCAAAATTTCATGTTCTGAAGCTTCCCTGGAAAGTTATGGGACAATGCAGAAAATGCATTTTCATCCTGAGATTAGGTCGATTCCGGAACGCCAAACATAAAACTGTTGATAACTTTGGAAAAACACTTCAGACAGCTTAGATTTGATGTGCAACTACTAGAAAGACCCTTTCTGCTATAGTGGGAGGTGAAAATTTCATGTTCTGAAGCTTCCTTGCAAAGTTATGGCACAATGCAGAAAATGCGTTTTCAGCCTGAGATAAGGTTGATTCCGGAACGCCAAACATAAAAATGTTGATAACTTTGGAAAAACACTTCAGACAGCTTAGATTTGATGTGCAACAACTAGAAAGAACCTTTCTGCTATAGTGGGAGGTGAACATTTCATGTTCTGAAGCTTCCCTGAGAAGTTATGGCACAATGCAGAAAACGCGTTTTCAGCCTGAGATAAGGTGGGTTCCCAAACGCCATACGTAAAAATGTTGATAACTTTGGAAAAAACACTTCAGACAGCTTAGATTTGATGTGCAACTACTAGAAAGACCCTTTCTGCTGTAGTGGGAGGTGAAAATTTCATGTTCTCAAGCTTCCTTGCAAAGTTATGGCACAATGCAGAAAATGCGTTTTCAGCCTGAGATAAGGTTGATTCCGGAACGCCAAACATAAAAATGTTGATAACTTTGGAAAAACACTTCAGACAGCTTAGCTTTGATGTGCAACTACTAGAAAGAACCTTTCTGCTATAGTGGGAGGTGAACATTTCATGTTCTGAAGCTTCCCTGAGAAGTTATGGCACAATGCAGAAAATGCGTTTTCATCCTGAGATAAGGTTGATTCCGGAACGCCAAACATAAAAATGTTGATAACTTTGGAAAAACACTTCAGACAGCTTAGATTTGATGTGCAACTACTAGAAAGACCCTTTCTGCTATAGTGGGAGGTCAAAATTTCATGTTCTGAAGCTTCCCTGGAAAGTTATGGGACAATGCAGAAAATGCATTTTCATCCTGAGATTAGGTCGATTCCGGAACGCCAAACATAAAACTGTTGATATCTTTGGAAAAACACTTCAGAGAGCTTAGATTTGATGTGCAACTACTAGAAAGACCCTTTCTGCTATAGTGGGTGGTTAAAATTTCATGTTCGGAAGCTTCCATGCAAAGTTATGGCACAATGCAGACAACGCGTTTTCAGCCTGAGATAAGGTGGGTTCCGGAACGCCAAACATAAAAATGTTGATAACTTTGGAACAACACTTCAGACAGCTGAGATTTGATGTGCAACTACTAGAAAGACCCTTTCTGCTATAGTGGGAGGTGAAAATTTCATGTTCTGAAGCTTCCTTGCAAAGTGATGGCACGATGAAGAAAATGCGTTTTCAGCCTGAGATAAGGTTGATTCGGGAACGCCAAAGATAAAAATGTTGATAACTTTGGAAAAACACTTCAGACAGCTTAGATTTGATGTGCAACTACTAGAAAGACCCTTTCTGCAATAGTGGGACGTCAAAATTTCATGTTCTGAAGCTTCCCTGGAAAGTTACGGGACAATGCAGAAAACGATTTTTCATCCTGAGATAAGGTCGATTCCGGAACGCCAAACATAAAAATGTTGATAACTTTGGAAAAACACTTCAGACAGCTTAGATTTGATGTGCCACTACTAGAAAGACCCTTTCTCCTATAGTGGGAGGTGAAAATTTCATGTTCTGAAGCTTCCCTGCAAAGTTATGGCACAATGCAGAAAACGCGTTTTCAGCCTGAGATAAGGTGGGTTCCGGAACGCCAAACATAAAAATGTTGATAACTTTGGAAAAACACTTCAGACAGCTTAGATTTGATGTGCAACTACTAGAAAGACCCTTTCTGCTATAGTGGGAGGTTAAAATTTCATGTTCGGAAGCTTCCATGCAAAGGTATGGCACAATGCAGACAAGGCGTTTTCAGCCTGAGATACAGTCGATTCTGGAACGCCAAACATAAAAATGTTGATAACTTTCGAAAAACACTTCAGACAGCTTAGATTTGATGTGCAACTACTAGAAAGACCCTTTCTGCTATAGTGGGAGGTCAAAATTTCATGTTCTGAAGCTTCCCTGGAAAGTTATGGGACAATGCAGAAAATGCATTTTCATCCTGAGATTAGGTCGATTCCGGAACGCCAAACATAAAACTGTTGATAACTTTGGAAAAACACTTCAGACAGCTTAGATTTGATGTGCAACTACTAGAAAGACCCTTTCTGCTATAGTGGGAGGTGAAAATTTCATGTTCTGAAGCTTCCTTGCAAAGTTATGGCACAATGCAGAAAATGCGTTTTCAGCCTGAGATAAGGTTGATTCCGGAACGCCAAACATAAAAATGTTGATAACTTTGGAAAAACACTTCAGACAGCTTAGATTTGATGTGCAACAACTAGAAAGAACCTTTCTGCTATAGTGGGAGGTGAACATTTCATGTTCTGAAGCTTCCCTGAGAAGTTATGGCACAATGCAGAAAACGCGTTTTCAGCCTGAGATAAGGTGGGTTCCCAAACGCCATACGTAAAAATGTTGATAACTTTGGAAAAAACACTTCAGACAGCTTAGATTTGATGTGCAACTACTAGAAAGACCCTTTCTGCTGTAGTGGGAGGTGAAAATTTCATGTTCTCAAGCTTCCTTGCAAAGTTATGGCACAATGCAGAAAATGCGTTTTCAGCCTGAGATAAGGTTGATTCCGGAACGCCAAACATAAAAATGTTGATAACTTTGGAAAAACACTTCAGACAGCTTAGCTTTGATGTGCAACTACTAGAAAGAACCTTTCTGCTATAGTGGGAGGTGAACATTTCATGTTCTGAAGCTTCCCTGAGAAGTTATGGCACAATGCAGAAAATGCGTTTTCATCCTGAGATAAGGTTGATTCCGGAACGCCAAACATAAAAATGTTGATAACTTTGGAAAAACACTTCAGACAGCTTAGATTTGATGTGCAACTACTAGAAAGACCCTTTCTGCTATAGTGGGAGGTCAAAATTTCATGTTCTGAAGCTTCCCTGGAAAGTTATGGGACAATGCAGAAAATGCATTTTCATCCTGAGATTAGGTCGATTCCGGAACGCCAAACATAAAACTGTTGATAACTTTGGAAAAACACTTCAGACAGCTTAGATTTGATGTGCAACTACTAGAAAGACCCTTTCTGCTATAGTGGGAGGTGAAAATTTCATGTTCTGAAGCTTCCTTGCAAAGTTATGGCACAATGCAGAAAATGCGTTTTCAGCCTGAGATAAGGTTGATTCCGGAACGCCAAACATAAAAATGTTGATAACTTTGGAAAAACACTTCAGACAGCTTAGATTTGATGTGCAACAACTAGAAAGAACCTTTCTGCTATAGTGGGAGGTGAACATTTCATGTTCTGAAGCTTCCCTGAGAAGTTATGGCACAATGCAGAAAACGCGTTTTCAGCCTGAGATAAGGTGGGTTCCCAAACGCCATACGTAAAAATGTTGATAACTTTGGAAAAAACACTTCAGACAGCTTAGATTTGATGTGCAACTACTAGAAAGACCCTTTCTGCTGTAGTGGGAGGTGAAAATTTCATGTTCTCAAGCTTCCTTGCAAAGTTATGGCACAATGCAGAAAATGCGTTTTCAGCCTGAGATAAGGTTGATTCCGGAACGCCAAACATAAAAATGTTGATAACTTTGGAAAAACACTTCAGACAGCTTAGCTTTGATGTGCAACTACTAGAAAGAACCTTTCTGCTATAGTGGGAGGTGAACATTTCATGTTCTGAAGCTTCCCTGAGAAGTTATGGCACAATGCAGAAAATGCGTTTTCATCCTGAGATAAGGTTGATTCCGGAACGCCAAACATAAAAATGTTGATAACTTTGGAAAAACACTTCAGACAGCTTAGATTTGATGTGCAACTACTAGAAAGACCCTTTCTGCTATAGTGGGAGGTCAAAATTTCATGTTCTGAAGCTTCCCTGGAAAGTTATGGGACAATGCAGAAAATGCATTTTCATCCTGAGATTAGGTCGATTCCGGAACGCCAAACATAAAACTGTTGATATCTTTGGAAAAACACTTCAGAGAGCTTAGATTTGATGTGCAACTACTAGAAAGACCCTTTCTGCTATAGTGGGTGGTTAAAATTTCATGTTCGGAAGCTTCCATGCAAAGTTATGGCACAATGCAGACAACGCGTTTTCAGCCTGAGATAAGGTGGGTTCCGGAACGCCAAACATAAAAATGTTGATAACTTTGGAACAACACTTCAGACAGCTGAGATTTGATGTGCAACTACTAGAAAGACCCTTTCTGCTATAGTGGGAGGTGAAAATTTCATGTTCTGAAGCTTCCTTGCAAAGTGATGGCACGATGAAGAAAATGCGTTTTCAGCCTGAGATAAGGTTGATTCGGGAACGCCAAAGATAAAAATGTTGATAACTTTGGAAAAACACTTCAGACAGCTTAGATTTGATGTGCAACTACTAGAAAGACCCTTTCTGCAATAGTGGGACGTCAAAATTTCATGTTCTGAAGCTTCCCTGGAAAGTTACGGGACAATGCAGAAAACGATTTTTCATCCTGAGATAAGGTCGATTCCGGAACGCCAAACATAAAAATGTTGATAACTTTGGAAAAACACTTCAGACAGCTTAGATTTGATGTGCAACTACTAGAAAGACCCTTTCTGCTATAGTGGGAGGTTAAAATTTCATGTTCGGAAGCTTCCATGCAAAGGTATGGCACAATGCAGACAAGGCGTTTTCAGCCTGAGATACAGTCGATTCTGGAACGCCAAACATAAAAATGTTGATAACTTTCGAAAAACACTTCAGACAGCTTAGATTTGATGTGCAACTACTAGAAAGACCCTTTCTGCTATAGTGGGAGGTCAAAATTTCATGTTCTGAAGCTTCCCTGGAAAGTTATGGGACAATGCAGAAAATGCATTTTCATCCTGAGATTAGGTCGATTCCGGAACGCCAAACATAAAACTGTTGATAACTTTGGAAAAACACTTCAGACAGCTTAGATTTGATGTGCAACTACTAGAAAGACCCTTTCTGCTATAGTGGGAGGTGAAAATTTCATGTTCTGAAGCTTCCTTGCAAAGTTATGGCACAATGCAGAAAATGCGTTTTCAGCCTGAGATAAGGTTGATTCCGGAACGCCAAACATAAAAATGTTGATAACTTTGGAAAAACACTTCAGACAGCTTAGATTTGATGTGCAACAACTAGAAAGAACCTTTCTGCTATAGTGGGAGGTGAACATTTCATGTTCTGAAGCTTCCCTGAGAAGTTATGGCACAATGCAGAAAACGCGTTTTCAGCCTGAGATAAGGTGGGTTCCCAAACGCCATACGTAAAAATGTTGATAACTTTGGAAAAAACACTTCAGACAGCTTAGATTTGATGTGCAACTACTAGAAAGACCCTTTCTGCTGTAGTGGGAGGTGAAAATTTCATGTTCTCAAGCTTCCTTGCAAAGTTATGGCACAATGCAGAAAATGCGTTTTCAGCCTGAGATAAGGTTGATTCCGGAACGCCAAACATAAAAATGTTGATAACTTTGGAAAAACACTTCAGACAGCTTAGCTTTGATGTGCAACTACTAGAAAGAACCTTTCTGCTATAGTGGGAGGTGAACATTTCATGTTCTGAAGCTTCCCTGAGAAGTTATGGCACAATGCAGAAAATGCGTTTTCATCCTGAGATAAGGTTGATTCCGGAACGCCAAACATAAAAATGTTGATAACTTTGGAAAAACACTTCAGACAGCTTAGATTTGATGTGCAACTACTAGAAAGACCCTTTCTGCTATAGTGGGAGGTCAAAATTTCATGTTCTGAAGCTTCCCTGGAAAGTTATGGGACAATGCAGAAAATGCATTTTCATCCTGAGATTAGGTCGATTCCGGAACGCCAAACATAAAACTGTTGATATCTTTGGAAAAACACTTCAGAGAGCTTAGATTTGATGTGCAACTACTAGAAAGACCCTTTCTGCTATAGTGGGAGGTTAAAATTTCATGTTCGGAAGCTTCCATGCAAAGTTATGGCACAATGCAGACAACGCGTTTTCAGCCTGAGATACAGTCGATTCTGGAACGCCAAACATAAAAATGTTGATAACTTTCGAAAAACACTTCAGACAGCTTAGATTTGATGTGCAACTACTAGAAAGACCCTTTCTATTATAGCGGCAGGTGAAAATTTCATGTTCTGAAGCTTTATGCAAAGTTATGGCTCAAAGCAGAAAACGCGTTTTCAGCCTGATTTGAGGTGGGTTCCGAAACGCCAAACATAAAAATGTTGATAACTTTGGAAAAACACTTCAGACAACTTAGATTTGATGTGCAACTAATAGAAAGACCCTTTCTGCTATAGTGGGAGTTGAAAATTTCATGTTCTGTAGCTTCTCTGCAAAGTTATGGCACAATGTGTAAAACGCGTTTTCAGCCTGAGATAAGGTCGATTCCGGAACAACAAACATAAAAATGTTGATAACTTTGGAAAAACACTTCAGACAGCTTAGATATGATGTGCAAATACTAGAAAGACCCTTTCTACTATACTGGGAGGTGAAAATATCATGTTCTGAGGGTTTCCTGCAAAGTTATGGCACAATGCAGAAAACACGTTTTCAGCCTGAGACAAGGTGGGTTCTGGTACGCCAAACATAAAAATGTTGATTACTCTGGAAAAACATTTCAGTCAGCATAGATTTGATCTGCAACTACTAGAAAAACCCTTTCTGCTATTGTGGGAGGTGAAAATTTCATGTTCTGAAGCTGCCCTGCAAAGTTATGGCACAATGCGTAAAACGCGTTTTCAGCCTGAGATAAGGTGGGTTCCGGAACGCCAAACAAAAAAATGTTGATAACTTTCGAAAAACATTTCAGAAAGCATAGATTTGATCTGCAACTACTAGAAAAACCCTTTCTGCTATAGTGGGAGGTGAAAATTTCACGTACTGAAGCTATATGCAAAATTATGGCACATTGCGTAAAGCGCGTTTTCAGCCTGAGATAAGGTCGATTTCGGACGCCAAACATAAAAATGTTGATAACTTTGGAAAAACACTTCAGACAGCTTAGATTTGATGTGCAACTACTACAAAGACCTTTTCTGCTATAGTGGGAGTTGAAAATTCCATGTTCTGAAGCTTCCCTGCAAAGTTATGGCACAATGCAGAAAACGCGTTTTCAGCCTGAGATAAGGTGGGTTCCGGAACGTCAAACATAAAAATGTTGATAACTTTGGAAAAACACTTCAGACTGCTAACATTTGATGTGCAACTACTAGAAAGACCCTTTCTGCTATCGTGGGATGTGAAAATGTAATGTTCTGAAGCTTCCCTGCAAAGATATAGCTCAAAGTAGAAAACACGTTTTCAGCCTGAGATACAGTCGATTCTGGAACGCCAAACATAAAAATGTTGATAACTTTCGAAAAACACTTCAGACAGCTTAGATTTGATGTGCAACTACTAGAAAGACCCTTTCTGCTATAGTGGGAGGTCAAAATTTCATGTTCTGAAGCTTCCCTGGAAAGTTATGGGACAATGCAGAAAATGCATTTTCATCCTGAGATTAGGTCGATTCCGGAACGCCAAACATAAAACTGTTGATAACTTTGGAAAAACACTTCAGACAGCTTAGATTTGATGTGCAACTACTAGAAAGACCCTTTCTGCTATAGTGGGAGGTGAAAATTTCATGTTCTGAAGCTTCCTTGCAAAGTTATGGCACAATGCAGAAAATGCGTTTTCAGCCTGAGATAAGGTTGATTCCGGAACGCCAAACATAAAAATGTTGATAACTTTGGAAAAACACTTCAGACAGCTTAGATTTGATGTGCAACAACTAGAAAGAACCTTTCTGCTATAGTGGGAGGTGAACATTTCATGTTCTGAAGCTTCCCTGAGAAGTTATGGCACAATGCAGAAAACGCGTTTTCAGCCTGAGATAAGGTGGGTTCCCAAACGCCATACGTAAAAATGTTGATAACTTTGGAAAAAACACTTCAGACAGCTTAGATTTGATGTGCAACTACTAGAAAGACCCTTTCTGCTGTAGTGGGAGGTGAAAATTTCATGTTCTCAAGCTTCCTTGCAAAGTTATGGCACAATGCAGAAAATGCGTTTTCAGCCTGAGATAAGGTTGATTCCGGAACGCCAAACATAAAAATGTTGATAACTTTGGAAAAACACTTCAGACAGCTTAGCTTTGATGTGCAACTACTAGAAAGAACCTTTCTGCTATAGTGGGAGGTGAACATTTCATGTTCTGAAGCTTCCCTGAGAAGTTATGGCACAATGCAGAAAATGCGTTTTCATCCTGAGATAAGGTTGATTCCGGAACGCCAAACATAAAAATGTTGATAACTTTGGAAAAACACTTCAGACAGCTTAGATTTGATGTGCAACTACTAGAAAGACCCTTTCTGCTATAGTGGGAGGTCAAAATTTCATGTTCTGAAGCTTCCCTGGAAAGTTATGGGACAATGCAGAAAATGCATTTTCATCCTGAGATTAGGTCGATTCCGGAACGCCAAACATAAAACTGTTGATATCTTTGGAAAAACACTTCAGAGAGCTTAGATTTGATGTGCAACTACTAGAAAGACCCTTTCTGCTATAGTGGGAGGTTAAAATTTCATGTTCGGAAGCTTCCATGCAAAGTTATGGCACAATGCAGACAACGCGTTTTCAGCCTGAGATACAGTCGATTCTGGAACGCCAAACATAAAAATGTTGATAACTTTCGAAAAACACTTCAGACAGCTTAGATTTGATGTGCAACTACTAGAAAGACCCTTTCTATTATAGCGGCAGGTGAAAATTTCATGTTCTGAAGCTTTATGCAAAGTTATGGCTCAAAGCAGAAAACGCGTTTTCAGCCTGATTTGAGGTGGGTTCCGAAACGCCAAACATAAAAATGTTGATAACTTTGGAAAAACACTTCAGACAACTTAGATTTGATGTGCAACTAATAGAAAGACCCTTTCTGCTATAGTGGGAGTTGAAAATTTCATGTTCTGTAGCTTCTCTGCAAAGTTATGGCACAATGTGTAAAACGCGTTTTCAGCCTGAGATAAGGTCGATTCCGGAACAACAAACATAAAAATGTTGATAACTTTGGAAAAACACTTCAGACAGCTTAGATATGATGTGCAAATACTAGAAAGACCCTTTCTACTATACTGGGAGGTGAAAATATCATGTTCTGAGGGTTTCCTGCAAAGTTATGGCGCAATGCGTAAAACGCGTTTTCAGCCTGAGATAAGGTGGGTTCCGGAACGCCAAACAAAAAAATGTTGATAACTTTCGAAAAACATTTCAGAAAGCATAGATTTGATCTGCAACTACTAGAAAAACCCTTTCTGCTATAGTGGGAGGTGAAAATTTCACGTACTGAAGCTATATGCAAAATTATGGCACATTGCGTAAAGCGCGTTTTCAGCCTGAGATAAGGTCGATTTCGGACGCCAAACATAAAAATGTTGATAACTTTGGAAAAACACTTCAGACAGCTTAGATTTGATGTGCAACTACTACAAAGACCTTTTCTGCTATAGTGGGAGTTGAAAATTCCATGTTCTGAAGCTTCCCTGCAAAGTTATGGCACAATGCAGAAAACGCGTTTTCAGCCTGAGATAAGGTGGGTTCCGGAACGTCAAACATAAAAATGTTGATAACTTTGGAAAAACACTTCAGACTGCTAACATTTGATGTGCAACTACTAGAAAGACCCTTTCTGCTATCGTGGGATGTGAAAATGTAATGTTCTGAAGCTTCCCTGCAAAGATATAGCTCAAAGTAGAAAACACGTTTTCAGCCTGAGATAAGGTGGGTTCCGGAACGTCAAACATAAAAATGTTGATAACTTTGGAAAAACACTTCAGACAGCTTAAATTTGATGTGCATCTACTCGAAAGACCCTTTCTGCTATATTGGGAGGCAAAAATTTCAAGCGGCCTCCGCGTCCTCCCGATGGCTCCAGCGTGGCTCCCAAGCCGCCGCCGCGGCCTCCCGAAGATCCCAGCGTGGCTACCAAGCTGCCGCCGCGGCCTTCTGAAGATCCCAGCAGCCGCGGCTTCCCAAAGACCACAGCGCGGCTTCCCACCCACCGCCTCCCCAGGACCCCAGCGTGTCTTCCGGCTCGCTGCAGTCCGGCTCGTCAAGTGCTCCAATGGGCCTCCTCCTCCCCTCGTCTACGACGACCGTGCTTCCATAACTGGCAGAACACCAAGAGGTGTTCTTTACGGGAGGGGTACTGTCATGGCTCCGCTTCCAGGCTCCGAATTCTGGTTTTGCTTTTTTCCCCTCTGTTCCTTTGGCACACAGCTGGAGCCGATTAACCTCTGATGACTTGTGTACAAGAACACCTGGGCTCCAGCAATGTGTGCCAGACCGTTATATATTTATTCCCATGATTTGTTCCCAGTGTTGTTCTTCGTTTCCATATTCCCTGTGATGTGTCCACTTGCTCCTGTGTTTTTTGGACTTCTCGTTCCCCTTGGTAACTCCTGGTTCTCGTGTCTCTCCCTCTCTGTTCAGCTTCTTGTTTTGTGTGCTAGCTAGCTCATTTAACTCCTGGTTCTCATTGTTCCGGTCTCTCATGCTAGCTAGCTGGTTCTCATGTCTCTCCCTCTCTGTTCAGCTTCTTGTTTTTTGTGCTAGCTAGCTCATTTAACTCCTGGTTCTCATTGTGTCAGTCTCTCATGCTAGCTAGATGGTTCTCGTGTCTCTCCCTCTCTGTTCAGCTTCTTGTTTTGTGTGCTAGCTAGCTCATTTAACTCCTGGTTCTCATTGTTCCGGTCTCTCATGCTAGCTAGCTGGTTCTCATGTCTCTCCCTCTCTGTTCAGCTTCTTGTTTTTTGTGCTAGCTAGCTCATTTAACTCCTGGTTCTCATTGTTTCAGTCTCTCATGCTAGCCAGCTCATTTACCTCCCGGTTGTCATTGTTTCGGTCTCTTATGCTAGCTAGCTCATTTAACTCCCGGTTCGGTGACGATTTCAGTTGTTTTCTTGTTTGTTTAATTGTTAAATATTATTTCTAATTTGCTCCTAGCCAGCTCATTTAACTCCCTAGATTTGATGTGCAACTACTCGAAAGACCCTTTCTGCTATAGTGGGTGGTGATAATTTCATGTTCGGAAGCTTCCCTGCAAAGTTATGGCACAATGCGTAAAACACGTTTTCAGGCTGAGATAAGGTCGATTCGGGAACGCCAAACATAAAAATGTTGATAACTTTGTAAAAACATTTCAGACAGCTTAGACTTGATGTGCAACGACTAGAAAGACCCTTTCCGCTATTGTGGGAGGTGAAAATTTCATGTTCCGAAGCTTCCCTGCAAAGTTATGGCACAATGCAGAAAAGGCGTTTTCAGCATGAGATAAGGTCGATTCCGGACGCCAAACATAAAAATGTGGATAACTTTGGAAAAACACTTTCGACAGCTTAGATTTGATCTGCAACTACTAGAAAGACCCTTTCTGCTATAGTGGGTGGTGATAATTTCATGTTCTGAAGCTTCCTTGCAAAATTATGGCACAATGCAGAAAACACGTTTTCAGCCTGAGATAAGGTGGGTTCCGGAACGTCAAACATAAAAATGTTGATAACTTTGGAAAAACACTTCAGACAGCTTAAATTTGATGTGCAACTACTAGAAAGACCCTTTCTGCTATAGTGGGAGGTTAAAATTTCATGTTCGGAAGCTTCCATGCAAAGTTATGGCACAATGCAGACAACGCGTTTTCAGCCTGAGATACAGTCGATTCTGGAACGCCAAACATAAAAATGTTGATAACTTTCGAAAAACACTTCAGACAGCTTAGATTTGATGTGCAACTACTAGAAAGACCCTTTCTATTATAGCGGCAGGTGAAAATTTCATGTTCTGAAGCTTTATGCAAAGTTATGGCACAAAGCAGAAAACGCGTTTTCAGCCTGATTTGAGGTGGGTTCCGAAACGCCAAACATAAAAATGTTGATAACTTTGGAAAAACACTTCAGACAACTTAGATTTGATGTGCAACTAATAGAAAGACCCTTTCTGCTATAGTGGGAGTTGAAAATTTCATGTTCTGTAGCTTCTCTGCAAAGTTATGGCACAATGTGTAAAACGCGTTTTCAGCCTGAGATAAGGTCGATTCCGGAACAACAAACATAAAAATGTTGATAACTTTGGAAAAACACTTCAGACAGCTTAGATATGATGTGCAAATACTAGAAAGACCCTTTCTACTATACTGGGAGGTGAAAATATCATGTTCTGAGGGTTTCCTGCAAAGTTATGGCACAATGCAGAAAACACGTTTTCAGCCTGAGACAAGGTGGGTTCTGGTACGCCAAACATAAAAATGTTGATTACTCTGGAAAAACATTTCAGTCAGCATAGATTTGATCTGCAACTACTAGAAAAACCCTTTCTGCTATTGTGGGAGGTGAAAATTTCATGTTCTGAAGCTTCCCTGCAAAGTTATGGCACAATGCGTAAAACGCGTTTTCAGCCTGAGATAAGGTGGGTTCCGGAACGCCAAACAAAAAAATGTTGATAACTTTCGAAAAACATTTCAGAAAGCATAGATTTGATCTGCAACTACTAGAAAAACCCTTTCTGCTATAGTGGGAGGTGAAAATTTCACGTACTGAAGCTATATGCAAAATTATGGCACATTGCGTAAAGCGCGTTTTCAGCCTGAGATAAGGTCGATTTCGGACGCCAAACATAAAAATGTTGATAACTTTGGAAAAACACTTCAGACAGCTTAGATTTGATGTGCAACTACTACAAAGACCTTTTCTGCTATAGTGGGAGTTGAAAATTCCATGTTCTGAAGCTTCCCTGCAAAGTTATGGCACAATGCAGAAAACGCGTTTTCAGCCTGAGATAAGGTGGGTTCCGGAACGTCAAACATAAAAATGTTGATAACTTTGGAAAAACACTTCAGACTGCTAACATTTGATGTGCAACTACTAGAAAGACCCTTTCTGCTATCGTGGGATGTGAAAATGTAATGTTCTGAAGCTTCCCTGCAAAGATATAGCTCAAAGTAGAAAACACGTTTTCAGCCTGAGATAAGGTGGGTTCCGGAACGTCAAACATAAAAATGTTGATAACTTTGGAAAAACACTTCAGACAGCTTAAATTTGATGTGCATCTACTCGAAAGACCCTTTCTGCTATATTGGGAGGCAAAAATTTCAAGCGGCCTCCGCGTCCTCCCGATGGCTCCAGCGTGGCTCCCAAGCCGCCGCCGCGGCCTCCCGAAGATCCCAGCGTGGCTACCAAGCTGCCGCCGCGGCCTTCTGAAGATCCCAGCAGCCGCGGCTTCCCAAAGACCACAGCGCGGCTTTCCACCCACCGCCTCCCCAGGACCCCAGCGTGTCTTCCGGCTCGCTGCAGTCCGGCTCGTCAAGTGCTCCAATGGGCCTCCTCCTCCCCTCGTCTACGACGACCGTGCTTCCATAACTGGCAGAACACCAAGAGGTGTTCTTTACGGGAGGGGTACTGTCATGGCTCCGCTTCCAGGCTCCGAATTCTGGTTTTGCTTTTTTCCCCTCTGTTCCTTTGGCACACAGCTGGAGCCGATTAACCTCTGATGACTTGTGTACAAGAACACCTGGGCTCCAGCAACGTGTGCCAGACCGTTATATATTTATTCCCATGATTTGTTCCCAGTGTTGTTCTTCGTTTCCATATTCCCTGTGATGTGTCCACTCGCTCCTGTGTTTTTTGGACTTCTCGTTCCCCTTGGTAACTCCTGGTTCTCGTGTCTCTCCCTCTCTGTTCAGCTTCTTGTTTTGTGTGCTAGCTAGCTCATTTAACTCCTGGTTCTCATTGTTCCGGTCTCTCATGCTAGCTAGCTGGTTCTCATGTCTCTCCCTCTCTGTTCAGCTTCTTGTTTTTTGTGCTAGCTAGCTCATTTAACTCCTGGTTCTCAATGTGTCAGTCTCTCATGCTAGCTAGATGGTTCTCGTGTCTCTCCCTCTCTGTTCAGCTTCTTGTTTTGTGTGCTAGCTAGCTCATTTAACTCCTGGTTCTCATTGTTCCGGTCTCTCATGCTAGCTAGCTGGTTCTCATGTCTCTCCCTCTCTGTTCAGCTTCTTGTTTTTTGTGCTAGCTAGCTCATTTAACTCCTGGTTCTCATTGTTTCAGTCTCTCATGCTAGCCAGCTCATTTACCTCCCGGTTGTCATTGTTTCGGTCTCTTATGCTAGCTAGCTCATTTAACTCCCGGTTCGGTGACGATTTCAGTTGTTTTCTTGTTTGTTTAATTGTTAAATATTATTTCTAATTTGCTCCTAGCCAGCTCATTTAACTCCCTAGATTTGATGTGCAACTACTCGAAAGACCCTTTCTGCTATAGTGGGTGGTGATAATTTCATGTTCGGAAGCTTCCCTGCAAAGTTATGGCACAATGCGTAAAACACGTTTTCAGGCTGAGATAAGGTCGATTCGGGAACGCCAAACATAAAAATGTTGATAACTTTGTAAAAACATTTCAGACAGCTTAGATTTGATGTGCAACGACTAGAAAGACCCTTTCCGCTATTGTGGGAGGTGAAAATTTCATGTTCCGAAGCTTCCCTGCAAAGTTATGGCACAATGCAGAAAAGGCGTTTTCAGCATGAGATAAGGTCGATTCCGGACGCCAAACATAAAAATGTTGATAACTTTGGAAAAACACTTTCGACAGCTTAGATTTGATCTGCAACTACTAGAAAGACCCTTTCTGCTATAGTGGGTGGTGATAATTTCATGTTCTGAAGCTTCCTTGCAAAATTATGGCACAATGCGTAAAACGCATTTTCAGCCTGATATGAGGTAAGTTCCGGAACGCCAAACATAAAAATGTTGATAACTTTGGAAAAACACTTCAGACAACTTAGATGTGAAGTGCAACTACTAGAAATACCGTTTCTGTTATTGTGGGACGTGAAAATTTCATGTTCTGAAGCTTCCCTGAAAAGTTATGGCACAATGCAGAAAACGCGTTTTCAGCCTGAGATAAGGTCGATTGCAAAACGCCAAACATAAAAATCTTGATAACTTTGAAAAAACACTTCAGACAGCTTAGATTTGATGTGCAACTACTAGAAAGAACCTTTCTGCTAAAGCGGGACGTGAAAATTTCATGTTCTGAAGCTTCTCTGCAAAGTTATGGCACAATGCAGAAAACACATTTTCAGCCTGAGATGAGGTGGGTTCCGGAACGCCAACCATAAAAATGTTGATAACTTTGGAAAAACACTTCAGACAGCTTAGATTAAATGTACAACTACGAGAAAGACCCTTTCTGCTATAGTGGGATGTGAAATTTTCATGTTCTGAACCTTCCCTGAAAAGTTATGGCACAATGCAGAAAACGCGTTTTCAGCCTGAGATAAGGTCGATTGCACAACGCCAAACATAAAAATGTTGATAACGTTGGAAAAAAATTCAGACAGCTTAGATTTGATATGCAACTACTAGAAAGACCCTTTCTACTTTAGTAGGAGGTGAAAATATCATGTTCTGAAGCTACATGCAAAGTTATGGCACTATGCGTATAACGCGTTTTCAGCCTGAGATAAGGTCGATTCCTGACGCCAAACATAAAAATGTTGATAACTTTGAAAAACACTTCAGACAGCTTATATTTGATGTGCAACTACTAGAAAGACCCTTTCTGCTATAGTGGGAGGTGAAAATTTCATGTTCTGAATCTTCCCTGCAAAGTTATGGCACAATGGAGGAAATGCGTTTTCAGACTGAGATAAGGTGGGTTCAGGAACGCCAAACATAAAAATGTTGATAACTTTGGAAAAATACTTCAGACAGCTTAGATTTGATGTGCAACTACTAGAAAGACCCTTTCTGCTATAGTGGGAGGTGAAAATTGCTTGTTCTGAAGCTTCCCTGCAAAGTTATGGCACAATGTGTAAAAGGCGTTTTCAGCCTGAGATAAGGTCGATTCCGGAACACCAAACATAAAAATGTTGATAACTTTGGAAAAACACTTCAGACAGCTTAGATATGATGTGCAAATACTAAAAAGACCCTTTCTACTATAGTGGGAGGTGAAAATATCATTTTTTGAGGGTTTCCTGCAAAGTCATGGCACAATGCAGAAAACGCGTTTTCAGCCTGAGATAAGGTGGGTTCCGGAACGCCAAACATAAAAATGTTGATAACTTTGGAAAAACACTTCAGACAACTTAGATATGATGTGCAACTACTAGAAAGATCCTTTCTGGTATAGCGGGAGGTGAAAATTTCATGTTCTGAAGCTTCCGTGCAAAGTTATGCCACAAAGCAGGAAACGCGTTTTCAAACTGACATAAGGTGGGTTCCGGAATGCCAAACATAAAAATGTTGATAACTTTCGAAAAACAGTTCAGACAGCTTAGATTTTATGTGCAACTACTAGAAAGACCATTTCTACTATAGTGGGAGGTGAAAATTTCATGTTCTGAAGCTTCCCTGTAAAGTTATGGCACAATGCAGAAAACGCGTTTTCAGCCTGAGATAAGGTCGATTCAGGAACGCCAAATATAAAAAAGTTGATAACTTTTGAAATACACTTCAGACAGCTTATATTTGACGTGCAACTACTAGAAAGACCATTTCTGCAATAGTGGCATGTGAAAATTTCATGTTCTGAAGCTTCCCTGCAAAGTTATGGCACAATGCAGAAAACGCGATTTCAGCATGAGATAAGGTGGTGTAGTGAAAGTGACGGATGGTCTAGTCACGGACGCCTCCGTCTGTGACGTGGATATTATGAAAAATAATATCACCTCGAAAGTTTGGGGCACCACCTGAAATATAGTTTCCAGGAGACTATTAAGCTCTCTTGATTAACACTTAATTAATTAATTAACGGTGGTAACTTAATTAATTACTAGTGTACTCAATCTATTTATCTGAAGTCACTACTCGTGATGTAATGTCCTTTGCTGATCAGAGGCTCTTAGATTGATTGTAATACACTCCAAAGTAACGTGATCTAGACCAACGTAATTTTATAGATTTATTTAAGAATAAAAGAACAGAAAGAAACAGGAAAGATGCAAAGTGGAGTGAGATGATCCCGACAATATCGCGATGGAAGCGTAAACCTGTTATGAAGCAATATCAATACAGCATCAGACGCGTATGTAACTGATGGGAAAGTTGAGACGTTCTAGTCTAACTGTCAACCTCAGGCAAGTAATGATATTACTAAACCCAACACACCAATCTGCGCAGAGATGACACACAGCGGCTTACTTTGACGATGAGTGGAGGGATGAATGGGATGGATGGATGGATGGATGAGAGGATGATGAGTAGATGCAGAAAGTCGGTCAGGAGATGAGGGAGGAGGCAGGCGGCTTTGGAGGGAGGCGTCCTGGTTCTCAGCGTGGTGACTCGAAGGTGATGAGGACCCGCGGCTTCAGGCGTGGATGGCACTCTCGGATCGTCTTCCGGACCGTCGTGGATCTTTCGGCGCAGACGGAGTGATCGTCGCTGGCAGAGAACGGCGTAGGACCGGAAGCGTATCTTTGTCTCGTGCCAGGTGATTCACCGGTCTGAACAACCTTCTAGAGTGGTCGCCTTAATGACACACTCCAGATAGCAGAAGGTTGTTGAAAGTTGGACTCGCGTGCTCGTCACGGCTGCCGGCTGTGATCACGTGGTGTGACTGGGCCGTTCCTGAAGGAAGCTCTGGCTTGGCAGACCGCTGGAGGACGAGGGCGACGTGCAACTTTGGAGAAGTTCCTCAATCACTCTCACACTTGGATGGGCAGCGAGTGGAACGCTGGCACGGCTTCAAGGGTGGAGGAGAAGCAAGAGTCTTTGCAGGAACTTGAGCAGGAACCGTCGGAGAAGTTGGTTGTAGTTGGTTGTAGGAGGCGAAGGAGCCAGAGGACGCGGCAGAAGGAGGGGAAAGAGCGCAACCGAGGGCAACAGAGGGACAGAGGGGAAAAGAGCAACGGGGTAAGAGAGGAGCACAGAGGGCTGAACAGAGAGCTGAACAGAGCGATGAACCTCTGTAAACTGGGTCTTTTAAACTCTCATGAAGAGTCTCCTTGTCCAGTCTTGATTGGTTGAAGGAGTTCCATCACCTATTGCTGATTGGACGAGGATTTCCAAGCCTGGCCTTCCTCCTCCTCCTCCAACGGGGTCGTAAATTCCAGTCTTGAGATGGGAGATTTTGATCCCCCCAGTACCAGAGTTTTATTTGACAATAAAACATTACCTGAGTTGTAAAGTTGCTCACAATCTGTCAAAACTTTCCCATCTCAATTCAAGCATTCAAACGACACCAAACATGACCATTCTAGCACATTGTCTTCTTATAATGATCAACATAACAATCAACCATTCATGTCAAGTTTAACATCACATGTTCAGGGCATCTGGTTTGCTGGAACATCCTGTGGAAATCATGGGTTAAGTGGGAAACAAAAGTCCTTTTTCAGAAATACACATTAAGACACATTCACATATAAGTCTGTCTTTATTCATCTGGAACCTGGAAAAGGGGGAGCTGTGTGTGTCCCCCACCAAACAGGGTTCACGAGTTGTTCAGGGTTTTTTCCTCTTACGGCACAGCATCCTGGACTGTTGCTCTAGTCTCTCCCCCCTTTGACCATTCCAATGATTTATGGTCCTTATCGGAGGGTTCAGAAACCTCTGAGCTGCCAAAGGCATGGTGGGAACTCAAGGAGATGTCTCCGAGTTGAAGTTACACATTCCAGAAACGTTCACCAGGTCCATGCTTGAATCTCTGGAGAAGGAATCACTACAGTGGGTTCCGGAACGCCAAACATAAAAATGTTGATAACTTTGGAAAAACACTTCAGACAGCTTAGATGTGATGTGCAACTACTAGAAAGACCCTTTCTGCCATTGTGGGAGGTGAAAATTTCATGTTCTGAAGCTTCCCTGCAAAATTATGGCACAATGGAGAAAACGCAATTTCAGCCTGAGATAAGGTGGGTTCCGGAACGCCAAACATAAAAATATTGATAACTTTGGAAAAACACTTCAGACAGCTTAGATATGATGTGCAACTTCTAGAAAGACCCTTTCTGCTATAGTGGGATGTGAAAATTTCATGTTCAGAAGCTTTCCTGCAAAGTTATGGCACAATGCAGAAAACGCGTTTTCAGCCAGAGATAAGGTCGATTCCGGAACGCCAAACAGAAAAAAGTTGATAACTTTTGAAATACACTTCAGACAGCTTAGATTTGATGTGCAACTACTAGAAAGACCATTTCTGCTATAGTGGGATGTGCAAATTTCATGTTCTGAAGCTTTATGCAAAGTTATGGCACAATGCGTGTCGTCGGGTTTAGGTTTTCAAGGTCTTGTGTACAAGGCGATTGGCTATAACATAAGCCGTCCCTAGTTCCGAGCACACTACCTCCCTTTGCCTCTCTGGTGAAGGGCCCCTCGGTTGGTCAACTCAGTCAGCCTCTTGTTGCGGACACGGTTCTAAGACTATAACAAGCGTATCAACTATACCTTATTATATTAGTGAGTAGTGTCGGCGCTTCACTGAGCGGGTTATTTAATTAGCCCGACCTGTTTAGAAACAGGTTCTTGACCTTACAATGCTACACCTTACCGTAGTCTCTTTACTTAACTTCGTTTAGGGACTCATGATCGGATCCTAAATCCATTCCTTTCAAATAACATTTTCCCCATAAATGCCTAAAACTACCACCTAATCATTGACACAATAATTCAGGATGGAATAATGCTACCATGTGAGACACTCATTACATGTGCAACAGGAGGAAATCAAACAGTAACTCACCTATAACCCAATTGATGGTAGTAGGTAGGAGCCAGTTGATTCTTTAGTAGTCAGGGATCAACGCCGTTGTGCCTTTTCAGTACTTAATTCGTACTCAATTTTATTATGTTTTTTGTCACAAAAATGTTTCTTCAAAAAATTAATAAAAGAATAGTAAAAACAGCAAAGTCAACCAAAAATAATAAAATCCATAAACTCAAGGGTATCGCCAGACGCTGATACCCAACAATATCAAAAGTACCGCCAGACGCTGGTACTAGTACATATACTTCAAAAACCATATAATCAAAAATACTTCAAAGACCGTATAATCAAAAAATACTTCAAAATCATATAATCAAAATTACTGCAATAAAAAGGATTAATTCAAAAATAGTAAGAGAGAAATAAAAGATGAGTTAAAATCAAATGGTCCGAGAGCAAACAGCAAGAGCACCGTCCCAAGATAAGATATAAAACCTTACAGCGGACAGACGCGGGCGAAGATCCAAAAAGAGCAAGAACCCAGGGTCACATCTCCGAGCGCTTATATAGCCACACACAGCTTTGAAGACACACCGACGTCCGTTAAATATTATTTAGCAGGTCCATTAATGATAAAAACAGAAACAATACCAAATATTATTTAGCAGGTTTTGATTATAATATTTTCGAACTTCCAGTATATACAACATCCCCCTCCGAAAATATCTTCCTTCACCATTTGTCCAATTCGTCAAAGTCCAGTGGTCCGATTCCTTCGTCGTCATCATTTCGTTGTCTCAGCAGTGACTCGAGATCATCCAATTCTCTCATCATGTTCACGTAGTAGCAGATCCACATCAGCGCCGATGCCGATCTTGGCACACCAGGCGACGTAGGGCTGGACGTCAAAGGGGCAGTGTAGTCATTAGGTTCTCCACCACAATCCTCAGACGCTGCGGGACCTGGAACCTCATCTTGGGGAGTACTGGGTGAATATTCATTTCGTGGGGCTGGAGTCGAGTGGCTTGCAGATTGAGAAGATGTGGGGCACAGATCACTGGAGTCTTCAGTTTGAGGAGAAGGTGTCTGGCGTCTTGGTGATGCCGGGGGTACAGGGTTTAGCATGCTTCCGGGGTTCATCTCCACAGGGCCATCTGTCCCCGTGTGAGAGTCATTAACGGGGCCTGCTACGAACTGTCCAACATCAGGGAAGACAAAGCTGATGTCCCTCATGTTTAACCCACACAGGTGGCAACTTCCCAAGATATGGCCATCGTGCTTACAAAGGAGTGGATCTTTAAGGGCTACTAATTCTCCCTTACAATAAGCACAATTTGCTGCGCTGGCATCTCCTTGGTGATCTGGCTGTTCTTCCTGGCTGTCCTCAACTGCACTACTTTCTGAAGGTGGTGGGGCATTCGGCAGTGGTTCGGGAGAGGACCGCGCTGGCTCAGGGTACATCGGTACAGACACGGAGGCCCTCCGACACTTGGGTGCCCTTGGGGCTGGAGTAGCTACCGACTCCGAGCTGGCAGGTGTCTCGTCATTGGACGGGAGATTGCTTCTCCCTCCAGAGGCCACCTCTGTGCTACTGGATGTCGCGGCTCTCCTTGCCCAACGTCTCGCCGGGTTTGCTCTCCGGGGGGCGGGCCTCCCGAGTTGCCGTTTGTACTGTTGGAGCATGGCAGGGCGCCTCCAGTCGCGATTTCCCTTCAACACCGGCATTGCTTCCTCCTTAGCTCCACTCATCACCAGTCGGGCGAATTTTTCCCAAGTGACTGGTCCTTGCATATGCCAACCAAGTGCCGTGGGCACCACTGATCTGTCTTTCAACAACCTTTCGATCCACTCATAGTAACCACTAGGACAATATCCTCCTTGGTAATGTTGTGTACCAAGCCCCCCATGCCACAATTCATCATGCTCCCTGACGACGCACTCCTCCCAGTCCTCATACACACTCACGACGTCTTTCTGCCATTGAGTCACCATCATTAAGTTTGGGTCATAGAGGTAAATCTGATTCTCGGGAGGTTGGTAGCCTGGCTGAATGTTTCCTGGCCCCCAAGGTCTGGCTGGGCTAACATTTCCCAAGTCTTCGTTGTATATTTCTCCCACCTGTTCGGTTCTCAGCACCATTCCCTCCATCATATACGGAGGATGGAATGCTCCGCGTTCAATCCAGGATGTCTGCCCAGGTCCTATTTTACAATGGTACGCCCTAATGGCGCGCGTGGTCAACGGGGCAGCTTATCATCCCCGGGGAACGTAAACTCCCAGAGTTCAGCACAAACAACTGGGAGCCAATGGTTCAATGGCTCGTTCTCCTGGCACATTACCACAAAGCATGGCCATGCCTGGAGAATGAACGGGGTCTCCTTTTCGAATGACCACACAACCCGATCCCTCGCTTTGATTTCATGCGGTATTCACAATTTTTGGACCTTCTTTTTATGATCTTGGGTAAGTACACCGCGTGACACCTTTGCTGTAAATCTCATGCAGGGCTCGCCCCTCCAATATTCAACCATTTTGGTGGAGGGTCCCCAACTAAAAATCCTATGTTTTCCTTTGTCTACAGGGCGGACTTTGGTTCCGGGATCAAGGGGCTCCATGATCACATCTAGGGCTAACAGGACTCTCGTTTTTTGTGTGTGCCATGGATCCCATTGATCTGCTTTGTCGTTCCCGTCCGTAATCACAATTGGGCCCTGCAGAAACATTACAAAATGTCAATTTTGAGAAGGTCTACGAACAGTAGACGCCATTCCAAACAGCCTTATGCTGTTCGAAGTTTTCCATATCTTTATGGGGTAACAAGTCCCCATCAGATAACCTATATAAAACACAGAGAGATACAAAGAAGTTCCTCCAGCTAACTTTTTGAACAGAATCCATATCATCAGAATCATCCATTGCGCAGTAAGATTAAGTGCTGCTTTTTTATACCTCCCCAGGGTTGACCAAATTAATGTCAGCAATGAGCCTATGAGTATGAAGTATATCGCCGTTCCTGCTATAATGCAATAGGTACACTGAGAACTTATGCAAAACAAAAGGGCCAATTCGGTGTACAGACTGTCCAGTACGTACACTATGGCGACCGCGGTCGGCCAAAGCCATGGTCTCTGAGGGCTTAAATTTAAACCCACGCCTCCAATGAGGCCGAACGAGGCATGTAAAGGGGATGCTTTTCTAACGAAAAAGCGAATGCACCCTACTATTAATCCGAGGATGCATCCCAGACAAGTTTTTTGCTTATGTAATGGAGGAACAAATATTACTTGCAAAATGGACAGCATTGCAAAATCAATAAAATCTGCCCCTACCTGGGGAGGACTCTCGGGGTGACACCCGGTGGTGTTCGTCTGGTTGCTTGCCATGTTCAGTGCGACTAAACGTGAGATACTTGCTGCGCTGCTCTTTACAGGTGCTTGCGGATGGAGGCGTTACCTTGAGTCCCCTGTTGATGTAGGCGGAGCGTCAGTGCATCTGCTCCAGTACACGCCCATGTCATCCAGAAGAGAGTCCAAACTATTGTCTGGTTCCGTGCTGTGTTTAAACACTTTATGGGTATTTTAATGTAATCGTGGGTAAAAGCTATGGAGCGTATTACATTGCTCTGCAAAGTTGTATCATTTAGTTCTCATTTTAATCAATCCTGAATTGATATCGTAAACTAATACTTTGGTACTGATTAAGATGTATTTTTCTGTTATTACAGTGGTAACTTTTGATCTCTCACTCTCTTTCTCTCTCTCTCTCCACCCTCTGAGAGTTTTAAGAGAACTCTAAGTAACTATGATTTTACACGGTGTATTGTCCGTCCTTCAACACCAGTCCTCTCTTTAGGAGAACTGGGTAACTTTGAAGTTAAGTAATATTAATATTATTAAAATGATGCCTAACACTCAGGTTAAAATTATGATTTTCATCCTAAGATTTTCCTTATTTACTTCCCCCTCAGGTACTTTCGTGGCCAGTACCTTAATCCTTAATACATAAGTGGGATGCCTAACCCAAACCTAGCTATACCCCCTGTCCATTGACTTTTTTCCACTTTTCTTGCTTCTTTTTCTTTATTTCTTCTTTGACATCTCGAAGAGCCTTTCTCAAGAACTCTTTCTCTTGTCTTCCTTTTCGTCTTTGGACTGCACGGCACGGATAGCAGCATATACTATTAAGGCACCGACATAAAGTGACTACTTTAGAGATTACGGCGAGAGCTACGAGGATCGCTAATACAAGCAATATCCATTTTAGGTACCACCATATAAATTCGATAATTTCCCACACAGCTGCCGCTGTATCTACAACTCCCTGTCCTATTCCATACATCATAGCTTCCGACATCATTCCAAAAAACCCTAGCCATCCTGCCGTCGGTACTTTCTTCCGAAAGTCACGTACAACATGCCAATAATCGTTTAATTTCTCACAGGCATATGGGTCCTTGGTTATATTGATCTCAGGGGCACTATATTCCTCATATACGCAGCTTCTCTCTCCTTTTGGAATGTACCAGGGAGATGAATTACTGTATGTCATCTTTGATAGGATTATATCATCCAATTCAAAAACATGTGTCTGTGATTTTGCATACACTCTGTCTTTGTTACATAGTTGATCTCGATATGTTTCATATTGATTATACATGAGGAACCCTGGATTTATACTTTCTAAAAGCCCAATCGGAGCAGCCACTTTCGGCCAGTGTGGTATGGCTACATGTATTCCAAGCCGTCCACACATTTTTTCTCTATTATTCAACAATATACCGTGTGTTCCCCACCTAGTAGTAAAATAGGATTCATGCTCTCTTTTTAGTTGCTTGGCTACTTGGGACCCATTAAAACATCCAGAACTATTACACGGGATATAACCCCACTGATGTGGGTCACATGGATTAGAGTCGTGACTATAAACTGCCTTAGGCTTCAGGTTAGGTGCTCGGAAACACCCTTGGTATCCTGTAACGTTTAAACTAAAATGCTCGGGGTCTTGGGGTTGCCATCTAAGTTGTGGATATTGAACACTACTTATAATGGGGAACCAAGTCTTCTTAAATTCAGTTTTATCAAACACCTGACTCTGTGTTTGTCTTGTATTATTGACCTGAAAGAGGTCTAGCCCTGCTATCAGAAATCTTTCCGTAGTCATTAGAGTAGTATGGACAAACGGGAATGATGACTGAATTGTTCTTACGTGGCGCCATTCCGGGTGTTGTTTAAAATATTGTTTGACTGTCTTCAGATGATCGGGCAACAGAAACGTAGCTGTGTACCTTGTAGATATATCTTCAACTTTTCCCTTTTTCTGTCCACTATCTTTTGGCGAGGCCTCTACGAAAAGTGGTTCCATTGCGAGATGAGGCCAGGCTCGTATAGATACTTCCCCATTGGAGTCATTCCAGGAGACTTCTTTCCTTTTTAAGAAATTTTGATAATTAGCTAATTGATCCTGAAGGGCCATTCCCGGGGTTCTTTTACCTCCTTTTATTTGAGTAATGTCGCCCCATAATTGACTTGGGTTAAACAATAACGTTGCTTCTTTAAGAGCGGCGTACCACGTTTTTTGGCCATCATTTTGGAGTCCCTCCGTAGATGGTTTATTCCATTCAGTAATATTCTCCTGGTATACTGAATCATATCCCCATTCTCCTTGCTCAGTCTGTACTTTTACTTCATAGTTTCTAACCTTTCCTCTTAATGTGTTGAGTGGATTCACGGAATCTGGCAATCCTGGGTTTACAAGGAACCTATGTATCACAGTGGTATTTTTTCCTCCATCGCTAGGAGTTTGTAATTCATCGTACGATACTAGGTGTGGCCATATCAACATTTCTAAACTTTCTGTGTCAAACGAATTCCATCCTAATCCTTGTCCCAAAATGAGACCAGCTAACTGTGACCATTCCCATGCCTTAAAGAAAACCGTCGGATCATTTTTAGCTTTATCGTTCAGACATGTGGGAAGAATAATGTGTTTATGACTATTCAGTTGTTGACCTGTTGGTTGGCCGCTTGGGCAGGATAAATTAACTGGTAGGTCCGATGTACAATACTCCATCGCCTCTGCCCAGTCTTTTCCTCTCATAGGATAAAATATCCTATTCTCTGTATTGTTAGGCTTCTCATTAATGAGCTGATATGCGTATTTGACATGAGTTATGTTTATACCAAGCTTTTGAGATAAACATCTCTTAGCTTCAGCCCACCAAACTGACTGATTATTTCTGACCCAGTTTTTCCAAGGTTGCTGCGTCATCATAGGGATCGCGAGGCCTATTTGGTCCCTTCGGCACTCACATGCTTCTTTGTGACAGTCATTTCCTTCTTCCATTCCTTTACCATTAAACTGTTTATTATGGCATAATATACCATCTTCTTGCAATGCTCTTAATCTGTACCACATGACTCTTCTCTGTACCACAGGGTATTTCAGCCAAGCTTTCCAGAATTTACTATCTGGATGCTGATCTGCAATGTACTCTCCTCCCGATCCATTAATCTTGTTCCTATTTTGTTCGCTCATAGTGGTCAACAGATGCCACCTCCAATAAACATTGCGTAAGCCAGTGTCTCGTGGGCTAGTGTCGTACTCATCACTCTTGGGCCCTTTGTTTCTGCAATCTTTCCCTGGTTGACACCTAGGATAAACCTCCTCTTCCCCGAAATGGGTGTCCGGGGAAGACTTGCCGTCTGACCATGGTTTAGAACCATTTGTCATCAAATAAAGACAATTGTCGAATTGTGTCTCTTCTGGTATGGAGAGAAAAAACTTAACTTGTTGTTCCTTCTCTCCTTCACTTTTAGCTGGATTTGCTGCGGTTACAGTGTTAAGAATGGATTCAAGTAACACCAGCATGGTTTTTGTCTCTACCTTTTGGAACATTTCTTTAGAACATGTGTACTCCAGCTCTCTTCTAACTCTTCTAGAAACAGGGTCAGCCGAATCAGTGTTTAACACGTCGGGATCAGAGTTAGCTGAAAAAGGTAGGGGGGCTATATCTAACAGGAGTTGTCCTATTTGATTACTTTTATCCCATTCTTCATTTCCATATGCTTCTGTGGTTGTCCACAGTTCTTCTTCCCATGTTCTATTATTATAGATAGATTGTTCAACCCTTCTAATAAGCGGGGCATTCCACACATGGGTGGTATTGATTTTCTGGCATGTTTTCATCATATAATATCTATCCTCTCCTGTCGACCAGCCCCGTCTCGTTTGTTGGGCAAAAACTTTATAATAACAGGTTTTATCAGAGTTGATATTGAAGGACCATCCAGAAAGTCTCATCTCTTCATGATTGATTAACTTTACTTTTACTGTTACAAATTCCTTGGAGGTAGGTCCATAATGAGTCACTATATCTTTCCAGGTGTCGTATTCACATAGGGTTTGATTCTTCCGTTTACACTGGGCCTTATATTCACACAGCCTCTCATACGCTGCCTGAGATGCCTGGAGAAGCCAGTCCATGAGTCCTTCATCACAATTTAACACGTTAACACTTTTAAATGGGATATCACATTCTCCCATGCTTTCCTTGTGAGGATCTGCGGGCTCTGATGTGAACATTGGGGCCATCGTATTTACGTCAACTGTTTTGCCGTCAGATGTTGAGATTATATTAGTCTCCATTTGATCAGGGGCCATTGTTGGGGTATACATGATTATGGAATCTATAGGAGATGTGGCCATGACTGTCTTCTTTTCAGTCATTGCTGCACCGAGATTCCCTTCATTGTCTTTGGCAGATAAAGTAGTCTGAGTATCTATTCCTGTCGTGCCATTATTCCTGGTATCTTTTCCAGGTTCAGGTGTAGTCATGCTACGGGCCATACGGCTTTCGATCACGTCAATATTTCCTATTTGATTGATCGGATTGGGGGTAATTGGCATAGCAGCAGCTGTCCAAGTAGAAAGTGCGGCAGTTTTGTCCACAGGGTTTTCCACGCTTCGGCGACGTCTCCGTTTAAGTGTCTTGACGGTCACCTGACTCTTCACTTCCTGACTATCAAGTTTTGGTTTCTCATACTCACAAGTGCCACTTATAGCTCCATGGATATTTAGGTAGACAATTGCTTGTTTTATCCATAGAGCTTGATCAAATTGAGTGCCATTTTTATCTGTTGCAATTGGCAAGGATATTTCTTTCGTATCCGGGGTTAAGACAGTGCAGTTTCTACAACGTACTGTTTTCGATTTCCAACGTCGGGTGACACTGCTGGTATAGGTCATATGTTCATAGACTATATTTGACCATGAGGCTATTACTAATATTAATATAAATAGTAGCATTCCAATTATGAAAAGTCTCAAGGGAGACATCCTAGTGGTTTTCTCCCATTCCTTGATCATTTTATCGCTCATTTTATGTTTCCTGGAAATTTTAGCTGGTGTCTGGTGCTGTATATCCTTGGCCTGATCTTTATATGCCAATTGTTGTCTCGCCTTAAACTGCCACCAGCGCCTAGCTCTCCAATACCAGAATTTATCCCATAAATTCATTATTCTTCTTTCCCTTTCTTCTTTTGAGAAGGAGGGCTATTCGCGATTGCTTACCACTAGCTGGTCGCTTGCCTTTATCGCGTACTTTAGGCACCTCCTCGTCTTCTGACCCAGGACTATCAAGATCCTGTGGGTGAGAAGAGGGTGGTGGCATTAGTTCTTGCGACGCCGTCTTTTTGATCTCTCCTGATTGGTTCATAATAGCTGAACTGTTCTTGGGATTATTCCTCTCCCCCTCTGGACCAATCGCACCTCCCAGGCATGGTTCTAGGTGCTGCTGGAAAAACGTGCTGCCTGGCATCTCATGATCCAAGACAGCTTCAGTAAATCCAGTACGGCTGAGCTTAGCTCTCCTCTTCAGCCAAGCTGACCACCATCCAGTCACCTTTGTCCTTGCTACAGGTCTAACCGGGATCGAGACATTAGTCAGTATCATCAAGTCCTTTGTGTCAACTTCTATGAAGACCCCCAACGGGCACCATATGAAGCCAGTGAACGAGATAAGGACATGGGCGGTCCCAGACACTACACGTGGGCCGCATTCAGTAACAAGAATAAGGTTACGTTCAATAGTGGAGACCCTAGCTTCCTGTACCTCCTTAGCATGCCTGGGCAAGGTTCCAGAAGTTGTAAAAATCCTCTTATTGTTGGTTAAATGCGGGTAGTTGTACACGTCTGGGCAGAATATATTCCCCTTAGCCACTCTATCTTGGGGCCATATTTGCTCGGTCCACCACCTTCCCATGGAGGTGGATTCCCAATCTCTCTGGCTATAGCCTGGCAAGGATAGGCTTCCATCTCCAGACAAACGCAAGCCATCCTCCCACTTCCAAGGGAGAAAGTCTTCCCACTTCATGGTGGTATCCCTGGGGATGACTGAGAGTTTCTTTTCCTGTTTTGATGACAATTTGTCATAGCCAATCGTCATCACGGTCTGGTATATCAGAATGGGGCAGTTCCAAGAATCTATGACACTGGCCTGTAAAGCAAACGGTGGCTGAGGAAGGTGATCGTTTGAGTGGAAACGATACCGCAGCGCCAAGAACTGTGCTGGGTTTATCTGCCAGGGGGTGCCAGTATCGCACACATTCCAAACCCCGTTACGTCGGCCACAGGTGCATGGCCCGCAATGCGTGTCTTTGCGTAGTATTTGATATCGACATCCCCACGAGTCCCAGCAGCACTTGCAAAACGTGAAGGGGCAGACCCCATTAATTCGATCCCGCACATCAAATGTTCAGCGCCCACCTCCGCTCGCTTAGGACGGTGCTCATGCTTGTACTTTGCATCTCCAGACCAAATTAGGGCAAAATCAGGCGCAGCACAAAGGACACAGTCACCAGGCTCATAGTTAGACCAACTAACACTGGTGGTGGGGTGAGTATAGGGCATAACAATCCCTTTTTTCCAGAAGTGATTAACACCATCCCAGGCCATGACCAAAAGGCCATTATTTGGGAAGACTCGGTCGGGGAGCATCTTCACATAGTCCTCCCCAACCCCCTGAACCCAACCTGGCACATGGTCTCGGTCAGCTTCCATCCTGATTTTTATACTTAAGTCGTAGTTGCTTGGGGTGGTACCTGTGGCCATCTTTACCCGTAAGTACGTTCCCTTCGACTTTAACTATAGTGGTAGATTTTCCGGTGGCGAGTATCCACACCTCACTTCCCATCTGTAACGATACAGAGGGCTCGTGAGAGTGGGCAGGGGTAGAACCCCGTAACTTGGGGAGACTGAGTTGTTGGTTAATGGCAAAGAGGTTTTCAGGTAAGTGCCATTTGTGCTTATACAGTAGTATTCGTGATTTTGCCGCGCGTACTGCACGTTCCGTGACTCCGTTAGTGTTGGATTGATGCGGGATGGATAAGACATGTCGTATCCCTTCCTGCTCCAACCATGAACGAAAGTGCTTGGAAGTGCACATGGCGGCATTATCTCTTAAGAGCTCCACCACTTTTTGGCACAACCTCTTTGCTCATTTCCATTTTTCAATCTCAGTCAAATTATTTTTAAGGAATTCACTTTACCGGCTATGAACAGTTTCCCGAACTATGCCGCTGCTTCCTGCTGCAGTTCCCCAGTTGTCCTTAGCGGACTCCTTACCATGGGGTGCCCGTTATAAGACCTCACGGGACTTTTTGCTGTACTTCTGTATTCCAGCTATATTATATAGTTGTGCTACAATTACCTTAATACTTTAACTATCCTGCTCGGGGTGATCAGTCCCAAGGGACAGTCTCTTGGTAAGTTGTAGAATCAACACAATCGTACGTTGTCGAGTGATAGAGCCTGAATCTATTTCTTTGATTCAAAACTCAGAGATTGTAGGATCCATCTATTTACTACCGAACTTTTCCGGCCAGAATTTTAATCTGTGGTCCAGTTACTCACAAATAGATTGTACGTTTTTCAATCATGTCCCTGTTCGGGCGCCATGTCGTCGGGTTTAGGTTTTCAAGGTCTTGTGTACAAGGCGATTGGCTATAACATAAGCCGTCCCTAGTTCCGAGCACACTACCTCCCTTTGCCTCTCTGGTAAAGGGCCCCTCGGTTGGTCAACTCAGTCAGCCTCTTGTTGCGGACACGGTTCTAAGACTATAACAAGCGTATCAACTATACCTTATTATATTAGTGAGTAGTGTCGGCGCTTCACTGAGCGGGTTATTTAATTAGCCCGACCTGTTTAGAAACAGGTTCTTGACCTTACAATGCTACACCTTACCGTAGTCTCTTTACTTAACTTCGTTTAGGGACTCATGATCGGATCCTAAATCCATTCCTTTCAAATAACATTTTCCCCATAAATGCCTAAAACTACCACCTAATCATTGACACAATAATTCAGGATGGAATAATGCTACCATGTGAGACACTCATTACATGTGCAACAGGAGGAAATCAAACAGTAACTCACCTATAACCCAATTGATGGTAGTAGGTAGGAGCCAGTTGATTCTTTAGTAGTCAGGGATCAACGCCGTTGTGCCTTTTCAGTACTTAATTCGTACTCAATTTTATTATGTTTTTTGTCACAAAAATGTTTCTTCAAAAAATTAATAAAAGAATAGTAAAAACAGCAAAGTCAACCAAAAATAATAAAATCCATAAACTCAAGGGTATCGCCAGACGCTGATACCCAACAATATCAAAAGTACCGCCAGACGCTGGTACTAGTACATATACTTCAAAAACCATATAATCAAAAATACTTCAAAGACCGTATAATCAAAAAATACTTCAAAATCATATAATCAAAATTACTGCAATAAAAAGGATTAATTCAAAAATAGTAAGAGAGAAATAAAAGATGAGTTAAAATCAAATGGTCCGAGAGCAAACAGCAAGAGCACCGTCCCAAGATAAGATATAAAACCTTACAGCGGACAGACGCGGGCGAAGATCCAAAAAGAGCAAGATCCCAGGGTCACATCTCCGAGCGCTTATATAGCCACACACGGCTTTGAAGACACACCGACGTCCGTTTTCTAACGCTAACTTATCTTGTTTTTCTCCAGGTGGCCTTTTGAAGTCCTTCCCTCAAAAGGATACATGTTTGGTGATGGATCATATTAGTGTCAATTGCGTCAGCTCTTGCATCATTTTTTTTTTACGTCACTGATGCCCGGTTTACCATATTAGGTCAGTACATCTACTCCATTTTGCCAGCACGTGCGCACAAGTTCAAACTAAGTTCAAGATGCCACTTTCTCATGACTTCAAACGAGCGCGCCTACAAGGTCATTCTCAGATCCAAGCACACAGCTGTTCGTGAGTTCAAACGCGCACGATCAAAAGCATACAGGTTCACTAAAGTTCGAAACATTAAACAATTAATGATAAAAAATCAGAAACAATATCAAATATTATTTAGCAGGTCCATTAATGATAAAAACAGAAACAATACCAAATATTATTTAGCAGGTTTTGATTATAATATTTTCGAACTTCCAGTATATACAACAATGCGTAAAACCCGTTTTCAGCCTGAGATAAGGTCGATTCCGGAATGCCAAACATAAAAATGCTGATAACTTTGGAAAAACACTTCAGACAGCTTAGATTTGACGAGCAACTACAAGACAGACCCTTTCTGCAATAGTGGGAGGTGAAAATATCATATTCTGAAGCTTCCCTGCAAAGTCATGGCACAATGCAGAAAACGCGTTTTCAGCCTGAGAAAAGGTGGGTTCCGGAACGCCAAACATAAAAATGTTGATAACTTTTGAAAAACACTTCAGACAGCTTAGATTTGTTGTGCAACTACGATAAAGACCCTTTCTGCTATAGTGGGATGTGAAAATTTCATGTCCTGAAGCTTTATGCAAAGTCATGGCACAATGCAGAAAACGCGTTTTCTGCCTGAGATAAGGTCGATTCCGGAACACCAAACATAAAAATGTTGATAACTTCGGAAAAACACTTCAGACATCTTAGATTTGATGTGCAACTACTAGAAAGACCTTTTCTGCTATAGTGGAAGTTTAAAATGTCATGTTCTGAAGCTCCCCTGAAAAGTTATGGCACAATGCAGAAAACGCGTTTTCAGCCTGAGATAAAGTCGATTCCAGAACGCCAAACATAAAAATGTTGCTAACTTTGGAAAAACACTTCAGACAGCTTAGATTTGATGTGCAACTACGAGAAAGACCCTTTATGCTATTGTGGGAGGTGAAAATTTCATGTTCTGAAGCTTTATGCAAAGTTATGGCACAATCCGGATAACGCGTTTTCAGCCTGAGATAAGGTGGGTTCCCGAACGCCAAACATAAAAATGTTGAAAACTTTGGAAAAACACTTCAGACAGCTTAGATTTGATGTGCAAGACCTTTTCTGCTATAGTGGAAGTTTAAAATTTCATGTTCTGAAGCTTCCCTGCAAAGTTATGGCACAATGCAGAAAACACGTTTTCAGCCTGAGATAAAGTCGATTCCGGTACGCCAAACATAAAAATGTTGCTAACTTTGGAAAAACACTTCAGACAGCTTAGATTTGATCTGCAACTACTAGAAAAACCCTTTCTGCCATCGTGGGAGGTGAAAATTTTATGTTCTGAAGCTTCCCTGCAAAGTTATGGAACAATGCGTAAAACGTGTTTTCAGCCTGAGATAATGTGGGTTCCAGAACGCCATACATAAAAATGTTGACAACTTTGGAAAAACACTTCAGACAGCATAGATTTGATGTGCAACTACGAGAAAGACCCTTTCTGCTATAGTGGGATGTGAAAATTGCATGTTCTGAACCTTTATGCAAAGTTATGGCACAATGTGTAAAATGCGTTTTCAGCCTGAGATAAGGTCGATTCCGGAACGCCAAACATAAAAATGTTGATAACTTTGGAAAAACACTTCAGACAGCTTAGATTTGATGTGCAACTACTAGAAAGACCCTTTCTGATATAGTGGGTGGTGATAATTCGATGTTCTGAAGCTTCCCTGCCAAGTTATGGCACAATTCCGAAAACGCGTTTTCACCCTGAGACAAGGTGGATTCCAGAACGCCAAAATTAAAAATGTTGATAACTTTGGAAAAACACTTCAGACAGCTTAGATTTGATGTGCATCTACAAGAAAGACCCTTTCTGCCATTGTGGGAGGTGAAAATTTTATGTTCTGAAGCTTCCCTGCAAAGTTATGGAACAATGCGTAAAACGCATTTTCAGCCTGAGATAAGGTCGATTCAGGAACGCCAAACATAAAAATGTTGATAACTTTGGAAAAACACTTCAGACATCTTAGATTTGATGTGCAACTACTAGAAAGACCTTTTCTGCTATAGTGGAAGTTTAAAATGTCATGTTCTGAAGCTCCCCTGAAAAGTTATGGCACAATGCAGAAAACGCGTTTTCAGCCTGAGATAAAGTCGATTCCGGAACGCCAAACATAAAAATGTTGCTACCTTTGGAAAAACACTTCAGACAGCTTCGATTTCACATGAAACTACTAGAAAGACCATTTCTGCTATAGTGGGATGTGAAAATTTCATGTTCAGAAGCTTTATGCAAAGTTATGGCACAATGCAGAAAACGCGTGTTCAGCCTGCGATAAGGTCGATTCCCTAACGCTAAACATAAAAATGTTGATAACTTTGAAAAAAACACTGCAGACAGCTTAGATTTGATGTGCAACTACTAGAAAGACCCTTTATGCTATTGTGGGAGGTGAAAATTTCATGTTCTGATGTATCCCTGCAAAGTTGTGGCAATATGCAGAAAAAGTGTTTTCAGACTGAGATAATGTGGGTTCCAGTGCGCCAAACAAAAAAATGTTGATAACATTGGAAAAACATTCCAGACATCTTAGATTTGATGTGCAACTACTAGAAAGACCCTTTCTGCTATAGTGGGAGGTGAAAATTTCATGTTCTGAAGCTTTATGCAAAGATATGGCACAATGCGTAAAACGCGTTTTCAGCCTGAGATAAAGTCGATTCCCGAACGCCAAACATAAAAATGTTGAAAACTTTGGAAAAACACTTCAGACAGCTTAGATTTGATGTGCAAGACATTTTCTGCTATAGTGGAAGTTTAAAATGTCATGTTCTGAAGCTTCACTGCAAAGTTATGGCACAATGCGGGAAACGCGTTGTCAGCCTGAGATAAGGTCGATTCCCCAATGCCAATCATAAAAATGTTGATAACTTTGGAAAAACACTTCAGACAGCTTAGATTTGATGTGCAACTACTCGAAAGACCCTTTCTGCCATCGTGGGAGGTGAAAATTTCATGTTCTGAAGCTTCCCTGCAAAGTTATGGAACAATGCGTAAAAGGCGTTTTCAGCCTGAGATAAGGTCGATTCCGGAACGGCAAACATAAAAATGTTGATAACTTTGTAAAAACACTTCAGACAGCTTAGATTTGATGTGCAACCACAAGACAGACCCTTTCCGCAATAGTGGGAGGTTAAAATTTCATATTCTGAAGTTTCCTGCAAAGTTATGGCACAATGCATAAAACACGTTTTCAGGCTGAAATAAGGTGGGTTCCAGAACGCCAAACATAAAAATGTTGATAACTTTGGAAAAACATTTCAGACAGCTTAGATTTATTCTGCAACTACGAGAAAGACCCTTTCTACTATAGCGGGAAGTGAAAATTTCATGTTCTGAAGCTTTATGCAAAGTTATGGCACAATGCAGAAAAAAGGTTTTCAGACAGAGATAAGGTGGGTTCCAGAACGCCAAACATAAAAATGTTGATAACTTTGGAAAAACACTTCAGACAGCTTAGATTTGATGTGCAACTACTAGAAAGACCGTTTCTTCTTTAGTGGGAGTTGAAAAATTCATGTTCTGAAGCTTCCCTGCGAAGTTTTGGCACAATGCAGAAAACGCGTTTTCAGCCTGAGATCAGGTGGGTTCCGGAACGCCAAACATAAAAATGTTGATAACTTTCGAAAAACACTTCAGACAGCTTAGATTTGATGTGCAACTATGAGAAAGACCCTTTCTGCTATAGTGGGAACTTAAAATTTCATGTTCTGAAGCTTCCATGCAAAGTTATGGCACAATGCAGAAAACACGTTTTCAGCCTGAGATAAGGTCGATTCCGGAACGCCAAACATAAAAATGTTGATAACTTTGGAAAAACATTTCGGACAGCTTAGATTTGATGTGCAACTACTAGAAAGACCCTTTCTGCTATAGTGGGAGGTGAACATTTCATGTTCTGAAGCTTCCCTGCAAAGTTATGGCACAATGCGTAAAACGCGTTTTCAGCCTGAGATAAGGTCGATTCCGGAACGCCAAACATAAAAATGTTGATAACTTTGGAAAAACACATCAGACAGCTTAGATTTGATCTGCAACTACTAGAAAGACCCTTTCTGCTGTAGTGGGGGGTGAAAATTTCATGTTCTGAAGCTTCCCGGCAAAGTTATGGCACATTGCAGAAAACGCGTTTTCAGCCTGAGATAAGGTCGATTCCGGAATGGCAAACATACAAATGTTGATAACTTAGGAAAAACACTTCAGACAGCTTAGATTTGATGTGCAACTACTAGAAAGACCCTTTCTGCAAAAGTGGGAGGTTAAAATTTCATATTCTGTAGCTTCCCTCCAAAGTTATGGCACAATGCAGGAAATGCGTTTTCAGCCTGGTATAAGGTGGGTTCCGGAATGCCAAACATAAAAATGTTGATAACTTTGGAAAAACACTTCAGACAGCTTAGATTTGATGTGCAACTACTACAAAAACCATTTCTGCGATAGTGGAAGTTTAAAATTTCATGTTCTGAAGCTTCCCTGCAAAGTTATGGCACAATGCGTAAAACGCGTTTTCAGCCTGAGATAAGGACGATTCCAGAACGCCAAACATAAAAATGTTGATAACTTTGGAAAAACACTTCAGACAGCTTAGATTTGATGTGCAACTACTAGAAAGACCTTTTCTGCTAAAGTGGAAATTTAAAATGTCATGTTCTGAAGCTCCCCTGAAAAGTTATGGCACAATGCAGAAAACGCGTTTTCAGCCAGAGATAAGGTGGGTTCCCGAACGCCAAACATAAAAATGTTGAAAACTTTGGAAAAATACTTCAGACAGCTTAGATTTGATGTGCAACTACTAGAAAGACCTTTTCTGCTATCATGGAAGTTTAAAATTTCATGTTCTGAAGCTTCCCTGCAAAGTTATGGCACAATGCAGAAAACACGTTTTCATCCTGAGATAAAGTCGATTCCGGAACGCCATACATAAAAATGTTGACAACTTTGGAAAAACACTTCAGACAGCTTCGATTTGATGTGCAACTACGAGAAAGACCCTTTCTGCTGTAGTGGGTGGTGAAAATTCAATGTTCTGAAGCTTCACTGCAAAGTTATCGCACAATGCGGAAAACGCGTTGTCAGCCTGAGATAAGGTCGATTCCCGAACGCCAATCATAAAAATGTTGATAACTTTGGAAAAACACTTCAGACAGCTTAGATTTGATGTGCAACTACTAGAAAGACCCTTTCTGCAAAAGTGGGAGGTTAAAATTTCATATTCTGTAGCTTCCCTGCAACGTTATGGCACAATGCAGAAAACGCGTTTTCAGCCTGAGATATGTCGGGTTCCAGAACGCCAAACGTAAAAATGTTGATGACTTTGGAGAAACACTTGAGACAGCTTAGATTTGATGTGCAACTACTCGAAAGACCCTTTCTGCAATAGTGGGAGGTTAAAATTTCATGTTCTGAAGCTTCCCGGCAAAGTTATGGCACATTGCAGAAAACACGTTTTCAGACTGAAATAAGGTGGGTTCCAGAACGCCAAACATAAAAATGTTGATAACTTTGGAAAAACATTTCAGACAGCTTAGATTTATTCTGCAACTACTAGAAAGACCCTTTCTACTATAGCGGGAAGTGAAAATTTCACGTTCTGAAGCTTTATGCAAAGTTATGGCACAATGCAGAAAAAAGGTTTTCAGACAGAGATAAGGTGGGTTCCAGAACGCCAAACATAAAAATGTTGATAACTTTGGAAAAACACTTCAGACAGCTTAGATTTGATGTGCAACTACTAGAAAGACCGTTTCTTCTTTAGTGGGAGTTGAAAAATTCATGTTCTGAAGCTTCCCTGCGAAGTTTTGGCACAATGCGTAAAACGCGTTTTCAGCCTGAGATCAGGTGGGTTCCGGAACGCCAAACATAAAAATGTTGATAACTTTCGAAAAACACTTCAGACAGCTTAGATTTGATGTGCAACTATGAGAAAGACCCTTTCTGCTATAGTGGGAACTTAAAATTTCATGTTCTGAAGCTTCCATGCAAAGTTATGGCACAATGCAGAAAACACGTTTTCAGCCTGAGATAAGGTCGATTCCGGAACGCCAAACATAAAAATGTTGATAACTTTGGAAAAACATTTCGGACAGCTTAGATTTGATGTGCAACTACTAGAAAGACCCTTTCTGCTATAGTGGGAGGTGAACATTTCATGTTCTGAAGCTTCCCTGCAAAGTTATGGCACAATGCGTAAAACGCGTTTTCAGCCTGAGATAAGGTCGATTCCGGAACGCCAAACATAAAAATGTTGATAACTTTGGAAAAACACATCAGACAGCTTAGATTTGATCTGCAACTACTAGAAAGACCCTTTCTGCTGTAGTGGGGGGTGAAAATTTCATGTTCTGAAGCTTCCCGGCAAAGTTATGGCACATTGCAGAAAACGCGTTTTCAGCCTGAGATAAGGTCGATTCCGGAATGGCAAACATACAAATGTTGATAACTTCGGAAAAACACTTCAGACAGCTTAGATTTGATGTGCAACTACTAGAAAGACCCTTTTTGCTATAGTGGGAGCTGAAAATTTTATGTTCTGAAGCTTCCCTGCAAAGTTATGGCACAATGCTGAAAACGCGTTTTCAGCCTGAGATATGGTGGGTTCCGGAACGCCAAACATAAAAATGTTGATAACTTTGGAAAAACACTTCAGACAGCTTAGATTTGATGTGCAACTACTAGAAAGACCCTTTGTGCTATAATTGGAGTTGAAAATTTTAAGTTCTGAAGCTTCCCTGCAAAGTTATGGCACAATGCAGAAAACGCGTTTTCAGCCTGAGATAAGGTGGGTTTCGGAACGCCAAACATAAAAATGTTGATAACTTTGGAAAAACACTTCAGACAGCTTATATTTGATGTGCAACTACTACAAAAACCATTTCTGCGATAGTGGAACTTTAAAATTTCATGTTCTGAAGCTTCCCTGCAAAGTTATGGCACAATGCGTAAAACGCGTTTTCAGCCTGAGATAAGGTCGATTCCAGAACGCCAAACATAAAAATGTTGAAAACTTTGGAAAAACACTTCAGACAGCTTAGATTTGATGTGCAACTACTAGAAAGACCTTTTCTGCTATCATGGAAGTTTAAAATTTCATGTTCTGAAGCTTCCCTGCAAAGTTATGGCACAATGCAGAAAACACGTTTTCATCCTGAGATAAAGTCGATTCCGGAACGCCATACATAAAAATGTTGACAACTTTGGAAAAACACTTCAGACAGCTTCGATTTGATGTGCAACTACGAGAAAGACCCTTTCTGCTGTAGTGGGTGGTGAAAATTCAATGTTCTGAAGCTTCACTGCAAAATTATGGCACAATGCAGAAAACGCGTTTTCAGCCTGAGATAAGGTCTATTCCGGAACGCCAAACATAAAAATGTTGATAACTTTGGAAAAACATTTCGGACAGCTTAGATTTGATGTGCAACTACTAGAAAGACCCTTTCTGCTATAGTGGGAGGTGAACATTTCATGTTCTGAAGCTTCCCTGCAAAGTTATGGCACAATGCGTAAAACGCGTTTTCAGCCTGAGATAAGGTCGATTCCGGAACGCCAAACATAAAAATGTTGATAACTTTGGAAAAACACATCAGACAGCTTAGATTTGATCTGCAACTACTAGAAAGACCCTTTCTGCTGTAGTGGGGGGTGAAAATTTCATGTTCTGAAGCTTCCCGGCAAAGTTATGGCACATTGCAGAAAACGCGTTTTCAGCCTGAGATAAGGTCGATTCCGGAATGGCAAACATACAAATGTTGATAACTTCGGAAAAACACTTCAGACAGCTTAGATTTGATGTGCAACTACTAGAAAGACCCTTTTTGCTATAGTGGGAGCTGAAAATTTTATGTTCTGAAGCTTCCCTGCAAAGTTATGGCACAATGCTGAAAACGCGTTTTCAGCCTGAGATATGGTGGGTTCCGGAACGCCAAACATAAAAATGTTGATAACTTTGGAAAAACACTTCAGACAGCTTAGATTTGATGTGCAACTACTAGAAAGACCCTTTGTGCTATAATTGGAGTTGAAAATTTTAAGTTCTGAAGCTTCCCTGCAAAGTTATGGCACAATGCAGAAAACGCGTTTTCAGCCTGAGATAAGGTGGGTTTCGGAACGCCAAACATAAAAATGTTGATAACTTTGGAAAAACACTTCAGACAGCTTATATTTGATGTGCAACTACTACAAAAACCATTTCTGCGATAGTGGAACTTTAAAATTTCATGTTCTGAAGCTTCCCTGCAAAGTTATGGCACAATGCGTAAAACGCGTTTTCAGCCTGAGATAAGGTCGATTCCAGAACGCCAAACATAAAAATGTTGAAAACTTTGGAAAAACACTTCAGACAGCTTAGATTTGATGTGCAACTACTAGAAAGACCTTTTCTGCTATCATGGAAGTTTAAAATTTCATGTTCTGAAGCTTCCCTGCAAAGTTATGGCACAATGCAGAAAACACGTTTTCATCCTGAGATAAAGTCGATTCCGGAACGCCATACATAAAAATGTTGACAACTTTGGAAAAACACTTCAGACAGCTTCGATTTGATGTGCAACTACGAGAAAGACCCTTTCTGCTGTAGTGGGTGGTGAAAATTCAATGTTCTGAAGCTTCACTGCAAAATTATGGCACAATGCAGAAAACGCGTTTTCAGCCTGAGATAAGGTCTATTCCGGAACGCCAAACATAAAAATGTTGATAACTTCGGAAAAACACTTCAGACAGCTTAGATTTGATGTGCAACTACTAGAAAGACCCTTTCTGCTATAGTGGGAGGTGAAAATTTCATGTTCTGAAGCTTCCTTGCAAAGTTTTGGCACAATGCAGAAAACGCGTTTTCAGCCTGATATAAGGTGGGTTCCGGAACGGCAAACATAAAAATGCTGATAACTTTGGAAAAACACTTCAGACAGCTTAGATTTGATGTGCAACTACTAGAAAGACTCTTTCTGCTATAGTGGGAGGTGAAAATGTCATGTTCTGAAGCTTCCCTGCAAAGTTATGGCACAATGCAGGAAATGCGTTTTCAGCCTGGTATAAGGTGGGTTCCGGAATGCCAAACATAAAAATGTTGATAACTTTGGAAAAACACTTCAGACAGCTTAGATTTGATGTGCAAGTACTAGAAAGACCCTTTTTGCTATAGTGGGAGCTGAAAATTTTATGTTCTGAAGCTTCCCTGCAAAGTTATGGCACAATGCTGAAAACGCGTTTTCAGCCTGACATATGGTGGGTTCCGGAACGCCAAACATAAAAATGTTGATAACTTTGGAAAAACACTTCAGACAGCTTAGATTTGATGTGCAACTACTAGAAAGACCCTTTGTGCTATAATTGGAGTTGAAAATTTCAAGTTCTGAAGCTTCCCTGCAAAGTTATGGCACAATGCAGAAAACGTGTTTTCAGCCTGAGATAAGGTGGGTTTCGGAACGCCAAACATAAAAATGTTGATAACTTTGGAAAAACACTTCAGACAGCTTAGATTTGATGTGCAACTACTACAAAAACCATTTCTGCGATAGTGGAAGTTTAAAACTTCATGTTCTGAAGCTTCCCTGCAAAGTTATGGCACAATGCGTAAAACGCGTTTTCAGCCTGAGATAAGGTCGATTCCAGAACGCCAAACATAAAAATGTTGATAACTTTGGAAAAACACTTCAGACAGCTTAGATTTGATGTGCAACTACGAGAAAGACCCTTTCTGCTGTAGTGTGTGGTGAAAAATCAATGTTCTGAAGCTTCACTGCAAAGTTATGGCACAATGCGGAAAACGCGTTGTCAGCCTGAGATAAGGTCGATTCCCGAACGCCAATCATAAAAATGTTGATAACTTTGGAAAAACACTTCAGACAGCTTATATTTGATGTGCAACTACGAGAAAGACCCTTTCTACTATAGCGGGAGGTGAAAATTTCATGTTCTGAGACTTCTCTGCAATGTTACGGCACAATGCAGAAAACACATTTTCAGAATGAGATAAGGTGGGTTCCCGAACGCCAAACATAAAAATGGGGATTACTTTGGAAAAACACTTCAGACTGCTTAGATTTGATGTGCAACTACTAAAAAGACCCTTTCTGATATAGTGGGTAGTGAAAATTCGATGTTCTGAAGCTTCCCTGCGAAGTTTTGGCACAATGCAGAAAACGCGTTTTCAGCCTGAGATCAGGTCGATTCCGGAACGCCAGACATAAAAATGTTGATAACTTTGGAAAAACTTTTCGGACAGCTTAGATTTGATGTGCAACTACTAGAAAGACCCTTTCTGCTACAGTGGGAACTTAAAATTTCATGTTCTGAAGCTTCCCTGCAACGTTATGGCACAATGCAGAAAACGCGTTTTCTGCCTGACATAAGTCGGGTTCCAGAACGCCAAACGTAAAAATGTTGATGACTTTGGAGAAACACTTGAGACAGCTTAGATTTGATGTGCAACTACTCGAAAGACCCTTTCTGCTATAGTGGGGGGTGAAAATTTCATGTTCTGAAGCTTCCCTGCAAAATTATGGCACAATGAAGAAAACGCGTTTTCAGCCTGAGATAAGGTGGGTTCCGGAACGCCAAACATAAAAATGTTGATAACTCCGGAAAAACACTTCAGACAGCTTAGATTTGATGTGCAACTACTAGAAAGACCCTTTCTGCTATAGTGGGAGGTGAAAATTTCATGTTCTGAAGCTTCCTTGCAAAGTTATGGCACAATGCAGAAAACGCGTTTTCAGCCTGATATAAGGTGGGTTCCGGAACGGCAAACATAAAAATGCTGATAACTTTGGAAAAACACTTCAGACAGCTTAGATTTGATGTGCAACTACTAGAAAGACTCTTTCTGCTATAGTGGGAGGTGAAAATGTCATGTTCTGAAGCTTCCCTGCAAAGTTATGGCACAATGCAGGAAATGCGTTTTCAGCCTGGTATAAGGTGGGTTCCGGAATGCCAAACATAAAAATGTTGATAACTTTGGAAAAACACTTCAGACAGCTTAGATTTGATGTGCAACTACTAGAAAGACCCTTTTTGCTATAGTGGGAGCTGAAAATTTTATGTTCTGAAGCTTCCCTGCAAAGTTATGGCACAATGCTGAAAACGCGTTTTCAGCCTGAGATATGGTGGGTTCCGGAACGCCAAACATAAAAATGTTGATAACTTTGGAAAAACACTTCAGACAGCTTAGATTTGATGTGCAACTACTAGAAAGACCCTTTGTGCTATAATTGGAGTTGAAAATTTCAAGTTCTGAAGCTTCCCTGCAAAGTTATGGCACAATGCAGAAAACGCGTTTTCAGCCTGAGATAAGGTGGGTTTCGGAACGCCAAACATAAAAATGTTGATAACTTTGGAAAAACACTTCAGACAGCTTAGATTTGATGTGCAACTACTACAAAAACCATTTCTGCGATAGTGGAAGTTTAAAATTTCATGTTCTGAAGCTTACCTTGCAAAGTTATGGCAGAATGCAGAAAACGCGATTTCAGCCTGAGATAAGGTGGGTTCCCGAACGCCAAACATAAAAATGTAGATAACTTTGGAAAAACACTTTAGACAGCTTAGATTTATGTGCAACTACTAGAAAGACCCTTTCTGCTATAGTGGGAGCTGAAAATTTTATGTTCGGAAGCTTCCCTGCAAAGTTATGGCACAATGCAGAAAACACGTTTTCAGCATGCCATATGGTGGGTTCCGGAACGCCATACATAAAAATGTTGATAACTTTGGAAAAACACATCAGACAGCTTAGATTTGATGTGCAACTACTAGAAAGATCCTTTCTGCTACAGTGGGAAGTGAAAATTTCATGTTCTGAAGCTTCCCTGGAAAGCTATGGCACAATGCAGAAAACGCGTTTTCAGCCTGAGATAAGGTGGGTTCCGGAACGCCAAACATAAAAATGTTGATAACTTTGGAAAAACACTTCAGACAGCTTAGATTTGATGTGCAACGACTAGAAAGACCGTTTCTGCTTTAGTGGGAGGTGAAAATTTCATGTTCTGAAGCTTCCCTGCAAAGTTATGGCACAATGCAGAAAACGCATTTTCAGCCTGAGATAAGGTGGGTTCCGGAACGCCAAACATAAAAATGTTGATAACTTTGGAAAAACACTTCAGACAGCTTAGTTTTTATGTGCACCTACCAGAATAACCCTTTCTGATTAGTGGGAGGTCAAAATTTCATGTTCTGTAGCTTCCCTGAGAAGTTGTGGCACAATGCAGAAAACGCGTTTTCAGCCTGAGATAAGGTGGGTTCCGGAACGCCAAACATGAAAATGTTGATAACTTTGGAAAAACACTTCGGACAGCTTAGATTTGATGTGCAACTACTAGAAAGACCCTTTGTGCTATAGTTGGAGGAGAAAATTTCATGTTCTGAAGCTTCCCAGCAAAGTTATGGCACAATGCAGAAAACGCGTTTTCAGCCTGAGATAAGGTCGATTCCGGAACGCCAAACATAAAAATGTTGATAACTTTGGAAAAACACTTCAGACAGCTTAGATGTGATGTGCAACTACTAGAAAGACCCTTTCTGCTATAGTGGGAAGTGAAATTTTCATGTTCTGAAGCTTCCCTGCAAAGTTATGGCATAAAGCAGAAAACGCGTTTTCATCCAGAGATAAGGTGGGTTCCGGAACGCCAAACATAAAAATGTTGATAACTTTGGAAAAACACTTCAGACAGCTTAGATTTGATGTGCAATTACGAGAAAGACCCTTTCTGCTATAGTGGGAGGTGAAAATTTCATGTTCTGAAGTTTTATGCAAAGTTATGGCACAATGTGTGAAACACGTTTTCAGCCTGAGATAAGCTCGATTCCGTAACCGTAAACATAAAAATGTTGATAACTTTGGAAAAACACTTCAGACAGCTTAGATTTGCTGTGCAACAACTAGAATAACCCTTTCTGATTAGTGGGAGGTGAAAATTTCATGTTCTGAAGCTTCCCTGCAAAGTTATGGCACAATGCAGAAAACGCGTTTTCAGCCTGATATAAGGTGGGTTCCGGAACGCCAAACATAAAAATGTTGATAATTTTGGAAAAACACTTCAGACAGCTTAGATTTGATGTGCAACTACTAGAAAGACCCTTTCTGCTATAGTGGGACGTGAAAATTTCATGTTCTGAAGCTTCCCTGCAAAGTTATGGCACAATGCAGAAAACGCGTTTTCAGCCTGAGATAAGGTGGGTTTCCGAACGCCAAATATAAAAATGTTGATAACTTTCGAAAAACACGTCAGACAGCTTAGATCTGATGTGCAACAACTAGAATAACCCTTTCTGTTTAGTGGGAGGTGAAAATTTCATGTTCTGAAGCTTCCCTTCAAAGTTATGGCGCAATGCAGAAAATGCGTTTTCAGCCTGATATAAGGTGGGTTCCGCAACGCCAAACATAAAAATGTTGATAACTTTGGAAAAACACTTCAGACAGCTTAGATTTGATGTGCAACTACTAGAAAGACCCTTTCTGCTAAACCGGGAGGTGAAAATTTCATGTTCTGAAGCTTCCCTACAAAATTATGGCCCAATGCAGAAAACACGTTTTCAGCCTGAGATAAGGTCGATTGCAGAACGCCAAACATATAAATGTTGATAACTTTGGAAAAACACTTCAGACACCTTAGATTTGATGTGCAACTACTAGAAAGACCCTTTCTGCTAAAGCGGAAGGTGAAAATTTCATATTCTGAAGCTTCCCTGCAAAGTTATTGCACAATGCAGAAAACGCAATTTCAAACGGAGATTAGGTCGATTCCGGAACGCCAAACATAAAAATATTGATAACTTGGGAAAAACACTTCAGACAGCTTAGATTTGATGTGCAACTATGAGAAAGACCCTTTCTGCTAAAGTGGGAGGTGAAAATTTCATGTTCTGAAGCTTCCCAGCAAAGTTATGGCACAATGCAGAAAACGCGTTTTCAGCCTGAGATAAGGTCGATTCCGGAACGCCAAACATAAAAATGTTGATAACTTTGGAAAAACACTTCAGACAGCTTAGATGTGATGTGCAACTACTAGAAAGACCCTTTCTGCTATAGTGGGAAGTGAAATTTTCATGTTCTGAAGCTTCCCTGCAAAGTTATGGCACAATGCAGAAAACACGTTTTCAGCCTGAGATAAGATGTTTTCCGGAACGACAAACATAAAAAGGTTGATAACTTTGGAAAAACCTTTCAGACAGCTTAGATTTGATCTGCAACTACTAGAAAGACCCTTTCTGCTATAGTGGGAGGTTGAAATTTCATGTTCTGAAGCTTCCCTGCAACGTTATGGCACAATGCAGAAAACGCGTTTTCAGCCTGAGATACGGTCGATTACGGAACGCCAAACATAAAAGTGTTGATAACGTTGGAAAAACACTTCAGACAGCTTAGATTTGATGTGCAAGTACTAGAAAGACCCTTTTTGCTATAGTGGGAGCTGAAAATTTTATGTTCTGAAGCTTCCCTGCAAAGTTATGGCACAATGCTGAAAACGCGTTTTCAGCCTGAGATATGGTGGGTTCCGGAACGCCAAACATAAAAATGTTGATAACTTTGGAAAAACACTTCAGACAGCTTAGATTTGATGTGCAACTACTACAAAAACCATTTCTGCGATAGTGGAAGTTTAAAACTTCATGTTCTGAAGCTTCCCTGCAAAGTTATGGCACAATGCGTAAAACGCGTTTTCAGCCTGAGATAAGGTCGATTCCAGAACGCCAAACATAAAAATGTTGATAACTTTGGAAAAACACTTCAGACAGCTTAGATTTGATGTGCAACTACGAGAAAGACCCTTTCTGCTGTAGTGTGTGGTGAAAATTCAATGTTCTGAAGCTTCACTGCAAAGTTATGGCACAATGCGGAAAACGCGTTGTCAGCCTGAGATAAGGTCGATTCCCGAACGCCAATCATAAAAATGTTGATAACTTTGGAAAAACACTTCAGACAGCTTATATTTGATGTGCAACTACGAGAAAGACCCTTTCTACTATAGCGGGAGGTGAAAATTTCATGTTCTGAGACTTCTCTGCAATGTTACGGCACAATGCAGAAAACACATTTTCAGAATGAGATAAGGTGGGTTCCCGAACGCCAAACATAAAAATGGGGATTACTTTGGAAAAACACTTCAGACTGCTTAGATTTGATGTGCAACTACTAAAAAGACCCTTTCTGATATAGTGGGTAGTGAAAATTCGATGTTCTGAAGCTTCCCTGCGAAGTTTTGGCACAATGCAGAAAAGGCGTTTTCAGCCTGAGATCAGGTCGATTCCGGAACGCCAGACATAAAAATGTTGATAACTTTGGAAAAACTTTTCGGACAGCTTAGATTTGATGTGCAACTACTAGAAAGACCCTTTCTGCTACAGTGGGAACTTAAAATTTCATGTTCTGAAGCTTCCCTGCAAAGTTATGGCACAATGCAGAAAACGCGTTTTCTGCCTGACATAAGTCGGGTTCCAGAACGCCAAACGTAAAAATGTTGATGACTTTGGAGAAACACTTGAGACAGCTTAGATTTGATGTGCAACTACTCGAAAGACCCTTTCTGCTATAGTGGGGGGTGAAAATTTCATGTTCTGAAGCTTCCCGGCAAAGTTATGGCACATTGCAGAAAACGCGTTTTCAGCCTGAGATAAGGTCGATTCCGGAATGGCAAACATACAAATGTTGATAACTTAGGAAAAACACTTCAGACAGCTTAGATTTGATGTGCAACTACTAGAAAGACCGTTTCTGCAAAAGTGGGAGGTTAAAATTTCATATTCTGTAGCTTCCCTGCAACGTTATGGCACAATGCAGTAAACGCGTTTTCAGCCTGACATAAGGTGGGTTCCAGAACGCCAAACGTAAAAATGTTGATGACTTTGGAAAAACACTTCAGACAGCTTAGATTTGTTGTGCAACTACTCGAAAGACCCTTTCTGCTATAGTGGGGGGTGAAAATTTCATGTTCTGAAGCTTCCCTGCAAAATTATGGCACAATGAAGAAAACGCGTTTTCAGCCTGAGATAAGGTGGGTTCCGGAACGCCAAACATAAAAATGTTGATAACTCCGGAAAAACACTTCAGACAGCTTAGATTTGATGTGCAACTACTAGAAAGACCCTTTCTGCTATAGTGGGAGGTGAAAATTTCATGTTCTGAAGCTTCCTTGCAGAGTTATGGCACAATGCAGAAAACACGTTTTCAGCCTGATATAAGGTGGGTTCCGGAACGGCAAACATAAAAATGCTGATAACTTTGGAAAAACACTTCAGACAGCTTAGATTTGATGTGCAACTACTAGAAAGACTCTTTCTGCTATAGTGGGAGGTGAAAATTTCATGTTCTGAAGTTTTATGCAAAGTTATGGCACAATGTGTGAAACACGTTTTCAGCCTGAGATAAGCTCGATTCCGTAACCGTAAACATAAAAATGTTGATAACTTTGGAAAAACACTTCAGACAGCTTAGATTTGCTGTGCAACAACTAGAATAACCCTTTCTGATTAGTGGGAGGTGAAAATTTCATGTTCTGAAGCTTCCCTGCAAAGTTATGGCACAATGCAGAAAACGCGTTTTCAGCCTGATATAAGGTGGGTTCCGGAACGCCAAACATAAAAATGTTGATAATTTTGGAAAAACACGTCAGACAGCTTAGATCTGATGTGCAACAACTAGAATAACCCTTTCTGATTAGTGGGAGGTGAAAATTTCATGTTCTGAAGCTTCCCTGCAAAGTTATGGCACAATGCAGAAAACACGTTTTCAGCCTGATATAAGGTGGGTTCCGGAACGCCAAACATAAAAATTTTGATAATTTTGGAAAAACACTTCAGACAGCTTAGATTTGATGTGCAACTACTAGAAAGACCCTTTTTGCTATAGTTGGACGAGAAAATTTCTTGTTCTGAAGCTTCCCTGCAAAGTTAATGCACAATGCAGAAAACGCGTTTTCAGCCTGAGATAAGGTGGGTTTCCGAACGCCAAATATAAAAATGTTGATAACTTTCGAAAAACACGTCAGACAGCTTAGATCTGATGTGCAACAACTAGAATAACCCTTTCTGTTTAGTGGGAGGTGAAAATTTCAGGTTCTGAAGCTTCCCTTCAAAGTTATGGCGCAATGCAGAAAATGCGTTTTCAGCCTGATATAAGGTGGGTTCCGCAACGCCAAACATAAAAATGTTGATAACTTTGGAAAAACACTTCAGACAGCTTAGATTTGATGTGCAACTACTAGAAAGACCCTTTCTGCTAAACCGGGAGGTGAAAATTTCATGTTCTGAAGCTTCCCTACAAAATTATGGCCCAATGCAGAAAACACGTTTTCAGCCTGAGATAAGGTCGATTGCAGAACGCCAAACATATAAATGTTGATAACTTTGGAAAAACACTTCAGACACCTTAGATTTGATGTGCAACTACTAGAAAGACCCTTTCTGCTAAAGCGGAAGGTGAAAATTTCATATTCTGAAGCTTCCCTGCAAAGTTATTGCACAATGCAGAAAACGCAATTTCAAACGGAGATTAGGTCGATTCCGGAACGCCAAACATAAAAATATTGATAACTTGGGAAAAACACTTCAGACAGCTTAGATTTGATGTGCAACTATGAGAAAGACCCTTTCTGCTAAAGTGGGAGGTGAAAATTTCATGTTCTGAAGCTTCCCAGCAAAGTTTTGGCACAATGCAGAAAACGCGTTTTCAGCCTGAGATAAGGTCGATTCCGGAACGCCAAACATAAAAATGTTGATAACTTTGGAAAAACACTTCAGACAGCTTAGATGTGATGTGCAACTACTAGAAAGACCCTTTCTGCTATAGTGGGAAGTGAAATTTTCATGTTCTGAAGCTTCCCTGCAAAGTTATGGCACAATGCAGAAAACACGTTTTCAGCCTGAGATAAGATGTTTTCCGGAACGACAAACATAAAAAGGTTGATAACTTTGGAAAAACCTTTCAGACAGCTTAGATTTGATCTGCAACTACTAGAAAGACCCTTTCTGCTATAGTGGGAGGTTGAAATTTCATGTTCTGAAGCTTCCCTGCAACGTTATGGCACAATGCAGAAAACGCGTTTTCAGCCTGAGATACGGTCGATTACGGAACGCCAAACATAAAAGTGTTGATAACGTTGGAAAAACACTTCAGACAGCTTAGATTTGATGTGCAACTACGAGAAAGACCCTTTCTGCTATAGTCGGAGGTGAAATTTTCATGTTCTGAAGTTTTATGCAAAGTTATGGCACAATGTGTGAAACACGTTTTCAGCCTGAGATAAGGTCGATTCCGTAACGGTAAACTTAAAAATGTTGATAACTTTGTAAAAACACTTCAGACAGCTTAGATTTGATGTGCAACTGCTAGAAAGACCCTTTCTACTATAGTGGGAGGTTAAAATTTCATGTTCTGAAGCTTCCCTGCAAAGTTATTGCACAATGCAGAAAAGGCGTTTTCAAACTCAGATAAGGTCGATTCCGGAACGCCAAACATAAAAATGTTGATAACTTTGGAAAAACACTTCAGACAGCTTAAATTTGAAGTGCAAGTACTAGAAAGACCCTTTCTGCTATAGTGGGAGGTGAAAAATTCGTTTTCTGAAGCTTCCCTGCAAAGTTATGGCACAATGCAGAAAACACGTTTTCAGCCTGAGATAAGATGTTTTCCGGAACGACAAACATAAAAAGGTTGATAACTTTGGAAAAACCCTTCAGACAGCTTAGATTTGATCTGCAACTACTAGAAAGACCCTTTCTGCTATAGTGGGAGGTGAAAATTTCATGTTCAGAAGTTTTATGCAAAGTTATGGCACAATGTGTGAAACACGTTTTCAGCCTGAGATAAGGTCGATTCCGTAACGGTAAACATAAAAATGTTGATAACTTTGTAAAAACACTTCAGCAGCTTAGATTTGATGTGCAACTGCTAGAAAGACCCTTTCTACTATAGTGGGAGGTTAAAATTTCATGTTCTGAAGCTTCCCTGCAAAGTTATGGCACAAAGCAGGAAACGCATTTTCAGCCTGAGATAAGGTGGGTTCCGGAACGCCAAATATAAAAATGTTGATAACTTTGGAAAAACACTTCAGACAGCTTAGATTTGATGTGCAACTACTAGAAAAACCATTTCTGACAGTGTGGGATCTGAAAAATTCATGTTCTGAAGATTCCCTGCAAAGTTATTGAACAATGCAGAAAACGCGTTTTCAAACTGAGATAAGGTCGATTCCGGAACGCCACACATAAAAATGTTGATGACTTTGGAAAAACTCTTCAGACAGCTTAGATTTTATGTGCAACTACAAGAAATTCCCTTTCAACTATAGTGGGACGTGAAAATTTTATGTTCTGAAGCTTCCCTCCAAAGTTATGGCACAATGCAGAAAACATGTTTTCAGCCTGAGATAAGGTGGGTTCCGGAACGCCAAACATAAAAATGTTAATAACTTTGACAAAACACTTCAGACAGCTTAGATTTGATGTGCATCTACTAGAAAGACCCTTTCTGCTATCGTGGGATGTGAAAATTTCATGTTCTGAAGCTTCCCTGTAAAGTTATGGCACAATGCGTAAAACGTGTTTTCAGCCTGAGATAAGGTGGGTTTCGGTACGCCAAACATAAAAATGTTGATAACTTTGGAAAAACACTTCAGACAGCTTAGATTTGATGTGCAACTACTAGAAAGACCCTTTCTCCTATAGTGGGAGGTTAAAATTTCATGTTCTGAAGCTTCCCTGCAAAGTTATGGCACCAAGCAGGAAACGCATTTTCAGCCTGAGATAAGGTGGGTTCCGGAACGCCAAACATAAAAATGTTGATAACTTACGAAAAACACTTCAGACAGCTTAGATTTGTTGTGCAACTACTAGAAAAAAACATTTCTGCTAGTGTGGGATCTGAAAAATTCATGTTTTGAATCTTCTCTGCAAACTTATTGAACAATGCAGAAAACGCATTTTCAGCCTGAGATAAGGCGGGTTCCGGAACGGCAAACACAAAAATGTTGATAACTTTGGAAAAACACTTCAGACAGCTTAGATTTGATGTGCAACGACAAGAAAGACCCTTTCTGCTATAGTGGGAGGTGAAAATTTCATGTTTTGAAACTTCCTTGCAATGTTATGGCACAATGCAGAAAACACATTTTCAGCCTGAGACCAGGTGGGTTCCGAAACGCAAACTATAAAAACGTTGATAACTTTGGGAAAAAACTCCAGACAGCTTAGATTTGATGTGCAACTACTGGAAAGACCCTTTCTGCTTTTGTGGGAGGTTAAAATTTCATGTTCTGAAGCTTCCCTGCAAAGTTATCGCACAATGCAGACAACGCGTTTTCAGCCTGAGATAAGGTCGATTATCGAACGCAGTGGGAAGTGAAAATTTCATCTTCTGAAGCTTCCCAGCAAAGCTATGGCATAATGCAGAAAACGCGTTTTCAGCCTGAGATAAGGTGGGTTCCGGAACGCCAAACATAAAAATGTTGATAACTTAGGAAAAACCCTTCAGACAGCTTAGATTTGATCTGCAACTACTAGAAAGACCATTTCTGCTATAGTGGGAGGTGAAAATTTCATGTTCTGAAGTTTTATGCAAAGTTATGGCACAATGTGTGAAACACGTTTTCAGCCTGAGATAAGGTCGATTCCGTAACGGTAAACATAAAAATGTTGATAACTTTGTAAAAACACTTCAGCAGCTTAGATTTGATGTGCAACTGCTAGAAAGACCCTTTCTACTATAGTTGGAGGTTAAAATTTCATGTTCTGAAGCTTCCCTGCAAAGTTATGGCACAAAGCAGGAAACGCATTTTCAGCCTGAGATAAGGTGGGTTCCGGAACGCCAAATATAAAAATGTTGATAACTTTGGAAAAACACTTCAGACAGCTTAGATTTGATGTGCAACTACTAGAAAAACCATTTCTGACAGTGTGGGATCTGAAAAATTCATGTTCTGAAGATTCCCTGCAAAGTTATTGAACAATGCAGAAAACGCGTTTTCAAACTGAGATAAGGTCGATTCCGGAACGCCACACATAAAAATGTTGATGACTTTGGAAAAACTCTTCAGACAGCTTAGATTTTATGTGCAACTACTAGAAATTCCCTTTCAACTATAGTGGGACGTGAAAATTTTATGTTCTGAAGCTTCCCTCCAAAGTTATGGCACAATGCAGAAAACATGTTTTCAGCCTGAGATAAGGTGGGTTCCGGAACGCCAAACATAAAAATGTTAATAACTTTGACAAAACACTTCAGACAGCTTAGATTTGATGTGCATCTACTAGAAAAACCCTTTCTGCTATCGTGGGATGTGAAAATTTCATGTTCTGAAGCTTCCCTGTAAAGTTATGGCACAATGCGTAAAACGTGTTTTCAGCCTGAGATAAGGTGGGTTTCGGTACGCCAAACATAAAAATGTTGATAACTTTGGAAAAACACTTCAGACAGCTTAGATTTGATGTGCAACTACTAGAAAGACCCTTTCTCCTATAGTGGGAGGTTAAAATTTCATGTTCTGAAGCTTCCCTGCAAAGTTATGGCACCAAGCAGGAAACGCATTTTCAGCCTGAGATAAGGTGGGTTCCGGAACGCCAAACATAAAAATGTTGATAACTTAGGAAAAACACTTCAGACAGCTTAGATTTGTTGTGCAACTACTAGAAAAAAACATTTCTGCTAGTGTGGGATCTGAAAAATTCATGTTTTGAATCTTCTCTGCAAACTTATTGAACAATGCAGAAAACGCATTTTCAGCCTGAGATAAGGCGGGTTCCGGAACGGCAAACACAAAAATGTTGATAACTTTGGAAAAACACTTCAGACAGCTTAGATTTGATGTGCAACAACTAGAATAACCCTTTCTGATTAGTGGGAGGTGAAAATTTCATGTTCTGAAGCTTCCCTGCAAAGTTATGGCAAATTGCGTAAAACGCGTTTTGAGCCTGAGACAAGGTTGTTTCTGGAACGCCAAACATAAAAATGGTGATAACTTTGGAAAAACACTTCAGACAGCTTAGATTTGATGTGCAACTACTAGAAATACCCTTTCTGCTCTAGTGGGAGGTGAAAATTTCATGTTCTAAAGCTTCCCTGCAAAGTTATGGCACAATGCAGAAAACGCGTTTTAAGCGTGAGATAAGGAGAGTTCCGGAACGCCAAACATAAAAATGTTGATAACTTTGGAACAACACATCAGACAGCTTAGATTTGATGTGCAACTACTAGAAAGACCATTTCTGCTATAGTGGGAGGTGAAAATTTCATGTTCTGAAGCTTCCCTGCAAAGTTATGGCACAATTCACAAAGCGCGTTTTCGGCCTGAGATAAGGTCGATTCAGGAACACCAAACAAAAAAATGTTGAAAACTTTCGAAAAACACTTCAGACAGCTTAGATTTGATGTACAACTACTGGAAAGACCCTTTCTGCTACGGTGGGAGGTGAAAATATCATGTTCTGAAGCTTCCCTGCAAAGTTATGGCACAATGCGTAAAACGCGTTTTCAGCCTGAGATGAGGTTGATTTCAGAACGCCAAACATAAATATGTTGATAACTCAGGAAAAACTCAACAGACAGCATAGATTTGATGTGCAACTACTAGAAATACCCTTTCTGATATAGTGGGATGTGAAAATATCATGTTCTGAAGCTTCCGAGCAAAGTTATGGCACAATGCAGAAAACACGTTTTCAGCCTGAGATAAGGTGGGTTCCAGAACGCCAAACATAAAAATGTAGATAACTTTGGAAAAACACTTCAGACAGCTTAGATTTGATGTGCAACTACTAGAAAGCCACTTTCTGCTATAGTGGGAGGTGAAAATTTCATGTTCTGAAGCTTCCCTGCAAAGTTATGGCACAATGCAGAAAACGCGTTTTCAGCCTGAGATAAGGTGGGTTTCCGAACGCCAAATATAAAAATGTTGATAACTTTCGAAAAACACGTCAGACAGCTTAGATCTGATGTGCAACAACTAGAATAACCCTTTCTGATTAGTGGGAGGTGAAAATTTCATGTTCTGAAGCTTCCCTGCAAAGTTATGGCACAATGCAGAAAACACGTTTTCAGCCTGATATAAGGTGGGTTCCGGAACGCCAAACATAAAAATTTTGATAATTTTGGAAAAACACTTCAGACAGCTTAGATTTGATGTGCAACTACTAGAAAGACCCTTTTTGCTATAGTTGGACGAGAAAATTTCTTGTTCTGAAGCTTCCCTGCAAAGTTAATGCACAATGCAGAAAACGCGTTTTCAGCCTGAGATAAGGTGGGTTTCCGAACGCCAAATATAAAAATGTTGATAACTTTCGAAAAACACGTCAGACAGCTTAGATCTGATGTGCAACAACTAGAATAACCCTTTCTGTTTAGTGGGAGGTGAAAATTTCATGTTCTGAAGCTTCCCTTCAAAGTTATGGCGCAATGCAGAAAATGCGTTTTCAGCCTGATATAAGGTGGGTTCCTCAACGCCAAACATAAAAATGTTGATAACTTTGGAAAAACACTTCAGACAGCTTAGATTTGATGTGCAACTACTAGAAAGACCCTTTCTGCTAAACCGGGAGGTGAAAATTTCATGTTCTGAAGCTTCCCTACAAAATTATGGCCCAATGCAGAAAACACGTTTTCAGCCTGAGATAAGGTCAATTGCAGAACGCCAAACATATAAATGTTGATAACTTTGGAAAAACACTTCAGACACCTTAGATTTGATGTGCAACTACTAGAAAGACCCTTTCTGCTAAAGCGGAAGGTGAAAATTTCATATTCTGAAGCTTCCCTGCAAAGTTATTGCACAATGCAGAAAACGCAATTTCAAACGGAGATTAGGTCGATTCCGGAACGCCAAACATAAAAATATTGATAACTTGGGAAAAACACTTCAGACAGGTTAGATTTGATGTGCAACTATGAGAAAGACCCTTTCTGCTAAAGTGGGAGGTGAAAATTTCATGTTCTGAAGCTTCCCAGCAAAGTTATGGCACAATGCAGAAAACGCGTTTTCAGCCTGAGATAAGGTCGATTCCGGAACGCCAAACATAAAAATGTTGATAACTTTGGAAAAACACTTCAGACAGCTTAGATGTGATGTGCAACTACTAGAAAGACCCTTTCTGCTATAGTGGGAAGTGAAATTTTCATGTTCTGAAGCTTCCCTGCAAAGTTATGGCACAATGCAGAAAACACGTTTTCAGCCTGAGATAAGATGTTTTCCGGAACGACAAACATAAAAAGGATGATAACTTTGGAAAAACCTTTCAGACAGCTTAGATTTGATCTGCAACTACTAGAAAGACCCTTTCTGCTATAGTGGGAGGTTGAAATTTCATGTTCTGAAGCTTCCCTGCAACGTTATGGCACAATGCAGAAAACGCGTTTTCAGCCTGAGATACGGTCGATTACGGAACGCCAAACATAAAAGTGTTGATAACGTTGGAAAAACACTTCAGACAGCTTAGATTTGATGTGCAACTACGAGAAAGACCCTTTCTGCTATAGTCGGAGGTGAAATTTTCATGTTCTGAAGTTTTATGCAAAGTTATGGCACAATGTGTGAAACACGTTTTCAGCCTGAGATAAGGTCGATTCCGTAACGGTAAACTTAAAAATGTTGATAACTTTGTAAAAACACTTCAGACAGCTTAGATTTGATGTGCAACTGCTAGAAAGACCCTTTCTACTATAGTGGGAGGTTAAAATTTCATGTTCTGAAGCTTCCCTGCAAAGTTATTGCACAATGCAGAAAAGGCGTTTTCAAACTCAGATAAGGTCGATTCCGGAACGCCAAACATAAAAATGTTGATAACTTTGGAAAAACACTTCAGACAGCTTAAATTTGAAGTGCAAGTACTAGAAAGACCCTTTCTGCTATAGTGGGAGGTGAAAAATTCGTTTTCTGAAGCTTCCCTGCAAAGTTATGGCACAATGCAGAAAACACGTTTTCAGCCTGAGATAAGATGTTTTCCGGAACGACAAACATAAAAAGGTTGATAACTTTGGAAAAACCCTTCAGACAGCTTAGATTTGATCTGCAACTACTAGAAAGACCCTTTCTGCTATAGTGGGAGGTGAAAATTTCATGTTCTGAAGTTTTATGCAAAGTTATGGCACAATGTGTGAAACACGTTTTCAGCCTGAGATAAGGTCGATTCCGTAACGGTAAACATAAAAATGTTGATAACTTTGTAAAAACACTTCAGCAGCTTAGATTTGATGTGCAACTGCTAGAAAGACCCTTTCTACTATAGTGGGAGGTTAAAATTTCATGTTCTGAAGCTTCCCTGCAAAGTTATGGCACAAAGCAGGAAACGCATTTTCAGCCTGAGATAAGGTGGGTTCCGGAACGCCAAATATAAAAATGTTGATAACTTTGGAAAAACACTTCAGACAGCTTAGATTTGATGTGCAACTACTAGAAAAACCATTTCTGACAGTGTGGGATCTGAAAAATTCATGTTCTGAAGATTCCCTGCAAAGTTATTGAACAATGCAGAAAACGCGTTTTCAAACTGAGATAAGGTCGATTCCGGAACACCACACATAAAAATGTTGATGACTTTGGAAAAACTCTTCAGACAGCTTAGATTTTATGTGCAACTACAAGAAATTCCCTTTCAACTATAGTGGGACGTGAAAATTTTATGTTCTGAAGCTTCCCTCCAAAGTTATGGCACAATGCAGAAAACATGTTTTCAGCCTGAGATAAGGTGGGTTCCGGAACGCCAAACATAAAAATGTTAATAACTTTGACAAAACACTTCAGACAGCTTAGATTTGATGTGCATCTACTAGAAAGACCCTTTCTGCTATCGTGGGATGTGAAAATTTCATGTTCTGAAGCTTCCCTGTAAAGTTATGGCACAATGCGTAAAACGTGTTTTCAGCCTGAGATAAGGTGGGTTTCGGTACGCCAAACATAAAAATGTTGATAACTTTGGAAAAACACTTCAGACAGCTTAGATTTGATGTGCAACTACTAGAAAGACCCTTTCTCCTATAGTGGGAGGTTAAAATTTCATGTTCTGAAGCTTCCCTGCAAAGTTATGGCACCAAGCAGGAAACGCATTTTCAGCCTGAGATAAGGTGGGTTCCGGAACGCCAAACATAAAAATGTTGATAACTTACGAAAAACACTTCAGACAGCTTAGATTTGTTGTGCAACTACTAGAAAAAAACATTTCTGCTAGTGTGGGATCTGAAAAATTCATGTTTTGAATCTTCTCTGCAAACTTATTGAACAATGCAGAAAACGCATTTTCAGCCTGAGATAAGGCGGGTTCCGGAACGGCAAACACAAAAATGTTGATAACTTTGGAAAAACACTTCAGACAGCTTAGATTTGATGTGCAACGACAAGAAAGACCCTTTCTGCTATAGTGGGAGGTGAAAATTTCATGTTTTGAAACTTCCTTGCAATGTTATGGCACAATGCAGAAAACACATTTTCAGCCTGAGACCAGGTGGGTTCCGAAACGCAAACTATAAAAACGTTGATAACTTTGGGAAAAAACTCCAGACAGCTTAGATTTGATGTGCAACTACTGGAAAGACCCTTTCTGCTTTTGTGGGAGGTTAAAATTTCATGTTCTGAAGCTTCCCTGCAAAGTTATCGCACAATGCAGACAACGCGTTTTCAGCCTGAGATAAGGTCGATTATCGAACGCAGTGGGAAGTGAAAATTTCATCTTCTGAAGCTTCCCAGCAAAGCTATGGCATAATGCAGAAAACGCGTTTTCAGCCTGAGATAAGGTGGGTTCCGGAACGCCAAACATAAAAATGTTGATAACTTAGGAAAAACCCTTCAGACAGCTTAGATTTGATCTGCAACTACTAGAAAGACCATTTCTGCTATAGTGGGAGGTGAAAATTTCATGTTCTGAAGTTTTATGCAAAGTTATGGCACAATGTGTGAAACACGTTTTCAGCCTGAGATAAGGTCGATTCCGTAACGGTAAACATAAAAATGTTGATAACTTTGTAAAAACACTTCAGCAGCTTAGATTTGATGTGCAACTGCTAGAAAGACCCTTTCTACTATAGTTGGAGGTTAAAATTTCATGTTCTGAAGCTTCCCTGCAAAGTTATGGCACAAAGCAGGAAACGCATTTTCAGCCTGAGATAAGGTGGGTTCCGGAACGCCAAATATAAAAATGTTGATAACTTTGGAAAAACACTTCAGACAGCTTAGATTTGATGTGCAACTACTAGAAAAACCATTTCTGACAGTGTGGGATCTGAAAAATTCATGTTCTGAAGATTCCCTGCAAAGTTATTGAACAATGCAGAAAACGCGTTTTCAAACTGAGATAAGGTCGATTCCGGAACGCCACACATAAAAATGTTGATGACTTTGGAAAAACTCTTCAGACAGCTTAGATTTTATGTGCAACTACAAGAAATTCCCTTTCAACTATAGTGGGACGTGAAAATTTTATGTTCTGAAGCTTCCCTCCAAAGTTATGGCACAATGCAGAAAACATGTTTTCAGCCTGAGATAAGGTGGGTTCCGGAACGCCAAACATAAAAATGTTAATAACTTTGACAAAACACTTCAGACAGCTTAGATTTGATGTGCATCTACTAGAAAGACCCTTTCTGCTATCGTGGGATGTGAAAATTTCATGTTCTGAAGCTTCCCTGTAAAGTTATGGCACAATGCGTAAAACGTGTTTTCAGCCTGAGATAAGGTGGGTTTCGGTACGCCAAACATAAAAATGTTGATAACTTTGGAAAAACACTTCAGACAGCTTAGATTTGATGTGCAACTACTAGAAAGACCCTTTCTCCTATAGTGGGAGGTTAAAATTTCATGTTCTGAAGCTTCCCTGCAAAGTTATGGCACCAAGCAGGAAACGCATTTTCAGCCTGAGATAAGGTGGGTTCCGGAACGCCAAACATAAAAATGTTGATAACTTAGGAAAAACACTTCAGACAGCTTAGATTTGTTGTGCAACTACTAGAAAAAAACATTTCTGCTAGTGTGGGATCTGAAAAATTCATGTTTTGAATCTTCTCTGCAAACTTATTGAACAATGCAGAAAACGCATTTTCAGCCTGAGATAAGGCGGGTTCCGGAACGGCAAACACAAAAATGTTGATAACTTTGGAAAAACACTTCAGACAGCTTAGATTTGATGTGCAACGACAAGAAAGACCCTTTCTGCTATAGTGGGAGGTGAAAATTTCATGTTTTGAAACTTCCTTGCAATGTTATGGCACAATGCAGAAAACACATTTTCAGCCTGAGACCAGGTGGGTTCCGAAACGCAAACTATAAAAACGTTGATAACTTTGGGAAAAAACTCCAGACAGCTTAGATTTGATGTGCAACTACTGGAAAGACCCTTTCTGCTTTTGTGGGAGGTTAAAATTTCATGTTCTGAAGCTTCCCTGCAAAGTTATCGCACAACGCGTTTTCAGCCTGAGATAAGGTCGATTATCGAACGCAGTGGGAAGTGAAAATTTCATCTTCTGAAGCTTCCCAGCAAAGCTATGGCATAATGCAGAAAACGCGTTTTCAGCCTGAGATAAGGTGGGTTCCGGAACGCCAAACATAAAAATGTTGATAACTTAGGAAAAACACTTCAGACAGCTTAGATTTGTTGTGCAACTACTAGAAAAAAACATTTCTGCTAGTGTGGGATCTGAAAAATTCATGTTTTGAATCTTCTCTGCAAACTTATTGAACAATGCAGAAAACGCATTTTCAGCCTGAGATAAGGCGGGTTCCGGAACGGCAAACACAAAAATGTTGATAACTTTGGAAAAACACTTCAGACAGCTTAGATTTGATGTGCAACAAATAGAATAACCCTTTCTGATTAGTGGGAGGTGAAAATTTCATGTTCTGAAGCTTCCCTGCAAAGTTCTTGCACAATGCAGAAAACGCGTTTTCAGCCTGATGTAAGGTGGGTTCCGGAACGCCAAACATAAAAATGTTGATAATTTTGGAAAAACACTTCAGACAGCTTAGATTTGATGTGCAACTACTAGAAAGACCCTTTCTGCTATAGTGGGAGGTGAAAATTTCATGTTCTGAAGCGTCCCTGCAAAGTTATGGCACAATGCGTAAAACGTGATTTCAGCCTGAGATAAGGTCGATTCCGGAACGCCAAACGTAAAAATGTTGATAACTTTGGAACAACACTTCAGACAGCTTAGATTTGATGTGCAACTACTAGAAAGACCCTTTCTGCTATAGTGGGAGGTGGAAATTTCATTTTCTGAAGCTTCCCTCCATAGTTATGGCACAATGCGTAAAACGCGTTTTCAGCCTGAGATAAGGTCGATTCCGGAACACCAAACATAAAAATGTTGATAACTTTCGCAAAACACTTCGGACAGCTTAGATCTGATGTGCAACTACTAGAAAAACCCTTTCTGCGATAGGGGGGAGGTGAAAATTTCATTTTCTGAAGCTTCCCTGCAAAGTTATGGCACAAAGCGTAAAAAGCGTTTTCAGTCTAAGATAAGGTCGATTCCGGAACGCCAAACATAAAAATGTTGATAACTTTGGAAAATCACTTCAAACAGCTTAGATTTGATGTGCAACTACTAGAAAGACCCTTTCTGCTATAGTGGGAGGTGAAAATTTCATTTTCTGAAGCTTCCCTGCAAAGATATGGCACAATGCAGAAAACGCGTTTTCAGCCTGAGATAAGGCGGGTTCCGGAACGCCAAACATAAAAATGTTGATAACTTTGGAAAAACACTTCAGACAGCTTCGATTTGATGTGCAACTACAAGAAAGACCCTTTCTGCGATAGTGGGAGGTGAACATTTCATGTTCTGAAGCGTCCCTGCAAAGTTATGGCACAATGCGTAAAACGTGTTTTCAGCCTGAGATAAGGTCGATTCCGGAACGCCAAACGTAAAAATGTTGATAACTTTGGAACAACACTTCAGACAGCTTAGATTTGATGTGCAACTACTAGAAAGACCCTTTCTGCTATAGTGGGAGGTGGAAATTTCATTTTCTGAAGCTTCCCTCCAAAGTTATGGCACAATGCGTAAAACGCGTTTTCAGCCTGAGATAAGGTCGATTCTGGAACGCCAAACATAAAAATGTTGATAACTTTGGAAAAACTATTCAGACAGCTTAGATTTGATGTGCAACTACTAGAAAAACCCTTTCTGCTATAGTGGGAGGTGAACATTTCATGTTCTGAAGCTTCCCTGCAAAGATATGGCACAATGCAGAAAACGCGTTTTCAGCCTGAGATAAGGTGGGTTCCGGAACGCCAAACATAGAAATGTTGATAACTTTGGAATAACACTTCAGACAGCTTCGATTTGATGTGCAACTACGAGAAAGACCCATTCTGCTATAGTCGGAGGTCGAAAATTCATGTTCTGAAGCTTCCCTGGAAAGTCATGGGACAATGCAGAAAACGATTTTTCATCCTGAGATAAGGTCGATTCCGGAACACCAAACATAAAAATGTTGATAACTTTCGAAAAACACTTCGGACAGCTTAGATTTGATGTGCAACTACTAGAAAGACCCTTTCTGCTATAGTGGGAGGTGGAAATTTCATTTTCTGAAGCTTCCCTCCAAAGTTATGGCACAATGCGTAAAACGCGTTTTCAGCCTGAGATAAGGTCGATTCTGGAACGCCAAACATAAAAATGTTGATAACTTTGGAAAAACTATTCAGACAGCTTAGATTTGATGTGCAACTACTAGAAAAACCCTTTCTGCTATAGTGGGAGGTGAACATTTCATGTTCTGAAGCTTCCCTGCAAAGATATGGCACAATGCAGAAAACGCGTTTTCAGCCTGAGATAAGGTGGGTTCCGGAACGCCAAACATAGAAATGTTGATAACTTTGGAATAACACTTCAGACAGCTTCGATTTGATGTGCAACTACGAGAAAGACCCATTCTGCTATAGTCGGAGGTCGAAAATTCATGTTCTGAAGCTTCCCTGGAAAGTCATGGGACAATGCAGAAAACGATTTTTCATCCTGAGATAAGGTCGATTCCGGAACACCAAACATAAAAATGTTGATAACTTTCGAAAAACACTTCGGACAGCTTAGATCTGATGTGCAACTACTAGAAAGACCCTTTCTGCTATAGTGGGAGGTGAAAATTTCATGTTCTGAGGCTTTCCTGCAAAGTTATGGCAAATTGCGTAAAACGCGTTTTGAGCCTGAGACAAGGTTGTTTCTGGAACGCCAAACATAAAAATGGTGATAACTTTGGAAAAACACTTCAGACAGCTTAGATTTGATGTGCAACTACTAGAAATACCCTTTCTGCTCTAGTGGGAGGTGAAAATTTCATGTTCTAAAGCTTCCCTGCAAAGTTATGGCACAATGCAGAAAACGCGTTTTAAGCGTGAGATAAGGAGAGTTCCGGAACGCCAAACATAAAAATGTTGATAACTTTGGAACAACACATCAGACAGCTTAGATTTGATGTGCAACTACTAGAAAGACCATTTCTGCTATAGTGGGAGGTGAAAATTTCATGTTCTGAAGCTTCCCTGCAAAGTTATGGCACAATTCACAAAGCGCGTTTTCGGCCTGAGATAAGGTCGATTCAGGAACACCAAACAAAAAAATGTTGAAAACTTTCGAAAAACACTTCAGACAGCTTAGATTTGATGTACAACTACTGGAAAGACCCTTTCTGCTACGGTGGGAGGTGAAAATATCATGTTCTGAAGCTTGCCTGCAAAGTTATGGCACAATGCGTAAAACGCGTTTTCAGCCTGAGATGAGGTTGATTTCAGAACGCCAAACATAAATATGTTGATAACTCAGGAAAAACTCAACAGACAGCATAGATTTGATGTGCAACTACTAGAAATACCCTTTCTGATATAGTGGGATGTGAAAATATCATGTTCTGAAGCTTCCGAGCAAAGTTATGGCACAATGCAGAAAACACGTTTTCAGCCTGAGATAAGGTGGGTTCCAGAACGCCAAACATAAAAATGTAGATAACTTTGGAAAAACACTTCAGACAGCTTAGATTTGATGTGCAACTACTAGAAAGCCACTTTCTGCTATAGTGGGAGGTGAAAATTTCATGTTCTGAAGCTTCCCTGCAAAGTTATGGCACAATGCAGAAAACGCGTTTTCAGCCTGAGATTAGGTGGGTTCCAGAACGCCAAACATAAAAATGTTGATAACTTTGGAAAAACACTTCAGACAGCTTAGATTTGATGTGCAACTACTAGAAAGACCCTTTTTGCTATAGTGGGAGGTGAAAATTTCATGTTCTGAGGCTTTCCTGCAAAGTTATGGCACAATGCAGAAAACGCGTTTTCAGCCTGAGATAAGGTTGATTCCGGAACACCAAACATTAAAGTGTTGATAACTTTGGAAAAACAATTCAAACAGCTTCGATTTGATGTGCAACTACTAGAAAGACCCTTTCTGCTATCGTGGGAGGTGAAAATTTCATGTTCTGAAGCTTCCCTGCAAAATTATGTCACAATGCAGAAAACGCGTTTTCAGCCTCACATAAGGTCGATTCCGGAACGCCAAACATAAAAATGTTGATAACTTTCGAAAAACACTTCAGACAGCTTAGATTTTATGTGCAACTACTAGAAAGACCCTTTCTGCTATAGTGGGACGTGAAAATTTCATGTTCTGAAGCTTCCCTGCAAAGTTATGGCACAATGCCGAAAACGCGTTTTCAGCCTGAGATAAGGTGGGTTCCGGAACGCCAAACATAAAAATGTTGATAACTTTGGAAAAACACTTCAGACAGCTTAGATTTGATGTGCAACTACTAGAAAGACCCTTTCTGCTATAGTGGGAGGTGAACATTTCATGTTCTGAAGCTTCCCTGCAAAGTTGTGGCACATTGCAGAAAACGCGTTTTCAGCTTCAGATAAGGTGGATTCCGGAACGCCAAACATAAAAATGTTGATAACTTTGGAATAACACTTCAGACAGCTTAGATTTGATGTGCACCTACGAGAAAGACCCTTTCTGCTATAGTGGGAGGTGAACATTTCATGTTCTGAAGCTTCCCTGCAAAGTTATGGCACTTTGCAGAAAACGTGTTTTCAGCTTCAGATAAGGTGGATTCCGGAACGCCAAACATAAAAATGTTGATAACTTTCGAAAAACACTTCAGACAGCTTAGATTTGATGTGCAACTACTTGAAAGACCCTTTCTGCTATAGTGGGACGTGAAAATTTCATGTTCTGAAGCTTCCCTGCAAAGTTATGGCACAATGCAGAAAACGCGTTTTCAGCCTGAGATAAGGTGGGTTCCGGAACGCCAAACATAAAAATGTTGATAACTTTGGAAAAACACTTCAGACAGCTTAGATTTGATGTGCACCTACGAGAAAGACTGCTGTAGTGGGAGGTGAACATTTCATGTTCTGAAGCTTCCCTGCAAAGTTATGGCACAATGCAGAAAACGCGTTTTCAGCTTGAGATAAGGTCGATTCCGGTACGCGAAACATAAAAATGTTGTTAACTTTCGAAAAACACTTCAGACAGCTTAGATTTCATGTGCAACTACTAGAAAGACCCTTTCTGCTGTAGTGGGAGGTGAACATTTCATGTTCTGAAGCTTCCCTGCAACGTTATGGCACAATGCAGAAAACGCGTTTTCAGCTTGAGATAAGGTCGATTCCGGTACGCGAAACATAAAAATGTTGATAACTTTCGAAAAACACTTCAGACAGCTTAGATTTGATGTGCAACTACTAGAAAGACCCTTTCTGCTATATTGGAACGGGAAAATTTCATGTTCTGAAGCTTCCCTGCGAAGTTATGGGACAATGCAGAAAACGATTTTTCATCCTGAGATAAGGTCGATTCCGGAACGCCAAACATGAAAATGTTGATAACTTTCGAAAAACACTTCAGACAGCTTAGATTTTATGTGCAACTACTAGAAAGACCCTTTCTGCTATAGTGGGACGTGAAAATTTCATGTTCTGAAGCTTCCCTGCAAAGTTATGGCACAATGCCGAAAACGCGTTTTCAGCCTGAGATAAGGTCGATTCCGGTACGCGAAACATAAAAATGTTGATAACTTTCGAAAAACACTTCAGACAGCTTAGATTTGATGTGCAACTACTAGAAAGACCCTTTCTGCTATATTGGAACGGGAAAATTTCATGTTCTGAAGCTTCCCTGCGAAGTTATGGGACAATGCAGAAAACGATTTTTCATCCTGAGATAAGGTCGATTCCGGAACGCCAAACATGAAAATGTTGATAACTTTCGAAAAACACTTCAGACAGCTTAGATTTTATGTGCAACTACTAGAAAGACCCTTTCTGCTATAGTGGGACGTGAAAATTTCATGTTCTGAAGCTTCCCTGCAAAGTTATGGCACAATGCCGAAAACGCGTTTTCAGCCTGAGATAAGGTGGGTTCCGGAACGCCAAACATAAAAATGTTGATAACTTTGGAAAAACACTTCAGACAGCTTAGATTTGATGTGCACCTACGAGAAAGACCCTTTCTGCTGTAGTGGGAGGTGTACATTTCATGTTCTGAAGCTTCCCTGCAAAGTTATGGCACAATGCAGAAAACGCGTTTTCAGCTTGAGATAAAGTCGATTCCGGTACGCGAAACATAAAAATGTTGATAACTTTCGAAAAACACTTCAGACAGCTTAGATTTGATGTGCAACTACTAGAAAGACCCTTTCTGCTATATTGGAACGGGAAAATTTCATGTTCTGAAGCTTCCCTGCGAAGTTATGGGACAATGCAGAAAACGATTTTTCATCCTGAGATAAGGTCGATTCCGGAACGCCAAACATGAAAATGTTGATAACTTTCGAAAAACACTTCAGACAGCTTAGATTTTATGTGCAACTACTAGAAAGACCCTTTCTGCTATAGTGGGACGTGAAAATTTCATGTTCTGAAGCTTCCCTGCAAAGTTATGGCACAATGCCGAAAACGCGTTTTCAGCCTGAGATAAGGTGGGTTTCGGAACGCCAAACATAAAAATGTTGATAACTTTCGAAAAACACTTCAGACAGCTTAGATTTGATGTGCACCTACGAGAAAGACCCTTTCTGCTATAGTGGGAGGTGAACATTTCATGTTCTGAAGCTTCCCTGCAAAGTTATGGCACATTGCAGAAAACGTGTTTTCAGCTTCAGATAAGGTGGATTCTGGAACGCCAAACATAAAAATGTTGATAACTTTCGAAAAACACTTCAGACAGCTTAGATTAGATGTGCAACTACGAGAAAGACCCTTTCTGCTATAGTGGGAGGTGAAAATTTCATGTTCTGAATCTTCCTTGCAAAGTTATGGCACAATGCAGAAAATGCGTTTTCAGCCTGAGATAAGGTTAATTCCGGAACGCCAAAAATAAAAATGTTGATAACTTTGGAAAAACACTTCAGACAGCTTAGATTTGATGTGCAAATACTAGAAAGACCCTTTCTGCTATAGTGGGACGTGAAAATTTCATTTTCTGAAGCTTCCATGCAAAGTTATGGCACAATGCGTAAAACGCGTTTTCTGCCTGAGATAAGGTCGATACCGGAACGCCAAACATAAAAATGTTGATAACTTTCGGAAAACACTTCAGACATCTTAGATTTGATCTGCAACTACTAGAAAGACCCTTTCTGCTATAGTGGGAGGTGAACATTTCATGTTCTGAAGCCTCCCTGCAAAGTTATGGCACAATGCAGAAAACGCGTTTTCAGCCTGAGATAATGTCGATTCTGGAACGCCAAACGTAAAAATGTTGATAACTTTGGAAAAACATTCCAGACAGCTTATATATGATGTGCAACTACTAGAAAGACCCTTTCTGCTGAAGTGGGAGGTGAAAAATTCATGTTCTGAAGATTCCCTGCAAAGTTATGGCACAATGCAGGAAACGCGTTTTCAGCCTGAGATAAGGTCGATTCAGGAACACCAAACATAAAAATGTTGAAAACTTTCAAAAAACACTTCAGACAGCTTAGATTTGATGTGCAAATACTAGAAAGACCCTTTCTGCTATAGTGGGACGTGAAAATGTCATGTTCTGAAGCTTCCCTGCAAAGTTATGGGACAATGCAGAAAACGATTTTTCATCCTGAGATAAGGTCGATTCCGGAACGCCAAACATAAAAATGTTGATAACTTTCGAAAAGCACTTCAGACAGCTTAGATTTGATCTGCAACTACTAGAAAGACCATTTTTGCTGTAGTGGGAGGTTAAATTTTCATGTTCGGAAGCTTCCATGCAAAGTTATGGCACAATGCAGACAACGCGTTTTCAGCCTGAGATAATGTCGATTCTGGAACGCCAAACGTAAAAATGTTGATAACTTTGGAAAAACATTCCAGACAGCTTAGATATGATGTGCAACTGCTAGAAAGACCCTTTCTGCTGTAGTGGGAGGTGAAAATTTCATGTTCTGAAGATTCCCTGCAAAGTTATGGCACAATGCAGGAAACGCGTTTTCAGCCTGAGATAAGGTCGATTCAGGAACACCAAACATAAAAATGTTGAAAACTTTCAAAAAACACTTCAGACAGCTTAGATTTGATGTGCAAATACTAGAAAGACCCTTTCTGCTATAGTGGGACGTGAAAATGTCATGTTCTGAAGCTTCCCTGCAAAGTTATGGCACAATGCCGAAAACGCGTTTTCAGCCTGAGATAAGGTGGGTTCCGGAACGCCAAACATAAAAATGTTGATAATTGTGGAAAAACACTTCACACAGCTTAGATTTGATGTGCAACTACTAGAAAGACCCTTTCTGCTATAGTGGGAGGTGAACATTTCATGTTCTGAAGCTTCCCTGCAAAGTTATTCCACAATGCAGAAAACGCGTTTTAAGCTTGAGATAATGTGGGTTCCGGAACGCCAAACATAAAAATGTTGATAACTTTGGAACAACACTTCACACAGCTTAGATTTGATGTGCAACTACTAGAAAGACCCTTTCTGCTATAGTGGGAGGTGAACATTTCATGTTCTGAAGCTTCCCTGCAAAGTTATTCCACAATGCAGAAAACGCGTTTTAAGCTTGAGATAATGTGGGTTCCGGAACGCCAAACATAAAAATGTTGATAACTTTGGAACAACACTTCAGACAGCTTAGATTTGAAGTGCAACTACTAGAAAGACCCTTTCTGCTATAGTGGGACGTGAAAATTTCATGTTCTGAAGCTTCCCTGCAAAGTTATGGCACAATGCAGAAAACCTCTTTTCAGCCTGAGATAAGGTGGGTTCCGGAACGCCAAATATAAAAATGTTGATAACTTTGGAAAAACACATCAGACAGCTTAGATTTGATGTGCAACTACTAGAAAGACCCTTTCTGGTGTAGTGGGAGGTGAAAATTTCATGTTCTGAAGCTTCGCTGCAAAGTTATGGCACAATGCAGAAAACGCGTTTTCAGCTTGTGATAATGTGGGTTCCGGAACGCCAAACATAAAAATGTTGATAACTTTCGAAAAACACTTCAGACAGCTTACATTTGATGTGCAACTACGAGAAAGACCCTTTCTGCTATAGTGGGAGGTGAACATTTCATGTTCTGAAGCTTCCCTGCAAAGTTATGGCACAATGCGTAAAACGCGTTTTCAGCCTGAGATAAGGTCGATTCCGGAACGCCAAACATAAAAATGTTGATAACTTTGGAAAAACATATCAGACAGCTTAGATTTGATCTGCAACTACTAGAAAGACCATTTCTGCTATAGTGGGAGGTTAAATTTTCATGTTCGGAAGCTTCCATGCAAAGTTATGGCACAATGCAGACAACGCGTTTTCAGCCTGAGATAATGTCGATTCTGGAACGCCAAACGTAAAAATGTTGATAACTTTGGAAAAACATTCCAGACACCTTATATATGATGTGCAACTACTAGAAAGACCCTTTCTGCTGAAGTGGGAGGTGAAAAATTCATGTTCTGAAGATTCCCTGCAAAGTTATGGCACAATGCAGGAAACGCGTTTTCAGCCTGAGATAAAGTCGATTCAGGAACACCAAACATAAAAATGTTGAAAACTTTCAAAAAACACTTCAGACAGCTTAGATTTGATGTCCAAATACTAGAAAGACCCTTTCTGCTATAGTGGGACGTGAAAATGTCATGTTCTGAAGCTTCCCTGCAAAGTTATGGCACAATGCCGAAAACGCGTTTTCAGCCTGAGATAAGGTGGGTTCCGGAACGCCAAACATAAAAATGTTGATAATTGTGGAAAAACACTTCACACAGCTTAGATTTGATGTGCAACTACTAGAAAGACCCTTTCTGCTATAGTGGGAGGTGAACATTTCATGTTCTGAAGCTTCCCTGCAAAGTTATTCCACAATGCAGAAAACGCGTTTTAAGCTTGAGATAATGTGGGTTCCGGAACGCCAAACATAAAAATGTTGATAACTTTGGAACAACACTTCAGACAGCTTAGATTTAATGTGCAACTACTAGAAATACCCTTTCTGCTATAGTGGGAGGTGAAAATTTCATTTTCTGAAGCTTCCCTGCAAAGTTATGGCACAATGCGTAAAACACGTTTTCAGCCTGAGATAAGGTCGATTCCGGAACGCCAAACATAAAAATGTTGATAACTTTGGAAAAACACTTCAGACAGCTTAGATTTGATGTGCAACTACTAGAAAGACCCTTTCTGCTATAGTGGGAGGTGAAAATTTCATGTTCTGAAGCTTCCCTGCAAAGTTATGGCACAATGCAGAAAATACCTTTTCAGCCTGAGATAAGGTTGATTCCCGAACGCCAAACATGAAAATGTTCATAACTTTGGAAAAACACTTCAGACAGCTTACATTTGATGTGCAACTACTAGAAAGACCCTTTCTGCTATAGTGGGAGGTGAACATTTCATGTTCTGAAGCTTCGCTGCGAAGTTATGGCACAATGCGTAAAACGCGTTTTCAGCCTAGGTTAAGGTCGATTCCGGAACGCCAAACATAAAAATGTTGATAACTTTGGAAAAACACATCAGACAGCTTAGATTTGATCTGCAACTACTAGAAAGACCATTTCTGCTATAGTGGGAGGTTAAATTTTCATGTTCGGAAGCTTCTATGCAAAGTTATGGCACAATGCAGACAACGCGTTTTCAGCCTGAGATAATGTCGATTCTGGAACGCCAAACGTAAAAATGTTGATAACTTTGGAAAAACATTCCAGACAGCTTAGATATGATGTGCAACTACTAGAAAGACCCTTTCTGCTGTAGTGGGAGGTGAACATTTCATGTTCTGAAGCTTCCCTGCAAAGTTATGGCACAATGCGTAAAACGCGTTTTCAGACTGAGATAAGGTCGATTCCGGAACGCCAAACATAAAAATGTTGATAACTTTGGATAAACACTTCAGACAGCTTAGATTTGATGTGCAACTACTAGAAAGACCCTTTCTGCTATAGTGGGAGGTGAACATTTCATGCACTGAAGCTTCCCTGCAAAGTTATGTGACAATGCAGAAAACCTGTTTTCAGCCTGAGATAAGGTGGGTTCACGAACGCCAAACATAAAAATGTTGATAACCTTGGAAAAACACTTCAGACAGCTTAGATTTGATGTGCAACTACGAGAAAGACTCTTTCGGCTATTGTGGGAGGTGAAAATTTCATGTCTTGAAGCTTCCCTGCGAAGTTATGCCACAATGCAGAAAACGCTTGTTCAGCCTGAGATAAGGTGGGTTCCGGAACGCCAAGCGTAAAAATGTTGATAACTTTGGTTCAACACTTCAGACAGCTTAGATTTGATGTGCAACTACTAGAAAGACCCTTTCTGCTATAGTGGGAGGTCAAAATTTCATTTTCTGAAGCTTCCCTCCAAAGTTATGGCACAATGCGTAAAACGCGTTTTCAGCCTGACATAAGGTCGATTCCAGAACGCCAAACATAAAAGTTTTGATAACTTTGGAAAAACAGATCAGACAGCTTAGAGTTGATCTGCAACTACTAGAATGACCCTTTCTGCTATAGTGGGAGGTGAAAATGTTGTGTCCAGAAGCTTGCCTGCAAAGTTATGGCACAATGCAGAAAACGCGTGTTCAGCCTGAGATAAGGTGGGTTCCGGAACGCCAAACATAAAAATGTTGATAACTTTGGAAAAACACTTCAGACAGCTTAGATTTGATGTGCAACTACTAGAAAGACCCTTTCTGCTATAGCGGGACGTGAAAATTTCATCTTCTGAAGATTCCCTGCAAAGTTATGGCACAATGCAGAAAACCTGTTTTCAGCCTGAGATAAGGTGGGTTCCGGAACACCAAACATAAAAATGTTGAAAACTTTGGAAAAACACTTCAGACAGCTTGGATATGATGTGCAACTACTAGAAAGACCCTTTCTGCTATAGTGGGAGGTGAAGTTTTCATGTTCTGAAGCTTCCCTGCAAAGTTATGGGACAATGCAGAAAACGATTTTTCATCCTGAGATAAGGTCGATTCCGTAACGGCAAACATAAAAATGTTGATAACTTTCGAAAAACATTTCAGACAGCTTAGATTTGATGTGCAACTACTAGAAAGACCCTTTCTGCTATTGTGGGAGGTGAAAATTTCATTTTCTGAAGCTTCCCTGCAAAGTTATGGCACAATGCAGAAAAACGCGTTTTCAGCCTGAGATAAGTTAGATTCCGGAACGCCAAACATAAAAATGTTGATAACTTTGGAAAAACACATCAGACAGCTTAGATTTGATGTGCAACTACTAGAAAGACCATTTCTGCTATAGTGGGAGGTGAAAATGTCATGTTCTGAACCTTCCCTCCAAAGTTATGGCACAATGCAGACAACGCGTTTTCGGCCTGAGATAAGGTCGATTCAGGAACACCAAACATAAAAATGCTGAAAACTTTGGAAAAACACTTCAGACAGCTTAGATTTGATATGCAACTACTAGAAAGACCCTTTCTGCTTTAGTGGAAGGTGAAAATTTCATGTTCTGAAGCTTCCCTGCAAAGTTATGGCACAATGCAGAAAACGCGTGTTCAGCCTGAGATAAGGTGGGTTCCGGAACACCAAACATAAAAATGTTGATAACTTTGGAAAAACATTTCAGACAGCATAGATTTGATGTGCAACTTCTAGAAGGACCCTTTCTGCTATAGTGCGAGGTGAAAATGTCATGTTCTGAAGCTTCCCTGCAAAGTTATGGCACAATGCGTAATACGCGTTTTCAGCCTGAGATAAGGTCGATTCCGCAACGCAAAACATGAAAATGTTGATAACTTTGGAAAAACACATCAGACAGCTTAGATTTGATGTGCAACTACTAGAAAGATCCTTTCTGCGATAGTGGGACGTGAAAATTTCATGTTCGGTAGCATCCATGCAAAGTTATGGCACAATGCAGAAAACGCGTTTTCAGCCAGAGATAAGGTCGATTCCGGAACGCCAAACATAAAAATGTTGATAACTTTGGAAAAACATATCAGACAGCTTAGATTTGATCTGCAACTACTAGAAAGACCATTTCTGCTATAGTGTGAGGTTAAATTTTCATGTTCGGAAGCTTCCATGCAAAGTTATGGCACAATGCAGACAACGCGTTTTCAGCCTGAGATAATGTCGATTCTGGAACGCCAAACGTAAAAATGTTGATAACTTTGGAAAAACATTCCAGACAGCTTATATATGATGTGCAACTACAAGAAAGACCCTTTCTGCTGAAGTGGGAGGTGAAAAATTCATGTTCTGAAGATTCCCTGCAAAGTTATGGCACAATGCAGAAAACGCGTTTTCAGCTTGAGATAAGGTGGGTTCCGGAACGCCAAACATAAAAATGTTGATAACTTTCGAAAAACACTTCAGACAACTTAGATTTGATGTGTAAATACTAGAAAGACCCTTTCTGCTATAGTGGGACGTGAAAATATCATGTTCTGAATCTTCCCTGCAAAGTTATGGGACAATGCAGAAAACGCATTTTCATCCTGAGATAAGGTCGATTCCGGAACGCCAAACATAAAAATATTGATAACTTTCGAAAAACACTTCAGACAGCTTAGATTTGATGTGCAACTACTAGAAAGACCCTTTCTGCTATAGTGGGACGTGAAAATTTCATGTTCTGAAGCTTCCCTGCAAAGTTATGTCACAATGCAGAAAACCTGTTTTCAGCCTGAGATAATGTGGGTTCAGGAACGCCAAACATAAAAATGTTGATAACGTGGGAAAAACACTTCAGACAGCTTAGATTTGATGTGCAACTACTAGAAAGACCCTTTCTGCTATAGTGGGAGGTGAAAATTTCATTTTCTGAAGCTTCCCTGCAAAGTTATGGCACAATGCGTAAAACGCGTTTTCAGCCTGAGATAAGGTCGATTCCGGAACGCCAGACATAAAAATGTTCATAACTTTGGAAAAACACTTCAGACTGCTTAGATGTGATGTGCAACTGCTAGAAAGACCCTTTTGGCTATTGTGGGAGGTAAAAATTTCATGTCCTGAAGCTTCCCTCCAAAGTTATGGCACAATGCAGAAAACGCGTGTTCAGCCTGAGATAAGGTGGGTTCCGGAATGCCAAACGTAAAAATGTTGCTAACTTTCGAAAAACACTTCAGACAGCTTAGATTTGATGTGCAACTACTAGAAAGACCCTTTTTGCTATAGTGGAACGTGAAAATTTCATGTTCTGAAGCTTCGCTGCAAAGTTATGGCACAATGCAGAAAACGCGTTTTCAGCTTGAGATAAGGTGGGTTCCGGAACGCCAAACATAAAAATGTTGATAACTTTCGAAAAACACTTCAGACAACTTAGATTTGATGTGCAACTACTAGAAAGACCCTTTCTGCTATAGTGGGACATGAAAATTTCATGTTCTGAAGCTTCCCTGCAAAGTTATGTCACAATGCAGAAAACCTGCTTTCTGCCTGAGATAATGTGGGTTCAGGAACGCCAAACATAAAAATGTTGTTAACGTTGGAAAAACACTTCAGACAGCTTAGGTTTGATGTGCAACTACTAGAAAGACCCTTTGTGGTATAGTGGGAGGTGAAAATATCATGTTCTGAAGCTTCCCTGCAAAGTTATGGCACAATGCAGAAAACGCCTTTTCAGTCTGAGATAAGGGTGATTCCGGAACGCCAAACATAAAAATGTTCATAACTTTGGAAAAACACTTCAGACAGCTTAGATGTGATGTGCAACTACTAGAAAGACCCTTTTGGCTATTGTGGGAGGTGAAAATTTCATGTCCTGAAGCTTCCCTCCAAAGTTATGGCACAATGCAGAAAACGCGTGTTCAGCCTGAGATAAGGTGGGTTCCGGAACGCCAAACGTAAAAATGTTGATAACTTTGGAAAAACACTTCAGACAGCTTAGATTTGATGAGCAACTACTAGAAAGACCCTTTCTGCGATAGTGGGACGTGAACATTTCATGTTTTGAAGCTTCCCTGAAAAGTTATGGCACAATACAGAAAACGCGTTTTCAGCCTGAGATAAGGTTGATTCCGGAACGCCAAACATAAAAATGTTGATAACTTTCGAAAAACACTTCAGACAACTTAGATTTGATGTGCAAATACTAGAAAGACCCTTTCTGCTATAGTGGGACGTGAAAATATCATGTTCTGAATCTTCCCTGCAAAGTTATGGGACAATGCAGAAAACGCATTTTCATCCTGAGATAAGGTCGATTCCGGAACGCCAAACATAAAAATATTGATAACTTTCGAAAAACACTTCAGACAGCTTAGATTTGATGTGCAACTACTAGAAAGACCCTTTCTGCTATAGTGGGACATGAAAATTTCATGTTCTGAAGCTTCCCTGCAAAGTTATGTCACAATGCAGAAAACCTGTTTTCTGCCTGAGATAATGTGGGTTCAGGAACGCCAAACATAAAAATGTTGATAACGTTGGAAAAACACTTCAGACAGCTTAGGTTTGATGTGCAACTACTAGAAAAACCCTTTGTGGTATAGTGGGAGGTGAAAATATCATGTTCTGAAGCTTCCCTGCAAAGTTATGGCACAATGCAGAAAACGCCTTTTCAGTCTGAGATAAGGGTGATTCCGGAACGCCAAACATAAAAATGTTCATAACTTTGGAAAAACACTTCAGACAGCTTAGATTTGATGAGCAACTACTAGAAAGACCCTTTCTGCGATAGTGGGACGTGAACATTTCATGTTCTGAAGCTTCCCTGAGAAGTTATGGCACAATACAGAAAACGCGTTTTCAGCCTGAGATAAGGTTGATTCCGGAACGCCAAACATAAAAATGTTGATAACTTTGGAAAAACTCTTCAGACAGCTTAGATTTGATTGGCAACTACTAGAAAGACCCTTTCTGCTATAGTGGGAGGTGAACATTTCATGTTCTGAAGCTTCCCTGCAAAGTTATTGCACAATGCGTAAAACGCGTTTTCAGCCTGAGATAAGGTTGATTCTGGAACGCCAAACATAAAAATGTTCATAACTTTGGAAAAACACTTCAGACAGCTTACATTTGATGTGCAACTACTAGAAAGACCCTTTCTGCTATAGTGGGAGGTGAACATTTCATGTTCTGAACTTTCCCTGCAAAGTTATGGCAGAATGCGTAAAACGTGTTTTCAGCCTGAGATAAGGTGGGTTCCGGAACGCCAAACATAAAAATGTTGATAACTTTCGAAAAACACTTCAGACAGCTTAGATTTGATGTGCAACTACTAGAAAGACCCTTTCTGCTATAGTGGAACGTGAAAATTTCATGTTCTGAAGCTTCCCTGCAAAGTTATTTCACAATGTGTAAAACGCGTTTTCAGACAAAGACAAGGTCGATTCCGAAACGCCAAACATAAAAATGTTGATAACTTTCAAAAAACACTTCAGACAGCTTAGATTTGATGTGCAACTAAAAGAAAGACCCTTTCGGCTACTGTGGGAGGTGAAAATTTCATGTCCTGAAGCTTCCCTGCAAAGTTATGGCACAATGCAGAAAACGCGTGTTCAGCCTGAAATAAGGTGGGTTCCGGGACGCCAAACATAAAAATGTTGATAACTTTGGAAAAACATTTCAGACAGCTTAGATTTGATGTGCAACTTCTAGAAAGACCCTTTCTGCTATAGTGGGAGGTGAAAATGTCATGTTCTGAAGCTTCCCTGAGAAGTTATGGCACAATACAGAAAACGCGTTTTCAGCCTGAGACACGGTGGGTTCCGGAACGCCAACCGTAAAAATGTTGATAACTTTGGAAAAACACATCAGACAGTTTAGATTTGATGTGCAAGGACTAGAAATACCCTCTCTGGTGTAGTGGGAGGTGCAAATTTCATGTTCTGAAGCTTCCCTGCAAAGTTATGGCACAATGCAGAAAACGCCTTTTCAGCCTGAGATAAGGTTGATTCCGGAACGCCAAACATAAAAATGTTCATAACTTTGGAAAAACACTTCAGACAGCTTATATTTGATGTGCAACTACTAGAAAGACCCTTTCTGCTATAGTGGGAGGTGAACAATTCATGTTCTGAAGCTTCCCTGAGAAGTTATGGCACAATGCAGAAAACGCCTTTTCAGCCTGAGATAAGTTCGATTCTGGAACGCCAAACATAAAAATGTTGATAACTTTCGAAAAACACTTCAGACAGCTTAGATTTGATGTGCAACTACTAGAAAGACCCTTTCTGCATTAGTGGGAGGTGAACATTTCATGTTCTGAAGCTTCCTTGCAAAGTTATGGCACAATGCAGAAAATGCGTTTTCAGCCTGAGATAAGGTTGATTCCGGAACGCCAAACATAAAAATGTTGATAACTTTGGAAAAACACTTCAGACAGCTTACATTTGATGTGCAACTACTAGAAAAACCCTTTCTGCTATAGTGGGAGGTAAAAATTTCATTTTCTGAAGCTTCCCTGCAAAGTTATGGCACAAAGCGTAAAAAGCATTTTCTGCCTGAGATAAGGTCGATTCCGGAACGCCAAACATGAAAGTGTTGATAACTTTGGAAAAACACTTCAGACATCTTAGATTTGATGTGCAACTACTAGAAGGACCCTTTCTGCAAAAGTGGGAGGTGAACATTTCATGTTCTGAAGCCTCCCTTCAAAGTTATGGCACAATGCAGAAAACGCGTTTTCAGCTTGAGATAAGGTGGGTTCCGGAACGCCAAACATAAAAATGTTGATAACTTTCGAAAAACACTTCAGACAACTTAGATCTGATGTGCAAATACTAGAAAGACCCTTTCTGCTATAGTGGGACGTGAAAATTTCATGTTCTGAAGCTTCCCTGCAAAGTTATGTCACAATGCAGAAAACCTGTTTTCAGCCTGAGATAATGTGGGTTCAGGAACGCCAAACATAAAAATGTTGATAACGTGGGAAAAACACTTCAGACAGCTTAGATTTGATGTGCAACTACTAGAAAGACCCTTTCTGCTATAGTGGGAGGTGAAAATTTCATTTTCTGAAGCTTCCCCGCAAAGTTATGGCACAATGCGTAAAACGCGTTTTCAGCCTGAGATAAGGTCGATTCCGGAACGCCAGACATAAAAATGTTCATAACTTTGGAAAAACACTTCAGACAGCTTAGATGTGATGTGCAACTACTAGAAAGACCCTTTTGGCTATTGTGGGAGGTGAAAATTTCATGTCCTGAAGCTTCCCTCCAAAGTTATGGCACAATGCAGAAAACGCGTGTTCAGCCTGAGATAAGGTGGGTTCCGGAATGCCAAACGTAAAAATGTTGATAACTTTCGAAAAACACTTCAGACAACTTAGATTTGATGTGCAAATACTAGAAAGACCCTTTCTGCTATAGTGGGACGTGAAAATATCATCTTCTGAATCTTCCCTGCAAAGTTATGGGACAATGCAGAAAACGCATTTTCATCCTGAGATAAGGTCGATTCCGGAACGCCAAACATAAAAATATTGATAACTTTCGAAAAACACTTCAGACAGCTTAGATTTGATGTGCAACTACTAGAAAGACCCTTTCTGCTATAGTGGGACGTGAAAATTTCATGTTCTGAAGCTTCCCTGCAAAGTTATGTCACAATGCAGAAAACCTGTTTTCTGCCTGAGATAATGTGGGTTCAGGAACGCCAGACAGCTTAGGTTTAATGTACAACTACTAGAAAGACCCTTTGTGGTATAGTGGGAGGTAAAAATTTCATTTTCTGAAGCTTCCCTGCAAAGTTATGGCACAAAGCGTAAAAAGCATTTTCTGCCTGAGATAAGGTCGATTCCGGAACGCCAAACATAAAAGTGTTGATAACTTTGGAAAAACACTTCAGACATCTTAGATTTGATGTGCAACTACTAGAAGGACCCTTTCTGCTATAGTGGGAGGAGAACATTTCATGTTCTGAAGCCTCCCTTCAAAGTTATGGCACAATGCAGAAAACGCGTTTTCAGCTTGAGATAAGGTGGGTTCTGGAACGCCAAACATAAAAATGTTGATAACTTTCGAAAAACACTTCAGACAACTTAGATCTGATGTGCAAATACTAGAAAGACCCTTTCTGCTATAGTGGGACGTGAAAATTTCATGTTCTGAAGCTTCCCTGCAAAGTTATGTCACAATGCAGAAAACCTGTTTTCAGCCTGAGATAATGTGGGTTCAGGAACGCCAAACATAAAAATGTTGATAACGTGGGAAAAACACTTCAGACAGCTTAGATTTGATGTGCAACTACTAGAAAGACCCTTTCTGCTATAGTGGGAGGTGAAAATTTCATTTTCTGAAGCTTCCCTGCAAAGTTATGGCACAATGCGTAAAACGCGTTTTCAGCCTGAGATAAGGTCGATTCCGGAACGCCAGACATAAAAATGTTCATAACTTTGGAAAAACACTTCAGACAGCTTAGATGTGATGTGCAACTACTAGAAAGACCCTTTTGGCTATTGTGGGAGGTGAAAATTTCATGTCCTGAAGCTTCCCTCCAAAGTTATGGCACAATGCAGAAAACGCGTGTTCAGCCTGAGATAAGGTGGGTTCCGGAATGCCAAACGTAAAAATGTTGATAACTTTCGAAAAACACTTCAGACAGCTTAGATTTGATGTGCAACTACTAGAAAGACCCTTTTTGCTATAGTGGAACGTGAAAATTTCATGTTCTGAAGCTTCCCTTCAAAGTTATGGCACAATGCAGAAAACGCGTTTTCAGCTTGAGATAAGGTGGGTTCCGGAACGCCAAGCTTAAAAATGTTGATAACTTTCGAAAAACACTTCAGACAACTTAGATTTGATGTGCAAATACTAGAAAGACCCTTTCTGCTATAGTGGGACGTGAAAATATCATGTTCTGAATCTTCCCTGCAAAGTTATGGGACAATGCAGAAAACGCATTTTCATCCTGAGATAAGGTCGATTCCGGAACGCCAAATATAAAAATATTGATAACTTTCGAAAAACACTTCAGACAGCTTAGATTTGATGTGCAACTACTAGAAAGACCCTTTCTGCTATAGTGGGACGTGAAAATTTCATGTTCTGAAGCTTCCCTGCAAAGTTATGTCACAATGCAGAAAACCTGTTTTCTGCCTGAGATAATGTGGGTTCAGGAACGCCAGAAAGCTTAGGTTTGATGTGCAACTACTAGAAAGACCCTTTGTGGTATAGTGGGAGGTAAAAATTTCATTTTCTGAAGCTTCCCTGCAAAGTTATGGCACAAAGCGTAAAAAGCATTTTCTGCCTGAGATAAGGTCGATTCCGGAACGCCAAACATAAAAGTGTTGATAACTTTGGAAAAACACTTCAGACATCTTAGATTTGATGTGCAACTACTAGAAGGACCCTTTCTGCTATAGTGGGAGGTGAACATTTCATGTTCTGAAGCCTCCCTTCAAAGTTATGGCACAATGCAGAAAACGCGTTTTCAGCTTGAGATAAGGTGGGTTCCGGAACGCCAAACATAAAAATGTTGATAACTTTCGAAAAACACTTCAGACAACTTAGATCTGATGTGCAAATACTAGAAAGACCCTTTCTGCTATAGTGGGACGTGAAAATTTCATGTTCTGAAGCTTCCCTGCAAAGTTATGTCACAATGCAGAAAACCTGTTTTCAGCCTGAGATAATGTGGGTTCAGGAACGCCAAACATAAAAATGTTGATAACGTGGGAAAAACACTTCAGACAGCTTAGATTTGATGTGCAACTACTAGAAAGACCCTTTCTGCTATAGTGGGAGGTGAAAATTTCATTTTCTGAAGCTTCCCTGCAAAGTTATGGCACAATGCGTAAAACGCGTTTTCAGCCTGAGATAAGGTCGATTCCGGAACGCCAGACATAAAAATGTTCATAACTTTGGAAAAACACTTCAGACAGCTTAGATGTGATGTGCAACTACTAGAAAGACCCTTTTGGCTATTGTGGGAGGTGAAAATTTCATGTCCTGAAGCTTCCCTCCAAAGTTATGGCACAATGCAGAAAACGCGTGTTCAGCCTGAGATAAGGTGGGTTCCGGAATGCCAAACGTAAAAATGTTGATAACTTTCGAAAAACACTTCAGACAGCTTAGATTTGATGTGCAACTACTAGAAAGACCCTTTTTGCTATAGTGGAACGTGAAAATTTCATGTTCTGAAGCTTCCCTTCAAAGTTATGGCACAATGCAGAAAACGCGTTTTCAGCTTGAGATAAGGTGGGTTCCGGAACGCCAAGCATAAAAATGTTGATAACTTTCGAAAAACACTTCAGACAACTTAGATTTGATGTGCAAATACTAGAAAGACCCTTTCTGCTATAGTGGGACGTGAAAATATCATGTTCTGAATCTTCCCTGCAAAGTTATGGGACAATGCAGAAAACGCATTTTCATCCTGAGATAAGGTCGATTCCGGAACGCCAAACATAAAAATATTGATAACTTTCGAAAAACACTTCAGACAGCTTAGATTTGATGTGCAACTACTAGAAAGACCCTTTGTGGTATAGTGGGAGGTGAAAATATCATGTTCTGAAGCTTCCCTGCAAAGTTATGGCACAATGCAGAAAACGCCTTTTCAGTCTGAGATAAGGGTGATTCCGGAACGCCAAACATAAAAATGTTGATAACTTTGGAAAAACATTTCAGACAGCTTAGATTTGATGTGCAACTTCTAGAAAGACCCCTTCTGCTATAGTGGGAGGTGAAAATGTCATGTTCTGAAGCTTCCCTGAGAAGTTATGGCACAATACAGAAAACGCGTTTTCAGCCTGAGACACGGTGGGTTCCGGAACGCCAACCGTAAAAATGTTGATAACTTTGGAAAAACACTTCAGACATCTTAGATTTGATGTGCAACTACTAGAAGGACCCTTTCTGCAAAAGTGGGAGGTGAACATTTCATGTTCTGAAGCCTCCCTTCAAAGTTATGGCACAATGCAGAAAACGCGTTTTCAGCTTGAGATAAGGTGGGTTCCGGAACGCCAAACATAAAAATGTTGATAACTTTCGAAAAACACTTCAGACAACTTAGATCTGATGTGCAAATACTAGAAAGACCCTTTCTGCTATAGTGGGACGTGAAAATTTCATGTTCTGAAGCTTCCCTGCAAAGTTATGTCACAATGCAGAAAACCTGTTTTCAGCCTGAGATAATGTGGGTTCAGGAACGCCAAACATAAAAATGTTGATAACGTGGGAAAAACACTTCAGACAGCTTAGATTTGATGTGCAACTACTAGAAAGACCCTTTCTGCTATAGTGGGAGGTGAAAATTTCATTTTCTGAAGCTTCCCCGCAAAGTTATGGCACAATGCGTAAAACGCGTTTTCAGCCTGAGATAAGGTCGATTCCGGAACGCCAGACATAAAAATGTTCATAACTTTGGAAAAACACTTCAGACAGCTTAGATGTGATGTGCAACTACTAGAAAGACCCTTTTGGCTATTGTGGGAGGTGAAAATTTCATGTCCTGAAGCTTCCCTCCAAAGTTATGGCACAATGCAGAAAACGCGTGTTCAGCCTGAGATAAGGTGGGTTCCGGAATGCCAAACGTAAAAATGTTGATAACTTTCGAAAAACACTTCAGACAACTTAGATTTGATGTGCAAATACTAGAAAGACCCTTTCTGCTATAGTGGGACGTGAAAATATCATCTTCTGAATCTTCCCTGCAAAGTTATGGGACAATGCAGAAAACGCATTTTCATCCTGAGATAAGGTCGATTCCGGAACGCCAAACATAAAAATATTGATAACTTTCGAAAAACACTTCAGACAGCTTAGATTTGATGTGCAACTACTAGAAAGACCCTTTCTGCTATAGTGGGACGTGAAAATTTCATGTTCTGAAGCTTCCCTGCAAAGTTATGTCACAATGCAGAAAACCTGTTTTCTGCCTGAGATAATGTGGGTTCAGGAACGCCAGACAGCTTAGGTTTAATGTACAACTACTAGAAAGACCCTTTGTGGTATAGTGGGAGGTAAAAATTTCATTTTCTGAAGCTTCCCTGCAAAGTTATGGCACAAAGCGTAAAAAGCATTTTCTGCCTGAGATAAGGTCGATTCCGGAACGCCAAACATAAAAGTGTTGATAACTTTGGAAAAACACTTCAGACATCTTAGATTTGATGTGCAACTACTAGAAGGACCCTTTCTGCTATAGTGGGAGGAGAACATTTCATGTTCTGAAGCCTCCCTTCAAAGTTATGGCACAATGCAGAAAACGCGTTTTCAGCTTGAGATAAGGTGGGTTCCGGAACGCCAAACATAAAAATGTTGATAACTTTCGAAAAACACTTCAGACAACTTAGATCTGATGTGCAAATACTAGAAAGACCCTTTCTGCTATAGTGGGACGTGAAAATTTCATGTTCTGAAGCTTCCCTGCAAAGTTATGTCACAATGCAGAAAACCTGTTTTCAGCCTGAGATAATGTGGGTTCAGGAACGCCAAACATAAAAATGTTGATAACGTGGGAAAAACACTTCAGACAGCTTAGATTTGATGTGCAACTACTAGAAAGACCCTTTCTGCTATAGTGGGAGGTGAAAATTTCATTTTCTGAAGCTTCCCTGCAAAGTTATGGCACAATGCGTAAAACGCGTTTTCAGCCTGAGATAAGGTCGATTCCGGAACGGCAGACATAAAAATGTTCATAACTTTGGAAAAACACTTCAGACAGCTTAGATGTGATGTGCAACTACTAGAAAGACCCTTTTGGCTATTGTGGGAGGTGAAAATTTCATGTCCTGAAGCTTCCCTCCAAAGTTATGGCACAATGCAGAAAACGCGTGTTCAGCCTGAGATAAGGTGGGTTCCGGAATGCCAAACGTAAAAATGTTGATAACTTTCGAAAAACACTTCAGACAGCTTAGATTTGATGTGCAACTACTAGAAAGACCCTTTTTGCTATAGTGGAACGTGAAAATTTCATGTTCTGAAGCTTCCCTTCAAAGTTATGGCACAATGCAGAAAACGCGTTTTCAGCTTGAGATAAGGTGGGTTCCGGAACGCCAAGCTTAAAAATGTTGATAACTTTCGAAAAACACTTCAGACAACTTAGATTTGATGTGCAAATACTAGAAAGACCCTTTCTGCTATAGTGGGACGTGAAAATATCATGTTCTGAATCTTCCCTGCAAAGTTATGGGACAATGCAGAAAACGCATTTTCATCCTGAGATAAGGTCGATTCCGGAACGCCAAATATAAAAATATTGATAACTTTCGAAAAACACTTCAGACAGCTTAGATTTGATGTGCAACTACTAGAAAGACCCTTTCTGCTATAGTGGGACGTGAAAATTTCATGTTCTGAAGCTTCCCTGCAAAGTTATGTCACAATGCAGAAAACCTGTTTTCTGCCTGAGATAATGTGGGTTCAGGAACGCCAGAAAGCTTAGGTTTGATGTGCAACTACTAGAAAGACCCTTTGTGGTATAGTGGGAGGTAAAAATTTCATTTTCTGAAGCTTCCCTGCAAAGTTATGGCACAAAGCGTAAAAAGCATTTTCTGCCTGAGATAAGGTCAATTCCGGAACGCCAAACATAAAAGTGTTGATAACTTTGGAAAAACACTTCAGACATCTTAGATTTGATGTGCAACTACTAGAAGGACCCTTTCTGCTATAGTGGGAGGTGAACATTTCATGTTCTGAAGCCTCCCTTCAAAGTTATGGCACAATGCAGAAAACGCGTTTTCAGCTTGAGATAAGGTGGGTTCCGGAACGCCAAACATAAAAATGTTGATAACTTTCGAAAAACACTTCAGACAACTTAGATCTGATGTGCAAATACTAGAAAGACCCTTTCTGCTATAGTGGGACGTGAAAATTTCATGTTCTGAAGCTTCCCTGCAAAGTTATGTCACAATGCAGAAAACCTGTTTTCAGCCTGAGATAATGTGGGTTCAGGAACGCCAAACATAAAAATGTTGATAACGTGGGAAAAACACTTCAGACAGCTTAGATTTGATGTGCAACTACTAGAAAGACCCTTTCTGCTATAGTGGGAGGTGAAAATTTCATTTTCTGAAGCTTCCCTGCAAAGTTATGGCACAATGCGTAAAACGCGTTTTCAGCCTGAGATAAGGTCGATTCCGGAACGCCAGACATAAAAATGTTCATAACTTTGGAAAAACACTTCAGACAGCTTAGATGTGATGTGCAACTACTAGAAAGACCCTTTTGGCTATTGTGGGAGGTGAAAATTTCATGTCCTGAAGCTTCCCTCCAAAGTTATGGCACAATGCAGAAAACGCGTGTTCAGCCTGAGATAAGGTGGGTTCCGGAATGCCAAACGTAAAAATGTTGATAACTTTCGAAAAACACTTCAGACAGCTTAGATTTGATGTGCAACTACTAGAAAGACCCTTTTTGCTATAGTGGAACGTGAAAATTTCATGTTCTGAAGCTTCCCTTCAAAGTTATGGCACAATGCAGAAAACGCGTTTTCAGCTTGAGATAAGGTGGGTTCCGGAACGCCAAGCTTAAAAATGTTGATAACTTTCGAAAAACACTTCAGACAACTTAGATTTGATGTGCAAATACTAGAAAGACCCTTTCTGCTATAGTGGGACGTGAAAATATCATGTTCTGAATCTTCCCTGCAAAGTTATGGGACAATGCAGAAAACGCATTTTCATCCTGAGATAAGGTCGATTCCGGAACGCCAAATATAAAAATATTGATAACTTTCGAAAAACACTTCAGACAGCTTAGATTTGATGTGCAACTACTAGAAAGACCCTTTCTGCTATAGTGGGACGTGAAAATTTCATGTTCTGAAGCTTCCCTGCAAAGTTATGTCACAATGCAGAAAACCTGTTTTCTGCCTGAGATAATGTGGGTTCAGGAACGCCAGAAAGCTTAGGTTTGATGTGCAACTACTAGAAAGACCCTTTGTGGTATAGTGGGAGGTAAAAATTTCATTTTCTGAAGCTTCCCTGCAAAGTTATGGCACAAAGCGTAAAAAGCATTTTCTGCCTGAGATAAGGTCGATTCCGGAACGCCAAACATAAAAGTGTTGATAACTTTGGAAAAACACTTCAGACATCTTAGATTTGATGTGCAACTACTAGAAGGACCCTTTCTGCTATAGTGGGAGGTGAACATTTCATGTTCTGAAGCCTCCCTTCAAAGTTATGGCACAATGCAGAAAACGCGTTTTCAGCTTGAGATAAGGTGGGTTCCGGAACGCCAAACATAAAAATGTTGATAACTTTCGAAAAACACTTCAGACAACTTAGATCTGATGTGCAAATACTAGAAAGACCCTTTCTGCTATAGTGGGACGTGAAAATTTCATGTTCTGAAGCTTCCCTGCAAAGTTATGTCACAATGCAGAAAACCTGTTTTCAGCCTGAGATAATGTGGGTTCAGGAACGCCAAACATAAAAATGTTGATAACGTGGGAAAAACACTTCAGACAGCTTAGATTTGATGTGCAACTACTAGAAAGACCCTTTCTGCTATAGTGGGAGGTGAAAATTTCATTTTCTGAAGCTTCCCTGCAAAGTTATGGCACAATGCGTAAAACGCGTTTTCAGCCTGAGATAAGGTCGATTCCGGAACGCCAGACATAAAAATGTTCATAACTTTGGAAAAACACTTCAGACAGCTTAGATGTGATGTGCAACTACTAGAAAGACCCTTTTGGCTATTGTGGGAGGTGAAAATTTCATGTCCTGAAGCTTCCCTCCAAAGTTATGGCACAATGCAGAAAACGCGTGTTCAGCCTGAGATAAGGTGGGTTCCGGAATGCCAAACGTAAAAATGTTGATAACTTTCGAAAAACACTTCAGACAGCTTAGATTTGATGTGCAACTACTAGAAAGACCCTTTTTGCTATAGTGGAACGTGAAAATGTCATGTTCTGAAGCTTCCCTTCAAAGTTATGGCACAATGCAGAAAACGCGTTTTCAGCTTGAGATAAGGTGGGTTCCGGAACGCCAAGCATAAAAATGTTGATAACTTTCGAAAAACACTTCAGACAACTTAGATTTGATGTGCAAATACTAGAAAGACCCTTTCTGCTATAGTGGGACGTGAAAATATCATGTTCTGAATCTTCCCTGCAAAGTTATGGGACAATGCAGAAAACGCATTTTCATCCTGAGATAAGGTCGATTCCGGAACGCCAAACATAAAAATATTGATAACTTTCGAAAAACACTTCAGACAGCTTAGATTTGATGTGCAACTACTAGAAAGACCCTTTGTGGTATAGTGGGAGGTGAAAATATCATGTTCTGAAGCTTCCCTGCAAAGTTATGGCACAATGCAGAAAACGCCTTTTCAGTCTGAGATAAGGGTGATTCCGGAACGCCAAACATAAAAATGTTGATAACTTTGGAAAAACATTTCAGACAGCTTAGATTTGATGTGCAACTTCTAGAAAGACCCCTTCTGCTATAGTGGGAGGTGAAAATGTCATGTTCTGAAGCTTCCCTGAGAAGTTATGGCACAATACAGAAAACGCGTTTTCAGCCTGAGACACGGTGGGTTCCGGAACGCCAACCGTAAAAATGTTGATAACTTTGGAAAAACACATCAGACAGCTTAGATTTGATGTGCAACTACTAGAAAGACCCTTTCTGCTATAGTGGGAGGTGAACAATTCATGTTCTGAAGCTTCCCTGAGAAGTTATGGCACAATGCAGAAAACGCCTTTTCAGCCTGAGATAAGTTCGATTCTGGAACGCCAAACATAAAAATGTTGATAACTTTCGAAAAACACTTCAGACAGCTTAGATTTGATGTGCAACTACCAGAAAGACCCTTTCTGCAATAGTGGGACTTGAACATTTCATGTTCTGAAGCTTCCCTGAGAACTTATGGCACAATACAGAAAACCGGTTTTCAGCCTGAGATAAGGTGGGTTCCGGAACGCCAAGCCTAAAAATGTTGATAACTTTGGTTCAACACTTCAGACAGCTTAGATTTGATGTGCAACTACTAGAAAGACCCTTTCTGCTATAGTGGGAGGTGAAAATTTCATTTTCTGAAGCTTCCCTCCAAAGTTATGGCATAATGCGTAAAACGCGTTTTCAGCCTGAGATAAGGTTGATTCCGGAACGCCAAACATAAAAATGTTGATAACTTTGGAAAAACACTTCAGACAGCTTAGATTTGATCTGCAACTACTAGAAAGACCCTTTCGGCTATTGTGGGAGGTGAAAATTTCATGTCCTGAAGCTTCCCTGCAAAGTTATGTCACAATGCAGAAAACCTGTTTTCAGCCTGAGATAATGTGGGTTCAGGAACGCCAAACATAAAAATGTTGATAACGTGGGAAAAACACTTCAGACAGCTTAGATTGGATGTGCAACTACTAGAAAGACCCTTTCTGCTATAGTGGGAGGTGAAAATTTCATTTTCTGAAGCTTCCCTGCAAAGTTATGGCACAATGCGTAAAACGCGTTTTCAGGCTGAGATAAGGTCGATTCCGGAACGCCAGACATAAAAATGTTCATAACTTTGGAAAAACACTTCAGACAGCTTAGATGTGATGTGCAACTACTAGAAAGACCATTTTGGCTATTGTGGGAGGTGAAAATTTCATGTCCTGAAGCTTCCCTCCAAAGTTATGGCACAATGCAGAAAACGCGTGTTCAGCCTGAGATAAGGTGGGTTCCGGAATGCCAAACGTAAAAATGTTGATAACTTTCGAAAAACACTTCAGACAGCTTAGATTTGATGTGCAACTACTAGAAAGACCCTTTTTGCTATAGTGGAACGTGAAAATTTCATGTTCTGAAGCTTCCCTTCAAAGTTATGGCACAATGCAGAAAACGCGTTTTCAGCTTGAGATAAGGTGGGTTCCGGAACGCCAAACATAAAAATGTTGATAACTTTCGAAAAACACTTCAGACAACTTAGATTTGATGTGCAAATACTAGAAAGACCCTTTCTGCTATAGTGGGACGTGAAAATATCATGTTCTGAATCTTCCCTGCAAAGTTATGGGACAATGCAGAAAACGCATTTTCATCCTGAGATAAGGTCGATTCCGGAACGCCAAACATAAAAATATTGATAACTTTCGAAAAACACTTCAGACAGCTTAGATTTGATGTGCAACTACTAGAAAGACCCTTTCTGCTATAGTGGGACGTGAAAATTTCATGTTCTGAAGCTTCCCTGCAAAGTTATGTCACAATGCAGAAAACCTGTTTTCTGCCTGAGATAATGTGGGTTCAGGAACGCCAGACAGCTTAGGTTTGATGTGCAACTACTAGAAAGACCCTTTGTGGTATAGTGGGAGGTGAAAATATCATGTTCTGAAGCTTCCCTGCAAAGTTATGGCACAATGCAGAAAACGCCTTTTCAGTCTGAGATAAGGGTCATTCCGGAACGCCAAACATAAAAATGTTGATAACTTTGGAAAAACATTTCAGACAGCTTAGATTTGATGTGCAACTTCTAGAAAGACCCCTTCTGCTATAGTGGGATGTGAAAATGTCATGTTCTGAAGCTTCCCTGAGAAGTTATGGCACAACACAGAAAACGCGTTTTCAGCCTGAGACACGGTGGGTTCCGGAACGCCAACCGTAAAAATGTTGATAACTTTGGAAAAACACATCAGACAGCTTAGATTTGATGTGCAACTACTAGAAAGACCATATCTGCTATAGTGGGAGGTGAACAATCCATGTTCTGAAGCTTCCCTGCAAAGTTATGGCACAATGCAGGAAACGCCTTTTCAGCCTGAGATAAGGTCGATTCTGGAACGCCAAACATAAAAATGTTGATAACTTTCGAAAAACACTTCAGACAGCTTAGATTTGATGTGCAACTACCAGAAAGACCCTTTCTGCAATAGTGGGACTTGAACATTTCATGTTCTGAAGCTTCCCTCCAAAGTTATGGCACTATGCGTAAAACGCGTTTTCAGCCTGAGATAAGGTGGGTTCCGGAACGCCAAGCGTAAAAATGTTGATAACTTTGGTTCAACACTTCAGACAGCTTAGATTTGATGTGCAACTACTAGAAAGACCCTTTCTGCTATAGTGGGAGGTGAAAATTTCATTTTCTGAAGCTTCCCTGCAAAGTTATGGCACAATGCAGAAAACGCCTTTTCAGCCTGAGATAAGGTTGATTCCGGAACGCCAAACATAAAAATGTTGATAACTATGGAATAACACTTCAGACAGTTTAAATTTGGTGTGCAACTACTAGAAAGACCCTTTCTGCTATAGTGGGAGGTCAAAATTTCATTTTCTGAAGCTTCCCTCCAAAGTTATGGCACAATGCGTAAAACGCGTTTTCAGCCTGAGATAAGGTCGATTCCGGAACGCCAAACATAAAAATTTTGATAACTTTGGAAAAACAGATCAGACAGCTTAGAGTTGATCTGCAACTACTAGAATGACCCTTTCTGCTATAGTGGGATGTGAAAATTTCATGTTCTGAATCTCCCCTGCAAAGTTATGGCACAATGCAGACAACGCGTTTTCAGCCTGAGATAAGGTCGATTCTGGAACGCCAAACATAAAAATGTTGATAACTTTCGAAAAACACTTCAGACAGCTTACATTTGATGCGCAACTACTAGAAAGACCCTTTCTGCTATAGTGGGAGGTGAACATTTCATGTTCTGAAGCTTCCCTGCAAAGTTATGGCACAATGCGTAAAACGCGTTTTCAGACTGAGATAAGGTCGATTGCGGAACGCCAAACATAAAAATGTTGATAACTTTGGAAAAACACTTCAGACAGCTTAGATTTGATGAGCAACTACTAGAAAGACCCTTTCTGCTATAGTGGGAGGTGAACATTTCATGCTCTGAAGCTTCCCTGCAAAGTTATGTGACAATGCAGAAAACCTGTTTTCAGCCTGAGATAAGGTGGGTTCACGAACGCCAAACATAAAAATGTTGATAACCTTGGAAAAACACTTCAGACAGCTTAGATTTGATGTGCAACTACGAGAAAGACTCTTTCGGCTATTGTGGGAGGTGAAAATTTCATGTCTTGAAGCTTCGCTGCAAAGTTAATGCACAATGCAGAAAACGCTTGTTCGGCCTGAGATAAGGTGGGTTCCGGAACGCCAAGCGTAAAAATGTTGATAACTTTGGTTCAACACTTCAGACAGCTTAGATTTGATGTGCAACTACTAGAAAGACCCTTTCTGCTATAGTGGGAGGTCAAAATTTCATTTTCTGAAGCTTCCCTCCAAAGTTATGGCACAATGCGTAAAACGCGTTTTCAGCCTGAGATAAGGTCGATTCCGGAACGCCAAACATAAAAATTTTGATAACTTTCGAAAAAAACTTCAGACAGCTTAGATTTGATGTGCAACTACTAGAAAGACCCTTTCTGCTATAGCGGGACGTGAAAATTTCATCTTCTGAAGATTCCCTGCAAAGTTATGGCACAATGCAGAAAACCAGTTTTCAGCCTGAGATAAGGTGGGTTCCGGAACACCAAACATAAAAATGTTGAAAACTTTGGAAAAACACTTCAGACAGCTTGGATATGATGTGCAACTACTAGAAAGACCCTGTCTGCTATAGTGGGAGGTTAAAATTTCATGTTCGGAAGCTTCCATGCAAAGTTATGGCACAATGCAGACATCCCGTTTTCAGCCTGAGATAAGGTCGATTCTGGAACGCCAAACGTAAAAATGTTGATAACATTCGAAAAACACTTCAGACAGCTTAGATTTGATGTGCAACTACTAGAAAGACCCTTTCTGCTATAGTGGGACGTGAAAATTTCATGTTCTGAAGCTTCCCTGCAAAGTTATGGCACAATGCAGAAAACCTGTTTTCAGCCTGAGATAAGGTGGGTTCAGGAACGCCAAACATTAAAATGTTGATAACTTTGGAAAAACACTTCAGACCGCTTAGATTTGATATGCAACTATGAGAAAGACACCTTCTGCTATAGTGGCAGGTTAAAATTTCATGTTCTGAAGCTTCCATGCAAAGTTATGGCACAATGCAGAAAACGCGTTTTAAAGCCTGAGATAAGGTGGGTTCCGGAACGCCAAACATAAAAATGTTGATAACTTTGGAAAAACACTTCAGACAGCTTAGATTTGATGTGAAACTACTAGAAAAACCCTTTCTGCTATAGTGGGAGGTGAAAATGTTGTGTCCTGAAGCTTGCCTGCAAAGTTATGGCACAATGCAGAAAACGCGTGTTCAGCCTGAGATAAGGTGGGTTCCGGAACGCCAAACATAAAAATGTTGATAACTTTGGAAAAACATTTCAGACAGCATAGATTTGATGTGCAACTTCTAGAAGGACACTTTCTGCTATACTGGGAGGTGAAAATGTCATGTTCTGAAGCTTCCCTGAGAAGTTATGGCACAATACAGAAAACGCGTTTTCAGCCTGAGATAAGGTGGGTTCCGGAACACCAAGCGTAAAAATGTTGATAACTTTGGAACAACACTTCAGACAGCTGAGATTTGATGTGCAACTACTAGAAAGACCCTTTCTGCTATAGTGGGAGGTGAAATTTTCATGTTCTGAAGCTTCCCTGCAAAGTTATGGCACAATGCAGAAAACGATTTTTCATCCTGAGATAAGGTGGGTTCCGGAACGCCAAACATAAAAATGTTGATAACTTTGGAAAAACATTGCAGACAGCTTAGATTTGATGTGAAACTACTAGAAAGACCCTTTCTGCTGTAGTTGGAGGTGAAAATTTGATGTCCTGAAGCTTCCCTGCAAAGTTATGGCACAATGCAGAAAACGCGTGTTCAGCCTGAGATAAGGTGGGTTCCGGAACACCACGCGTAAAAATGTTGATAACTTTGGAACAACACTTCAGACAGCTTAGATCTGATGTGCAACTACTAGAAAGACCCTTTCTGCTATAGTGGGAGGTGAAATTTTCACGTTCTGAAGCTTCCCTGCAAAGTTATGGCACAATACTTAAAACGCGTTTTCAGCCTGAGATAAGGTTGATTCCGGAACGCCAAACATAAAAATGTTGATAACTTTGGAAAAACACATCAGACAGCTTAGATTTGATGTGCAACTATTAGAAAGACCCTTTTTGCTATATTGGGAGGTCAAAATTTCATGTTCTGAGGCTTCCCTGCAAAGTTATGGGACAATGCAGAAAACGAATTTTCATCCTGAGATAAGGTCGATTCCGTAACGGCAAACATAAAAATGTTGATAACTTTCGAAAAACATTTCAGATAGCTTAGATTTGAAGTGCAACTACTAGAAAGACCCTTTCTGCTATAGTGGGAGGTGAAACTTTCATGTTCTGAAGCTTTCCTTCAAAGTTATGGCACAATGTAGAAAACGCGTTTTCAGCCTGAGACAAGGTGGGTTCCGGAACGCCAAACATAAAAAAGTTGATTACTTTCAAAAAACACTTCAGACAGCTTAGATTTGATGCGCAACTACTAGAAAGACCCTTTCTGCTATAGTGGGATCAGAAAATTTCATGATCTGAAGCTTCCCTGCAAAGTTAATGCACAATGCAGAAAACGCGTTTACAGCATGAGATAAGGTCGATTCCGGAACGCCAAACATAAAAATGTTGATAACTTTCGAAAAACACTTCGGACAGCTTAGATCTGATGTGCAACTGCTAGAAAGACCCATTCTGCTATAGTGGGAGGTGAACATTTCATGTTCTGAAGCTTCCCTGAGAAGTTATGGCACAATGCAGAAAACGCGTTTTCAGCCTGAGATAAGGTCGATTCCGCAACGCCATACATAAAAATGTTGATAACTTTGGAAAAACACTTCAGACAGCTTCAATTTGATGTGCAACTACTAGAAAGACCCATTCTGCTATAGTGGGAGGTGAAACTTTCATGTTTTGAAGCTTTCCTTCAAAGTTATGGCACTATGCAGAAAATGCATTTTCAGCCTGAGATAAGGTGGGTTCCGGGACGCCAAACATAAAAATGTTGATAACTTTGGAAAAACACTTCAGACATCTTAGATTTGATGTGCAACTACTAGAAAGACTCTTTCTGCTATAGTGGGAGGTGAAAATTTCATGTTCTGATGTTTCCCTGCAAACTTAAGGAACAATGCAGAAAACGCGTTTTCAGCCTGAGATAAGGTGGGTTCCGGAACGCCAAACATAAAAATGTTGATAACTTAGGAAAACCACTTCAGACAGCTTAGATTTGATGTGCACCTACAAGAAAGACCCTTTATGCTATTGTGGGAGGTTAAAATTTCATGTTCTGAAGATTCCCAGCAAAGTTATGGCATAAAGCAGAAAACGCGTTTTCATCCAGAGATAAGGTGGGTTCCGGAACGCCAAACATAAAAATGTTGATAACTTTGGAAAAACACTTCAGACAGCTGAGATTTGATGTGTAACTACTAGAAAGACCCTTTCTGCTATAGTGGGAGATGAAACTTTCATGTTCTGAAGCTTTCCTTCAAAGTTATGGCACAATGCAGAAAACGCATTTTCAGCCTGAGACAAGGTGGGTTCCGGAACGCGAAACATAAAAATGTTAATAACTTTGGAAAAACACTTCAGACAGCTTAGATTTGATGCGCAACTACTAGAAAGACCCTTTCTGCTATAGTGGGAGGTGAACATTTCATGTTCTGAAGCTTCCCTGAGAAGTTATGTCACAATGCAGAAAACGCGTTTTCAGCCTGAGATAAGGTGGGTTCCGAAACGCCAAACGTAAAAATGTTTATCACTTTGGAACAACACTTCAGACAGCTTAGATTTGATGTGCAACTACTAGAAAGACCCTTTCTGCTATAGTGGGAGGTAAAAATTTCATGTTCGGAAGCTTCCATGCAAAGTTATGGCACAATGCAGACAACGCGTTTTCAGCCTGAGATAAGGTCGATTCTGGAACGCAAAACATAAAAATGTTGATAACTTTCGAAAAACACTTCAGACAGCTTAGATTTGATGTGCAACTACTAGAAAGACCCTTTCTGCTATAGCGTTAGGTCAAAATTTCATGTTCTGAAGCTTCCCTGGAAAGTTATGGGACAATGCAGAAAACAATTTTTCATCCTGAGATAAGGTCGATTCTGTAACGCCAAACATAAAAATGTTGATAACTTTGGAAAAACACTACAGACAGCTTAGATTTGACGTGCAACTACTAGAAAGACCCTTTCTGCTATAGTGGGAGGTGAAAATTTCATGTTCTGAAGCTTCCTTGCAAAGTTATGGCACAATGCAGAAAATGCGTTTTCAGCCTGAGATAAGGTAGATTCAGGAACGCCAAACATAAAAGTGTTGATAACTTTGGAAAAACACTTCAAACAGCTTAGATTTGATGTGCAACTACGAGAAAGACCCTTTCTGCTATAGTGGGAGGTGAAAATTTCATGTTCTGGAGCTTACCTACAAAGTTTTGGCACAATGCAGAAAACGCGTTTTCAGCCTGAGATAAGGTCGATTCCTGAACGCCAAACATAAAAATGTTGATAACTTTCGAAAAACATTTCAGACAGCTTAGATGTGATGTGGAACTACTAGAAAGACCCTTTCTGCTATAGTGGGATATGAAAATTTCATGTTCTGAAGCTTCCCTGCAAAGTTATGGCAGAATGTGTAAATCGTGTTTTCAGCCTGAGATAAGGTCGATTCCGGAACACCAAACACAAAAGCGTTGATAACTTTGGAAAAACACTTCAAACAGCTTAGATATCATGTGCAACTACTAGAAAGACTCTTTCTGCTATAGTGGGATGTGGAAATTTCATGTTCTGAAGCTTCCCTGCAAAGTTATGGCACAATGCAGAAAACACGTTTTCAGCCTGAGATAAGGTCGATTCCGGAACGCCAAACATAAAAGTGTTGATAACTTTGGAAAAACACTTCAAACAGCTTAGATTTGATGTGCAACTACGAGAAAGACCCTTTCTGCTATAGTGGGAGGTGAAAATTTCATGTTCTGGAGCTTACCTACAAAGTTTTGGCACAATGCAGAAAACGCGTTTTCAGCCTGAGATAAGGTTGATTCCGGAACGGCAAACATAAAAATGTTGATAACTTTGGAAAAACACTTCAAACAGCTTACATTTGATGACAACTACTAGAAAGACCCTTTCTGCTATATTGGGAGGTCAAAATTTCATGTTCTGAAGCTTCCCTGCAAAGTTATGGGACAATGCAGAAAACGATTTTTCAGCCTGAGATAAGGTCGATTCCGGACCGCCAAACATAAAAATGTTGATAACTTTCGAAAAACACTTCAGACAGCTTAGATTTTATGTGCAACTACTAGAAAGACCCTTTGTGCTATAGTGGGAGGTGAAAATTTCATTTTCTGACGCTTCCCTGCAAAGTTATGGCACAATGTGTGAAACGCGTTTTCAGCCTGAGATAACGTCGATTCGGAACGCCAAACATAAAAACGTTGATAACTTTGGAAAAACACTTCAGACAGGTTAGATTGGATGTGAAACTACTAGAAAGACCCTTTCTGCTATAGTGGAAGGTGAAAATTTCATGTTCTGAAGGTTCCCTGCAAAGTTATTGCACAATGCGTAAAACGCGTTTTCAGTCTGAGATAAGGTCGATTCCGCAACGGCAAACATAAAAATGTTGATACCTTTGGAAAAACACATCAGACAGCTTAGATTTGATGTGCAACTACTAGAAATGCCCTTTCTGCTATAGTGGGAGGTGAAAATTTCATGTTCTAAAGCTTCCCTGCAAAGTTATGGCACAATGCGGAAAACGCGTTTTAAGCGTGAGATAAGGTGAGTTCCGGAACGCCAAACATAAAAATGTTGATAACTTTGGAAAAACACTTCAGACAGCTTAGATTTGATGTGCAAGTAGGAGAAAGACCCTTTCTGCTTTAGTGGGAGGTTAAAATTTCGTGTTCTGAAGCTTCCCTGCAAAGTTATGGCACAGTACGTAAAACGCGTTTTCAGCCTGAGATGAGGTTGATTTCAGAACGCCAAACATAAAAATGTTGAGAACTTTGGAAAAACACTTCAGACAGCTAAGATTCGATGTGCAACTACTAGAAAGACCCATTCTGCTATACTGGGAGGTTAAAATTTCATGTTCTGAAGCTTCCATGCTAAGTTATGGCACAATGCAGAAAACGAGTTTTCAGCCTGAGATAAGGTCGATTCCGGAACGCCAAACATAAAAATGTTGATCACATTGGAAAAACACTTCAGACAGCTTAGATTTGATGTGCAACTACTAGAAAGACCCTTTCTGCTATAGTGGGATATGAAAATTTCATGTTCTGAAGCTTCCCTGCAAAGTTATGGCAGAATGTGTAAATCGTGTTTTCAGCCTGAGATAAGGTCGATTCCGGAACACCAAACACAAAAGCGTTGATAACTTTGGAAAAACACTTCAAACAGCTTAGATATCATGTGCAACTACTAGAAAGACTCTTTCTGCTATAGTGGGATGTGGAAATTTCATGTTCTGAAGCTTCCCTGCAAAGTTATGGCACAATGCAGAAAACACGTTTTCAGCCTGAGATAAGGTCGATTCAGGAACGCCAAACATAAAAGTGTTGATAACTTTGGAAAAACACTTCAAACAGCTTAGATTTGATGTGCAACTACGAGAAAGACCCTTTCTGCTATAGTGGGAGGTGAAAATTTCATGTTCTGGAGCTTACCTACAAAGTTTTGGCACAATGCAGAAAACGCGTTTTCAGCCTGAGATAAGGTCGATTCCTGAACGCCAAACATAAAAATGTTGATAACTTTCGAAAAACATTTCAGACAGCTTAGATGTGATGTGGAACTCCTCGAAAGACCCTTTCTGCTATCGTGGGAGGTGAAAATTTCATGTTCTGATGCTCCCCTGCAAAGTTATGGCACAATGCAGAAAACGAGTTTTCAGCATCACATAAGGTCGATTCCGGAACGCCAAACATAAAAATGTTGATAACTTTGGAAAAACACTTCAGACAGCTTAGATTTGATGTGCAACTACTGGAAAGACCCTTTCTGCTATAGTGGGAGGTGAAAATTTCTTGTTCTGAAGCTTCCCTGCAAAGTTATGGCACAATGCAGAAAACGCGTTTTCAGCCTCACATAAGGTCGATTCCGGAACGCCAAACATGAAAATGTTGATAACTTCGGAAAAACACTTCAGATAGCTTAGATTTGATGTGCAACTACTAGAAAGACCCTTTCTGCTATAGTGGGAAATGAACATTTCATGATCTGAAGGTTCCCTGCAAAGTTATGGCACAATGCAGAAAACGCGTTTTCAGCCTGAGATAAGGTCGATTCAGGAACACCAAACATAAAAATGTTGAAAACTTTCGAAAAACACTTCAAACAGCTTAGATTTGATGTGCAACTATGAGAAAGACCCTTTCTGCTATCGTGGGACGTAAAAATTTCATGTTCTGAATCTTCCCAGCAAAGTTATGGCACAATGCCGAAAACACAGCTTGAGATAATAATGCGTAAAACGCGTTTTCATCCAGAGATAAGGTCGATTCCAGAACGCCAAACATAAAAATGTTGATAACTTTTGAAAAACACTTCAGACAGCTAAGAATTGATGTGTAACTACTAGAAAGACACTTTCTGCTATAGTGGGAGGTGAAAATTTCATTTTCTGAATCTTCCCTGAGAATTTATGGCACAATGCACAAAACGCGTTTTCATCCTGAGATAAGGTGGGTTCCGGAACGCCAAACGTAAAAATGTTGATAACTTTGGAAAAACACTTCAGACAGCTTAGATTTGATGTGCAACTACTACAAAGACCGTTTCTGCTTTAGAGGGAGGTGAAAATTTCATGTTCTGAAGCTTCCCTGCAAAGTTATGGGACAATGCAGAAAACGATTTTTCATCCTGAGATGAGGTCGATTCCGGAACGCCAAACATAAAAATGTTGATAACTTTCGAAAAACATTTCAGACAGCTTAGATTTGATGTGCAACTACTAGAAAGACCCTTTCTGCTATAGTGGGAGATGAAACTTTCATGTTCTGAAGCTTTCCTTCAAAGTTATGGCACAATGCGTAGAACGCGTTTTCAGGCTGAGATAAGGTCGATTCCGGAACGCCAAACATTAAAATGTTGATAACTTTCGAAAAACACTTCGGACAGCATAGATCTGATGTGCAACTACTAGAAAGACCCTTTCTGCTATCGTGGGAGATGAACATTTCATATTCTGAAGCTTCCCTGAGAAGTTATGGCACAATGCAGAAAACGCGTTTTCAGCCTGAGATAAGGTGGGTTCCGGAACGCCAAACATAAAAATGTTGATAACTTTGGAAAAAACATTTCAGACAGCATAGATCTGATGTGCAACTACTAGAAAGACCCTTTCTGCTATCGTGGGAGATGAACATTTCATATTCTGAAGCTTCCCTGAGAAGTTATGGCACAATGCAGAAAACGCGTTTTCAGCCTGAGATAAGGTGGGTTCCGGGACGCCAAACATAAAAATGTTGATAACTTTGGAAAAAACATTTCAGACAGCTTAGATTGGATGTGCAACTACTAGAAAGACCCTTTCTGCTATAGTGGGAGTTGAAAATTTCATGTTCTGAAGCTTCCCTGCAAAGTTATGGCACAATGCAGAGAACGCGTTTTCAGCCTGAGATAAGGTGGGTTCCGGAACGCCAAACATAAAAATGTTAATATCTTTGGAAAAACACTTCAGACAGCTTATATTTGATGTGCAACTACTAGAATGACCCTTTCTGCTATAGTGGGAGGTGAAACTTTCATGTTCTGAAGCTTTCCTTCAAAGTTATGGCACAATGCAGAAACGCATTTTCAGCCTGAGATAAGGTGGGTCCCGGAACGCCAAACATAAATATGTTGATCACTTTGGAAAACCACTTCAGACAGCTTAGAATTGATGAGCAACTACAAGAAAGACCCTTTATGCTATTGTGGGAGGTTAAAATTTCATGTTCTGAAGATTCCCAGCAAAGTTATGGCATAAAGCAGAAAACGCGTTTTCAGCCAGACATAAGGTGGGTTCCGGAACGCCAAACATAAAAATGTTGATAACTTTCGAAAAACACTTCAGACAGCTTAGATTTGATGTGCAACTACTACAAAGACCGTTTCTGCTTTAGAGGGAGGTGAAAATTTCATGTTCTGACGCTTCCCTGCAAAGTTATGGGACAATGCAGAAAACGATTTTTCATCCTGAGATGAGGTCGATTCCGGAACGCCAAACATAAAAATGTTGATAACTTTGGAAAAAAACTTCAGACAGCTTAGATTTGATGTGCAACTACTAGAAAGACCCTTTCTGCTATAGTGGGAGGTGAACATTTCATGTTCTGAAGCTTCCCTGAGAAGTTATGGCACAATGCGTAAAACGCGTTTTCAGGCTGAGATAAGGTCGATTCCGGAACGCCAAACATTAAAATGTTGATAACTTTGGAAAAACACTTCAGACAGCTTAGATTTGATGTGCAACTACTAGAAAGACCCTTTCTGCTATAGTGGGAGCTGAAAATTTCATGTTCAGATGCTTCCCTGCAAAGTTAAGGAACAATGCAGAAAACGCGTTTTCAACCTGAGATAAGGTGGGTTCCGGAACGCCAAACATAAAAATGTTGATAACTTTGGAAAAACACTTCAGACAGCTTAGATTTGATGTGTAACTACTAGAACGACCCTTTCTGCTATAGTGGGAGGTGAAACTTTCATGTTCTGAAGCTTTCCTTCAAAGTTATGGCACAATGCGTAAAACGCGTTTTCAGGCTGAGATAAGGTCGATTCCGGAACGCCAAACATTAAAATGTTGATAACTTTCGAAAAACACTTCGGACAGCATAGATCTGATGTGCAACTACTAGAAAGACCCTTTCTGCTATCGTGGGAGGTGAACATTTCATATTCTGAAGCTTCCCTGAGAAGTTATGGCACAATGCAGAAAACGCGTTTTCAGCCTGAGATAAGGTGGGTTCCGGAACGCCAAACATAAAAATGTTGATAACTTTGGAAAAACACTTCAGACAGCTTAGATTTGATGTGTAACTACTTGAAAGACCCTTTCTGCTATAGAAGGAGGTGAAACTTTCATGTTCTGAAGCTTTCCTTCAAAGTTATGGCACAATGCAGAAAACGCGTTTTCAGCCTGAGTCAAGGTGGGTTCCGGAACGCCAAACATAAAAATGTTGATAACTTTGGAAAAAACATTTCAGACAGCTTAGATTTGATGTGCAACTACTAGAAAGACCCTTTCTGCTATAGTGGGAGGTGAAAATTTCATTTTCTGAAGCTTCCCTGCAAAGTTATGGCACAATGCGTAAAACCCGTTTTCAGCCTGAGATAAGGTCGATTCCGGAACGCCAAACACAAAAATGTTGATAACTTTGGAAAAAACATTTCAGACAGCTTAGATTTGATTTGCAACTACTAGAAAGACCCTTTCTGCTATAGTGGGAGCTGAAAATTTCATGTTCTGATGCTTCCCTGCAAAGTTATGACACAATGCAGAAAACGCGTTTTCAGCCTGAGATAAGGTGGGTTCCGGAACGCCAAACATAAAAATGTTGATAACTTTGGAAAAACACTTCAGACAGCTTATATTTGATGTGCAACTACTACAAAGACCCTTTCTGCTATAGTGGGAGGTGAAACTTTCATGTTCTGAAGCTTTCCTTCAAAGTTATGGGACAATGCAGAAAACGCATTTTCAGCCTGAGATAAGGTTGTTTCTGGAACGCCAAACATAAAAATGTTAATAACTTTCGAAAAACACTTCAGACAGATTAGATTTGATGTGCAACTACTAGAAAGACCCTTTCTGCTACAGTGGGAGTTTAAAATTTCATGTTCTGAAGCTTCCTTGCAAAGTTATGGCACATTGCAGAAAACGCGTTTTCACCCTGAGATAAGGTGGGTTCCGGAACACCAAACATAAAAATGTTGATAACTTAGAAAAAACACTTCATACAGCTTATATTTGATGTGCAACTACTAGAAATACCCTTTCTGCTATAGTGGGTGCTGAAAATTTCATGTTCTGAAGCTTCCCTGCAAAGTTATGACACAATGCAGAAAACGCATTTTCAGCCTGAGATAAGGTGGGTTCCGGAACGCCAAACATAAAAATGTTGATAACTTTGTAAAAACACTTCAGACAGCTTATATTTGATGAGCAACTACTACAAAGACCCTTTCTGCTATAGTGGGAGGTGAAACTTTCATGTTCTGAAGCTTTCCTCCAAAGTTATGGGACAATGCAGAAAACGCATTTTCATCCTGAGATAAGGTGGGTTCCGGAACGCCAACATAAAGATGTTAATAACTTACGAAAAACACTTCATTCAGATTAAATTTGATGTGCAACTACTAGAAAGACCCTTTCTGCTACAGTGGGAGTTTAAAATTTCATGTTCTGAAGCTTCCCTGCAAAGTTATGGCACAATGCAGAAAACGCGTTTTCAGCCTGAGATAAGGTGGGTTCCAGAACGCCAAACTTAAAAATGTTGATAACTTTGGAAAAACACTTCATACAGCTTATATTTGATGTGCAACTACTAGAAAGACCCTTTCTGCTATAGTGGGAGGTTAAAATTTCATGTTCTGAAGCTTCGCTGCAAATTTATGGCACAATGCAGAAAACGCGTTTTCAGCCTGACAAAAGGTGGGTTCCGAAACGCCAAACATAAAAAAATTGATAACTTTGGAAAAACACTTCAGACAGCTTAGATTTGATGTGCAACTACTAGAGAGACCCTTTCTGCTACAGTGGGAGGTGAAAATTTCATGTTCTGAAGCTTCCCTGCAAAGTTTTGGCACAATGCAGAAAACGCGTATTCAGCCTGAGATAAGGTCGATTCCGTAATGCCAAACATAAAAATGTTTATAACTTTCAAAAAACACTTCAGACAGCTTAGATTTGATGTGCAACTACTAGAAAGACCCTTTCTGCTATAGTGGGATATGAAAATTTCATGTTCTGAAGATTCCCTGGAAAGTTATGGCAGAATGCGTAAATCGTGTTTTCAGCCTGAGATAAGGTCGATTCCTGAACGCCAAACATAAATATGTTGATAACTTTGGAAAAACACTTCAAACAGCTTAGATTTGATGTGCAACTACTAGAAAGACCCTTTCTGCTATAGTGGGATGTGAAAATGTCATGTTCTGAAGCTTCCCTGCAAAGTTATGGCACAAGGCAGAAAAAGCGTTTTAAGCCTGAGATAAGGTGGGTTCCGGAATGCAAAACAAAAAAATGTTGATAACTTTCGAAAAACCCATCAGACAGCTTAGATTTGATGTGCAACTACTAGAAAGACCCATTCTGCTATAATGGGAATTGAAAATTTCATGTTCTGAAGCTTTCCTCCAAAGTTATGGCACAATGCAGGAAACGCGTTTTCAGCCTGAGATAAGGTGGGTTTCAGAACGCCAAACATAAAAATGTTGATGACTTTCAAAAAACACTTCAGACAGCGTAGATTTGATGTGCAACTGCTAGAAAGACCCTTTCTGCTATAGTGGGAGGTGAAAATTTCATATTCTGCCGCTTTCCTGCAAAGTGATGGCACAATGCAGAAAACGCGTTTTCAGCCTTAGATAAGGTTGATTCCGGAACGCCAAACATAAAAATGTTGTTAACTTTGGAAAAACACGTCAGACAGCTTAGATGTGATGTGCTACTACTAGAAATATCCTTTCTGATATAGTGGGAGCAGAAAATTTCATGTTCTGAAGCTTCCCTGCAAAGTTATGGCACAATGCAGAAAACATGTTTTCAGCCTGAGATGAGGTGGGTTCCTGAACGCCAAACATAAAAATGTTGTTAACTTTGGAAAAACACGTCAGACAGCTTAGATTTGACGTGCAACTACTAGAAAGACCATTTCTGCTATAGTCGCATGTGAATATTTCATGTTCTGAAGCTTCCCTGCAAAGTTATGGCACAATGCAGAAAATGCGTTTTCAGCCTCAGATAAGGTGGGTTCCAGAACGGCAAACATAAGAATGTTGATAACTTTGGAAAAACACTTCAGACAGCTTAGATTTGATGTGCAACTACTAGAAAGACCCTTTCTGCTATAGTGGGAGGTGAAAATTTCATGTTCTGACGCTATACTGCAAAGTTATGGCACAATGCAGAAAATGCGTTTTCAGCCTAAGATAAGGTGTATTCCGGAACGCCAAACATAAAATGTTGATAACTTTGGAAAAACATATCAGACAGCTTAGATTTGATGTGCAACTACTAGAAAGACCCTTTCTGCTATAGTGGGTGGTGAAAATTCGATGTTCTGAAGCTTCCCTGCAAAGTTATGGCACAATGTGTAAAATGCGTTTTCAGCCTGAGATAAGGTGGGTTCCGGAACGCCAAACATAAAAAGGTGGACAACTTTGGAAAAACATATCAGACAGCTTAGATTTGATGTGCAACTACTAGAAAGACCCTTTCTGCTACAGTGGGTGGAGAAAATTCGATGCTCTTAAGCTTCCCTGGAAAGTTATGGGACAATGCAGAAAACGCGTTTTCAGCCTGAGATAAGGTCGATTCCGGAACGCCAAACATAAAAATGTTGATAACTTTGGAAAAACACTTCAGACAGCTTAGATTTGTTGAGCAACTACTAGAAAGACCCTTTCTACTACAGTGGAAGGTGAAAATGTCATGTTCTGAGGCTTCCCTGCAAAGTTATGGCACAATCCAAATAAGACGTTTTCAGACTGAGATAAGGTCGGTTCCGGTACGCCAAACATAAAAATGTTGATAACTTTGGAAAAACATTTCAGACAGCTTAGATTTGATCTGCAACTACTAGAAAGACCCTTTCTGCTATAGTGGGTGGTGAAAATTTCATGTGCTGAACCTTCCCTTAGAATATATGGCACAATGCAAAAAATGCGTTCTCAGCCTGAGATAAGGTGGGTTTCGGAAAGCCAAACATAAAAATGTTAACAACTTTGGAAAAACACTTCAGATAGCATAGATTTGATGTGCAACTACTAGAAAGACCCTTTCTGCTATAGTGGGAGGTGCAAATTTCATGTTCTGAAGCTTCCCTGCAAAGTTATGGCAAAATGCAGAAAACGCGTTTTCAGCCTGAGATAAGGTCAATTCCGGAACGCCAAACATAAAAATGTTGATAACTTTCGAAAAACACTTCAGACAGCTTAGATATCATGTGCAACTACTAGAAAGACCCTTTCTACTATACTGGGAGTTGAAAATTTCATGTTCTGAAGCTTCCCTGCAAAGTTATGGCACAATGCGTAAAATGCGTTTTCAGCCTGAGATAAGGTGGGTTCCGAAACGCCAAACATAAAAATGTTGATAACTTTCGAAAAACACTTCGAACAGCTTAGATCTGATGTGCAACTACTAGAAAGACCCTTTCTGCTATAGTGGGAGGTGAAAATTTCATGTTCTGAAGCTTCCTTGCAAAGTTATGGCACAATGCAGAAAATGCGTTTTCAGCCTGAGATAAGGTGGGTTCCGGAACGCCAAACATAAAAATGTTGATAACTTTGGAATAACACTTCAGACAGCTTCGATTTGATGTACAACTATGAGAAAGACCCTTTCTGCTATAGTGGGAGGTCGAAAATTCATGTTCTGAAGTTTCCCTGAGAAGTTATGGCACAATGCAGAAAATGCGTTTTCAGCCTGAGATAAGGTGGGTTCCGGAACGCCAAACATAAAAATGTTGATAACTTTGGAAAAACACTTCAGACAGCTTCGATTTGATGTGCAACTACGAGAAAGACCCTTTCTGCGATAGTGGGAGGTGAACATTTCATGTTCTGAAGCTTCACTGAGAAGTTATGGCACAATGCAGAAAACGCGTTTTCAGCCTGAGATAAGGTGGTTTCCGAAACGCCAAACGTAAAAATGTTGATCACTTTGGAACAACACTTCAGACAGCTTAGATTTGATGTGCAACTACTAGAAAGAGCCTTTCTGTTATAGTGGGAGGTCGAAATTTCATGTTCTGAAGTTTCCCTGGAAAGTCATGGGACAATGCAGAAAACGATTTTTCATCCTGAGATAAGGTCGATTCCGGAACACCAAACATAAAAATGTTGATAACTTTCGAAAAACACTTCGGACAGCTTAGATCTGATGTGCAACTACTAGAAAGACCCTTTTTGCTATAGTGGGAGGTGAAAATTTCATTTTCTGAAGATTCCCTGCAAAGTTATGGCACAATGCGTAAAAAGCGTTTTCAGTCTAAGATAAGGTCGATTCCGGAACGCCAAACATAAAAATGTTGATAACTTTGGAAAAACACTTCAGACAGCTTCGATTTGATGTGCAACTACGAGAAAGACCCTTTCTGCGATAGTGGGAGGTGAACATTTCATGTTCTGACGCTATACTGCAAAGTTATGGCACAATGCAGAAAATGCGTTTTCAGCCTAAGATAAGGTCTATTCCGGAACGCCAAACATAAAATGTTGATAACTTTGGAAAAACATATCAGACAGCTTAGATTTGATGTGCAACTACTAGAAAGACCCTTTCTGCTATAGTGGGTGGTGAAAATTCGATGTTCTGAAGCTTCCCTGCAAAGTTATGGCACAATGTGTAAAATGCGTTTTCAGCCTGAGATAAGGTGGGTTCCGGAACGCCAAACATAAAAAGGTGGACAACTTTGGAAAAACATATCAGACAGCTTAGATTTGATGTGCAACTACTAGAAAGACCCTTTCTGCTATAGTGGGTGGAGAAAATTCGATGTTCTGAATCTTCCGTGGAAAGTTATGGCCCAATGCGTAAAACACGTTTTCAGCCTGAGATAAGGTCGATTCCGGAACGCCAAACATAAAAAAGTTAATAACTTTTGAAATACACTTCAGACAGCTTCGATTTGATGTGAAACTACTAGAAAGACCCTTTCTGCTACAGTGGGTGGAGAAAATTCGATGCTCTTAAGCTTCCCTGGAAAGTTATGGGACAATGCAGAAAACGCGTTTTCAGCCTGAGATAAGGTCGATTCCGGAACGCCAAACATAAAAATGTTGATAACTTTGGAAAAACACTTCAGACAGCTTAGATTTGTTGAGCAACTACTAGAAAGACCCTTTCTACTACAGTGGAAGGTGAAAATTTCATGTTCTGAGGCTTCCCTGCAAAGTTATGGCACAATCCAAATAAGACGTTTTCAGACTGAGATAAGGTCGGTTCCGGAACGCCAAACATAAAAATGTTGATAACTTTGGAAAAACATTTCAGACAGCTTAGATTTGATCTGCAACTACTAGAAAGACCCTTTCTGCTATAGTGGGTGGTGAAAATTTCATGTGCTGAACCTTCCCTTAGAATATATGGCACAATGCAAAAAATGCGTTCTCAGCCTGAGATAAGGTGGGTTTCGGAAAGCCAAACATAAAAATGTTAACAACTTTGGAAAAACACTTCAGATAGCATAGATTTGATGTGCAACTACTAGAAAGACCCTTTCTGCTATAGTGGGAGGTGCAAATTTCATGTTCTGAAGCTTCCCTGCAAAGTTATGGCAAAATGCAGAAAACGCGTTTTCAGCCTGAGATAAGGTCAATTCCGGAACGCCAAACATAAAAATGTTGATAACTTTCGAAAAACACTTCAGACAGCTTAGATATCATGTGCAACTACTAGAAAGACCCTTTCTACTATACTGGGAGGTGAAAATTTCATGTTCTGAAGCTTCCCTGCAAAGTTATGGCACAATGCGTAAAATGCGTTTTCAGCCTGAGATAAGGTCGATTCCGGAACGCCAAACATAAAAATGTTGATAACTTTGGACAACACTTCAGACAGCTTAGATTTGATGTGCAACTGCTCGAAAGACCCTTTCTGCTATAGTGGGTGGAGAAAATTCGATGTCCTGAATCTTCCCTGGAAAGTTATGGCCCAATGCGTGAAACACGTTTTCAGCCTGAGATAAGGTCGATTCCGGAACGCCAAACATAAAAAAGTTAATAACTTTTGAAATACACTTCAGACAGCTTCGATTTGATGTGAAACTACTAGAAAGACCCTTTCTGCTACAGTGGGTGGTGAAAATTCGATGCTCTTAAGCTTCCCTGGAAAGTTATGGTACAATGCGTAAAACGCGTTTTCAGCCTGAGATAAGATCGATTCCGGAACGCAAACATAAAAATGTTGATAACTTTGGAAAAACACTTCAGACAGCTTAGATTTGTTGAGCAACTACTAGAAAGACCCTTTCTACTACAGTGGAAGGTGAAAATTTCATGTTCTGAGGCTTCCCTGCAAAGTTATGGCACAATCCAAATAAGACGTTTTCAGACTGAGATAAGGTGGGTTCCGGAACGCCAAACATAAAAATGTTGATAACTTTGGAATAACACTTCAGACAGCTTAGATTTGATGTGCAACTACGAGAAAGACCCTTTCTGCTATAGTGGGACGTGAAAAATTCATGTTCTAAAGGTTCCCTGCAAAGTTATGCCACAATGCGTAAAACGCGTTTTCAGCCTGAGATAAGGTTGATTCTGGAACGCCATACATAACAATGTTGATCACTTTGGAAAAACAAATCAGACAACTTAGATTTGATGTGCAACTACTAGAAAGACCCTTTCTGCTATAGTGGTGGGTTAAAATTTCATGTTCGGAAGCTTCCATGCAAAGTTATGGCACAATGCAGACAACGCGTTTTCAGCCTGAGACAAGGTGGGTTCCGAAACGCCAAACATAAAAATGTTGATAACTTTCGAAAAACACTTCGAACAGCTTAGATCTGATGTGCAACTACTAGAAAGACCCTTTCTGCTATAGTGGGAGGTGAAAATTTCATGTTCTGAAGCTTCCTTGCAAAGTTATGGCACAATGCAGAAAATGCGTTTTCAGCCTGAGATAAGGTGGGTTCCGGAACGCCAAACATAAAAATGTTGATAACTTTGGAATAACACTTCAGACAGCTTCGATTTGTTGTGCAACTACGAGAAAGACCCTTTCTGCTATAGTGGGAGGTCGAAAATTCATGTTCTGAAGTTTCCCTGAGAAGTTATGGCACAATGCAGAAAATGCGTTTTCAGCCTGAGATAAGGTGGGTTCCGGAACGCCAAACATAAAAATATTGATAACTTTGGAAAAACACCTCAGACAGCTTAGATTTGATGTCCAACTACTAGAAAGACCCTTTCTGCTGTAGTGGGAGGTCAAAATTTCATGTTCTGAAGCCTCCCTAGAAAGTTATGGGACAATGCAGAAAACGCGTTTTCAGCCTGAGATAAGGTGGGTTCCGAAACGCCAAACGTAAAAATGTTGATAACTTTCGAAAAACACTTCAGACAGCTTAGATTTGATGTGCAACTGCTGGAAAGACCTTTTCTGCTATAGTGTTAGGTCAAAATTTCATGTTCTGAAGCTTCCCTGGAAAGTTATGGCACAATGCACAAAAACGCTTTTCAGCCTGAGATAAGGTGGGTTTCGGAACGCCAAACATAAAAATGTTGATAACTTTGGAAAAACACTTCAAACAGCTTAGATTTGATGTGCAACTACTAGAAAAACCCTTTCTGCTATAGTGGGAGGTGAAAATTTTATTTTCTGAAGCTTCCCTGCAAAGATATGGCACAATGCAGAAAACGCGTTTTCAGCCTGAGATAAGGCGGGTTCCGGAACGCCAAACATAAAAATGTTGATAACTTTGGAAAAACACTTCAAACAGCTTAGATTTGATGTGCAACTACTAGAAAAACCCTTTCTGCTATAGTGGGAGGTGAAAATTTTATTTTCTGAAGCTTCCCTGCAAAGATATGGCACAATGCAGAAAACGCGTTTTCAGCCTGAGATAAGGCGGGTTCCGGAACGCCAAACATAAAAATGTTGATAACTTTGGAAAAACACTTCAGACAGCTTCGATTTGATGTGCAACTACGAGAAAGACCCTTTCTGCGATAGTGGGAGGTGAACATTTCATGTTCTGAAGCTTCACTGAGAAGTTATGGCACAATGCAGAAAACGCGTTTTCAGCCTGAGATAAGGTGGTTTCCGAAACGCCAAACGTAAAAATGTTGATCACTTTGGAACAACACTTCAGACAGCTTAGATTTGATGTGCAACTACTAGAAAGAGCCTTTCTGTTATAGTGGGAGGTCGAAATTTCATGTTCTGAAGTTTCCCTGGAAAGTCAAGGGACAATGCAGAAAACGATTTTTCATCCTGAGATAAGGTCGATTCCGGAACACCAAACATAAAAATGTTGATAACTTTCGAAAAACACTTCGGACAGCTTAGATCTGATGTGCAACTACTAGAAAGACCCTTTTTGCTATAGTGGGAGGTGAAAATTTCATTTTCTGAAGCTTCCCTGCAAAGTTATGGCACAATGCGTAAAAAGCGTTTTCAGTCTAAGATAAGGTCGATTCCGGAACGCCAAACATAAAAATGTTGATAACTTTGGAAAAACACTTCAGACAGCTTCGATTTGATGTGCAACTACGAGAAAGACCCTTTCTGCGATAGTGGGAGGTGAACATTTCATGTTCTGAAGCTTCCCTGAGAAGTTATGGCACAGTGCAGAAAACGCGTTTTCATTCTGAGATAAGGTGGGTTCCGAAACGCCAAACGTAAAAATGTTGATCACTTTGGAACAACACTTCAGACAGCTTAGATTTGCAACTACTAGAAAGACCCCTTCTGTTATAGTGGGAGGTGGAAATTTCATTTTCTGAAGCTTCCCTGCAAAGTTATGGCACAATGCGTAAAACGCGTTTTCAGCCTGAGATAAGGTCGATTCTGGAACGCCAAACATAAAAATGTTGATAACTTTGGAAAAACACTTCAGACAGCTTAGATTTGATGTGCAACTACTAGAAAGACCCTTTCTGCTATAGTGGGAGGTGAACATTTCATGTTCTGAAACTTCCCTGAGAAGTTATGGCACAGTGCAGAAAACGCGTTTTCAGCCTGAGATAAGGTGGGTTCCGAAACGCCAAACGTAAAAATGTTGATAACTTTGGAAAAACACTTCAGACAGCTTCGATTTGACGTGCAACTACGAGAAAAACCCTTTCTGCGATAGTGGGAGGTGAACATTTCATGTTCTGAAGCTTCCCTGAGAAGTTATGGCACAATGCAGAAAACGCGTTTTCAGCATGAGATAAGGGGGCTTCCGAAACGCCAAACGTAAAAATGTTGATCACTTTGGAACAACACTTCAGACAGCTTAGATTTGATGTGCAACTACTAGAAAGAGCCTTTCTGTTATAGTGAGAGGTCGAAATTTCATGTTCTGAAGTTTCCCTGGAAAGTCATGGGACAATGCAGAAAACGATTTTTCATCCTGAGATAAGGTCGATTCCGGAACACCAAACATAAAAATGTTGATAACTTTCGAAAAACACTTCGGACAGCTTAGATCTGATGTGCAACTACTAGAAAGACCCTTTCTGCTATCGTGGGAGGCGAACATTTCATGTTCTGAAGCTTCCCTGAGAAGTTATGGCACAATGCAGAAAATGCGTTTTCAGCCTAAGATAAGGTTGATTCCGGAACGCCAAACATAAAAATGTTGATAACTTTGGAAAAACACTTCAAACAGGTTAGATTTGATGTGCAACTACTAGAAAAACCCTTTCTACGATAGGGGGGAGGTGAAAATTTCATTTTCTGAAGCTTCCCTGCAAAGTTATGGCACAAAGCGTTAAAAGCGTTTTCAGTCTAAGATAAGGTCGATTCCGGAACGCCAAACATAAAAATGTTGATAACTTTGGAAAAACACTTCAAACAGCTTAGATTTGATGTTCAACTACTAGAAAGACCCTTTCTGCTATAGTGGGAGGTGAAAATTTCATTTTCTGAAGCTTCCCTGCAAAGATATTGCACAATGCAGAAAACGCGTTTTCAGCCTGAGATGAGGCGGGTTCCGGAACGCCAAACATAAAAATGTTGATAACTTTGGAAAAACACATCAGACAGCTTCGATTTGATGTGCAACTACGAGAAAGACCCTTTCTGCGATAGTGGGAGGTGAAAATTTCATGTTCTGAAGCGTCCCTGCAAAGTTATGGCACAATGCGTAAAACGTGTTTTCAGCCTGAGATAAGGTCGATTCCGGAACGCCAAACGTAAAAATGTTGATAACTTTGGAACAACACTTCAGACAGCTTAGATTTGATGTGCAACTACTAGAAAGACCCTTTCTGCTATAGTGGGAGGTGGAAATTTCATTTTCTGAAGCTTCCCTGCAAAGTTATGGCACAATGCGTAAAACGCGTTTTCAGCCCGAGATAAGGTCGATTCTGGAACGCCAAAAATAAAAATGTTGATAACTTTGGAAAAACACTTCAGACAGCTTAGATTTGATTTGCAACTACTAGAAAGACCCTTTCTGCTATAGTGGGAGGTGAACATTTCATGTTCTGAAGCTTCCCTGCAAAGTTATGGCACAATGCGTAAAATGCGTTTTCAGCCTGAGATAAGGTCGATTCCGGAACGCCATACATAAAAATGTTGATAACTTTGGAAAAACACTTCAGACAACTTCGATTTGATGTGCAACTACTAGAAAGACCCTTTCTGCTATAGTGGGAGGTGAACATTTCATGTTCTGAACCTTCCCTGAGAAGTTATGGCACAGTGCAGAAAACGCGTTTTCAGCCTGAGATAAGGTGGGTTCCGAAACGCCAAACGTAAAAATGTTGATCTCTTTGGAACAACACTTCAGACAGCTTAGATTTGATGTGCAACTACTAGAAAGACCCTTTCTGTTATAGTGGGAGGTGAAAATTTCATGTTCTGAAGCGTCCCTGCAAAGTTATGGCACAATGCGTAAAACGTGTTTTCAGCCTGAGATAAGGTCGATTCCGGAACGCCAAGCGTAAAAATGTTGATAACTTTGGAACCACACTTCAAACAGCTTAGATTTGATGTTCAACTACTAGAAAGACCCTTTCTGCTATAGTGGGAGGTGAAAATTTCATTTTCTGAAGCTTCCCTGCAAAGATATGGCACAATGCCGAAAACGCGTTTTCAGCCTGAGATGAGGCGGGTTCCGGAACGCCAAACATAAAAATGTTGATAACTTTGGAAAAACACTTCAGACAGCTTCGATTTGATGTGCAACTACGAGAAAGACCCTTTCTGCGATAGTGGGAGGTGAAAATTTCATGTTCTGAAGCGTCCCTGCAAAGTTATGGCACAATGCGTAAAACGTGTTTTCAGCCTGTGATGAGGTCGATTCCGGAACGCCAAACGTAAAAATGTTGATAACTTTGGAACAACACTTCAGACAGCTTAGATTTGATGTGCAACTACTAGAAAGACCCTTTCTGCTATAGTGGGAGGTGGAAATTTCATTTTCTGAAGCTTCCCTGCAAAGTTATGGCACAATGCGTAAAACGCGTTTTCAGCCCGAGATAAGGTCGATTCTGGAACGCCAAAAATAAAAATGTTGATAACTTTGGAAAAACACTTCAGACAGCTTAGATTTGATTTGCAACTACTAGAAAGACCCTTTCTGCTATAGTGGGAGGTGAACATTTCATGTTCTGAAGCTTCCCTGCAAAGTTATGGCACAATGCGTAAAACGCGTTTTCAGCCTGAGATAAGGTCGATTCCGGAACGCCATACATAAAAATGTTGATAACTTTGGAAAAACACTTCAGACAACTTCGATTTGATGTGCAACTACTAGAAAGACCCTTTCTGCTATAGTGGGAGGTGAACATTTCATGTTCTGAACCTTCCCTGAGAAGTTATGGCACAGTGCAGAAAACGCGTTTTCAGCCTGAGATAAGGTGGGTTCCGAAACGCCAAACGTAAAAATGTTGATCTCTTTGGAACAACACTTCAGACAGCTTAGATTTGATGTGCAACTACTAGAAAGACCCTTTCTGTTATAGTGGGAGGTGAAAATTTCATGTTCTGAAGCGTCCCTGCAAAGTTATGGCACAATGCGTAAAACGTGTTTTCAGCCTGAGATAAGGTCGATTCCGGAACGCCAAACGTAAAAATGTTGATAACTTTGGAACCACACTTCAGACAGCTTAGATTTGATGTGCAACTACTAGAAAGACCCTTTCTGCTATAGTGGGAGGTGGAAATTTCATTTTCTGAAGCTTCCCTGCAAAGTTATGGCACAATGCGTAAAACGCGTTTTCAGCCTGAGAAAAGGTCGATTCTGGAACGCCAAACATAAAAATGTTGATAACTTTGGAAAAACACTTCAGACAGCTTAGATTTGATGTGCAACTACTAGGAAGACCCTTTCTGCTATAGTGGGAGGTGAACATTTCATGTTCTGAAGCTTCCCTGAGAAGTTATGGCACAATGCAGAAAACGCGTTTTCAGCCAGAGATGAGGTCGATTCTGGAACGCCAAACATAAAAATGTTGATAACTTTGGAAAAACACTTCAGACAGCTTAGATTTGATGTGCAACTACTAGAAAGACCCTTTCTGCTATAGTGGGAGGTGAAAATTTCATGTTCTGAAGCTTCCTTACAAAGTTATGGCACAATGCAGAAAATGCGTTTTCAGCCTGAGATAAGGTTGATTCCGGAACGCCAAACATAAAAATGTTGATAACTTTGGAAAAACACTTCAGACAGATTAGATTTGATGTGCAACTACTAGAAAAACCCTTTCTGCTATAGTGGGAGGTGAAATTTTCATTTTCTGAAGCTTCCCTGCAAAGTTATGGCACAAAGCGTAAAAAGCGTTTTCAACCTGTGATAAGGTCGATTCCGGAACGCCAAACATAAAAATGTTGACAACTTTGGAAAAACACTTCAGACAGCTTAGATTTGATGTGCAACTACTAGAAGGACCCTTTCTGCTATAGTGGGAGGTTATAATTTCATGTTCTGAAGCTTCCCTGCAAAGATATGGCACAATCCAGAAAACGCGTTTTCAGCCTGAGATAAGGTGGGTTCCGAAACGCAAAACGTAAAAATGTTGATCACTTTGGAAAAACACTTCAGACAGCTTAGATTTGATGTGCAACTACTAGAAGGACCCTTTCTGCTATAGTGGGAGGTTAAAATTTCATGTTCTGAAGCTTCCCTGCAAAGATATGGCACAATGAAGAAAACGCGTTTTCAGCCTGAGATAAGGTGGGTTCCGGAACGCCATACATAAAAATGTTGATAACTTTGGAACAACACTTCAGACAGCTTAGATTTGATGTGCAACTACGAGAAAGACCCTTTCTGCTATTGTGGGAGGTGAAAAATTCATGTTCTAAAGGTTCCCTGCAAAGTTATGGCACAATGCGTAAAACGCGTTTTCAGCCTGAGATAAGGTTGATTCCGGAACGCCATACATAACAATGTTGAGAACTTTGGAAAAACACATCAGACAGCTTAAATTTGATGTTCAACTACTAGAAAGACCCTTTCTGCTATAGTGGTAGGTTAAAATTTCATGTTCGGAAGCTTCCATGCAAAGTTATGGCACAATGCAGACAACGCGTTTTCAGCGTGAGATAAGGTCGATTCTGGAACGCCAAACATAAAAATGTTGATAACTTTCGAAAAACACTTCCAACAGCTTAGATTTGAAGTGCAACAACTAGAAAGACCCTTTCTGCTATAGTGGGAGGTCGAAATTTCATGTTCTGAAGCTTCCCTGAGAAGTTATGGGACAATGCAGAAAACGATTTTTCAGCCTGAGACAAGGTGGGTTCCGAAACGCCAAACATAAAAATCTTGATAACTTTCGAAAAACACTTCGGACAGCTTAGATCTGATGTGCAACTACTAGAAAGACCCTTTCTGCTATAGTGGGAGATGAAAATTTCATGTTCTGAAGCTTCCTTGCAAAGTTATGGCACAATGCAGAAAATGCGTTTTCAGCCTGAGATAAGGTTGATTCCGGAACGCCAAACATAAAAATGTTGATAACTTTGGAAAAACACTTCCAACAGCTTAGATTTGATGAGCAACTACTAGAAAAACCCTTTCTGCTATTGTGGGAGGTGAAAATTTCATTTTCTGAAGCTTCCCTGCAAAGATATGGCACAATGAAGAAAACGCTTTTTCAGCCTGAGATAAGGTGGGTTCCGGAACGCCAAACATAGAAATGTTGATAACTTTGGAATAACACTTCAGACAGCTTCAATTTGATGTGCAACTACGAGAAAGACCCTTTCTGCTATAGTCGGAGGTCGAAAATTCATGTTCTGAAGCTTCCCTGGAAAGTCATGGGACAATGCAGAAAACGCGTTTTCAGCCTGAGATAAGGTGGGTTCCAGAACGCCAAACATAAAAATGTTGATAACTTTGGAAAAACACTTCAGACAGCTTAGATTTGATGTGCAACTACTAGAAAGACCCTTTCTGCTATAGTGGGAGGTGAAAATTTCATGTTCTGAGGCTTTCCTGCAAAGTTATGGCAAATTGCGTAAAACGCGTTTTCAGCCTGAGACAAGGTTGTTTCTGGAACGCCAAACATAAAAATGGTGATAACTTTGGAAAAACACTTCAAACAGCTTAGATTTGACGTGCAACTACTAGAAAGACCCTTTCTGCTATAGTTGGAGGTGAAAATTTTATGTTCTGAAGTTTCCCTGCAAAGTTATGGCACAATGCAGAAAAAACGTTTTCAGTCTGAGATAAGGTTGATTCCGGAACGCCAAACATAAGAATGTTGATAACTTTGGAAAAACACTTCAGACAGCTTAGATTTGATGTGCAACTACTAGAAAGACCCTTTCTGCTGAAGTGGGAGGTGAAAATTTCATGTTCTAAAGATTCCCTGCAAAGTTATGGCACAATGCAGAAAACGCGTTTTAAGCGTGAGATAAGGTGAGTTCCGGAACGCCAAACATAAAAATGTTGATAACTTTGGAACAACACATCAGACAGCTTAGATTTGTTGTGCAACTACTAGAAATACCTTTCTGCTCTAGTGGGAGGTGAAAATTTCATGTTCTAAAGCTTCCCTGCAAAGTTATGGCACAATGCAGAAAACGCGTTTTAAGCGTGAGATAAGGAGAGTTCCGGAACGCCAAACATAAAAATGTTGATAACTTTGGAACAACACATCAGACAGCTTAGATTTGATGTGCAACTACTAGAAAGACCATTTCTGCTATAGTGGGAGGTGAAAATTTCATGTTCTGAAGCTTCCCTGCAAAGTTATGGCACAATGCACAAAACGCGTTTTCGGCCTGAGATAAGGTCGATTCAGGAACACCAAACAAAAAAATGTTGAAAACTTTCGAAAAACACTTCAGACAGCTTAGATTTGATGTACAACTACTAGAAAGACCCTTTCTGCTACGGTGGGAGGTGAAAATATCATGTTCTGAAGCTTCCCTGCAAAGTTATGGCACAATGCGTAAAACGCGTTTTCAGCCTGAGATGAGGTTGATTTCAGAACGCCAAACATAAAAATGTTGATAACTCAGGAAAAACTCAACAGACAGCATAGATTTGATGTGCAACTACTAGAAAGACCCTTTCTGTTACAGTGGGAGGTGAAAATTTCATGTTCTGAAGCATCCCTGCAAAGTTATGGCACAATGCAGAAAACGCGTTTTCAGCCTGAGATAAGGTGGGTTCCGGAACGCCAAACATAGAAATGTTGATAACTTTGGAATAACACTTCAGACAGCTTCAATTTGATGTGCAACTACGAGAAAGACCCTTTCTGCTATAGTCGGAGGTCGAAAATTCATGTTCTGAAGCTTCCCTGGAAAGTTATGGGACAATGCAGAAAACGATTTTTCATCCTGAGATAAGGTCGATTCCGGAACACCAAACATAAAAATGTTGATAACTTTCGAAAAACACTTCGGACAGCTTAGATCTGATGTGCAACTACTAGAAAGACCCTTTCTGATATAGTGGGAGGAGAAAATTTCATGTTCTGAGGCTTTCCTGCAAAGTTATGGCAAATTGCGTAAAACGCGTTTTCAGCCTGAGACAAGGTTGTTTCTGGAACGCCAAACATAAAAATGGTGATAACTTTGGAAAAACACTTCAAACAGCTTAGATTTGACGTGCAACTACTAGAAAGACCCTTTCTGCTATAGTTAGAGGTGAAAATTTTATGTTCTGAAATTTCCCTAAAATGTTATGGCACAATGCAGAAAAAACGTTTTCAGTCTGAGATAAGGTTGATTCCGGAACGCCAAACATAAGAATGTTGATAACTTTGGAAAAACACTTCAGACAGCTTAGATTTGATGTGCAACTACTAGAAAGACCCTTTCTGCTGAAGTGGGAGGTGAAAATTTCATGTTCTAAAGATTCCCTGCAAAGTTATGGCACAATGCAGAAAACGCGTTTTAAGCGTGAGATAAGGTGAGTTTCGGAACGCCAAACATAAAAATGTTGATAACTTTGGAACAACACACCAGACAGCTTAGATTTGTTGGGCAACTACTAGAAATACCTTTCTGCTCTAGTGGGAGGTGGAAATTTCATGTTCTAAAGCTTCCCTGCAAAGTTATGGCACAATGCAGAAAACGCGTTTTAAGCGTGAGATAAGGAGAGTTCCGGAACGCCAAACATAAAAATGTTGATAACTTTGGAACAACACATCAGACAGCTTACATTTGATGTGCAACTACCAGAAAGACCATTTCTGCTATAGTGGGAGGTGAAAATTTCATGTTCTGAAGCTTCCCTGCAAAGTTATGGCACAATGCACAAAACGCGTTTTCGGCCTGAGATAAGGTCGATTCAGGAACACCAAACAAAAAGATGTTGAAAACTTTCGAAAAACACTTCAGACAGCTTAGATTTGATGTACAACTACTAGAAAGACCCTTTCTGCTACGGTGGGAAGTGAAAATATCATGTTCTGAAGCTTCCCTGCAAAGTTATGGCACAATGCGTAAAACGCGTTTTCAGCCTGAGATGAGGTTGATTTCAGAACGCCAAACATAAAAATGTTGATAACTCAGGAAAAACTCAACAGACAGCATAGATTTGATGTGCAACTACTAGAAATACCCTTTCTGATATAGTGGGATGTGAAAATATCATGTTCTGAAGCTTCCCTGCAAAGTTTTGGCACAATGCAGAAAACGCGATTTCAGCCTGAGATAAGGTCGATTCCGTAATGCCAAACATAAAAATGTTTATAACTTTGGAAAAACACTTCAGACAGCTTAGATTTGATGTGCAACTACTAGAAAGACCCTTTCTGCTATAGTGGGATATGAAAATTTCATGTTCTGAAGATTCCCTGCAAAGTTATGGCAGAATGCGTAAATCGTGTTTTCAGCCTGAGATAAGGTCGATTCCTGAACGCCAAACATAAATATGTTGATAACTTTGGAAAAACACTTCAAACAGCTTAGATTTGATGTGCGACTACTAGAAAGACCCTTTCTACTATAGTGGGTCCTGAACATTTCATGTTCTGAAGCTTCATTGCAAAGTTATGGCACAATGTGTAAAATGCGTTTTCAGCCTGAGATAAGGTGGGTTCCAGAACGCCAAACATAAAAAGGTGGACAACTTTGGAAAAACACTTCTGACAGCTTAGATTTGATGTGCAACTACTAGAAAGACCCTTTCTGTTATAGTGGCATGTGAATATTTCATGTTCTGAAGCTTGCCTGCAAAGTTATGGCACAATGCAAAAAACGCGTATTCAGCCTGAGATAAGGTCCATTCCGGTACGCCAAACATAAAAATGTTGATAACTATGGAAAAACACTTCAGACAGCTTAGAGTTGATGTGCAACTACTAGAAAGACCCTTTATGATATAGTGGGTGGTGAAAATTCGATGTTCTGAAGCTTCCCTCCAAAGTTATGGCACAATGCGTTAAACGCTTTTTCAGCATGAGATATGGTCGATTCCGGAACGCCAAACATAAAAATGTTGACAACTTTGGAAAGCCACTTCAGACAGCTGAGATTTGATGTGCAACTACTAGAAAGACCCTTTCTACTATAGCGGCAAGTGAATATTTCATGTTCTGTGGCATCCCTGCAAAGTTATGGCACAATGCAAAAAACACGTTTTCAGACTGAGATAAGGTGGGTTCCAGAACGCCAAACATAAAAATGTTGATAACTTTGGAAAAACATTTCAGACAGCTTAGATTTGATCTGCAACTACTAGAAAGACCCTTTCTGCTATAGTGGGAGGTGAAAATTCGATGTTCTGAAGCTTCACTGCAAAGTTATGGCACCATGCGTAAAACGCGTTTTAAGCCAGAGATAAGGTCGATTCCGGAACGCCAAACATAAAAATGTTGATAATTCTGAAAAAACACTTCAGACAGCTTAGATTTGATGTGCAACTACTAGAAAGACCCTTTCTGCTATATTGGGAGGTTAAAATTTCATGTTCTGAAGCTTCCCGGAAAAGTTATGGCACAATGCACAAAAACGCTTTTCAGCCTGAGATAAGGTGGGTTTCGGAACGCCAAACATAAAAGTGTTGATAACTTTCGAAAAACACTTCAGACAGCTTAGATTTGATGTGCACCTACTAGAAAGACCCTTTCTGCTATAGTGGGAGGCTAAAATTTCATGTTCTGAAGCTTCCCTGAAAAGTTATGGCACAATGCGTAAAAACGGTTTTCAGCCTGAGATAAGGTGGGTTTCGGAACGCCAAACATAAAAGTGTTGATAACTTTGGAAAAACACTTCAGACAGTTTAGATTTGATGTGCAACTACTAGAAAGACCCTTTGTATTATAGCGGCAGGTGAAAATGTCATGTTCTGAGGCTTCCCTGCAAAGTTATGGCACAATGCGTAAAACGCGTTTTCAGCCTGAGATGAGGTTGATTTCAAAACGCCAAACATAAAAATGTTGATAACTCAGGAAAAACTCAACAGACAGCATAGATTTGATGTGCAACTACTAGAAATACCCTTTCTGATATAGTGGGATGTGAAAATATCATGTTCTGAAGCTTCCCTGCAAAGTTTTGGCACAATGCAGAAAACGCGATTTCAGCCTGAGATAAGGTCGATTCCGTAATGCCAAACATAAAAATGTTTATAACTTTGGAAAAACACTTCAGACAGCTTAGATTTGATGTGCAACTACTAGAAAGACCCTTTCTGCTATAGTGGGATATGAAAATTTCATGTTCTGAAGATTCCCTGCAAAGTTATGGCAGAATGCGTAAATCGTGTTTTCAGCCTGAGATAAGGTCGATTCCTGAACGCCAAACATAAATATGTTGATAACTTTGGAAAAACACTTCAAACAGCTTAGATTTGATGTGCAACTACTAGAAAGACCCTTTCTACTATAGTGGGTCCTGAACATTTCATGTTCTGAAGCTTCATTGCAAAGTTATGGCACAATGTGTAAAATGCGTTTTCAGCCTGAGATAAGGTGGGTTCCGGAACGCCAAACATAAAAAGGTGGACAACTTTGGAAAAACACTTCAGACAGCTTAGATTTGATGTGCAACTACTAGAAAGACCCTTTCTGTTATAGTGGCATGTGAATATTTCATGTTCTGAAGCTTGCCTGCAAAGTTATGGCACAATGCAAAAAACGCGTATTCAGCCTGAGATAAGGTCCATTCCGGTACGCCAAACATAAAAATGTTGATAACTATGGAAAAACACTTCAGACAGCTTAGAGTTGATGTGCAACTACTAGAAAGACCCTTTATGATATAGTGGGTGGTGAAAATTCGATGTTCTGAAGCTTCCCTCCAAAGTTATGGCACAATGCGTTAAACGCGTTTTCAGCCTGAGATATGGTCGATTCCGGAACGCCAAACATAAAAATGTTGATAACTTTGGAAAGCCACTTCAGACAGCTGAGATTTGATGTGCAACTACTAGAAAGACCCTTTCTACTATAGCGGCAAGTGAATATTTCATGTTCTGTGGCATCCCTGCAAAGTTATGGCACAATGCAAAAAACACGTTTTCAGACTGAGATAAGGTGGGTTCCAGAACGCCAAACATAAAAATGTTGATAACTTTGGAAAAACATTTCAGACAGCTTAGATTTGATCTGCAACTACTAGAAAGACCCTTTCTGCTATAGTGGGAGGTGAAAATTCGATGTTCTGAAGCTTCACTGCAAAGTTATGGCACCATGCGTAAAACGCGTTTTAAGCCAGAGATAAGGTCGATTCCGGAACGCCAAACATAAAAATGTTGATAATTCTGAAAAAACACTTCAGACAGCTTAGATTTGATGTGCAACTACTAGAAAGACCCTTTCTGCTATATTGGGAGGTTAAAATTTCATGTTCTGAAGCTTCCCGGAAAAGTTATGGCACAATGCACAAAAACGCTTTTCAGCCTGAGATAAGGTGGGTTTCGGAACGCCAAACATAAAAGTGTTGATAACTTTCGAAAAACACTTCAGACAGCTTAGATTTGATGTGCACCTACTAGAAAGACCCTTTCTGCTATAGTGGGAGGCTAAAATTTCATGTTCTGAAGCTTCCCTGAAAAGTTATGGCACAATGCGTAAAAACGGTTTTCAGCCTGAGATAAGGTGGGTTTCGGAACGCCAAACATAAAAGTGTTGATAACTTTGGAAAAACACTTCAGACAGTTTAGATTTGATGTGCAACTACTAGAAAGACCCTTTGTATTATAGCGGCAGGTGGAAATGTCATGTTCTGAGGCTTCCCTGCAAAGTTATGGCACAATGCGTAAAACATGTTTTCAGCCTGAGATAAAGTGGGTTTCGGAACGCCAAACATAAAAATGTTGACAACTTTGGAAAAACACTTCAGACAGCATAGATTTGATGTGCAACTACTAAAAAGGCCCTTTCTGCTATAGTGGGAGGTGAACATTTCATGTTCTGAAGCTTCCCTGCACAGTTATGGAACAATGCAGAAAACGCGTTTTCAGCCTGAGATAAGGTTGATTCCGGAACGCCAAACATAAAAATGTTGATAACTTTCGAAAAAACACTTCACACTGCTTAGATTTGAAGTGTAACTACTAGAAATACCCTTTCTGCTATAGTGGGAGGTGAAAATTTCATGTTCTGAAGCTTCCCTGCAAAATTATGGCACAATGCAGAAAACGCATTTTCAGCCTGATATAAGGTGGGTTCAGGAACGAGAAACATAAAAATGTTGATAACTTTGGAAAAACACCAGACAGCTTAGATTTGAAGTGTAACTACTAGAAATACCATTTCTGCTATAGTGGGATGTGAAATTTTTATATTCTGAAGCTTCCTTGCAAAGTTATGGCTCAATGCGTAAAACGCGTTTTCAGCCTGACACAAGGTCGATTCCGGAAAGGGAAACATAAAAAAGTTGATAACTTTGTAAAAACACTTCAGACAGCTTAGATTTGATGTGCAACTACTAGAAAGACCCTTTCTACTATAGCGGCAGGTGAAAATTTCATGTTCTGAGGCTTCCCTGCAAAGTTATGGCACAATGCAAAAAACACGTTTTCAGACTGAGATAAGGTGGGTTCCAGAACGCCAAACATAAAAATGTTGATAACTTTGGAAAAACACTTCAGACAGCTTTGATTTGATCTGCAACTACAAGAAAGACCCTTTCTGCTATAGTGGGTGGTGAAAATTTCATGTGCTGAAGCTTTATGCAAAGTTATGGCACAATGCGTAAAACACGTTTTCAGCCTGAGATAAGGTGGATTCCGAAACGCCAAACATAAAAATGTTGATAACTTTGTAAAAACACTTCAGACAGCTTAGATTTGATGTGCAAATAGAAGACAGATCCTTTCTGCAATAGTGGGAGGTTAAAATTTCATATTCTGAAGTTTCCTGCACAGTTATGCCGCAATGCATAAAACACATTTTCAGCCTGAGATAAGGTGGGTTCCCGAACGCCAAACATAAAAATGTTGATAACTTTGAAAAAACACTTCAGACAGCTTAGCTTTCACGTGAAACTACGAGAAAGACCCTTTCTGCTATAGTGGGAGGTGAAAATTTCATGTTTTGAACCTTCCCTTAGAATATATGGCACAATGCAAAAAATGCGTTCTCAGCCTGAGATAAGGTGGGTTTCGGAAAGCCAAACATAAAAATGTTAACAACTTTGGAAAAACACTTCAGATAGCATAGATTTGATGTGCAACTACTAGAAAGACCCTTTCTGCTATAGTGGGAGGTGCAAATTTCATGTTCTGAAGCTTCCCTGCAAAGTTATGGCAAAATGCAGAAAACGCGTTTTCAGCCTGAGATAAGGTCAATTCCGGAACGCCAAACATAAAAATGTTGATAACTTTGGAAAGACACTTCAGACAGCTTAGATTTGATGTGCAACGACTAGAAAGACCCTTTCTGCTATAGTGGGTGGAGAAAATTCGATGTTCTGAAGCTTCCCTGGAAAGTCATGGGACAATGCAGAAAACGATTTTTCATCCTGAGATAAGGTCGATTCCGGAACACCAAACATAAAAATGTTGATAACTTTCGAAAAACACTTCGGACAGCTTAGATCTGATGTGCAACTACTAGAAAGACCCTTTCTGCTATCGTGGGAGGTGAACATTTCATGTTCTGAAGCTTCCCTGAGAAGTTATGGCACAATGCAGAAAATGCGTTTTCAGCCTGAGATAAGGTGGGTTCCGGAACGCCAAACATAAAAATGTTGATAACTTTGGAAAAACACCTCAGACAGCTTAGATTTGATGTCCAACTACTAGAAAGACCCTTTCTGCTATAGTAGGAGGTCAAAATTTCATGTTCTGAAGCCTCCCTAGAAAGTTATGGGACAATGCAGAAAACGCGTTTTCAGCCTGAGATAAGGTGGGTTCCGAAACGCCAAACGTAAAAATGTTGATCACTTTGGAACAACACTTCAGACAGCTTAGATTTGATGTGCAACTACTGGAAAGACCTTTTCTGCTATAGTGTTAGGTCAAAATTTCATGTTCTGAAGCTTCCCTGGAATGTTATGGGACAATGCAGAAAACAATTTTTCATCCTGAGATACGGTCGATTCTGTAACGCCAAACATTAAAATGTTGATAACTATGGAAAAACACTTCAGACAGCTTAGATTTGAAGTGCAACTACTAGAAAGACCCTTTCTGCTGTAGTGGGAGGTGAAAATTTCATGTTCTGAAGCTTCCTTGCAAAGTTATGGCACAATGCAGAAAATGCGTTTTCAGCCAGAGATAAGGTGGGTTCCGAAACGCCAAACATAAAAATGTTAATAACTTTCAAAAAACACTTGGGACAGGTTAGATCTGATGTGCAACTACTAGAAAGACCCTTTCTGCTATAGTGGGAGGTGAAAATTTCATGTTCTGAAGCTTCCTTGCAAAGTTATGGCACAATGCAGAAAATGCGTATTCAGCCTGAGATAAGGTTGATTCCGGAACGCCAAACATAAAAATGTTGATAACTTTGGAAAAACAATTCAAACAGCTTAGATTTGATGTGCAACTACTAGAAAAACCCTTTTTGCTATAGTGGGAGGTGAAAATTTCATTTTCTGAAGCTTCCCTGCAAAGATATGGCACAATGCAGAAAACGCGTTTTCAGCCTGAGATAAGGCGGGTTCCGGAACGCCAAACATAAAAATGTTGATAACTTTGGAAAAACACTTCAGACAGCTTCGATTTGATGTGCAACTACGAGAAAGACCCTTTCTGCGATAGGGGGAGGTGAACATTTCATGTTCTGAAGCTTCCCTGAGAAGTTATGGCACAATGCAGAAAACGCGTTTTCAGCCTGAGATAAGGTGGGTTCCGAAACGCCAAACGTAAAAATGTTGATCACTTTGGAACAACACTTCAGACAGCTTAGATTTGATGTGCAACTACTAGAAAGAGCCTTTCTGTTATAGTGGGAGGTCGAAATTTCATGTTCTGAAGTTTCCCTGGAAAGTCATGGGACAATGCAGAAAACGATTTTTCATCCTGAGATAAGGTCGATTCCGGAACACCAAACATAAAAATGTTGATAACTTTCGCAAAACACTTCGGACAGCTTAGATCTGATGTGCAACTACTAGAAAAACCCTTTCTGCGATAGGGGGGAGGTGAAAATTTCATTTTCTGAAGCTTCCCTGCAAAGTTATGGCACAAAGCGTAAAAAGCGTTTTCAGCCTGAGATAAGGTCGATTCTGGAACGCCAAACATAAAAATGTTGATAACTTTGGAAAAACACTTCAGACAGCTTCGATTTGATGTGCAACTACAAGAAAGACCCTTTCTGCGATAGTGGGAGGTGAACATTTCATGTTCTGAAGCTTCCCTGAGAAGTTATGGCACAGTGCAGAAAACGCGTTTTCAGCCTGAGATAAGGTGGGTTCCGAAACGCCAAACGTAAAAATGTTGATCACTTTGGAACAACACTTCAGACAGCTTAGATTTGATGTGCAACTACTAGAAAGACCCTTTCTGTTATAGTGGGAGGTGAAAATTTCATGTTCTGAAGCGTCCCTGCAAAGTTATGGCACAATGCGTAAAACGTGTTTTCAGCCTGAGATAAGGTCGATTCCGGAACGCCAAACGAAAAAATGTTGATAACTTTGGAACAACACTTCAGACAGCTTAGATTTGATGTGCAACTACTAGAAAGACGCTTTCTGCTATAGTGGGAGGTGGAAATTTCATTTTCTGAAGCTTCCCTCCAAAGTTATGGCACAATGCGTAAAACGCGTTTTCAGCCTGAGATAAGGTCGATTCTGGAACGCCAAACATAAAAATGTTGATAACTTTGGAAAAACAATTCAGACAGCTTAGATTTGATGTGCAACTACTAGAAAAACCCTTTCTGCTATAGTGGGAGGTGAACATTTCATGTTCTGAAGCTTCCCTGAGAAGTTATGGCACAGTGCAGAAAACGCGTTTTCAGCCTGAGATAAGGTGGGTTCCGAAACGCCAAACGTAAAAATGTTGATCACTTTGGAACAACACTTCAGACAGCTTAGATTTGATGTGCAACTACTAGAAAGACCCTTTCTGTTATAGTGGGAGGTGAAAATTTCATGTTCTGAAGCGTCCATGCAAAGTTATGGCACAATGCGTAAAACGTGTTTTCAGCCTGAGATAAGGTCGATTCCGGAACGCCAAACGTAAAAATGTTGATAACTTTGGAACAACACTTCAGACAGCTTAGATTTGATGTGCAACTACTAGAAAGACCCTTTCTGCTATAGTGGGAGGTGGAAATTTCATTTTCTGAAGCTTCCCTGCAAAGTTATGGCACAATGCGTAAAACGTGTTTTCAGCCTTAGATAAGGTCGATTCTGGAACGTCAAACATAAAAATGTTGATAACTTTGGAAAAACACTTCAGACAGCTTAGATTTGATGTGCAACTACTAGAAAGACCCTTTCTGCTATAGTGGGAGGTGAACATTTCATGTTCTGAAGCTTCCCTGCAAAGTTATGGCACAATGCGTAAAACGCGTTTTCAGCCTGAGATAAGGTCGATTCCGGAACGCCATACATAAAAATGTTGATAACTTTGGAAAAACACTTCAGACAACTTCGATTTGATGTGCAACTACTAGAGAGACCCTTTCTGCTATAGTGGGTGGTGAACATTTCATGTTCTGAAGCTTCCCTGAGAAGTTATCGCACTATGCAGAAAACGCGTTTTCAGCCAGAGATGAGGTCGATTCTGGAAGCCCAAACATAAAAATGTTGATAACTTTGAAAAAACACTTCAGACAGCTTAGATTTGATGTGCAACTACTAGAAAGACCCTATCTGCTATATTGGGAGGTGAAAATTTCATGTTCTGAAGCTTCCTTACAAAGTTATGGCACAATGCAGAAAATGCGTTTTCAGCCTGAGATAAGGTTGATTCCGGAACGCCAAACATAAAAATGTTGATAACTTTGGAAAAACACTTCAGACAGCTTAGATTAGATGTGCAACTACTAGAAAAACCCTTTCTGCTATAGTGGGAGGTGAAATTTTCATTTACTGAAGCTTCCCTGCAAAGTTATGGCACAAAGCGTAAAAAGCGTTTTCAGCCTGTGATAAGGTCGATTCCGGAACGCCAAACATAAAAATGTTGATCACTTTGGAAAAACACTTCAGACAGCTTAGATTTGATGTGCAACTACTAGAAGGACCCTTTCTGCTATAGTGGGAGGTTAAAATTTCATGTTCTGAAACTTCCCTGCAAAGATATGGCACAATGAAGAAAACACGTTTTCAGCCTGAGATAAGGTGGGTTCCGGAACGCCAAACATAAAAATGTTGATAACTTTGGAAAAACACTTCAGACAGCTTAGATTTGATGTGCAACTACTAGAAAGACCCTATCTGCTATATTGGGAGGTGAAAATTTCATGTTCTGAAGCTTCCTTACAAAGTTATGGCACAATGCAGAAAATGCGTTTTCAGCCTGAGATAAGGTTGATTCCGGAACGCCAAACATAAAAATGTTGATAACTTTGGAAAAACACTTCAGACAGCTTAGATTTGATGTGCAACTACTAGAAGGACCCTTTCTGCTATAGTGGGAGGTGAAAATTTCATTTTCTGAAGCTTCCCTCCAAAGTTATGGCACAATGCAGAAAACGCGTTTTCAGCCTGAGATATGGTCGATTCCGGAACGCCAAACATAAAAATGTTGATAACTTTGGAACAACACTTCAGACAACTTAGATTTGATGTGCAACTGCTAGAAACACCCTTTCTGTTGTAGTGGGAGGTGAAAATTTCATGTTCTGAAGCTACCCTGAGAAGTTATGGCATTATGTACAAAACGAGTTTTCAGCCTGAGATAAGGTCGATTCCGGAACGCCAAACGTAAAAATGTTGATAACTTTGGAACAACACTTCAGACAGCTTAGATTTGATGTGCAACTACTAGAAAGACCCTTTCTGCTATAGTGGTAGGTTAAAATTTCATGTTCGGAAGCTTCCATGCAAAGTTATGGCACAATGCAGACAACGCGTTTTCAGCGTGAGATAAGGTCGATTCTGGAACGCCAAACATAAAAATGTTGATAACTTTCGAAAAACACTTCAGACAGCTTAGATTTGATGTGCAACTACTAGAAAGACCCTTTCTGCTATAGTGGGAGGTGAACATTTCATGTTCTGAAGCTTCCCTGAGAAGTTATGGGACAATGCAGAAAACGATTTTTCAGCCTGAGATACGGTCGATTCTGTAACGCCAAACATAAAAATGTTGATAACTTTGGAAAAACACTTCAGACAGCTTAGATTTGAAGTGCAACAACTAGAAAGACCCTTTCTGCTATAGTGGGAGGTCGAAATTTCATGTTCTGAAGCTTCCTTGCAAAGTTATGGCACAATGCAGAAAATGCGTTTTCAGCCTGAGATAAGGTTGATTCCGGAACGCCAAACATAAAAATGTTGATAACTTTGGAAAAACACTTCAAACAGCTTAGATTTGATGTGCAACTACTAGAAAAACCCTTTCTGCTATTGTGGGAGGTGAAAATTTCATTTTCTGAAGCTTCCCTGCAAAGATATGGCACAATGCAGAAAACGCGTTTTCAGCCTGAGATAAGGTGGGTTCCGGAACGCCAAACATAGAAATGTTGATAACTTTGGAATAACACTTCAGACAGCTTCGATTTGATGTGCAACTACGAGAAAGACCCATTCTGCTATAGTCGGAGGTCGAAAATTCATGTTCTGAAGCTTCCCTGGAAAGTCATGGCACAATGCAGAAAACGATTTTTCATCCTGAGATAAGGTCGATTCCGGAACACCAAACATAAAAATGTTGATAACTTTCGAAAAACACTTCGGACAGCTTAGATCTGATGTGCAACTACTAGAAAGACCATCTCTGATATAGTGGGAGGAGAAAATTTCATGTTCTGAAGTCTCCCTGCAAAGTTATGGCACAATGCAGAAAATGCGTTTTCAGCCTGAGATAAGGTGGGTTCCAGAACGCCAAACATAAAAATGTTGATAACTTTGGAAAAACACTTCAGACAGCTTAGATTTGATGTGCAACTACTAGAAAGACCCTTTCTGCTATAGTGGGAGGTGAAAATTTCATGTTCTGAGGCTTTCCTGCAAAGTTATGGCAAATTGCGTAAAACGCGTTTTGAGCCTGAGACAAGGTTGTTTCTGGAACGCCAAACATAAAAATGGTGATAACTTTGGAAAAACACTTCAGACAGCTTAGATTTGATGTGCAACTACTAGAAATACCCTTTCTGCTCTAGTGGGAGGTGAAAATTTCATGTTCTAAAGCTTCCCTGCAAAGTTATGGCACAATGCAGAAAACGCGTTTTAAGCGTGAGATAAGGAGAGTTCCGGAACGCCAAACATAAAAATGTTGATAACTTTGGAACAACACATCAGACAGCTTAGATTTGATGTACAACTACTAGAAAGACCCTTTCTGCTACGGTGGGAGGTGAAAATATCATGTTCTGAAGCTTCCCTGCAAAGTTATGGCACAATGCGTAAAACGCGTTTTCAGCCTGAGATGAGGTTGATTTCAGAACGCCAAACATAAATATGTTGATAACTCAGGAAAAACTCAACAGACAGCATAGATTTGATGTGCAACTACTAGAAATACCCTTTCTGATATAGTGGGATGTGAAAATATCATGTTCTGAAGCTTCCGAGCAAAGTTATGGCACAATGCAGAAAACACGTTTTCAGCCTGAGATAAGGTCGATTACGGAAAGCCAAACATAAAAATGTTGACAACTTTGGAAAAACACTTCAGACAGCTTAGATTTGATGTGCAACTACTAGAAAGACCCTTTTTGCTATAGTGGGAGGTGAAAATTTCATGTTCTGAGGCTTTCCTGCAAAGTTATGGCACAATGCAGAAAACGCGTTTTCAGCCTGAGATAAGGTTGATTCCGGAACACCAAACATTAAAGTGTTGATAACTTTGGAAAAACAATTCAAACAGCTTCGATTTGATGTGCAACTACTCGAGAGACCCTTTATGCTATAGTGGGAGTTGAAAATGTCATGTTCTGTAGCTTCCCTGCAAAGTTATGGGACAATGCAGAAAACGATCTTGCATCCTGAGATAAGGTCGATTCCGGAACGCCAAACATAAAAATGTTGATAACTTTCGAAAAACACTTCAGACAGCTTAGATTTGATGTGCAACTACTAGAAAGACCCTTTCTGCTATAGTGGGAGGTGAAAATTTCATGTTCTGAAGCATCCATGCAAAGTTATGGCACAATGCAGAAAACGCGTTTTCAGCCTGAGATAAGGTCGATTCTGGAACGCGAAACATAAAAATGTTGATAACTTTCGAAAAACACTTCAGACAGCTTAGATTTGATGTGCAACTACTAGAAAGACCCTTTCTGCTGTAGTGGGAGGTGAACATTTCATGTTCTGAAGCTTCCATGCAAAGTTATGGCACAATGCAGACAACCCGTTTTCAGCCTGAGATAAGGTCGATTCTGGAACGCCAAACATAAAAATGTTGTTAACTTTCGAAAAACACTTCAGACAGCTTAGATTTGATGTGCAACTACTAGAAAGACCCTTTCTGCTGTAGTGGGAGGTGAACATTTCATGTTCTGAAGCTTCCCTGCAACGTTATGGCACAATGCAGAAAACGCGTTTTCAGCTTGAGATAAGGTCGATTCCGGTACGCGAAACATAAAAATGTTGATAACTTTCGAAAAACACTTCAGACAGCTTAGATTTGATGTGCAACTACTAGAAAGACCCTTTCTGCTATATTGGAACGGGAAAATTTCATGTTCTGAAGCTTCCCTGCGAAGTTATGGGACAATGCAGAAAACGATTTTTCATCCTGAGATAAGGTCGATTCCGGAACGCCAAACATAAAAATGTTGATAACTTTCGAAAAACACTTCAGACAGCTTAGATTTTATGTGCAACTACTAGAAAGACCCTTTCTGCTATAGTGGGACGTGAAAATTTCATGTTCTGAAGCTTCCCTGCAAAGTTATGGCACAATGCCGAAAACGCGTTTTCAGCCTGAGATAAGGTGGGTTCCGGAACGCCAAACATAAAAATGTTGATAACTTTGGAAAAACACTTCAGACAGCTTAGATTTGATGTGCAACTACTAGAAAGACCCTTTCTGCTATAGTGGGAGGTGAACATTTCATGTTCTGAAGCTTCCCTGCAAAGTTGTGGCACATTGCAGAAAACGCGTTTTCAGCTTCAGATAAGGTGGATTCCGGAACGCCAAACATAAAAATGTTGATAACTTTCGAAAAACACTTCAGACAGCTTAGATTTGATGTGCACCTACGAGAAAGACCCTTTCTGCTATAGTGGGAGGTGAACATTTCATGTTCTGAAGCTTCCCTGCAAAGTTATGGCACTTTGCAGAAAACGTGTTTTCAGCTTCAGATAAGGTGGATTCCGGAACGCCAAACATAAAAATGTTGATAACTTTCGAAAAACACTTCAGACAGCTTAGATTTGATGTGCAACTACTAGAAAGACCCTTTCTGCTATAGTGGGACGTGAAAATTTCATGTTCTGAAGCTTCCCTGCAAAGTTATGGCACAATGCAGAAAACGCGTTTTCAGCCTGAGATAAGGTGGGTTCCGGAACGCCAAACATAAAAATGTTGATAACTTTGGAAAAACACTTCAGACAGCTTAGATTTGATGTGCACCTACGAGAAAGACCCTTTCTGCTGTAGTGGGAGGTGAACATTTCATGTTCTGAAGCTTCCCTGCAAAGTTATGGCACAATGCAGAAAACGCGTTTTCAGCCTGAGATAAGGTCGATTCCGGTACGCGAAACATAAAAATGTTGATAACTTTCGAAAAACACTTCAGACAGCTTAGATTTGATGTGCAACTACTAGAAAGACCCTTTCTGCTGTAGTGGGAGGTGAACATTTCATGTTCTGAAGCTTCCATGCAAAGTTATGGCACAATGCAGACAACCCGTTTTCAGCCTGAGATAAGGTCGATTCTGGAACGCCAAACATAAAAATGTTGTTAACTTTCGAAAAACACTTCAGACAGCTTAGATTTCATGTGCAACTACTAGAAAGACCCTTTCTGCTGTAGTGGGAGGTGAACATTTCATGTTCTGAAGCTTCCCTGCAACGTTATGGCACAATGCAGAAAACGCGTTTTCAGCTTGAGATAAGGTCGATTCCGGTACGCGAAACATAAAAATGTTGATAACTTTCGAAAAACACTTCAGACAGCTTAGATTTGATGTGCAACTACTAGAAAGACCCTTTCTGCTATACTGGAACGGGAAAATTTCATGTTCTGAAGCTTCCCTGCGAAGTTATGGGACAATGCAGAAAACGATTTTTCATCCTGAGATAAGGTCGATTCCGGAACGCCAAACATAAAAATGTTGATAACTTTCGAAAAACACTTCAGACAGCTTAGATTTGATGTGCAACTACTAGAAAGACCCTTTCTGCTATAGTGGGACGTGAAAATTTCATGTTCTGAAGCTTCCCTGCAAAGTTATGGCACAATGCCGAAAACACGTTTTCAGCCTGAGATAAGGTGGGTTCCGGAACGCCAAACATAAAAATGTTGATAACTTTGGAAAAACACTTCAGGCAGCTTAGATTTGATGTGCACCTACTAGAAAGACCCTTTCTGCTATAGTGGGAGGTGAACATTTCATGTTCTGAAGCTTCCCTGCAAAGTTATGGCACATTGCAGAAAACGCGTTTTCAGCTTCAGATAAGGTGGATTCCGGAACGCCAAACATAAAAATGTTGATAACTTTCGAAAAACACTTCAGACAGCTTAGATTTGATGTGCACCTACGAGAAAGACCCTTTCTGCTATAGTGGGAGGTGAACATTTCATGTTCTGAAGCTTCCCTGCAAAGTTATGGCACATTGCAGAAAACGTGTTTTCAGCTTCAGATAAGGTGGATTCTGGAACGCCAAACATAAAAATGTTGATAACTTTCGAAAAACACTTCAGACAGCTTAGATTAGATGTGCAACTACGAGAAAGACCCTTTCTGCTATAGTGGGAGGTGAAAATTTCATGTTCTGAATCTTCCTTGCAAAGTTATGGCACAATGCAGAAAATGCGTTTTCAGCCTGAGATAAGGTTAATTCCGGAACGCCAAAAATAAAAATGTTGATAACTTTGGAAAAACACTTCAGACAGCTTAGATTTGATGTGCAAATACTAGAAAGACCCTTTCTGCTATAGTGGGACGTGAAAATTTCATTTTCTGAAGCTTCCATGCAAAGTTATGGCACAATGCGTAAAACGCGTTTTCTGCCTGAGATAAGGTCGATACCGGAACGCCAAACATAAAAATGTTGATAACTTTCGGAAAACACTTCAGACATCTTAGATTTGATGTGCAACTACTAGAAAGACCCTTTCTGCTATAGTGGGAGGTGAACATTTCATGTTCTGAAGCCTCCCTGCAAAGTTATGGCACAATGCAGAAAACGCGTTTTCAGCTTGAGATAAGGTGGCTTCCGCAACGCCAAACATTAAAATGTTGATAACTTTCGAAAAACGCTTTAGACAGCTTAGATTTGATGTGCAACTACTAGAAAGACCCTTTCTGCTTTTAGTGGGACGTGAAAATTTCATGTTCTGAAGCTTCCCTGCGAAGTTATGGCACAATGCAGAAAACGATTTTTCATCCTGAGATAAGGTCGATTCCGGAACGCCAAACATAAAAATGTTGATAACTTTCGAAAAACACTTCAGACAGCTTAGATTTTATGTGCAACTACTAGAAAGACCCTTTCTGCTATAGTGGGACGTGAAAATTTCATGTTCTGAAGCTTCCCTGCAAAGTTATGGCACATTGCAGAAAACGCGTTTTCAGCTTCAGATAAGGTGGATTCCGGAACGCCAAACATAAAAATGTTGATAACTTTCGAAAAACACTTCAGACAGCTTAGATTTGATGTGCACCTACGAGAAAGACCCTTTCTGCTATAGTGGGAGTTGAACATTTCATGTTCTGAAGCTTCCTTGCAAAGTTATGGCACAATGCAGAAAATGCGTTTTCAGCCTGAGATAAGGTTGATTCCGGAACGCCAAACATAAAAATGTTGATAACTTTGGAAAAACACTTCAGACAGCTTAGATTTGATGTGCAACTACTAGAAAGACCCTTTCTGCTATAGTGGGACGTGAAAATTTCATGTTCTGAAGCTTCCCTGCGAAGTTATGGCACAATGCAGAAAACGCGTTTTCAGCTTGAGATAAGGTGGGTTCCGGAACGCCAAACATAAAAATGTTGATTACTTTGGAAAAACACTTCAGACAGCTTAGATTTGATGTGCACCTACTAGAAAGACCCTTTCTGCTATAGTGAGAGGTGAACATTTCATGTTCTGAAGCTTCCCTGCAAAGTTATGGCACAATGCAGAAAACGCGTTTTCAGCTTGAGATAAGGTGCGTTCCGGAACGCCAAACATAAAAATGTTGATAACTTTCGAAAAACACTTCAGACAGCTTAGATTTGATATGCAACTACTAGAAAGACCTTTTCTACTATAGTGGGACGTGAAAATTTCATGTTCTGAAGCTTCCCTGCAAAGTTATGGCACAATGCAGAAAACGCGTTTTCAGCTTGAGATAAGGTGGGTTCCGGAACGCCAAACATAAAAATGTTGATAACTTTCGAAAAACACATCAGACAGCTTAGATTTGATATGCAACTACTAGAAAGACCCTTTCAGCTATAGTGGGAGGTGAAAATTTCATGTTCTGAAGCATCCCTGCAAAGTTATGGCACAATGCAGAAAACGCGTTTTCAGCCTGAGATAAGGTCGATTCTGGAACGCGAAACATAAAAATGATGTTAACTTTCGAAAAACACTTCAGACAGCTTAGATTTGATGTGCAACTAATAGAAAGACCCTTTCTGCCATAGTGGGAGGTGAACATTTCATGTTCTGAAGCTTCCCTGCAAAGTTATGGCACAATGCAGAAAACGCGTTTTCAGCTTGAGATAAGGTCGATTCCGGAACGCCAAACATAAAAATGTTGATAACTTTCGAAAAACACTTCAGACAGCTTAGATTTGATGTGCAACTACTAGAAAGACCCTTTTTGCTATAGTGGGACGGGAAAATTTCATGTTCTGAAGCTTCCCTGCAAAGTTATGTCACAATGCAGAAAACCTGTTTTCAGCCTGAGATAAGGTGGGTTCCGGAACGCTAAACATAAAAATGTTGATAACTTTCGAAAAACACTTCAGACAGCTTAGATTTGATGTGCAACTACTAGAAAGACCCTTTCTGCTATAGTGGGAGGTTAAAATTTCATGTTCGGAAGCTTCCATGCAAAGTTATGGCACAATGCAGACAATGCGTTCTCAGCCTGAGATAAGGTCGATTCTGGAACGCGAAACATAAAAATGTTGATAACTTTCGAAAAACACTTCAGACAGCTTAGATTTGATGTGCAACTACTAGAAAGATCCTTTCTGCTATAGTGGGAGGTGAAAATTTTATATTCTGCAGCTTTCCTGCAAAGTGATGGCACAATGCAGAAAATGCGTTTTCAGCCTGAGATAAGGTTGATTCCGGAACGCCAAACATAGGAATGTTGATAACTCTGGAAAAACACTTCAGACAGCTTACATTTGATGTGCAATTACTAGAAAGACCTTTTCTACTATAGTGGGAGGTTAAAATTTCATGTTCTGAAGCTTCCCGGCAAAGTTATGGCACAACGCAGAAAACGCGTTTTCAGCCTGAGAAAAGGTGGGTTCCGGAACGCCAAACATAAAAATGTTGATGACTTTGGAAAAACACTTCAGACAGCTTAGATTTGATGTGCAACTACTAGAAAGACCCTGTCTGTTATAGTGAGAGGTGAAAATTTCATATTCTGCAGCATTCCAGCACAGTGATGGCACAATGCAGAAAACGCGTTTTCAGCCTGAGATAAGGTTGATTCCGGAACGCCAAACATAAGAATGTTGATGACTTTGGAAAAACACTTCAGACAGGTTAGATTTGATGTGCAACGACTAGAAGAACCCTTTCTGCTATAGTGGCAGGTTAAAATTTCATGTTCTGAAGCTTCCCTCCAAAGTTATGGCACAATGCAGAAAACGCGTTTTCAGCTTGAGATAAGGTGGGTTCCGGAACGCCAAACATAAAAATGTTGATAACTTTCGAAAAACACTTCAGAATGCTTAGATTTGATATGCAACTACTAGAAAGACCCTTTCTGCTATAGTGGGAGGTGAAAATTTCATGTTCTGAAGCATCCCTGCAAAGTTATGGCACAATGAAGAAAACCCTTTTTCAGCTTGAGAAAAGGTGGGTTCCGGAACGCCAAACATAAAAATGTTGATAACTTTCGAAAAACACATCAGACAGCTTAGATTTGATATGCAAATACTAGAAAGAACCTTTCTGCTATAGTGGGAGGTTAAAATTTCATGTTCTGAAGCTTCCATGCAAAGTTATGGCACAATGCAGACAATGCGTTCTCAGCCTGAGATAAGGTCGATTCTGGAACGCGAAACATATAAATGTTGATAACTTTCGAAAAACACTTCAGATAGCTTAGATTTGATGTGCAACTACTAGAAAGATCCTTTCTGCTATAGTGGGAGGTGAAAATTTCATATTCCGCAGCTTTCCTGCAAAGTGATGGCACAATGCAGAAAACGCGTTTTCAGCCTGAGATAAGGTTGATTCCGGAACGCCAAACATAAGAATGTTGATGACTTTGGAAAAACACTTCAGACAGGTTAGATTTGATGTGCAACGACTAGAAGAACCCTTTCTGCTATAGTGGCAGGTTAAAATTTCATGTTCTGAAGCTTCCCTCCAAAGTTATGGCACAATGCAGAAAACGCGTTTACAGCCTGAGATAAGGTGGGTTCCCGAACGCCAAACATAAAAATGTTGATAACTTTGGAAAAACACTTCAGACTGCTTAGATTTGATGTGCAATTACTAGAAAGACCCTTTCTGCTATAGTGGGATGTGAAAATTTCATGTTCTGAAGCTTCCCTGCAAAGTTATGGCACAATGCAGAAAACGCATTTTCAGCCTGAGATACGGTCGATTCCGGAACGCCAAATATAATAATGTTGAAAACTTTTGAAAAACACTTCAGACAGCTTAGATTTGATGTGCAAGTATGAGAAAGACCCTTTCTGCTATAATGGGAGGTGAGAATTTCATATTCTGAAGCTTGCCTGCAAAGTTATGGCACAATGCAGAAAACGCGTTTACAGCCTGAGATAAGTTGGGTTCCCGAACGCCAAACATAAAAATGTTGATAACTTTCGAAAAACACATCAGACAGCTTAGATTTGATATGCAAATACTAGAAAGACCCTTTCTGCTATAGTGGGACGTGAAAATTTCATGTTCTGAAGCTTCCATGCAAAGTTATGGCACAATGCAGAAAACGCGTTTTCAGCCTGAGATAAGGTCGATTCTGGAACGCGAAACATAAAAATGATGTTAACTTTCGAAAAACACTTCAGACAGCTTAGATTTGATGTGCAACTACTAGAAAGACCCTTTCTGCCATAGTGGGAGGTGAACATTTCATGTTCTGAAGCTTCCCTGCAAAGTTATGGCACAATGCAGAAAACGCGTTTTCAGCTTGAGATAAGGTCGATTCCGGAACGCCAAACATAAAAATGTTGATAACTTTCGAAAAACACTTCAGACAGCTTAGATTTGATGTGCAACTACTAGAAAGACCCTTTTTGCTATAGTGGGACGGGAAAATTTCATGTTCTGAAGCTTCCCTGCAAAGTTATGTCACAATGCAGAAAACCTGTTTTCAGCCTGAGATAAGGTGGGTTCCGAAACGCTAAACATAAAAATGTTGATAACTTTCGAGAAACACTTCAGACAGCTTAGATTTGATGTGCAACTACTAGAAAGACCCTTTCTGCTATAGTGGGAGGTTAAAATTTCATGTTCGGAAGCTTCCATGCAAAGTTATGGCACAATGCAGACAATGCGTTCTCAGCCTGAGATAAGGTCGATTCTGGAACGCGAAACATAAAAATGTTGATAACTTTCGAAAAACACTTCAGACAGCTTAGATTTGATGTGCAACTACTAGAAAGATCCTTTCTACTATAGTGGGAGGTTAAAATTTCATGTTCTGAAGCTTCCCGGCAAAGTTATGTCACAATGCAGAAAACCTGTTTTCAGCCTGAGATAAGGTGGGTTCCGAAACGCCAAACATAAAAATGTTGATGACTTTGGAAAAACACTTCAGACAGCTTAGATTTGATGTGCAACTACTAGAAAGACCCTGTCTGTTATAGTGGGAGGTGAAAATTTCATGTTCTGAAGCATCCCTGCAAAGTTATGGCACAATGAAGAAAACCCTTTTTCAGCTTGAGATAAGGTGGGTTCCGGAACGCCAAACATAAAAATGTTGATAACTTTCGAAAAACACATCAGACAGCTTAGATTTGATATGCAAATACTAGAAAGAACCTTTCTGCTATAGTGGGACGTGAAAATTTCATGTTCTGAAGCTTCCATGCAAAGTTATGGCACAATGCAGAAAACGCGTTTTCAGCCTGAGATAAGGTCGATTCTGGAACGCGAAACATAAAAATGTTGTTAACTTTCGAAAAACACTTCAGACAGCTTAGATTTGATGTGCAACTACTAGAAAGACCCTTTCTGCCATAGTGGGAGGTGAACATTTCATGTTCTGAAGCTTCCCTGCAAAGTTATGGCACAATGCAGAAAACGCGTTTTCAGCTTGAGATAAGGTCGATTCCGGAACGCCAAACATAAAAATGTTGATAACTTTCGAAAAGCACTTCAGACAGCTTAGATTTGATGTGCAACTACTAGAAAGACCCTTTCTGCTATAGTGGGACGGGAAAATTTCATGTTCTGAAGCTTCCCTGCAAAGTTATGTCACAATGCAGAAAACCTGTTTTCAGCCTGAGATAAGGTGGGTTCCGGAACGCTAAACATAAAAATGTTGATAACTTTCGAAAAACACTTCAGACAGCTTAGATTTGATGTGCAACTACTAGAAAGACCCTTTCTGCTATAGTGGGAGGTTAAAATTTCATGTTCTGAAGCTTCCATGCAAAGTTATGGCACAATGCAGACAATGCGTTCTCAGCCTGAGATAAGGTCGATTCTGGAACGCGAAACATATAAATGTTGATAACTTTCGAAAAACACTTCAGATAGCTTAGATTTGATGTGCAACTACTAGAAAGATCCTTTCTGCTATAGTGGGAGGTGAAAATTTCATATTCCGCAGCTTTCCTGCAAAGTGATGGCACAATGCAGAAAACGCGTTTTCAGCCTGAGATAAGGTTGATTCCGGAACGCCAAACATAAGAATGTTGATGACTTTGGAAAAACACTTCAGACAGGTTAGATTTGATGTGCAACGACTAGAAGAACCCTTTCTGCTATAGTGGCAGGTTAAAATTTCATGTTCTGAAGCTTCCCTCCAAAGTTATGGCACAATGCAGAAAACGCGTTTACAGCCTGAGATAAGGTGGGTTCCCGAACGCCAAACATAAAAATGTTGATAACTTTGGAAAAACACTTCAGACTGCTTAGATTTGATGTGCAATTACTAGAAAGACCCTTTCTGCAATAGTGGGATGTGAAAATTTCATGTTCTGAAGCTTCCCTGCAAAGTTATGGCACAATGCAGAAAACGCATTTTCAGCCTGAGATACGGTCGATTCCGGAACGCCAAATATAATAATGTTGAAAACTTTTGAAAAACACTTCAGATAGCTTAGATTTGATGTGCAAGTATGAGAAAGACCCTTTCTGCTATAATGGGAGGTGAGAATTTCATGTTCTGAAGCTTGCCTGCAAAGTTATGGCACAATGCAGAAAACGCGTTTTCAGCCTGAGATAAGGTTGATTCCGGAATGCCAAACATAAAAATGTTGATAACTTTCGAAAAACACTTCAGACAGCTGAGATTTGATGTGCAACTACTAGAAAGAACATTTCGGCTATAGTGGGAGGTGTAAATTTCATGTTCTGAAACTTCCCTGCAAATTTATGGCACAATGCAGAAAACGCGTTTTCAGCATGAGACAAGGTCAATTCCAAAACGCCAAACATAAAAATATGATAACTTTGGAAAAACACTTCATACACCTTAGATTTGATGTGCAACTACTAGAAAGACCCTTTATGCTATTTTGGGAGGTTAAAATTTCATGTTCTGTAGCTTCCCGGCAAAGTTATGGCACAATGCAGAAAACGCGTTTTCAGCCTGAGATAAGGTGGGTTAAGGCACGTCAAACATTAAAATGTTGATAACTTTGGAAAAACACTTCAGACAGCTTAGATTTGATATACAACTACTAGAAAGACCTTTTCTGCTCTCGCGCAAGATTAAAATTTCATGTTCTGAAGCTTCCCTGCAAAGTTATGGCACAATGCAGAAAACGAGTTTTCAGCCTGAGATAAGGTCGATTCCGGCACGGCAAACATAAAAATGTTGATAACTTCGGGAAAACACCTCAGACTGCTTAGATTTGATGTCCAACTACTAGAAAGACCCTTTCTGCTACAGTGGGAGGTTAAAATTTCATGTTCTGAAGCTTCCCTCCAAAGTTATGGCACAATGCAGAAAACGCGTTTACAGCCTGAGATAAGGTGGGTTCCGGAACGCCAATCATAAAAATGTTGATAACTTTGGAAAAACACTTCAGACAGCTTACATTTGATGTGCAATTACTAGAAAGACCCTTTCTACTATAGTGGGAGGTGAAAATTTCATGTTCTGAAGCTTCCCTGCAAAGTTATGGCACAATGCAGAAAACGCGTTTTCAGCCAGAGATAAGGTCGATTCTGGAATGCCAAACATAAAAATGTTGATAACTTTGGAAAAACACTTCAAACAGCTTATATTTGACGTGCAACTACTAGAAAGACCCTTTCTGCTATAGTGGGAGTTGAAAATTTCATGTTCTGAAGCTTCCCTGCAAAGTTATGGCACAATGCAGAAAACGCGTTTTCAGCCTGAGATAAGGTGGGTTCCGGAACGCCAAACATAAAAATGTTGATAACTTTGGAAAAACACTTCAAACAGCTTAGAGTTGATGTCCAACTACTAGAAAGATCCTTTCTGCTATAGTGGGAGGTGAAAATTTCATGTTCTGAAGCTTACCTCCAAAGTTATGGCACAATGCAGAAAACGCGTTTTCAGCCTGAGATAAGGTGGGTTCCGGAACGCCAAACATAAAAATGTTGATAACTTTGGAAAAACACTTCAGACAGCTTAGATTTCACGTGAAAGTACTAAAAATACCCATTCTGTTATAGAGGGAGGTGAAAATTTCATGTTCTGAAGCGTCCCTGCAAAGTTATGGCACAATGCAGAAAACACGTTTTCACCCTGAGATAAGGTGTGTTCCGGAATGCCAAATATAAAAATGTTGATAACTTTGGAAAAACACTTCAGACAGCTTAGATTTCACGTGAAAGTACTAGAAAGACCCATTCTGCTATAGAGGGAGGTGAAAATTTCCTGTTCTGAAGAGTCCCTGCAAAGTTATGGCACAATGCAGAAAACACGTTTTCACCCTGAGATAAGGTGGGTTCCGGAACGCCAAACATAAAAATGTTGATAACATTCGAAAAACACTTCAGACAGTTTGGATTTGAAGTGCAACTACTAGAAAGACCCTTTCTGCTATAGTGGGAGGTGAAAATTTCATGTTCTGAAGCTACCCTGCAAAGTTATAGCACAATGCAGAAAACACATTTTCAGCCTGAGATGAAGTCGATTCCGGAACGCTAAACATAAAAATGTTGATAACTTTGGAAAAACACTTCAGATAGCTTAGATTTCTCGTGAAAGTACTAGAAAGACCCTTTCTGCTATAGAGGGAGGTGAAAATTTCATGTTCTGAAGCGTCCCTCCAAAGTTATGGCACAATGCAGAAAACGCGTTTTCAGCCTCACATAAGGTCAATTCCGATACGCCAAACATAAAAATATTGATAACTTCGGAAAAACACTTCAAACAGCTTAGATTTGATGTGCAACTACTAGAAAGATCCTTTCTGCTATAGTGGGAGGTGAAAATTTCATATTCTGCAGCTTTCCTGCAAAGTGATGGCACAATGCAGAAAATGCGTTTTCAGCCTGAGATAAGGTTGATTCCGGAACGCCAAACATCGGAATGTTGATAACTTTGGAAAAACATTTCAGACAGGTTAGATTTGATGAGCAACTACTAGAAGGAACCTTCTGCTATAGTGGCAGGTTAAAATTTCATGTTCTGAAGCTTCCCTGCAAAGTTGTTGCACAATGCAGGAAACGCATTTTCAGCCAGAGAAAAAGTGGGTTCCGGACCGCCAAACATAAAAATGTTGATAACTTTGGACAAACACTTCAGACAGCTTCGATTTGATGTGCAACTACTAGAGAGACCCTTTATGCTATAGTGGGAGGTGAAAATTTCATGTTCTGAAGCTTCCCTGCAAAGTTATGGCACAATGCAGAAAATGCGTTTTCAGCCTGAGATAAGGTTGATTCCGGAACGCCAAACGTAGGACTGTTGATAACTTTGGAAAAACACTTCGGACAGCTTAGATTTGATGTGCAACTACTAGAAAGACCCTTTCGGCTATTGTGGGAGGTGAAAATTTCATGTTCTGAAGCTTCCCTGCAAAGTTATGGCACAATGCGTAAAACGCGTTTTCAGCCTGAGATAAGGTCGATTCTGGAACGACAACCATAAAAATGTTGATAACTTTGGAAAAACACATCAGACAGCTTAGATTTGATGTGCAACTACTAGATAGACCCTTTCTGCTATATTGGGAGCTCAAAATTTCATGTTCGGAAGCTTCCCTGCAAAGTTATGGCACAATGCAGAAAACGCGTTTTCAGCCTGAGATAAGGTCGATTCAGGAACGCCAAATATAAAAATGTTGAAAACTTTCGAAAAACACTTCAGACAGCTTAGATTTGATGTGCAAGTAAGAGAAAGACCCTTTCCGCTACAGTGGGAGGTGAAAATTTCATGTTCTGAAGCTTCCCTGCAAAGTTATGGCACAATGCAGAAAACGCGTATTCAGCCTGACTGTACGTACAGACCAAACGCGACTTCCGCGAGCGACACGACTGATTTGCATAGAAAGTCAATGGCGACCAGCGGCGACCAACATGGCAGCGACACGACTGGGGTGTGCAACGCTACAAGATTTGAGCTACATACGGCGACTCCGGCTACTCAAGACGACACAACTGGGGTACAGCGACAGTCGCAGAAGTTCACCACCTGCGGAGCGTTGACCAATCAGAGACCAGATCCGCGAGTGACGTGTCCCGGCGGAGGAGAAGCAAATCGCTGCGGTTGTTTACTAACAGACTTTCCGCCGTCCTGAGAGTGGCTCAAATCGTGCATTTTTTAATTTCCACCGGAACATAAATAGGAAGAATCCTGTCCGGAGGGAAAGTTCGCCACAACGGTGACGTTCCTGGTGAGTTGAGACCTTTATTTACGTAAGTTTACTAAAGTTATGTTCGCCTAAACGCAATGTCCACCGAGTTTACGAGGCGAAGGCACCGCTGCGACGGTAGAAACTACGTATGTATGGTGACGAGATAAATAAGTACTGTTTCTGATTTAATTAAATTCAGATGAGACGTCCTGAAGGGTCTGTTTATATGAGGGGAGGACGGTGACCGAGGAGCGGAGTGGTCAGCGGCATCTACTGTAGTGCCGTGAAATGAGCGTTCTTCACCGTCCTCTCTCTTCTGGAGCCCTTCATCTCCAAGAGAGACCTCGGTGAACATGACTGGAGATGCAGCAGCAGCTGCTGCAGCAAGGTAACAGGTAGGTTTGCACGTTCATTTAGTGGGGACATTCTGAATACTAGATTAATATATAAATGTATGTAGCTTTCTGTATTGCTTTTTTCTGTATAGCTAGTACAATAATGTAATCACGCTATGCTGTCATTAAGGAGAGGAGGAGGATGGATCCACTCATGATGTTGGTGATGATGATGAGGAGGATGATGGACCTTCCTCTGCCTCACCTGGTGCTGCTGCGTCTCCTCCACCTGCCACTGGCCCCTCCTCATCCACTGCTGCTCCTGATGTATGTAGAAATTGTATTTTCTAGTATTATTCTATTTTTTTTAATTAAATGTTCTACATCATTCAAGCACTGTCATAGTGACATGACTTGCTTTAGGTTAACTATTGCTGTCCTATACAGATTTTATTTATTCGTACTCATCACTATGGCATGTAATTGAACTCAATTTTCATTATGTGCAGGACACCGATGGAAGAGACCAACAGAGGAAGGGGTCCCCCGATGCTGAAGCTGAGCTCAAACATCTACTAATGTACTCCTTCCACACACCCAGCTCAGAAGAAGGGACAGTTTTCAAGGTCCTCGTTCCTTCCAGGTTCCACATAAATTTAAAATGTACATGTTACTTTGCCAAGCAAAACAACAGCTGACTGAAATCATTTGGACCCTTCATTTATTTTCTTTGTAGCCACAGTTTCATTAAAGAACCGGACGCCGCCCCACTTCCTCCGCCTCTCTTGACCCTCGTCCCTCTGAGGAAGATCCTTCAAAACTCACCTACCTAGTTCACTTCAAGTTTGACTGCGATTCTGTGTGTATTGAATGAGTATAAATGAATGGAGTTACTTTATTTTTGCAAATAAAGTGTTTGACAATGAACATTTCTTTTTGTGAAAAATGGATTCACAGAAAAAAATAAAATCAAAAGCACTTTGCAAAATATCAACAAATTCAGTTGAACACAGCTTTGTTTTATTGCAGAGATGAATTCTACATGCAAGGACCTATGCTTTGTTAAAATAGGTGGCTGACTCTTGAAAGAGCAGTTGTGTTGCACTGATAACTGTTTTTTTTCCAAAAAGGAGAAGCCTCATCTTCAACAAAAACATATGTGGTCGGTGGCCGTGGTCCTCTGGTCAGCTCCTGGAAGTGGACGGTCACCAACACCGAAGCAGTTGGTGATGAGGTTCCTGTTACCGAAGATCTGCAAAATATAAACCATACATGGATATGTAAACATATATATGTTGGTGATAATTTAACAAAGTATATATCAACAATACAACAGTGCATCTAGGATAAATAGTTTCATCACAATGCATTTAACTGTTGCATTCATTGATTACCACAAAGTGGCGCTCACTGAAAATACTTTAGTGTACAAATTATTGACAATGACAGATTATGTATCTCCGAAAATTACTTCAAGCATACAGCAGATACGACCGCGGACTTCATGAACTGATGACAGTTCAGAAAGACTTGGACACAAGTCGCCGTACATAACTACACATCGAGTTGCTTACCGAGGACAGACGTTCGCCAGAGGACAGACCGCGGTACTTGGTGTCTTGTATTCGGCCACTGATCCGGACCAACAGGTCGTCCAACTCGCGGCGGTTCCGCCTGAAGTACCGCACGAAGCGGCCGTATCCCGGGGACGCTGCTGGAGCAGGAAGTTAAATTCACCAGAGTGAGCGGCTCTGGCGAATGCTACGAAACGAGAGACGTCTCTTTTTCCATGTTTTCAATTAATAAGTAGCGATAGTTTGAGCACCGGCTCCGCCATCTTCAATCCACCGTCCACAACAACTTGAGACCACGCCCCCCGGCGACTGACCTACTTTCGATCCGGACAGGTGGCGACTAATGACGACTTGAGCAAGCTACCTGCTGCTGACGACTGGCGCTACAGCGACAGAAATGTCGCGTTCGGTGTGTACGTACCTTGAGATAAGGTCGATTCCGGAATGCCAAACATAAAAATGTTTATTACTTTGGAAAAACACTTCAGACAGCTTAGATGTGATGTGCAACTACTACAAAGACCCTTTCTGCTATGGTGGGACGTGAAAATTTCATGTTCTGAATCTTCCCTGCAAAGTTATGGGACAATGCAGAAAACGATCTTTCATCCTGAGATAAGGTCGATTCCGGAACGCCAAACATAAAAATGTTGATAACTTTCGAAAAACACTTCAGACAGCTTAGATTTGATGTGCAACTACTCGAAAGACCCTTTCTGCTATAGTGGGAGGTGAAAATTTCATGTTCTGAAGCTTCCATGCACAGTTATGGCACAATGCAGAAAACCCGTTTTCAGCCTGAGATAAGGTCGATTCTGGAACGCGAAACATAAAAATGTTGATAACTTTCGAAAAACACTTCAGACAGCTTAGATGTGATGTGCAACTACTAGAAAGACCCTTTCTGCTATAGTGGGAGGTGAACATTTCATGTTCTGAAGCTTCCATGCAAAGTTATGGCACAATGCAGACAACCCGTTTTCAGCCTGAGATAAGGTCGATTCTGGAACGCCAAACATAAAAATGTTGTTAACTTTCGAAATACACTTCAGACAGCTTAGATTTGATGTGCAACTACTAGATAGACCCTTTCTGCTATAGTGGGAGGTGAACATTTCATGTTCTGAAGCTTCCCTGCAAAGTTATGGCACAATGCAGAAAACGCGTTTTCAGCTTGAGATAAGGTCGATTCCGGAACGCCAAACATAAAAATGTTGATAACTTTCGAAAAACACTTCAGACAGCTTAGATTTGATATGCAACTACTAGAAAGACCCTTTCTGCTATAGTGGGACGGGAAAATTTCATGTTCTGAAGCTTCCCTGCAAAGTGATGGCACAATGCAGAAAACGCGTTTTCAGCCTGAGATAAGGTAGATTCCGGAACGCCATACATAAAAATGTTTATAACTTTGGAAAAACACATCAGACAGCTTAGATTTGATGTGCAACTACTAGAAAGACCCTTTCTGCTATAGTGGGAGGTTAAAATTTCATGTTCGGAAGCTTCCAGGCAAAGTTATGGCACAATGCAGAAAACGCGTTTTTAGCTTGAGATAAGATGGGTTCCGGAACGCCAAACATGAAAATGTTGATAACTTTCGAAAAACACTTCAGACAGCTTAGATTTGATGTGCAACTACTGGAAAGACCCTTTCTGCTATCGTGGGACGTAAAAATTTCATGTTCAGAATCTTCCCTGCAAAGTTATGGGACAATGCAGAAAACGATTTTTCATCGTCAGATAAGGTCGATTCCGGAACGCCAAACATAAAAATGTTGATAACTTTGGAAAACCACTTCAGACAGCTTAGATTTGATGTGCAACTACTGGAAAGACCCTTTCTGCTATAGTGGGCCGTGAAAATTTCATGTTCTGAGGCTTCCCTGCAAAGTTATGGCACAATGCCGAAAACGCGTTTTCAGCCTGAGATAAGCTGGGTTCCGGAACGCCAAACATAAAAATGTTGATAACTTTGGAAAAACACTTCAGACGGCTTAGATTTGATGTGCAACTACTAGAAAGACCCTATCTGCAATAGTGGGAGGTGAAAATTTCATTTTCTGAAGCTTCCTTGCAAAGTTATGGCACAAAGCGTAAAACGCGTTTTCAGCCTGAGATAAGGTCGATACCGGAACGCCAAACATAAAAATGTTGATAACTTTGGGAAAACACTTCAGACAGCTTAGATTTGATGTGCAACTACTAGAAAGACCCTTTTTGCTATAGTGGGAGGTGGACATTTCATGTTCTGAAGCTTCCCTGCAAAGTTATGGCGCATTGCAGAAAACGCGTTTTCAGCTTCAGATAAGGTCGATTCCGGAACGCCAAACATAAAAATGTTGATAACTTTCGAAAAACACTTCAGACAGCTTAGATTTCATGTGCAACTACTGGAAAGACCCTTTCTGCTATAGTGGGACGTGAAAATTTCATGTTCTGAAGCTTCCCTGCAAAGTAATGGCACAATGCCGAAAACGCGTTTTCAGCCTGAGATAAGGTCGATACCGGAACGCCAAACATAAAAATGTTAACTTTCGGAAAACACTTCAGACATCTTAGATTTGATGTGCAACTACTAGAAAGACCCTTTCTGCTATAGTGGGAGGTGAACATTTCATGTTCTGAAGCCTCCCTGCAAAGTTATGGCACAATGCAGAAAACGCGTTTTCAGCTTGAGATAAGGTGGGTTCCGCAACGCCAAACATAAAAATGTTGATAACTTTCGAAAAACACTTCAGACAGCTTAGATTTGATGTGCAACTACTAGAAAGACCCTTTCTGCTGAAGTGGGACGTGAAAATTTCATGTTCTGAAGCTTCCCTGCGAAGTTATGGCACAATGCAGAAAATGATTTTTCATCCTGAGATAAGGTCGATTCCGGAACGCCAAACATAAAAATGTTGATTACTTTTGAAAAACACTTCAGACAGCTTAGATTTGATGTGCAACTACTAGAAAGACCCTTTCTGCTATAGTGGGACGTGAAAATTTCATGTTCTGAAGCTTCCCTGCAAAGTTATGGCACAATGCCGAAAACGCGTTTTCAGCCTGAGATAAGGTGGGTTCCGGAACGCCAAACATAAAAATGTTGATAACTTTGGAAAACACTTCAGACATCTTAGATTTGATGTGCAACTACTAGAAAGACCCTTTCTGCTAAAGTGGGAGGTTAAAATTTCATGTTCAGAATCTTCCCTGCAAAGTTATGGGACAATGCAGAAAACGATTTTTCATCGTCAGATAAGGTCGATTCCGGAACGCCAAACATAAAAATGTTGATAACTTTGGAAAACCACTTCAGACAGCTTAGATTTGATGTGCAACTACTGGAAAGACCCTTTCTGCTATAGTGGGCCGTGAAAATTTCATGTTCTGAGGCTTCCCTGCAAAGTTATGGCACAATGCCGAAAACGCGTTTTCAGCCTGAGATAAGCTGGGTTCCGGAACGCCAAACATAAAAATGTTGATAACTTTGGAAAAACACTTCAGACGGCTTAGATTTGATGTGCAACTACTAGAAAGACCCTTTCTGCAATAGTGGGAGGTGAAAATTTCATTTTCTGAAGCTTCCCTGCAAAGTTATGGCACAAAGCGTAAAACGCGTTTTCAGCCTGAGATAAGGTCGATACCGGAACGCCAAACATAAAAATGTTGATAACTTTCGGAAAACACTTCAGACATCTTAGATTTGATGTGCAACTACTAGAAAGACCCTTTCTGCTATAGTGGGAGGTGAACATTTCATGTTCTGAAGCCTCCCTGCAAAGTTATGGCACAACGCAGAAAACGCGTTTTCAGCTTGAGATAAGGTGGGTTCCGGAACGCCAAACATAAAAATGTTGATAACTTTCGAAAAACACATCAGACAGCTTAGATTTGATGTGCAAATACTAGAAAGACCCTTTCTGCTATGGTGGGACGTGAAATTTTCATGTTCTGAATCTTCCCTGCAAAGTTATAGGACAATGCAGAAAACGATCTTTCATCCTGAGATAAGGTCGATTCCGGAACGCCAAACATAAAAATGTTGATAACTTTCGAAAAACACTTCAGACAGCTTAGATTTGATGTGCAACTACTAGAAAGACCCTTTCTGCTATAGTGGGAGGTGAAAATTTCATGTTCTGAAGCTTCCATGCAAAGTTATGGCACAATGCAGAAAACGCGTTTTCAGCCTGAGATAAGGTCGATTCTGGAACGCAAAATATAAAAATGTTGATAACTTTCGAAAAACACTTCAGACAGCTTAGATTTGATGTGCAACTACTAGAAAGACCCTTTCTGCTATAGTGGGAGGTGAACATTTCATGTTCTGAAGCTTCCCTGCAAAGTTATGGCACAATGCAGAAAACGCGTTTTCAGCTTGAGATAAGGTCGATTCCGGTACGCGAAACATAAAAATGTTGATAACTTTCGAAAAACACTTCAGACAGCTTAGATTTGATGTGCAACTACTAGAAAGACCCTTTCTGCTATAGTGGGACGGGAAAATTTCATGTTCTGAAGCTTCCCTGCAAAGTTATGGCACAATGCAGAAAACGCGTTTTCAGCTTGAGATAAGATGGGTTCCGGAACGCCAAACATAAAAATGTTGATAACTTTCGAAAAACACTTCAGACAGCGTAGATTTGATGTTCAAATACGAGAAAGACCCTTTCTGCTATAGTGGGACGTGAAAATGTCATGTTCAGAATCTTCCCTGCAAAGTTATGGGACAATGCAGAAAACGATTTTTCATCCAGAGATAAGGTCGATTCCGGAACGCCAAACATAAAAATGTTGATAACTTTCGAAAAACACTTCAGACAGCTTAGATTTGATGTGCAACTACTGGAAAGACCCTTTCTGCTATAGTGGGACGTGAAAATTTCATGTTCTGAAGCTTCCCTGCAAAGTTATGGCACAATGCCGAAAACGCGTTTTCAGCCTGAGATAAGGTCGATACCGGAACGCCAAACATAAAAATGTTGATAACTTTCGGAAAACACTTCAGACATCTTAGATTTGATGTGCAACTACTAGAAAGACCCTTTCTGCTATAGTGGGAGGTGAACATTTCATGTTCTGAAGCCTCCCTGCAAAGTTATGGCACAATGCAGAAAACGCGTTTTCAGCTTGAGATAAGGTGGGTTCCGCAACGCCAAACATAAAAATGTTGATAACTTTCGAAAAACACTTCAGACAGCTTAGATTTGATGTGCAACTACTAGAAAGACCCTTTCTGCTATAGTGGGACGTGAAAATTTCATGTTCTGAAGCTTCCCTGCGAAGTTATGGCACAATGCAGAAAACGATTTTTCATCCTGAGATAAGGTCGATTCCGGAACGCCAAACATAAAAATGTTGATAACTTTTGAAAAACACTTCAGACAGCTTAGATTTGATGTGCAACTACTAGAAAGACCCTTTCTGCTATAGTGGGACGTGAAAATTTCATGTTCTGAAGCTTCCCTGCAAAGTTATGGCACAATGCCGAAAACGCGTTTTCAGCCTGAGATAAGGTGGGTTCCGGAACGCCAAACATAAAAATGTTGATAACTTTGGAAAAACACTTCAGACAGCTTAGATTTGATGTGCACCTACTAGAAAGACCCTTTTTGCTATAGTGGGAGGTGGACATTTCATGTTCTGAAGCTTCCCTGCAAAGTTATGGCACATTGCAGAAAACGTGTTTTCAGCTTCAGATAAGGTGGATTCTGGAACGCCAAACATAAAAATGTTGATAACTTTCAAAAAACACTTCAGACAGCTTAGATTAGATGTGCAACTACGAGAAAGACCCTTTCTGCTATAGTGGGAGGTGAAAATTTCATGTTCTGAATCTTCCTTGCAAAGTTATGGCACAATGCAGAAAATGCGTTTTCAGCCTGAGATAAGGTTGATTCCGGAACGCCAAACATAAAAATGTTGATAACTTTTGAAAAACACTTCAGACAGCTTAGATTTGATGTGCAACTACGAGAAAGACCGTTTCTGCTTTAGAGGGAGGTGGAAATGTCATGTTCTGAAGCTTCCCTGCAAAGTTATGGGACAATGCAGAAAACGATTTTTCATCCTGAGATAAGGTCGATTCCGGAACGCCAAACATAAAAATGTTGATAACTTTCGAAAAACACTTCGGACAGCTTAGATCTGATGTGCAACTACTAGAAAGACCCTTTCTGCTATAGTGGGAGGTGAACATTTCATGTTCTGAAGCTTCCCTGAGAAGTTATGGCACAATGCGTAAAACGCGTTTTCAGCCTGAGATAAGGTGGGTTCCGAAACGCCAAACGTAAAAATGTTTATCACTTTGGAACATCACTTCAGACAGCTTAGATTTGATGTGCAACTACGAGAAAGACCCTTTCTGCTATAGTGGGAGGTGAAAATTTCATGTTCTGAATCTTCCTTGCAAAGTTATGGCACAATGCAGAAAATGCGTTTTCAGCCTGAGATAAGGTTGATTCCGGAACGCCAAACATAAAAATGTTGATAACTTTGGAAAAACACTTCAGACAGCTTAGATTTGATGTGCAAATACTAGAAAGACCCTTTCTGCTATAGTGGGACGTGAAAATTTCATGTTCAGAATCTTCCCTGCAAAGTTATGGGACAATGCAGAAAACGATTTTTCATCCTGAGATAAGGTCGATTCCGGAACGCCAAACATAAAAATGTTGATAACTTTCGAAAAACACTTCAGACAGCTTAGATTTGATGTGCAACTACTAGAAAGACCCTTTCTGCTATAGTGGGACGTGAAAATTTCATGTTCTGAAGCTTCCCTGCGAAGTTATGGCACAATGCAGAAAACGCGTTTTCTGCTTGAGATAAGGTGGGTTCCGGAACGCCAAACATAAAAATGTTGATAACTTTCGAAAAACACTTAAGACAGCTTAGATTTGATGTGCAAATACTAGAAAGACCCTTTCTGCTATAGTGGGAGGTGAAAATTTCAAATTCTGCAGCTTTCCTGCAAAGTGATGGCACAATGCAGAAAATACGTTTTCAGCCTGAGATAAGGTTGATTCCGGAACGCCAAAAATAGGAATGTTGATAACTCTGGAAAAACACTTCAGACAGCTTACATTTGATGTGCAATTACTAGAAAGACCCTTTCTACTATACTGGGAGGTTAAAATTTCATGTTCTGAAGCTTCCCAGCAAAGTTATGGCACAACGCAGAAAACGCGTTTTCAGCCTGAGAAAAGGTGGGTTCCGGAACGCCAAACATAAAAATGTTGATGACTTTGGAAAAACACTTCAGACAGCTTAGATTTGATGTGCAACTACTAGAAAGACCCTGTCTGTTATAGTGAGAGGTGAAAATTTCATATTCTGCAGCATTCCTGCACAGTGATGGCACAATGCAGAAAACGCGTTTTCAGCCTGAGATAAGGTTGATTCCGGAACGCCACATATAAGAATGTTGATAACTTTGGAAAAACACTTCAGACTGCTTAGATTTGATGTGCAATTACTAGAAAGACCCTTTCTGCTATAGTGGGATGTGAAAATTTCATGTTCTGAAGCTTCCCTGCAAAGTTATGGCACAATGCAGAAAACCCGTTTTCAGCCTGAGATAAGGTCGATTCCGGAACGCCAAATATAATAATGTTGAAAACTTTTGAAAAACACTTCAGACAGCTTAGATTTGATGTGCAAGTAGGAGAAAGACCCTTTCTGCTATAGTGGGATATGAAAATTTCTTGTTCTGAAGATTCCCTGCAAAGTTATGGCAGAATGCGTAAATCGCGTTTTCAGCCTGAGATAAGGTCGATTCCGGAACGCCAAACATGAAAATGTTGATAACTTTGGAAAAACACTTCAGACAGCTTAGATTTGTTGTGCAACTACTAGAAATACCCTTTCTGCTATAGTGAGAGGTGAAAATTTCATATTCTGCAGCTTTCCTGCAAAGTGATGGCACAATGCAGAAAACGCGTTTTCAGCCAGAGATAAGGTTGATTCCGATGCGCCAAACATAAGAATGTTGATAACTTTGGAAAAACACTTCAGACAGGTTAGATTTTATGTGCAACTACTAGAAAGACCCTTTCTGCTATAGTGGGTGGTGAAAATTTAATGTCCTGAAGCTTCCCTGCAAAGTTATGGCTCAATGCAGAAAACGCGTGTTCAGCCTGAGATAAGGTGGGTTCCGGAACGCCAAACATAAAAATGTTGGTAACTTTGGAAAAACACTTCAGACAGCTTAGATGTGATGTGCAACTACTAGAAAGACCCTTTCTGCTATATTGGGAGGTCAAAATTTCATGTTCGGAAGCTTCCCTGCAAAGTTATGGCACAATGCAGAAAACGCGTTTTCAGCCTGAGATAAGGTCGATTCAGGAACGCCAAATGTAAAAATGTTGAAAACTTTCGAAAAACACTTAAGACAGCTTAGATTTGATGTGCAAGTAAGAGAAAGACCCTTTCCGCTACAGTGGGAGGTGAAAATTTCATGTTCTGAAGCTTCCCTGCAAAGTTATGGCACAATGCAGAAAACGCGTATTCAGCCTGAGATAAGGTCGATTCCGGAACGCCAAACATAAAAATGTTTATTACTTTGGAAAAACACTTCAGACAGCTTAGATGTGATGTGCAACTACTACAAAGACACTTTCTGCAATAGTGGGATATGAAAATTTCATGTTCTGAAGATTTCCTGCAAAGTTATGGCAGAATGCGTGAATCGCGTTTTCAGCCAGAGATAAGGTCGATTCCGGAACGCCAAACATAAAAATGTTTATAACATTGGAAAAACACTTCAAACAGCTTAGATTTCATGTGCAACTACTAGAGCGACCCGTTCTGCTATAGTGGGATGTGAAAATGGAATGTTCTGAAGCTTCCCTGCAAAGTTATGGCACAAGGCAGAAAACGCGTTTTCAGCCTGAGATAAGGTGGGTTCCGGAACGCCAAACATAAAAATGTTGGTAACTTTGGAAAAACACTTCAGACAGCTTAGATGTGATGTGCAACTACTAGAAAGACCCTTTCTGTAATAGTGGGATATGAAAATTTCATGTTCTGTAGATTCCCTGCGAAGTTATGTCACAATGCAGAAAACGCGTTTTCAGCCTGAGATAAGGTGGGTTCCGGAAAGCCAAACATAAAAATGTTGATAACATTGGAAAAACACTTCAGACAGCTTAGATTTGATGTGCAACTACTAGAAAGACCATTTCTGCTACAGTGGGTGGTTAAAATTTCATGTTCTGAAGCTTTCCTGCAAAGTTATGGCACAATGCAGAAAACGCGTTTTCAGCCTGAGATAAGGTGGGTTCCGGAACGCCAAATATAAAAATGTTGAAAACTTTCGAAAAACACTTCAGACAGCTTAGAATTGATGTGCAAGTAGGAGAAAGACCCTTTCTGCTTTATAGGGAATTGAAAATTTAATGTCCTGAAGCTTCCCTGCAAAGTTATGGCTCAATGCAGAAAACGCGTGTTCAGCCTGAGATAAGGTGGGTTCCGGAACGCCAAACATAAAAATGTTGGTAACTTTGGAAAAACACTTCAGACAGCTTAGATGTGATGTGCAACTACTAGAAAGACCCTTTCTGCTATATTGGGAGGTCAAAATTTCATGTTCGGAAGCTTCCCTGCAAAGTTATGGCACAATGCAGAAAACGCGTTTTCAGCCTGAGATAAGGTCGATTCAGGAACGCCAAATGTAAAAATGTTGAAAACTTTCGAAAAACACTTCAGACAGCTTAGATTTGATGTGCAAGTAAGAGAAAGACCCTTTCCGCTACAGTGGGAGGTGAAAATTTCATGTTCTGAAGCTTCCCTGCAAAGTTATGGCACAATGCAGAAAACGCGTATTCAGCCTGAGATAAGGTCGATTCCGGAACGCCAAACATAAAAATGTTTATTACTTTGGAAAAACACTTCAGACAGCTTAGATGTGATGTGCAACTACTACAAAGACACTTTCTGCAATAGTGGGATATGAAAATTTCATGTTCTGAAGATTTCCTGCAAAGTTATGGCAGAATGCGTGAGTCGCGTTTTCAGCCAGAGATAAGGTCGATTCCGGAACGCCAAACATAAAAATGTTTATAACATTGGAAAAACACTTCAAACAGCTTAGATTTCATGTGCAACTACTAGAGCGACCCGTTCTGCTATAGTGGGATGTGAAAATGGAATGTTCTGAAGCTTCCCTGCAAAGTTATGGCACAAGGCAGAAAACGCGTTTTCAGCCTGAGATAAGGTGGGTTCCGGAACGCCAAACATAAAAATGTTGGTAACTTTGGAAAAACACTTCAAACAGCTTAGGTTTGATGTGCAACTACTAGAAAGACCCTTTCTGCTATAGTGGGAGGTGAAAATTTCATGTTCTGAAGATTCCCTGCAAAGTTATGGCAGAATGCGTAAATCGCGTTTTCAGCCTGAGATAAGGTCGATTCCGGAACGCCAAAAATAAAAATGTTGATAACTTTGGAAAAACACTTCAAACAGCTTAGATTTCATGAGCAACTACTAGAAAGACCCTTTCTGCTATAGTGGGATGTGAAAATGTTATGTTCTGAAGCTTCCCTGCAAAGTTATGGCACAAGGCAGAAAACGCGTTTTCAGCCTGAGATAAGGTGGGTTCCGGAACGGCAAACATAAAAATGTTGATAACTTTGGAAAAACACTTCAGACAGCTTAGATTTGATGTGCAACTACTATAAAGACCCTTTCTGCTATAGTGGGATGTGAAAATTTCATGTTCTGAAGTTTCCCTGCAAAGTTAAATCACAATGCAGAAAACGCGTTTTCAGCCAGAGATAAGGTCGATTCTGGAACGCCAAACATAAAAATGTTGATAACTTTGGAAAAACACTTCAGACAGCTTAGATGTGATGTGCAACTACTACAAAGACACTTTCTGCAATAGTGGGATATGAAAATTTCATGTTCTGAAGATTTCCTGCAAAGTTATGGCAGAATGCGTGAATCGCGTTTTCAGCCTGAGATTAGGTCGATTCCGGAACGCCAAACATAAAAATGTTTATTACTTTGGAAAAACACTTCAGACAGCTTAGATGTGATGTGCAACTACTACAAAGACACTTTCTGCAATAGTGGGATATGAAAATTTCATGTTCTGAAGATTTCCTGCAAAGTTATGGCAGAATGCGTGAATCGCGTTTTCAGCCAGAGATAAGGTCGATTCCGGAACGCCAAACATAAAAATGTTTATAACATTGGAAAAACACTTCAAACAGCTTAGATTTCATGTGCAACTACTAGAGCGACCCGTTCTGCTATAGTGGGATGTGAAAATGGAATGTTCTGAAGCTTCCCTGCAAAGTTATGGCACAAGGCAGAAAACGCGTTTTCAGCCTGAGATAAGGTGGGTTCCGGAACGCCAAACATAAAAATGTTGGTAACTTTGGAAAAACACTTCAGACAGCTTAGATGTGATGTGCAACTACTAGAAAGACCCTTTCTGTAATAGTGGGATATGAAAATTTCATGTTCTGTACATTCCCTGCGAAGTTATGTCACAATGCAGAAAACGCGTTTTCAGCCTGAGATAAGGTAGGTTCCGGAAAGCCAAACATAAAAATGTTGATAACATTGGAAAAAACACTTCAGACAGCTTAGATTTGATGTGCAACTACTAGAAAGACCATTTCTGCTACAGTGGGTGGTTAAAATTTCATGTTCTGAAGCTTTCCTGTAAAGTTATGGCACAATGCAGAAAACGCGTTTTCAGCCTGAGATAAGGTGGGTTCCGGAACGCCAAACGTAAAAATGTTGATGACTTTGGAAAAAACATTTCAGACAGCTTAGATTTGATGTGCAACTACTAGAAAGAACCTTTCTGCTACAGTGGGTGGTTAAAATGTCATGTTCTGAAGCTTCCCTGCAAAGTTATCGCACAATGCAGAAAACGCGTTTTCAGCCTGAGATAAGGTCGATTCAGGAACGCCAAATATAAAAATGTTGAAAACTTTCGAAAAACACTTCAGACAGCTTAGAATTGATGTGCAAGTAGGAGAAAGACCCTTTCTGCTTTATAGGGAATTGAAAATTTCATGTTCTGAAGCTTTCCTGCAAAGTTATGGCACAATGCGTAAAACGCGTTTTTAGCCTGAGATAAGGTTGATTCCGGAACGCCAAACATAAAAATGTTGATAACTTTGGAAAAACACTTCAAACAGCTTAGGTTTGATGTGCAACTACTAGAAAGACCCTTTCTGCTATAGTGGGAGGTGAAAATTTCATGTTCGGAAGCTTCCCTGCAAAGTTATGGCACAATGCAGAAAACGCGTTTTCAGCCTGAGATAAGGTCGATTCCGGAACGCCAAACATAAAAATGTTTATTACTTTGGAAAAACACTTCAGACAGCTTAGATGTGATGTGCAACTACTACAAAGACACTTTCTGCAATAGTGGGATATGAAAATTTCATGTTCTGAAGATTTCCTGCAAAGTTATGGCAGAATGCCTGAATCGCGTTTTCAGCCTGAGATAAGGTCGATTCCGGAACGCCAAACATAAAAATGTTTATAACATTGGAAAAACACTTCAAACAGCTTAGATTTCATGTGCAACTACTAGAGCGACCGGTTCTGCTATAGTGGGATGTGAAAATGGAATGTTCTGAAGCTTCCCTGCAAAGTTATGGCACAAGGCAGAAAACGCGTTTTCAGCCTGAGATATGGTCGATTCAGGAACGCCAAATATAAAAATGTTGAAAACTTTCGAAAAACACTTCAGACAGCTTAGAATTGATGTGCAAGTAGGAGAAAGACCCTTTCTGCTTTATAGGGAATTGAAAATTTCATGTTCTGAAGCTTTCCTGCAAAGTTATGGCACAATGCGTAAAACGCGTTTTTAGCCTGAGATAAGGTTGATTCCGGAACGCCAAACATAAAAATGTTGATAACTTTGGAAAAACACTTCAAACAGCTTAGGTTTGATGTGCAACTACTAGAAAGACCCTTTCTGCTATAGTGGGATGTGAAAATGTTATGTTCTGAAGCTTCCCTGCAAAGTTATGGCACAAGGCAGAAAACGCGTTTTCAGCCTGAGATAAGGTGGGTTCCGGAACGGCAAACATAAAAATGTTGATAACTTTGGAAAAACACTTCAGACAGCTTAGATTTGATGTGCAACTACTATAAAGACCCTTTCTGCTATAGTGGGATGTGAAAATTTCATGTTCTGAAGTTTCCCTGCAAAGTTATATCACAATGCAGAAAACGCGTTTTCAGCCAGAGATAAGGTCGATTCTGGAACGCCAAACATAAAAATGTTGATAACTTTGGAAAAACACTTCAGACAGCTTAGATGTGAAGTGCAACTACTACAAAGACACTTTCTGCAATAGTGGGATATGAAAATTTCATGTTCTGAAGATTTCCTGCAAAGTTATGGCAGAATGCGTGAATCGCGTTTTCAGCCTGAGATTAGGTCGATTCCGGAACGCCAAACATAAAAATGTTTATTACTTTGGAAAAACACTTCAGACAGCTTAGATGTGATGTGCAACTACTACAAAGACACTTTCTGCAATAGTGGGATATGAAAATTTCATGTTCTGAAGATTTCCTGCAAAGTTATGGCAGAATGCGTGAATCGCGTTTTCAGCCAGAGATAAGGTCGATTCCGGAACGCCAAACATAAAAATGTTTATAACATTGGAAAAACACTTCAAACAGCTTAGATTTCATGTGCAACTACTAGAGCGACCCGTTCTGCTATAGTGGGATGTGAAAATGGAATGTTCTGAAGCTTCCCTGCAAAGTTATGGCACAAGGCAGAAAACGCGTTTTCAGCCTGAGATAAGGTGGGTTCCGGAACGCCAAACATAAAAATGTTGGTAACTTTGGAAAAACACTTCAGACAGCTTAGATGTGATGTGCAACTACTAGAAAGACCCTTTCTGTAATAGTGGGATATGAAAATTTCATGTTCTGTACATTCCCTGCGAAGTTATGTCACAATGCAGAAAACGCGTTTTCAGCCTGAGATAAGGTAGGTTCCGGAAAGCCAAACATAAAAATGTTGATAACATTGGAAAAAACACTTCAGACAGCTTAGATTTGATGTGCAACTACTAGAAAGACCATTTCTGCTACAGTGGGTGGTTAAAATTTCATGTTCTGAAGCTTTCCTGTAAAGTTATGGCACAATGCAGAAAACGCGTTTTCAGCCTGAGATAAGGTGGGTTCCGGAACGCCAAACGTAAAAATGTTGATGACTTTGGAAAAAACATTTCAGACAGCTTAGATTTGATGTGCAACTACTAGAAAGAACCTTTCTGCTACAGTGGGTGGTTAAAATGTCATGTTCTGAAGCTTCCCTGCAAAGTTATCGCACAATGCAGAAAACGCGTTTTCAGCCTGAGATAAGGTCGATTCAGGAACGCCAAATATAAAAATGTTGAAAACTTTCGAAAAACACTTCAGACAGCTTAGAATTGATGTGCAAGTAGGAGAAAGACCCTTTCTGCTTTATAGGGAATTGAAAATTTCATGTTCTGAAGCTTTCCTGCAAAGTTATGGCACAATGCGTAAAACGCGTTTTTAGCCTGAGATAAGGTTGATTCCGGAACGCCAAACATAAAACTGTTGATAACTTTGGAAAAACACTTCAAACAGCTTAGGTTTGATGTGCAACTACTAGAAAGACCCTTTCTGCTATAGTGGGAGGTGAAAATTTCATGTTCGGAAGCTTCCCTGCAAAGTTATGGCACAATGCAGAAAACGCGTTTTCAGCCTGAGATAAGGTCGATTCCGGAACGCCAAACATAAAAATGTTTATTACTTTGGAAAAACACTTCAGACAGCTTAGATGTGATGTGCAACTACTACAAAGACACTTTCTGCAATAGTGGGATATGAAAATTTCATGTTCTGAAGATTTCCTGCAAAGTTATGGCAGAATGCCTGAATCGCGTTTTCAGCCTGAGATAAGGTCGATTCCGGAACGCCAAACATAAAAATGTTTATAACATTGGAAAAACACTTCAAACAGCTTAGATTTCATGTGCAACTACTAGAGCGACCGGTTCTGCTATAGTGGGATGTGAAAATGGAATGTTCTGAAGCTTCCCTGCAAAGTTATGGCACAAGGCAGAAAACGCGTTTTCAGCCTGAGATATGGTCGATTCAGGAACGCCAAATATAAAAATGTTGAAAACTTTCGAAAAACACTTCAGACAGCTTAGAATTGATGTGCAAGTAGGAGAAAGACCCTTTCTGCTTTATAGGGAATTGAAAATTTCATGTTCTGAAGCTTTCCTGCAAAGTTATGGCACAATGCGTAAAACGCGTTTTTAGCCTGAGATAAGGTTGATTCCGGAACGCCAAACATAAAAATGTTGATAACTTTGGAAAAACACTTCAAACAGCTTAGGTTTGATGTGCAACTACTAGAAAGACCCTTTCTGCTATAGTGGGAGGTGAAAATTTCATGTTCGGAAGCTTCCCTGCAAAGTTATGGCACAATGCAGAAAACGCGTTTTCAGCCTGAGATAAGGTCGATTCCGGAACGCCAAACATAAAAATGTTTATTACTTTGGAAAAACACTTCAGACAGCTTAGATGTGATGTGCAACTACTACAAAGACACTTTCTGCAATAGTGGGATATGAAAATTTCATGTTCTGAAGATTTCCTGCAAAGTTATGGCAGAATGCCTGAATCGCGTTTTCAGCCTGAGATAAGGTCGATTCCGGAACGCCAAACATAAAAATGTTTATAACATTGGAAAAACACTTCAAACAGCTTAGATTTCATGTGCAACTACTAGAGCGACCGGTTCTGCTATAGTGGGATGTGAAAATGGAATGTTCTGAAGCTTCCCTGCAAAGTTATGGCACAAGGCAGAAAACGCGTTTTCAGCCTGAGATATGGTCGATTCAGGAACGCCAAATATAAAAATGTTGAAAACTTTCGAAAAACACTTCAGACAGCTTAGAATTGATGTGCAAGTAGGAGAAAGACCCTTTCTGCTTTATAGGGAATTGAAAATTTCATGTTCTGAAGCTTTCCTGCAAAGTTATGGCACAATGCGTAAAACGCGTTTTTAGCCTGAGATAAGGTTGATTCCGGAACGCCAAACATAAAAATGTTGATAACTTTGGAAAAACACTTCAAACAGCTTAGGTTTGATGTGCAAATACTAGAAAGACCCTTTCTGCTATAGTGGGATGTGAAAATGTTATGTTCTGAAGCTTCCCTGCAAAGTTATGGCACAAGGCAGAAAACGCGTTTTCAGCCTGAGATAAGGTGGGTTCCGGAACGGCAAACATAAAAATGTTGATAACTTTGGAAAAACACTTCAGACAGCTTAGATTTGATGTGCAACTACTATAAAGACCCTTTCTGCTATAGTGGGATGTGAAAATTTCATGTTCTGAAGTTTCCCTGCAAAGTTATATCACAATGCAGAAAACGCGTTTTCAGCCAGAGATAAGGTCGATTCTGGAACGCCAAACATAAAAATGTTGATAACTTTGGAAAAACACTTCAGACAGCTTAGATGTGATGTGCAACTACTACAAAGACACTTTCTGCAATAGTGGGATATGAAAATTTCATGTTCTGAAGATTTCCTGCAAAGTTATGGCAGAATGCGTGAATCGCGTTTTCAGCCTGAGATTAGGTCGATTCCGGAACGCCAAACATAAAAATGTTTATTACTTTGGAAAAACACTTCAGACAGCTTAGATGTGATGTGCAACTACTACAAAGACACTTTCTGCAATAGTGGGATATGAAAATTTCATGTTCTGAAGATTTCCTGCAAAGTTATGGCAGAATGCGTGAATCGCGTTTTCAGCCAGAGATAAGGTCGATTCCGGAACGCCAAACATAAAAATGTTTATAACATTGGAAAAACACTTCAAACAGCTTAGATTTCATGTGCAACTACTAGAGCGACCCGTTCTGCTATAGTGGGATGTGAAAATGGAATGTTCTGAAGCTTCCCTGCAAAGTTATGGCACAAGGCAGAAAACGCGTTTTCAGCCTGAGATAAGGTGGGTTCCGGAACGCCAAACATAAAAATGTTGGTAACTTTGGAAAAACACTTCAGACAGCTTAGATGTGATGTGCAACTACTAGAAAGACCCTTTCTGTAATAGTGGGATATGAAAATTTCATGTTCTGTACATTCCCTGCGAAGTTATGTCACAATGCAGAAAACGCGTTTTCAGCCTGAGATAAGGTAGGTTCCGGAAAGCCAAACATAAAAATGTTGATAACATTGGAAAAAACACTTCAGACAGCTTAGATTTGATGTGCAACTACTAGAAAGACCATTTCTGCTACAGTGGGTGGTTAAAATTTCATGTTCTGAAGCTTTCCTGTAAAGTTATGGCACAATGCAGAAAACGCGTTTTCAGCCTGAGATAAGGTGGGTTCCGGAACGCCAAACGTAAAAATGTTGATGACTTTGGAAAAAACATTTCAGACAGCTTAGATTTGATGTGCAACTACTAGAAAGAACCTTTCTGCTACAGTGGGTGGTTAAAATGTCATGTTCTGAAGCTTCCCTGCAAAGTTATCGCACAATGCAGAAAACGCGTTTTCAGCCTGAGATAAGGTCGATTCAGGAACGCCAAATATAAAAATGTTGAAAACTTTCGAAAAACACTTCAGACAGCTTAGAATTGATGTGCAAGTAGGAGAAAGACCCTTTCTGCTTTATAGGGAATTGAAAATTTCATGTTCTGAAGCTTTCCTGCAAAGTTATGGCACAATGCGTAAAACGCGTTTTTAGCCTGAGATAAGGTTGATTCCGGAACGCCAAACATAAAACTGTTGATAACTTTGGAAAAACACTTCAAACAGCTTAGGTTTGATGTGCAACTACTAGAAAGACCCTTTCTGCTATAGTGGGAGGTGAAAATTTCATGTTCGGAAGCTTCCCTGCAAAGTTATGGCACAATGCAGAAAACGCGTTTTCAGCCTGAGATAAGGTCGATTCCGGAACGCCAAACATAAAAATGTTTATTACTTTGGAAAAACACTTCAGACAGCTTAGATGTGATGTGCAACTACTACAAAGACACTTTCTGCAATAGTGGGATATGAAAATTTCATGTTCTGAAGATTTCCTGCAAAGTTATGGCAGAATGCCTGAATCGCGTTTTCAGCCTGAGATAAGGTCGATTCCGGAACGCCAAACATAAAAATGTTTATAACATTGGAAAAACACTTCAAACAGCTTAGATTTCATGTGCAACTACTAGAGCGACCGGTTCTGCTATAGTGGGATGTGAAAATGGAATGTTCTGAAGCTTCCCTGCAAAGTTATGGCACAAGGCAGAAAACGCGTTTTCAGCCTGAGATATGGTCGATTCAGGAACGCCAAATATAAAAATGTTGAAAACTTTCGAAAAACACTTCAGACAGCTTAGAATTGATGTGCAAGTAGGAGAAAGACCCTTTCTGCTTTATAGGGAATTGAAAATTTCATGTTCTGAAGCTTTCCTGCAAAGTTATGGCACAATGCGTAAAACGCGTTTTTAGCCTGAGATAAGGTTGATTCCGGAACGCCAAACATAAAAATGTTGATAACTTTGGAAAAACACTTCAAACAGCTTAGGTTTGATGTGCAACTACTAGAAATACCCTTTCTGCTATAGTGGGAGGTGAAATTTTCATGTTCTGAAGATTCCCTGCAAAGTTATGGCAGAATGCGTAAATCGCGTTTTCAGCCTGAGATAAGGTCGATTCCGGAACGCCAAAAATAAAAATGTTGATAACTTTGGAAAAACACTTCAAACAGCTTAGATTTCATGTGCAACTACTAGAAAGACCCTTTCTGCTATAGTGGGATGTGAAAATGTTATGTTCTGAAGCTTCCCTGCAAAGTTATGGCACAAGGCAGAAAACGCGTTTTCAGCCTGAGATAAGGTGGGTTCCGGAACGCCAAACATAAAAATGTTGATAACTTTGGAAAAACACTTCAGACAGCTTAGATGTGATGTGCAACTACTACAAAGACACTTTCTGCAATAGTGGGATATGAAAATTTCATGTTCTGAAGATTTCCTGCAAAGTTATGGCAGAATGCGTGAATCGCGTTTTCAGCCTGAGATAAGGTCGATTCCTTAACGCCAAACATAAAAATGTTTATAACATTGGAAAAACACTTCAAACAGCTTAGATTTCATGTGCAACTACTAGAGCGACCCGTTCTGCTATAGTGGGATGTGAAAATGGAATGTTCTGAAGCTTCCCTGCAAAGTTATGGCACAAGGCAGAAAACGCGTTTTCAGGCTGAGATAAGGTGGGTTCCGGAACGCCAAACATAAAAATGTTGGTAACTTTGGAAAAACACTTCAGACAGCTTAGATGTGATGTGCAACTACTAGAAAGACCCTTTCTGTAATAGCGGGATATGAAAATTTCATGTTCTGTAGATTCCCTGCGAAGTTATGTCACAATGCAGAAAACGCGTTTTCAGCCTGAGATAAGGTAGGTTCCGGAAAGCCAAACATAAAAATGTTGATAACATTGGAAAAAACACTTCAGACAGCTTAGATTTGATGTGCAACTACTAGAAAGACCATTTCTGCTACAGTGGGTGGTTAAAATTTCATGTTCTGAAGCTTCCCTGCAAAGTTATGGCACAATGCAGAAAACGCGTTTTCAGCCTGAGATAAGGTGGGTTCCGGAACGCCAAACGTAAAAATGTTGATGACTTTGGAAAAAACATTTCAGACAGCTTAGAATTGATGTGCAAGTAGGAGAAAGACCCTTTCTGCTTTATAGGGAATTGAAAATGTCATGTTCTGAAGCTTTCCTGCAAAGTTATGGTACAATGCGTAAAACGCGTTTTTAGCCTGAGATAAGGTTGATTCCGGAACGCCAAACATAAAAATGTTGATAACTTTGGAAAAACACTTCAAACAGCTTAGGTTTGATGTGCAACTACTAGAAAGACCCTTTCTGCTATAGTGGGAGGTGAAAATTTCATGTTCGGAAGCTTCCCTGCAAAGTTATGGCACAATGCAGAAAACGCGTTTTCAGCCTGAGATAAGGTGGGTTCCGGAACGCCAAACATAAAAATGTTGGTAACTTTGGAAAAACACTTCAGACAGCTTAGATGTGATGTGCAACTACTAGAAAGACCCTTTCTGCTACAGTGGGTGGTTAAAATTTCATGATCTGAAGCTTTCCTGCAAAGTTATGGCACAATGCAGAAAACGCGTTTTCAGCCTGAGATAAGGTCGATTCAGGAACGCCAAATATAAAAATGTTGAAAACTTTCGAAAAACACTTCAGACAGCTTAGAATTGATGTGCAAGTAGGAGAAAGACCCTTTCTGCTTTATAGGGAATTGAAAATTTCATGTTCTGAAGCTTTCCTGCAAAGTTATGGCACAATGCGTAAAACGCGTTTTTAGCCTGAGATAAGGTTGATTCCGGAACGCCAAACATAAAAATGTTGATAACTTTGGAAAAACACTTCAAACAGCTTAGGTTTGATGTGCAACTACTAGAAAGACCCTTTCTGCTATAGTGGGAGGTGAAAATTTCATGTTCTGAAGATTCCCTGCAAAGTTATGGCAGAATGCGTAAATCGCGTTTTCAGCCTGAGATAAGGTCGATTCCGGAACGCCAAAAATAAAAATGTTGATAACTTTGGAAAAACACTTCAAACAGCTTAGATTTCATGTGCAACTACTAGAAAGACCCTTTCTGCTATAGTGGGATGTGAAAATGTTATGTTCTGAAGCTTCCCTGCAAAGTTATGGCACAAGGCAGAAAACGCGTTTTCAGCCTGAGATAAGGTGGGTTCCGGAACGGCAAACATAAAAATGTTGATAACTTTGGAAAAACACTTCAGACAGCTTAGATTTGATGTGCAACTACTATAAAGACCCTTTCTGCTATAGTGGGATGTGAAAATTTCATGTTCTGAAGTTTCCCTGCAAAGTTATATCACAATGCAGAAAACGCGTTTTCAGCCAGAGATAAGGTCGATTCTGGAACGCCAAACATAAAAATGTTGATAACTTTGGAAAAACACTTCAGACAGCTTAGATGTGATGTGCAACTACTACAAAGACACTTTCTGCAATAGTGGGATATGAAAATTTCATGTTCTGAAGATTTCCTGCAAAGTTATGGCAGAATGCATGAATCGCGTTTTCAGCCTGAGATAAGGTCGATTCCGGAACGCCAAACATAAAAATGTTTATTACTTTGGAAAAACACTTCAGACAGCTTAGATGTGATGTGCAACTACTACAAAGACACTTTCTGCAATAGTGGGATATGAAAATTTCATGTTCTGAAGATTTCCTGCAAAGTTATGGCAGAATGCGTGAATCGCGTTTTCAGCCAGAGATAAGGTCGATTCCGGAACGCCAAACATAAAAATGTTTATAACATTGGAAAAACACTTCAAACAGCTTAGATTTCATGTGCAACTACTAGAGCGACCCGTTCTGCTATAGTGGGATGTGAAAATGGAATGTTCTGAAGCTTCCCTGCAAAGTTATGGCACAAGGCAGAAAACGCGTTTTCAGCCTGAGATAAGGTGGGTTCCGGAACGCCAAACATAAAAATGTTGGTAACTTTGGAAAAACACTTCAGACAGCTTAGATGTGATGTGCAACTACTAGAAAGACCCTTTCTGTAATAGTGGGATATGAAAATTTCATGTTCTGTAGATTCCCTGCGAAGTTATGTCACAATGCAGAAAACGCGTTTTCAGCCTGAGATAAGGTAGGTTCCGGAAAGCCAAACATAAAAATGTTGATAACATTGGAAAAAACACTTTGGACAGTTTAGATTTGATGTGCAACTACTAGAAAGACCATTTCTGCTACAGTGGGTGGTTAAAATTTCATGTTCTGAAGCTTCCCTGCAAAGTTATGGCACAATGCAGAAAACGCGTTTTCAGCCTGAGATAAGGTGGGTTCCGGAACGCCAAACATAAAAATGTTGATGACTTTGGAAAAAACATTTCAGACAGCTTAGAATTGATGTGCAAGTAGGAGAAAGACCCTTTCTGCTTTATAGGGAATTGAAAATGTCATGTTCTGAAGCTTCCCTGCAAAGTTATGGCACAAGGCAGAAAACGCGTTTTCAGCCTGAGATATGGTCGATTCAGGAACGCCAAATATAAAAATGTTGAAAACTTTCGAAAAACACGTCAGACAGCTTAGATTTGATGTGCAACTACTAGAAAGACCCTTTCTGCAATAGTGGGATATGAAAATTTCATGTTCTGAAGATTCCCTGCAAAGTTAATGCAGAATGCGTGAATCGCGTTTTCAGCCTGAGATAAGGTCGATTCCAGGACGCCAAACATAAAAATGTTGATAACTTTGGAAAAACATTTCAGACAGCTTAGATTTGACGTGTAACTACTAGAAAACACTTCAGAAAGCTTAGATTTGATGTGCAGGTAGGAGATAGACCCTTTCTGCTTTAGTGGGAATTGAAAATTTCATGTTCTGAAGCTTTCCTGCAAAGTTATGGCACAATGCGTAAAACTTGTTTTCAGTCTGAGATAAGGTTGATTCCGGAACGCCTAACGTAAAAATGTTGATGACTTTGGAAAAACACTTCAGACAGCTTCGATGTGATGTGCAACTACTAGAAAGACCCTCTCTGCTATAGTGGGAGGTGAACATTTCATGTTCTGAAGCTTCCCTGCAAAGTTATGGCACAATGCAGAAAACGCATTTTCAGCCTGAGATAAGGTGGGTTCCGGAACGCCAAACATAAAAATGTTGATAACTTTCGAAAAACACTTCAGACAGCTTAGATTTGATGTGCAACTACTCGAAAGAACCTTTCTGCTATAGTGGGAGGTGAAAATTTCATGTTCTGAAGCTTCCATGCAAAGTTATGGCACAATGCAGAAAACGCGTTTTCAGCCTGAGATAAGGTCGATTCTGGAACGCGAAACATAAAAATGTTGATAACTTTCGAAAAACACTTCAGACAGCTTAGATTTGATTTGCAACTACTAGAAAGACCCTTTCTGCTATAGTGGGAGGTGAACATTTCATGTTCTGAAGCTTCCATGCAAAGTTATGGCACAATGCAGACAACCCGTTTTCAGCCTGAGATAAGGTCGATTCTGGAACGCCAAACATAAAAATGTTGTTAACTTTCGAAATACACTTCAGACAGCTTAGATTTGATGTGCAACTACTAGATAGACCCTTTCTGCTATAGTGGGAGGTGAACATTTCATGTTCTGAAGCTTCCCTGCAAAGTTATGGCACAATGCAGAAAACGCGTTTTCAGCTTGAGATAAGGTCGATTCCGGAACGCCAAACATAAAAAGGTTGATAACTTTCGAAAAACATTTCAGACAGCTTAGATTTGATGTGCAACTACTAGAAAGACCCTTTCTGCTATAGTGGGACGGGAAAATTTCATGTTCTGAAGCTCCCTTGCAAAGTTATGGCACAATGCAGAAAACGCGTTTTCAGCCCGAGATAAGGTAGATTCCGGAACGCCATACATAAAAATGTTTATAACTTTGGAAAAACACATCAGACAGCTTAGATTTGATGTGCAACTACTAGAAAGACCCTTTCTGCTATAGTGGGAGGTTAAAATTTCATGTTCGGAAGCTTCCAGGCAAAGTTATGGCACAATGCAGAAAACGCGTTTTTAGCTTGAGATAAGATGGGTTCCGGAACGCCAAACATAAAAATGTTGATAACTTTCGAAAAACACTTCAGACAGCTTAGATTTGATGTTCAAATACTAGAAAGACCCTTTCTGCTATAGTGGGATGTGAAAGTTTCATGTTCAGAATCTTCCCTGCAAAGTTATGGGACAATGCAGAAAACGATTTTTCATCCTGAGATAAGGTGGGTTCCGGAACGCCAAACATAAAAATGTTGATAACTTTGGAAAAACACTTCAGACAGCTTAGATTTGATGTGCAACTACTAGAAAGACCCTTTCTGCTATAGTGGGAGGTGAAAATTTCATTTTCAAAAGCTTCCCTGCAAAGTTATGGCACAATGCGTAAAACGCGTTTTCAGCCTGAGATAAGGTCGATACCGGAACGCCAAACATAAAAATGTTGATAACTTTCGGAAAACACTTCAGACATCTTAGATTTGGTGTGCAACTACTAGAAAGACCCTTTCTGCTAAAGTGGGAGGTTAAAATTTCATGTTCGGAAGCTTCCCTGCAAAGTTATGGCACAATGCAGACAACGCGTTTTCAGCCTGAGATAAGGTCCATTCTGTAACGCGAAACATAAAAATGTTGATAACTTTCGAAAAACACTTCAGACAGCTTAGATTTGACGTGCAACTACTAGAAAACACTTCAGACAGCTTAGATTTGATGTGCAGGTAGGAGATAGACCCTTTCTGCTTTAGTGGGAATTGAAAATTTCATGTTCTGAAGCTTTCCTGCAAAGTCATGGCACAATGCGTAAAACGCGTTTTCAGTCTGAGATAAGGTTGATTCCGGAACGCCTAACGTAAAAATGTTGATGACTTTGGAAAAACACTTCAGACAGCTTAGATGTGATGTGCAACTACTAGAAAGACCCTTTCTGCTATAGTGGGAGGTGAACATTTCATGTTCTGAAGCTTCCCTGCAAAGTTATCTCACAATGCAGAAAACGCGTTTTCAGCCTGAGATAAGGTGGGTTCCGGAACGCCAAACATAAAAATGTTGATAACTTTGGAAAAACACTTCAGACAGCTTAGATTTGATGTGCAAATACTAGAAAGACCCTTTCTGCTATGGTGGGACGTGAAAATTTCATGTTCTGAATCTTCCCTGCAAAGTTATGGGACAATGCAGAAAACGATCTTTCATCCTGAGATAAGGTCGATTCCGGAACGCCAAACATAAAAATGTTGATAACTTTCGAAAAACACTTCAGACAGCTTAGATTTGATGTGCAACTACTCGAAAGACCCTTTCTGCTATATTGGGAGGTGAAAATTTCATGTTCTGAAGCTTCCATGCAAAGTTATGGAACAATGCAGAAAACGCGTTTTCAGCCTGAGATAAGGTCGATTCTGGAACGCGAAACATAAAAATGTTGATAACTTTCGAAAAACACTTCAGACAGCTTAGATTTGATGTGCAACTACTAGAAAGACCCTTTCTGCTATAGTGGGAGGTGAACATTTCATGTTCTGAAGCTTCCCTGCAAAGTTATGGCACAATGCAGAAAACGCGTTTTCAGCTTGAGATAAGGTCGATTCCCGAACGCCCAACATAAAAATGTTGATAACTTTGGAAAAACACTTCAGACAGCTTAGATTTGACGTGTAACTACTAGAAAACACTTGAGACAGCTTAGATTTGATTTGCAACTACTAGAAAGACCCTTTCTGCTATAGTGGGAGGAGAACATTTCATGTTCTGAAGCTTCCATGCAAAGTTATGGCACAATGCAGACAACCCGTTTTCAGCCTGAGATAAGGTCGATTCTGGAACGCCAAACATAAAAATGTTGTTAACTTTCGAAAAACACTTCAGACAGCTTAGATTTGATGTGCAACTACTAGATAGACCCTTTCTGCTATAGTGGGAGGTTAACATTTCATGTTCGGAAGCTTCCAGGCAAAGTTATGGCACAATGCAGAAAACGCGTTTTTAGCTTGAGATAAGATGGGTTCCGGAACGCCAAACATAAAAATGTTGATAACTTTCGAAAAACACTTCAGACAGCTTAGATTTGATGTTCAAATACTAGACAGACCCTTTCTGCTATAGTGGGATGTGAAAATTTCATGTTCAGAATCTTCCCTGCAAAGTTATGGGACAATGTAGAAAACGATTTTTCATCCTGAGATAAGGTGGGTTCCGGAACGCCAAACATAAAAATGTTGATAACTTTGGAAAAACACTTCAGACAGCTTAGATTTGATGTGCAACTACTAGAAAGACCCTTTCTGCTAAAGTGGGAGGTTAAAATTTCATGTTCGGAAGCTTCCCTGCAACGTTATGGCACAATGCAGACAACGCGTTTTCAGCCTGAGATAAGGTCCATTCTGGAACGTGAAACATAAAAATGTTGATAACTTTCGAAAAACACTTCAGACAGCTTAGATTTGATGTGCAGGTAGGAGATAGACCCTTTCTGCTTTAGTGGGATTTGAAAATTTCATGTTCTGAAGCATTCCTGCAAAGTTATGGCACAATGCGTAAAATGCGTTTTCAGTCTGAGATAAGGTTGATTCCGGAACGCCTAACGTAAAAATGTTGATGACTTTGGAAAAACACTTCAGACAGCTTAGATGTGATGTGCAACTACTAGAAAGACCCTTTCTGCTATAGTGGGAGGTGAACATTTCATGTTCTGAAGCTTCCCTGCAAAGTTATCTCACAATGCAGAAAACGCGTTTTCAGCCTGAGATAAGGGGGGTTCCGGAACGCCAAACATAAAAATGTTGATAACTTTGGAAAAACACTTCAGACAGCTTAGATTTGATGTGCAAATACTAGAAAGACCCTTTCTGCTTTGGTGGGACGTGAAAATTTCATGTTCTGAATCTTCCTTGCAAAGTTATGGCACAATGCAGAAAATGCGTTTTCTGCCTGAGATAAGGTTGATTCCGGAACGCCAAACATAAAAATGTTGATAACTTTGTGAAAACACTTCAGACATCTTACATTTGATGTGCAACTACTAGAAGGACCCTTTCTGCTATAGTGGGAGGTTAAAATGTAATGTTCTGAAGCCTCCCTGCAAAGTTATGGCACAATGCAGAAAACACGTTTTCAGCCTGAGATAAGGTGGGTTCCGGAACGTCAAACGTAAAAATGTTGATAATTTTGGACCAACACTTCAGACAGCTTTGATTTGATGTGCAACTACTACAAAGACCGTTTCTGCTTTAGAGGGAGGTGAAAATTTCATGTTCTGAAGCTTCCCTGCAAAGTTATGGGACAATGCAGAAAACGATTTTTCATCCTGAGATAAGGTCGATTCCGGAACGCCAAACATAAAAATGTTGATAACTTTCGAAAAACACTTCGGACAGCTTAGATCTGATGTGCAACTACTAGAAAGACCCTTTCTGCTATAGTGGGAGGTGAACATTTCATGTTCTGAAGCTTCCCTGAGAAGTTATGGCACAATGCGTAAAACGCGTTTTCAGCCTGAGATAAGGTGGGTTCCGGAACGCCAAACATAAAAATGTTGATAACTTTCGAAAAACACTTCAGACAGCTTAGATTTGATGTGCAACTAGTAGAAATACCCTTTCTGCTATAGTGGGAGGTCAAAATTTCATGTTCTGTAGCTTCCCTGAGAAGTTATGGCACAATGCAGAAAACGCGTTTTCAGCATGAGATAAGGTCGATTCCGGAACGCCAAACATAAAAATGTTGATAACTTTGGAAAAACACTTCAGAAAGCTTAGATTTGATGCGCAACTACTAGAAAGACCCTTTCTGCTATAGTGGGAGGTGAACATTTCATGTTCTGAAGCTTCCCTGAGAAGTTATGGCACAATGCAGAAAACGCGTTTTCAGCCTGAGATAAGGTGGGTTCCGGAACGCCAAACGTAAAAATGTTTATCACTTTGGAACAACACTTCAGACAGCTTAGATTTGATGTGCAACTACTAGAAAGACCCTTTCTGCTATAGTGGGAGGTGAACATTTCATGTTCTGAATCTTCCTTGCAAAGTTATGGCACAATGCAGAAAATGCGTTATCAGCCTGAGATAAGGTTGATTCCGGAACGCCAAACATAAAAATGTTGATAACTTTGGAAAAACACTTCAGACAGCTTAGATTTGATGTGCAAATACTAGAAAGACCCTTTCTGCTATAGTGGGACGTGAAAATTTCATGTTCAGAATCTTCCCTGCAAAGTTATGGGACAATGCAGAAAACGATTTTTCATCCTGAGATAAGGTCGATTCCGGAACGCCAAACATAAAAATGTTGATAACTTTCGAAAAACACTTCAGACAGCTTAGATTTGATGTGCAACTACTAGAAAGACCCTTTCTGCTATAGTGGGACGTGAAAATTTCATGTTCTGAAGCTTCCCTGCGAAGTTATGGCACAATGCAGAAAACGCGTTTTCTGCTTGAGATAAGGTGGGTTCCGGAACGCCAAACATAAAAATGTTGATAACTTTCGAAAAACACTTAAGACAGCTTAGATTTGATGTGCAAATACTAGAAAGACCCTTTCTGATATAGTGGGACGTGAAAATTTCATGTTCTGAATCTTCCCTGCAAAGTTATGGGACAATGCAGAAAACGATTTTTCATCCTGAGATAAGGTCGATTCCGGAACGCCAAACATAAAAATGTTGATAACTTTCGAAAAACACTTCAGACTGCTTAGATTTGATGTGCAACTACTAGAAAGACCCTTTCTGCTATAGTGGGAGGTGAACATTTCATGTTCTGAAGCTTCCCTGCAAAGTTATGGCACATTGCAGAAAACGCGTTTTCAGCTTCAGATAAGGTGGATTCCGGAACGCCAAACATAAAAATGTTGATAACTTTCGAAAAACACTTCAGACAGCTTAGATTTGATGTGCACCTACTAGAAAGACCCTTCCTGCTATAGTGGGAGGTGAACATTTCATGTTTTGAAGCTTCCCTGCAAAGTTATGGCACATTGCAGAAAACGTGTTTTCAGCTTCAGATAAGGTGGATTCTGGAACGCCAAACTTAAAAATGTTGATAACTTTCGAAAAACACTTCAGACAGCTTAGATTAGATGTGCAACTACGAGAAAGACCCTTTCTGCTATAGTGGGAGGTGAAAATTTCATGTTCTGAATCTTCCTTGCAAAGTTATGGCACAATGCAGAAAATGCGTTTTCAGCCTGAGATAAGGTTGATTCCGGAACGCCAAACATAAAAATGTTGATAACTTTGGAAAAACACTTCAGACAGCTTAGATTTGACGTGCAACTACTAGAAAAACCCTTTCTGCTATAGTGGGAGGTGAAAATTTCATTTTCTGAAGCTTCCCTGCAAAGTTATGGCACAAAGCGTAAAAAGCGTTTTCAGCCTGAGAAAAGGTGGGTTCCGGAACGCCAAACATAAAAATGTTGATGACTTTGGAAAAACACTTCAGACAGCTTAGATTTGATGTGCAACTACGAGAAAGACCCTGTCTGTTATAGTGAGAGGTGAAAATTTCATATTCTGCAGCATTCTTGCACAGTGATGGCACAATGCAGAAAACGCGTTTTCAGCCTGAGATAAGGTTGATTCCGGAACGCCAAACATAAGAATGTTGATGACTTTGGAAAAACACTTCAGAGAGGTTAGATTTGATGTGCAACGACTAGAAGAACCCTTTCTGCTATAGTGGCAGGTTAAAATTTCATGTTCTGAAGCTTCCCTCCAAAGTTATGGCACAATGCAGAAAACGCGTTTACAGCCTGAGATAAGGTGGGTTCCCGAACGCCAAACATAAAAATGTTGATAACTTTGGAAAAACACTTCAGACTGCTTCGATTTGATGTCCAATTACTAGAAAGACCCTTTCTGCTATAGTGGGATGTGAAAATTTCATGTTCTGAAGCTTCCCTGCAAAGTTATGGCAGAATGCGTAAATCGCGTTTTCAGCCTGAGATAAGGTCGATTCAGGAACGCCAAACATAAAAATGTTGAAAACTTTCAAAAAACACTTCAGACAGCTTAGATTTGATGTGCAAGTATGAGAAAGACCCTTTCTGCTATAATGGGAGGTGAAAATTTCATGTTCTGAAGCTTCCCTGCAAAGTCATGGCACAATGCAGAAAACGCGTTTTCTGCCTGACATAAGTCGGGTTCCAGAACGCCAAACGTAAAAATGTTGATGACTTTGGAGAAACACTTGAGACAGCTTAGATTTGATGTGCAACTACTCGAAAGACCCTTTCTGCTATAGTGGGGGGTGAAAATTTCATGTTCTGAAGCTTCCCTGCAAAGTTGTGGGACAATGCAGAAAACGCGTTTTCAGCCTGAGATAAGGTGGGTTCCGGAACGCCAAACATAAAAATGTTGATATCTTTCGAAAAACACTACAGACAGCTTAGATTTGATGTGCAACTACTAGAATGACCCTTTCTGCTACAGTGGGAGGTTAAAATTTCAAGTTCTGAAGCTTCCCTCAAAAGTTATGGCACAATGCAAAAAAAGCGTTTAGAGCCTGAGATAAGGTTGATTCCGGAACGCCAAACATAAAAATGTTGATAATACTGGAAAAACACTTCAGACAGCTTAGATTTGATGTGCAACTACTAGAAAGACCCTTTCTGCTATTGTGGGAGGTTAAAATTTCATGTTCTGTAGCTTCCCGGCAAAGTTATGGCACAATGCAGAAAACGCGTTTTCGGCCTGAGATAAGGTGGGTTCCGGCACGTTAAACATTAAAATGTTGATAACTTTGGAAAAACACTTCAGACAGCTTAGATTTGATATACAACTACTACAAAGACCTTTTCTGCTCTAGCGCAAGATTAAAATTTCATGTTCTGAAGCTTCCCTGCAAAGTCATGGCACAATGCAGAAAACGCGTTTTCAGCCTGAGATAAGGTCGATTCCGGTACGGCAAACATAAAAATGTTGATAACTTCCAGAAAACACCTCAGACTGCTTAGATTTGATGTCCAACTACTAGAAAGACCCTTTCTGATATAGTGGGTGGTGAAAATTCGATGTTCTGAAGCTTCCCTGCAAAGTTATGGCACAATACGTAAAACGCGTTTTCAGCCTGAGATAAGGTCAATTCCGGAACGCCAAATATAAAAATGTTGATAATTTTGGAAAAACACTTCAGACAGCTTAGATTTGATGTGCAACTACTAGAAAGACCCTTTCTGATATAGTGGGTGGTGAAAATTCGATGTTCTGAAGCTTCCCTCCAAAGTTATGGCACAATACGTAAAACGCGTTTTCAGCCTGAGATAAGGTCGATTCCGGAACGCCAAACATAAAAATGTTGATAACTTTCGAAAAACACGTCAGACAGCTTAGATTTGTTGTGCAACTACTAGAAAGACCCTTTCTGCTATAGTGGGATATGAAAATTTCATGTTCTGAAGCTTCCCTGCAAAGTTATGGCAGAATGCTTAAATCGTGTTTTCAGCCTGAGATAAGGTCGATTCCGGAACGCTAAACATAAAAGTGTTGATAACTTTGGAAAAACACTTCAAACAGCTTCGATTTGATGTGCAACTACTAGAAAGACCCTTTCTGCTATAGTGGGAGGTGAAAATTTCATATTCTGCAGCTTTCCTGCAAAGTGATGGCACAATGCAGAAAATGCGTTTTCAGCCTGAGATAAGGTTGATTCCGGAACGCCAAACATAGGAATGTTGATAACTCTGGAAAAACATTTCAGACAGCTTACATTTGATGTGCAATTACTAGAAAGACCCTTTGTACTATAGTGGGAGGTTAAAATTTTATGTTCTGAAGCTTCCCAGCAAAGTTATGGCACAACGCAGAATACGCGTTTTCAGCCTGAGAAAAGGTGGGTTCCGGAACGCCAAACATAAAAATGTTGATGACTTTGGAAAAACACTTCAGACAGCTTAGATTTGATGTGCAACTACGAGAAAGACCCTGTCTGTTATAGTGAGAGTGAAAATTTCATATTCTGCAGCATTCCTGCACAGTGATGGCACAACGCAGAAAACGCGTTTTCAGCCTGAGATAAGGTTGATTCCGGAACGCCAAACATAAAAATGTTGATAACTTTGGAAAAACACTTCAGACTGCTCAGATTTGATGTGCAATTACTAGAAAGACCCTTTTTGCTATAGTGGGATGTGAAAATTTCATGTTCTGAAGCTTCCCTGCAAAGTTATGGCACAATGCAGAAAACGCATTTTCAGCCTGAGATGAGGTCGATTCCGGAACGCCAAATATAATAATGTTGAAAACTTTTGAAATACACTTCAGACAGCTTAGATTTGATGTGCAAGTATGAGAAAGACCCTTTCTGCTATAATGGGACGTGAAAATTTCATGTTCTGAAGCTTCCCTGCAAAGTTATGGCACAATGCAGAAAACACGTTTTCAGCCTGAGATAAGGTTGTTTCCGTAATGCCAAACATAAAAATGTTGATAACTTTGGAAAAACTCTTCAGACTGCTCAGATTTGATCTGCAACTACTAGAAAGACCCTTTCTGCTATCGTGGGAGGTGAAAATTTCATGTTCTGAAGCTTCCCGGCAAAGTTATGGCACAATGCAGAAAAGGCGTTTTCAATAAGGTGCGATCCGGAACGCCAAACATAAAAATGTTGATATCTTTCGAAAAACACTACAGACAGCTTAGATTTGATGTGCAACTCCTAGAAAGACCCTTTCTGCTACAGTGGGAGGTTAAAATTTCAAGTTCTGAAGCTTCCCTACAAAGTTATGGCACAATGCAAAAAAAGCGTTTAGAGCCTGAGATAAGCTTGATTCCGGAACGCCAAACATAAAAATGTTGATAATACTGGAAAAACACTTCAGACAGCTTAGATTTGATGTGCAACTACTAGAAAGACCCTTTCTGCTACAGTGGGAGTTGAAAATTCGCTGTTCTGAAGCTTCCCTGCAAAGTTATGGCACAATACGTAAAACGCGTTTTCAGCCTGAGATAAGGTCAATTCCGGAACGCCAAATATAAAAATGTTGATAACTTTGGGAAAACACTTCAGACTGCTTAGATTTGATGTGCAACTACTAGAAAGACCCTTTCTGATATAGTGGGAGGTCAAAATTTCGTGTTCTGAAGTTTCCCTGCAAAGTGATGGCACAATGCAGAAAACGCGTTTTCAGCCTGAGATAAGGTGGGTTCCGAAACGCCTAACGTAAAAATGTTGATGACTTTGGAAAAACACTTCAGACAGCTTAGATATGATGTGCAACTACTAGAATGACCTTTTCTGCTTTAGTGGGAGGTGAAATTTTCATGTTCTGAAGCTTCCCTGCAAAGTTATGGCACAATGCAGAAAACGCGTTTTCAGCCGGAGATAAGGTCGATCCCGAAACGCCAAACATAAAAATGTTGATGACTTTGGAAAAACACTTTCGACAGCTTAGATTTGATGTGCAACTACTAGAAAGACCCTTTCTGCTATAGTGGGAGGTTAAAATTTCATGTTCTGAAGCTTCCCTGCAAAGTCATGGCACATTGCGTAAAACGCGTTTTCAGCCTGAGATGAGGTTGATTTCAGAACGCCAAACATAAAAATGTTGAGAACTTTGGAAAAACACATCAGACAGCTTAGATTTGATGTGCAACTACTAGAAAGACCCTTTCTGCAATAGTGGGATATGAAAATTTCTTGTTCTGAATATTCCCTGCAAAGTTATGGCAGAATGCGTGAATCGCGTTTTCAGCCTGAGATAGGTCGATTCCGGAACGCCAAACATAAAAATTTTTATAACTTTGGAAAAACACTTCAAACAGCTTAGATTTCATGTGCAACTACTAGATCGACCCGTTCTGCTATAGTGGGATGTGAAAATGTAATGTTCTGAAGCTTCCCTGCAAAGTTATGGCACAAGGCAGAAAACGCGTTTTCAGCCTGAGAAAAGGTGGGTTCCGGAACGCCAAACATAAAAATGTTGATAACTTTGGAAAAACACTTCAGACAGCTTAGATTTGATCTGCAAGTATGAGAAAGACCCTTTCTGCTATAATGGGACGTGAAAATTTCATGTTCTGAAGCTTCCCTGCAAAGTTATGGCACAATGCAGAAAACACGTTTTCAGCCTGAGATAAGGTTGATTCCGGAATGCCAAACATAAAAATGTTTATAACTTTCGAAAAACACTTCAGACAGCTGAGATTTGATGTGCAACTACTAGAAAGAACAATTCAGCTATAGTGGGAGGTGTAAATTTCATGTTCTGAAACTTCCCTGCAAAGTTATGGCACAATGCAGAAAACGCGTTTTCAGCATGAGACAAGGTCAATTCCAGAACGCCAAACATAAAAATATGATAACTTTGGAAAAACACTTCATACAGCTTAGATTTGATGTGCAACTACTAGAAAGACCCTTTCTGCTATCGTGGGAGGTGAAAATTTCATGTTCTGAAGCTTCCCGGCAAAGATATGGCACAATGCAGAAAAGGCGTTTTCAATAAGGTGCGATCCGGAACGCCAAACATAAAAATGTTGATATCTTTCGAAAAACACTACAGACAGCTTAGATTTGATGTGCAACTACTAGAAAGACCCTTTCTGCTATTGCGGGAGGTGAACATTTCATGTTCTGAAGCTTCCATGCAAAGGCACAATGGCACAATGCAGACAACCCGTTTTCAGCCTGAGATAAGGTCGATTCAGGAACGCCAAACATAAAAATGTTGAAAACTTTCAAAAAACACTTCAGACAGCTTAGATTTGATGTGCAAGTAGGAGAAAGACCCTTTCTGCTTTAGTGGGAATTGAAAATTTCATGTTCTGAAGGTTCCCTGCAAAGTTATGGCACAATGCAGAAAACGCGTTTTCAGCCTGAGATAAGGTGGGTTCCGGAACACCAAACATAAAAATGTTGATAACTTTGGAAAAACAATTCAGGCAGCTTAGATTTGATGTGCAACTACTAGAAAGACCCTTTCTGCTATAGTGGGAGGTGAAACTTTCATGTTCTGAAGCTTTCCTTCAAAGTTATGGCACAATGCAGAAAACGCATTTTCAGCCTGAGAAAAGGTCGATTCCGGAACGCCAAATATAATAATGTTGAAAACTTTTGAAAAACACTTCAGACAGCTTAGATTTGATGTGCAACTACTAGAAAGACCGTTTCTGCTATCGTGGGAGGTGAAAATTTCATGTTCTGAAGCTTCCCGGCAAAGTTATGGCACAATGCAGAAAAGGCGTTTTCAATAAGGTGCGATCCGGAACGCCAAACATAAAAATGTTGATATCTTTCGAAAAACACTACAGACAGCTTAGATTTGATGTGCAACTCCTAGAAAGACCCTTTCTGCTACAGTGGGAGGTTAAAATTTCAAGTTCTGAAGCTTCCCTCCAAAGTTATGGCACAATGCAAAAAAAGCGTTTAGAGCCTGAGATAAGGTTGATTCCGGAACGCCAAACATTAAATGTTGATAATACTGGAAAAACACTTCAGACAGCTTAGATTTGATGTGCAACTACTAGAAAGACCCTTTCTGCTACAGTGGGAGTTGAAAATTCGCTGTTCTGAAGCTTCCCTGCAAAGTTATGGCACAATACGTAAAACGCGTTTTCAGCCTGAGATAAGGTCAATTCCGGAACGCCAAATATAAAAATGTTGATAACTTTGGGAAAACACTTCAGACTGCTTAGATTTGATGTGCAACTACTAGAAAGACCCTTTCTGATATAGTGGGAGGTCAAAATTTCGTGTTCTGAAGTTTCCCTGCAAAGTGATGGCACAATGCAGAAAACGCGTTTTCAGCCTGAGATAAGGTGGGTTCCGAAACGCCTAACGTAAAAATGTTGATGACTTTGGAAAAACACTTCAAACAGCTTAGAATTGATGTGCAAGTAGGAGAAAGACCCTTTCTGCTATAGTGGGACGTGAAAATTTCATGTTCTGAAGATTCCCTGCAATGTTATGGCAGAATGCAGAAAACGCGTTTTCAGCCAAAGATAATGTCGATTCAGGAACGCCAAACATTGAAATGTTGATAACTTTGGAAAAACACTTCAGACAGCTTAGATTTGACGTGCAACTACTAGAAAGACCCTTTCTGCTGTAGTGGGAGTTGAAAATTTCTTGTTCTGAAGCTTCCCTGCAAAGTTATGGCACAATGCAGAAAACGCGTATTCAGCCTGAGATAAGGTCGATTCAGGAACGCCAAATATAAAAATGTTGATATCTTTCGAAAAACACTACAGACAGCTTAGATTTGATGTGCAACTACTAGAAAGACCCTTTCTGCTATTGCGGGAGGTGAACATTTCATGTTCTGAAGCTTCCATGCAAAGGCACAATGGCACAATGCAGACAACCCGTTTTCAGCCTGAGATAAGGTCGATTCAGGAACGCCAAACATAAAAATGTTGAAAACTTTCAAAAAACACTTCAGACAGCTTAGATTTGATGTGCAAGTAGGAGAAAGACCCTTTCTGCTTTAGTGGGAATTGAAAATTTCATGTTCTGAAGGTTCCCTGCAAAGTTATGGCACAATGCAGAAAACGCGTTTTCAGCCTGAGATAAGGTGGGTTCCGGAACACCAAACATAAAAATGTTGATAACTTTGGTAAAACACTTCAGACAGCTTAGATTTGATGTGCAACTACTAGAAAGTCCCTTTCTGCTACAGTGGGAGGTGAACATTTCATGTTCTGAAGCTTCCATGCAAAGTTATGGCACAATGCAGAAAACGATTTTTCACCTTGAGATAAGGTGGGTTCCGGAACGCCAAACATAAAGATGTTGATAACTTTCGAAAAACACTTCAGACAGCTTAGATTTGATGTGCAACTACAAGAAAGACCCTTTCTGGTATAGTGGGACGTGAAAATTTCATTTTCTGAAGCTTCCCTGCAAAGTTATGGCACAATGCGTAAAAAGCGTTTTCAGCCTGAGATAAGGTCGATTCCGGAACGCCCAACAAAAATATGTTGATAACTTTGGAAAAACACGTCAGACAGCTTAGATTTGAAGTGCAACTACTAGAAAGACCGTTTCTGCTATAGTGGGATGTGAACATTTCATGTTCTGAAGCTTCCCTGCAAAGTTATTGCACAATGTGTAAAACGCGTTTTCAGCCTGAGATAAGGTCGATTCCGGAACGCCAAAAATAAAAATGTTGATAACTTTGGTAAAACACATCAGACAGCTTAGATTTGATGTGCAACTACTAGAAAGACCCTTCCTGCTATTGTGGGAGGTTAAAATTTCATGTTCGGAAGCTTCCATGCAAAGTTATGGCACAATGCAGACAACCCGTTTTCAGCCTGAGATAAGGTCGATTCTGGAACGCCAAACATAAAAATGTTGATAACATTCGAAAAACACTTCAGACAGCTTAGATTTGATGTGCAACTACTAGAAAGACCCTTTCTGCTATAGTGGGACGTGAAAATTTCATGTTCTGAAGCTTCCCTGCCAAGTTATGGCACAATGCAGAAAACCTGTTTTCAGCCTGAGATAAGGTCAATTCAGGAACGCCAAACATAAAAATATTGATAACTTTGGAAAAACACTTCAGACAGCTTAGATTTGATGTGCAACTACTGGAAACACCCTTTCTGCTACAGTGGGAGGTTAAAATTTCATGTTCGGAAGCTTCCATGCAAAGTAATGGCACAATGCAGACAACGCTTTTTTAGCCTGAAATAAGGTCGATTCTGAAACGGCAAACATAAAAATGTTGATAACTTTCGAAAAACACTTCAGACTGCTTAGATTTGATGTGCAACTACTAGAAAGACCCTTTCTGCTATAGTGGGAGGTGAACATTTCATGTTCTGAAGCTTCCCTGAGAAGTTATGGCACAATGCAGAAAACTCGTTTTCAGCTTGAGATAAGGTGGGTTCCGGAACGCCAAACATAAAGATGTTGATAACTTTCGAAAAACACTTCAGACAGCTTAGATTTGATGTGCAACTACAAGAAAGACCCTTTCTGGTATAGTGGGACGTGAAAATTTCATTTTCTGAAGCTTCCCTGCAAAGTTATGGCACAATGCGTAAAAGGCGTTTTCAGCCTGAGATAAGGTCAATTCTGGAACGCCAAACATAAAAATGTTGATAACTTTTGAAAAACACTTCAGACAGCTTAGATTTGATGTGCAACTACGAGAAAGACCGTTTCTGCTATAGTGGGATGTGAACATTTCATGTTCTGAAGCTTCCCTGCAAAGTTATTGCACAATGTGTAAAACGCGTTTTCAGACTAAGATAAGGTCGATTCCGGAACGCCAAACATAAAAATGTTGATAACTTTGGTAAAACACATCAGACAGCTTAGATTTGATGTGAAACTACTAGAAAGACCCTGTCTGCTATAGTGGGAGGTTAAAATTTCATGTTCGGAAGCTTCCATGCAAAGTTATGGCACAATGCAGACATCCCGTTTTCAGCCTGAGATAAGGTCGATTCTGGAACGCCAAACGTAAAAATGTTGATAACATTCGAAAAACACTTCAGACAGCTTAGATTTGATGTGCAACTACTAGAAAGACCCTTTCTGCTATAGTGGGACGTGAAAATTTCATGTTCTGAAGCTTCCCTGCAAAGTTATGGCACAATGCAGAAAACCTGTTTTCAGCCTGAGATAAGGTGGGTTCAGGAACGCCAAACATTAAAATGTTGATAACTTTGGAAAAACACTTCAGACCGCTTAGATTTGATATGCAACTATGAGAAAGACACCTTCTGCTATAGTGGCAGGTTAAAATTTCATGTTCTGAAGCTTCCATGCAAAGTTATGGCACAATGCAGAAAACGCGTTTTAAAGCCTGAGATAAGGTGGGTTCCGGAACGCCAAACATAAAAATGTTGATAACTTTGGAAAAACACTTCAGACAGCTTAGATTTGATGTGCAACTACTAGAAAGACCCTTTCTGCTATAGTGGGAGGTGAACATTTCATGTTCTGAAGCTTCCATGCAAAGTTATGGCACAATGCGGAAAAGGCGTTTTCAGCTTGAGGTAAGGTGGGTTCCGCAACGCCAAACATAAAAATGTTGATAACTTTGGAAAAACACATCAGACAGCTTAGATTCGATGTGCAACTACTAGAAAGACCCTTTCTGCTATAGTGGGAGGTGAACATTTCATGTTCTGAAGCTTCCCTGAGAAGTTATGGCACAATGCAGAAAACTCGTTTTCAGCTTGAGATAAGGTGGGTTCCGGAACGCCAAACATAAAGATGTTGATAACTTTCGAAAAACACTTCAGACAGCTTAGATTTGATGTGCAACTACAAGAAAGACCCTTTCTGGTATAGTGGGACGTGAAAATTTCATTTTCTGAAGCTTCCCTGCAAAGTTATGGCACAATGCGTAAAAGGCGTTTTCAGCCTGAGATAAGGTCAATTCTGGAACGCCAAACATAAAAATGTTGATAACTTTTGAAAAACACTTCAGACAGCTTAGATTTGATGTGCAACTACGAGAAAGACCGTTTCTGCTATAGTGGGATGTGAACATTTCATGTTCTGAAGCTTCCCTGCAAAGTTATTGCACAATGTGTAAAACGCGTTTTCAGACTAAGATAAGGTCGATTCCGGAACGCCAAACATAAAAATGTTGATAACTTTGGTAAAACACATCAGACAGCTTAGATTTGATGTGAAACTACTAGAAAGACCCTTTCTGCTATAGTGGGAGGTCAAAATTTCATGTTCTGAAGCTTCCCTGGAAAGTTATGGGACAATGCAGAAAACGCATTTTCATCCTGAGATTAGGTCGATTCCGGAACGCCAAACATAAAACTGTTGATAACTTTCGAAAAACACTTCAGACAGCTTAGATTTGATGTGCAACTACTAGAAAGACCCGTTCTGCTATAGTGGGAGGTGAAAATTTCATGTTTTGAAGCTTCCTTGCAAAGTTATGTCACAATGCAGAAAACTCGTTTTCAGCTTGAGATAAGGTGGGTTCCGGAACGCCAAACATAAAGATGTTGATAACTTTCGAAAAACACTTCAGACAGCTTAGATTTGATGTGCAACTACAAGAAAGACCCTTTCTGGTATAACGGGGCGTGAAAATTTCATTTTCTGAAGCTTCCCTGCAAAGTTATGGCACAATGCGTAAAACGCGTTTTCAGCCTGAGATAAGGTCGATTCCGGAACGCCCAACAAAAATATGTTGATAACTTTGGTAAAACACTTCAGACAGCTTAGATTTGATGTGCAACTACTAGAAAGTCCCTTTCTGCTACAGTGGGAGGTGAACATTTCATGTTCTGAAGCTTCCATGCAAAGTTATGGCACAATGCAGAAAACGATTTTTCACCTTGAGATAAGCTGGGTTCCGGAACGCCAAACATAAAGATGTTGATAACTTTCGAAAAACACTTCAGACAGCTTAGATTTGATGTGCAACTACAAGAAAGACCCTTTCTGGTATAGTGGGACGTGAAAATTTCATTTTCTGAAGCTTCCCTGCAAAGTTATGGCACAATGCGTAAAAAGCGTTTTCAGCCTGAGATAAGGTCGATTCCGGAACGCCCAACAAAAATATGTTGATAACTTTGGAAAAACACGTCAGACAGCTTAGATTTGAAGTGCAACTACTAGAAAGACCGTTTCTGCTATAGTGGGATGTGAACATTTCATGTTCTGAAGCTTCCCTGCAAAGTTATTGCACAATGTGTAAAACGCGTTTTCAGCCTGAGATAAGGTCGATTCCGGAACGCCAAACATAAAAATGTTGATAACTTTGGTAAAACACATCAGACAGCTTAGATTTGATGTGCAACTACTAGAAAGACCCTTCCTGCTATTGTGGGAGGTTAAAATTTCATGTTCGGAAGCTTCCATGCAAAGTTATGGCACAATGCAGACAACCCTTTTTCAGCCTGAGATAAGGTCGATTCTGGAACGCCAAACATAAAAATGTTGATAACATTCGAAAAACACTTCAGACAGCTTAGATTTGATGTGCAACTACTAGAAAGACCCTTTCTGCTATAGTGGGACGTGAAAATTTCATGTTCTGAAGCTTCCCTGCAAAGTTATGGCAGAATGCAGAAAACCTGTTTTCAGCCTGAGATAAGGTCAGTTCAGGAACGCCAAACATAAAAATGTTGATAACTTTGGAAAAACACTTCAGACAGCTTAGATTTGATGTGCAACTACTGGAAAGACCCTTTCTGCTACAGTGGGAGGTTAAAATTTCATGTTCGGAAGCTTCCCTGCAAAGTTATGGCACAATGCGTAAAACGCGTTTTCAGCCTGAGATAAGGTCGATTCCGGAACGCCCAACAAAAATATGTTGATAACTTTGGTAAAACACTTCAGACAGCTTAGATTTGATGTGCAACTACTAGAAAGTCCCTTTCTGCTACAGTGGGAGGTGAACATTTCATGTTCTGAAGCTTCCATGCAAAGTTATGGCACAATGCAGAAAACAATTTTTCACCTTGAGATAAGGTGGGTTCCGGAACGCCAAACATAAAGATGTTGATAACTTTCGAAAAACACTTCAGACAGCTTAGATTTGATGTGCAACTACAAGAAAGACCCTTTCTGGTATAGTGGGACGTGAAAATTTCATTTTCTGAAGCTTCCCTGCAAAGTTATGGCACAATGCGTAAAAAGCGTTTTCAGCCTGAGATAAGTTCGATTCCGGAACGCCCAACAAAAATATGTTGATAACTTTGGAAAAACACGTCAGACAGCTTAGATTTGAAGTGCAACTACTAGAAAGACCGTTTCTGCTATAGTGGGATGTGAACATTTCATGTTCTGAAGCTTCCCTGCAAAGTTATTGCACAATGTGTAAAACGCGTTTTCAGCCTGAGATAAGGTCGATTCCGGAACGCCAAACATAAAAATGTTGATAACTTTGGTAAAACACATCAGACAGCTTAGATTTGATGTGCAACTACTAGAAAGACCCTTCCTGCTATTGCGGGAGGTTAAAATTTCATGTTCGGAAGCTTCCATGCAAAGTTATGGCACAATGCAGACAACCCGTTTTCAGCCTGAGATAAGGTCGATTCTGGAACGCCAAACATAAAAATGTTGATAACATTCGAAAAACACTTCAGACAGCTTAGATTTGATGTGCAACTACTAGAAAGACCCTTTCTGCTATAGTGGGACGTGAAAATTTCATGTTCTGAAGCTTCCCTGCAAAGTTATGGCCGAATGCAGAAAACCTGTTTTCAGCCTGAGATAAGGTCAATTCAGGAACGCCAAACATAAAAATGTTGATAACTTTGGAAAAACACTTCAGACAGCTTAGATTTGATGTGCAACTACTGGAAAGACCCTTTCTGCTACAGTGGGAGGTTAAAATTTCATGTTCGGAAGCTTCCATGCAAAGTTATGGCACAATGCAGACAACCCGTTTTCAGCCTGAGATAAGGTCGATTCTGGAACGCCAAACGTAAAAATGTTGATAACATTCGAAAAACACTTCAGACAGCTTAGATTTGATGTGCAACTACTAGAAAGACCCTTTCTGCTATAGTGGGACGTGAAAATTTCATGTTCTGAAGCTTCCCTGCAAAGTTATGGCACAATGCAGAAAACCTGTTTTCAGCCTGAGATAAGGTGGGTTCAGGAACGCCAAACATAAAAATGTTGATAACTTTGGAAAAACACTTCAGACCGCTTAGATTTGATGTGCAACTACTAGAAAGACCCGTTCTGCTATAGTGGTAGGTGAAAATTTCATGTTTTGAAGCTTCCTTGCAAAGTTATGTCACAATGCAGAAAACTCGTTTTCAGCTTGAGATAAGGTGGGTTCCGGAACGCCAAACATAAAGATGTTGATAACTTTCGAAAAACACTTCAGACAGCTTAGATTTGATGTGCAACTACAAGAAAGACCCTTTCTGGTATAACGGGGCGTGAAAATTTCATTTTCTGAAGCTTCCCTGCAAAGTTATGGCACAATGCGTAAAACGCGTTTTCAGCCTGAGATAAGGTCGATTCCGGAACGCCCAACAAAAATATGTTGATAACTTTGGAAAAACACTTCAGACAGCTTAGATTTGATGTGCAACTACTAGAAAGTCCCTTTCTGCTACAGTGGGAGGTGAACATTTCATGTTCTGAAGCTTCCATGCAAAGTTATGGCACAATGCAGAAAACGATTTTTCACCTTGAGATAAGCTGGGTTCCGGAACGCCAAACATAAAGATGTTGATAACTTTCGAAAAACACTTCAGACAGCTTAGATTTGATGTGCAACTACAAGAAAGACCCTTTCTGGTATAGTGGGACGTGAAAATTTCATTTTCTGAAGCTTCCCTGCAAAGTTATGGCACAATGCGTAAAAAGCGTTTTCAGCCTGAGACAAGGTCGATTCCGGAACGCCCAACAAAAATATGTTGATAACTTTGGAAAAACACGTCAGACAGCTTAGATTTGAAGTGCAACTACTAGAAAGACCGTTTCTGCTATAGTGGGATGTGAACATTTCATGTTCTGAAGCTTCCCTGCAAAGTTATGCACAATGTGTAAAACGCGTTTTCAGCCTGAGATAAGGTCGATTCCGGAACGCCAAACATAAAAATGTTGATAACTTTGGTAAAACACATCAGACAGCTTAGATTTGATGTGCAACTACTAGAAAGACCCTTCCTGCTATTGTGGGAGGTTAAAATTTCATGTTCGGAAGCTTCCATGCAAAGTTATGGCACAATGCAGACAACCCTTTTTCAGCCTGAGATAAGGTCGATTCTGGAACGCCAAACATAAAAATGTTGATAACATTCGAAAAACACTTCAGACAGCTTAGATTTGATGTGCAACTACTAGAAAGACCCTTTCTGCTATAGTGGGACGTGAAAATTTCATGTTCTGAAGCTTCCCTGCAAAGTTATGGCAGAATGCAGAAAACCTGTTTTCAGCCTGAGATAAGGTCAGTTCAGGAACGCCAAACATAAAAATGTTGATAACTTTGGAAAAACACTTCAGACAGCTTAGATTTGATGTGCAACTACTGGAAAGACCCTTTCTGCTACAGTGGGAGGTTAAAATTTCATGTTCGGAAGCTTCCCTGCAAAGTTATGGCACAATGCGTAAAACGCGTTTTCAGCCTGAGATAAGGTCGATTCCGGAACGCCCAACAAAAATATGTTGATAACTTTGGTAAAACACTTCAGACAGCTTAGATTTGATGTGCAACTACTAGAAAGTCCCTTTCTGCTACAGTGGGAGGTGAACATTTCATGTTCTGAAGCTTCCATGCAAAGTTATGGCACAATGCAGAAAACAATTTTTCACCTTGAGATAAGGTGGGTTCCGGAACGCCAAACATAAAGATGTTGATAACTTTCGAAAAACACTTCAGACAGCTTAGATTTGATGTGCAACTACAAGAAAGACCCTTTCTGGTATAGTGGGACGTGAAAATTTCATTTTCTGAAGCTTCCCTGCAAAGTTATGGCACAATGCGTAAAAAGCGTTTTCAGCCTGAGATAAGTTCGATTCCGGAACGCCCAACAAAAATATGTTGATAACTTTGGAAAAACACGTCAGACAGCTTAGATTTGAAGTGCAACTACTAGAAAGACCGTTTCTGCTATAGTGGGATGTGAACATTTCATGTTCTGAAGCTTCCCTGCAAAGTTATTGCACAATGTGTAAAACGCGTTTTCAGCCTGAGATAAGGTCGATTCCGGAACGCCAAACATAAAAATGTTGATAACTTTGGTAAAACACATCAGACAGCTTAGATTTGATGTGCAACTACTAGAAAGACCCTTCCTGCTATTGCGGGAGGTTAAAATTTCATGTTCGGAAGCTTCCATGCAAAGTTATGGCACAATGCAGACAACCCGTTTTCAGCCTGAGATAAGGTCGATTCTGGAACGCCAAACATAAAAATGTTGATAACATTCGAAAAACACTTCAGACAGCTTAGATTTGATGTGCAACTACTAGAAAGACCCTTTCTGCTATAGTGGGACGTGAAAATTTCATGTTCTGAAGCTTCCCTGCAAAGTTATGGCAGAATGCAGAAAACCTGTTTTCAGCCTGAGATAAGGTCAATTCAGGAACGCCAAACATAAAAATGTTGATAACTTTGGAAAAACACTTCAGACAGCTTAGATTTGATGTGCAACTACTGGAAAGACCCTTTCTGCTACAGTGGGAGGTTAAAATTTCATGTTCGGAAGCTTCCATGCAAAGTTATGGCACAATGCAGACAACCCGTTTTCAGCCTGAGATAAGGTCGATTCTGGAACGCCAAACGTAAAAATGTTGATAACATTCGAAAAACACTTCAGACAGCTTAGATTTGATGTGCAACTACTAGAAAGACCCTTTCTGCTATAGTGGGACGTGAAAATTTCATGTTCTGAAGCTTCCCTGCAAAGTTATGGCACAATGCAGAAAACCTGTTTTCAGCCTGAGATAAGGTGGGTTCAGGAACGCCAAACATAAAAATGTTGATAACTTTGGAAAAACACTTCAGACCGCTTAGATTTGATATGTAACTTCGAGAAAGACCCCTTCTGCTATAGTGGCAGGTTAAAATTTCATGTTCTGAAGCTTCCCTGCAAAGTTATGGCACAATGCAGAAAACGCGTTTTAAAGCCTGAGATAAGGTGGGTTCCGGAACGCCAAACATAAAAATGTTGATAACTTTGGAAAAACACTTCAGACAGCTTAGATTTGATGTGCAATTACTTGAAAGACCCTTTCTGCTGTAGAGGGAGTTGAAAATTTCGTGTTCTGAATTTTCCCTGCAAAGTTATATCACAATGTAGAAAACGCGTTTTCAGCCAGAGATAAGGTCGATTCTGGAATGCCAAACATAAAAATGTTGATAACTTTGGAAAAACACTTCAGATAGCTTAGATTTGACGTGCAACTACTAGAAAGACCTTTTCTGCTGTAGTGGCAGTTGAAAATTTCATGTTCTGAAGATTCCCTGCAAAATTATGGCACAATGCAGAAAACGCGTTTTCAGCCTGAGATAAGGTCGATTCAGGAACGCCAAATATAAAAATGTTGAAAACTTTCGAAAAACACTTCAGACAGCTTAGATTTGATGTGCAGGTAGGAGAAAGACCCTTTCTGCTTTAGTGGGAATTGAAAATTTCATGTTCTGAAGCTTTCCTGCAAAGTTATGGCAGAATGCATAAAACGCGTTTTCAGCCTGAGATAAGGTTGATTCCGGAACGCCAAACATAAAAATGTTGATAACTTTGGAAAAACACTTCAGACAGCTTAGATTTGATGTGCAACTACTAGAAAGACCCTTTCTGCTATATTGGAGCATAAAATTTAATGTTCGGAAGCTTCCATGCAAAGTTATGGCACAATGCAGACAACGCGTTTTCAGCCTGAGATAAAGTCGATTCTGGAACGTCAAACATAAAAATGTTGATAACTTTCGAAAAACAGTTCAGACTGCTGAGATTTGATGTGCAACTACTAGAAAGACCCTTTCTGCTATAGTGGGAGGTCAAAATTTCATGTTCTGAAGCTTCCCTGGAAAGTTATGGGACAATGCAGAAAACGCATTTTCATCCTGAGATTAGGTCGATTCCGGAACGCCAAACATAAAACTGTTGATAACTTTCGAAAAACACTTCAGACAGCTTAGATTTGATGTGCAACTACTAGAAAGACCCGTTCTGCTATAGTGGGAGGTGAAAATTTCATGTTTTGAAGCTTCCTTGCAAAGTTATGGCACAATGCAGAAAACGCGTTTTCAGCTTGAGATAAGGTGGGTTCCGGAACGCCAAACATAAAAATGTTGATAACTTTCGAAAAACACTTCAGACAGCTTAGATCTGATGTGCAACTACTAGAAATACCCTTTCTGCTATAGTGGGATGTCAAAATTTCATGGTCTGAAGCTTCCCCGAGAAGTTATGGCACAATGCAGAAAACACGTTTTCAGCTTGAGATAAGGTGGGTTTAGGAACGCCAAACATAAAAATGTTGATAACTTTCGAAAAACACTTCAGACAGCTTAGATTTGATGTGCAACTACTAGAAAGACCCTTTCTGCTATAGTGGGAGGTGAAAAGTTCATGTTCTGAAGCTTCCCTGCAAAGTTATGGCACAATGCAGAAAACGCGTTTTCAGCCTGAGATAAGGTCGATTCCGGAACGCCAAACATAAAAATGTTGATAACTTTGGAAAAACACTTCAGACAGCTTAGATTTGATGTGCAACTACTAGAAAGACCCTTTCTGCTATAGTGGGAGGTGAACATTTCATGTTCTGAAGTTTCCCTGAGAAGTTATGGCACAATGCAGAAAACACGTTTTCAGCTTGAGATAAGGTGGGTTTAGGAACGCCAAACATAAAAATGTTGATAACTTTCGAAAAACACTTCAGACAGCTTAGATTTGATGTGCAACTACTAGAAAGACCCTTTCTGCTATAGTGGGAGGTTAAAATTTCATGTTCGGAAGCTTCCATGCAAAGTAATGGCACCATGCAGACTACGCTTTTTTAGCCTGAAATAAGGTCGATTCTGGAACGGCAAACATAAAAATGTTGATAACTTTCGAAAAACACTTCAGACAGCTTAGATTTGATGTGCAACTACTAGAAAGACCCTTTCTGCTATAGTGGGACGTCAAAATATCATGTTCTGACGCTTCCCTGGAAAGTTATGGGACAATGCAGAAAACGATTTTTCATCCTGAGATAAGGTCGATTCCGGAACGCCAAACATAAAAATGTTGATAACTTTGGAAAAACACTTCAGACAGCTTAGATTTGATGTGCAACTACTAGAAAGACCCTTTCTGCTATAGTGGGAGGTGAACATTTCATGTTCTGAAGCTTACCTGGAAAGTTATGGGACAATGCAGAAAACGCATTTTCATCCTGAGATTAGGTCGATTCCGGAACGCCAAACATAAAAATGTTGATAACTTTCGAAAAACACTTCAGACAGCTTAGATTTGATGTGCAACTGCTAGAAAGACCCTTTCTGCTATAGTGGGAGGTTAAAATTTCATGTTCGGAAGCTTCCATGCAAAGTAATCGCACAATGCAGACAACGCTTTTTTAGCCTGAAATAAGGTCGATTCTGGAACGGCAAACATAAAAATGTTGATAACTTTCGAAAAACACTTCAGACTGCTTAGATTTGATGAGCAACTACTAGAAAGACCCTTTCTGCTATTGTGGGAGGTGAACATTTCATGTTCTGACGCTTCCATGCAAAGTTATGGCACAATGCAGAAAACGCGTTTTCAGCTTGAGATAAGGTGGGTTCCGGAACGCCAAACATAAAAATGTTGATTACTTTCGAAAAACACTTCAGACAGCTTAGATCTGATGTGCAACTACTAGAAATACCCTTTCTGCTATAGTGGGATGTCAAAATTTCATGGTCTGAAGCTTCCCCGAGAAGTTATGGCACAATGCAGAAAACGCGTTTTCAGCCTGAGATAAGGTGGGTTCCGGAACGGCAAGCGTAAAAATGTTGCTAACTTTGGAAGAACACTTCAGACAGCTTAGATTTGACGTGCAACTACTAGAAAGAACATTTCTGCTATAGTGGGAGGTGAACGTTTCATGTTCTAAAGCTTCCCTGAGAAGTTATGGCACAATGCAGAAAACGCATTATCAGCCTGAGATAAGGTGGTTTCCGAAACGCCAAACGTAAAAATGTTGATAACTTTGGAAAAACACATCAGACAGCTTAGATTTGATGTGCAACTACTAGAAAGACCCTTTCTGCTATAGTGGGAGGTTAAAATTTCATGTTCGAAAGCTTCCATGCAAAGTTATGGCACAATGCAGACAACGCGTTTTCAGCATGAGATAAGGTCGATTCTGGAACGCCAAATATAAAAATGTTTATAACTTTCGAAAAACACTTCAGACAGCTTATATTTGATGTGCAACTACTAGAAAGACCCTTTCTGCTATAGTGGGAGGTGAACATTTCATGTTCTGAAGCTTCCCTGCAAAGTAATGGCACAATGCAGAAAACGCGTTTTCAGCTTGAGATAAGGTGGGTTCCGGAACGCCAAACGTAAAAATGTTGATAACATTGTAACAACACTTCAGACAGCTTAGATTTGATGTGCAACTACTAGAAAGACCCTTTTTGCTATAGTGGGAGGTGAAATTTTCATTTTCTGAAGCTTCCCTGCAAAGTTATGGCACAATGCGTAAAATGATTTTTCATCCTGAGATAAGGTCGATTCCGGAAGGCCAAACATAAAAATGTTGATAACTTTCGAAAAACACTTCAGACAGCTTAGATTTGATGTGCAACTACTAGAAAGACCCTTTCTGCTATAGTGGGAGGTGCAAATTTCATTTTCTGAAGCTTCCCTGCAAAGTTATGGCACAATGCGTAAAACGCGTTTTCAGCCTGAGATAAGGTCGATTCCGGAACGCCAGACAGCTTAGATTTGATGTGCAGCTACTAGAAAGACCCTTTCTGGTATAGTGGGAGGTGAAAATATCATGTTCTGAAGCTTCCCTGCAAAGTTATGGCACAATGCAGAAAACGCCTTTTCAGTCTGAGATAAGGTTGATTCCGGAACGCCAAACATAAAAATGTTCATAACTTTGGAAAAACACTTCAGACAGCTTAGATTTGATGTGCAACTACTAGAAAGACCCTTTCTGCTATAGTGGGAGGTTAAAATTTCATGTCCTGAAGCTTCCCTCCAAAGTTATGGCACAATGCAGAAAACGCGTGTTCAGCCTGAGATAAGGTGGATTCCGGAACGCCAAACGTAAAAATGTTGATAACTTTCGAAAAACACTTCAGACTGCTTAGATTTCATGTGCAACTACTAGAAAGGCCGTTTCTGCTATAGTGGGATGTGAACATTTCATTTTCTGAAGCTTCTCTGCAAAGTTATGGCACAATGCAGAAAACGCTTTTTCAGCCTGAGATAAGGTTGATTCCGGAACGCAAAACATAAAAATGTTCATAACTTTGGAAAAACACTTCAGACAGCATACATTTGATGTGCAACTACGAGAAAGACCCTTTCTGCTATAGTGGGAGGTGAACATTTCATGTTCTGAAGCTTCCCCGCAAAGTTATGGCACAATGCGTAAAACGCGTTTTCAGCCTGAGATAAGGTCGATTCCGGAACGCCAAACATAAAAATGTTGATAACTTTCGAAAAACACTTCAGACAGCTTAGATTTGATGTGCAACTACTAGAAAGGCCGTTTCTGCTATAGTGGGATGTGAACATTTCATGTTCTGAAGCGTCCCTGCAAAGTTATTGCACAATGTGTAAAACGCGTTTTCAGACTAAGATAAGGTTGATTCCGGAACGCCAAACATAAAAATGTTGATAACTTTGGTAAAACACTTCAGACAGCTTAGATTTGATGTGCAACTACTAGAAAGATCCTTTCTGCTATAGTGGGACGTGAAAATTTCATGTTCTGAAGCTTCCCTGCAAAGTTATGGCACAATGCAGAAAACCTGTTTTCAGCCTGAGATAAGGTGGGTTCAGGAACGCCAAACATAAAAATGTTGATAACTTTGGAAAAACACTTCAGACAGCTTAGATTTGATGTGCAACTACTGGAAAGACCCTTTCTGCTATAGTGGGAGGTGAAAATTTCATTTTCTGAAGCTTCCCTGCAAAGTTATGGCACAATGCGTAAAACGAGTTTTCAGCCTGAGATAAGGTCGATTCCGGAACGCCAAACATAAAAATGTTGATAACTTTCGAAAAACACTTCAGACAGCTTAGATTTGTCTGCAACTACTAGAAAGACCCTTTCTGCTATAGTGGGACGTGAAAATTTCATTTTCTGAAGCTTCCCTGCAAAGTTATGGCACAATGCGTAAAACGCGTTTTCAGCCTGAGATAAGGTCGATTCCCGAACGCCCAAAATAAAAATGTTGATTACTTTGGAACAACACTTCAGACAGCTTAGATTTGATGTGCAACTACTAGAAAGACCCTTTCTGGTATAGTGGGAGGTGAAAATATCATGTTCTGAAGCTTCCCTGCAAAGTTATGGCACAATGCAGAAAACGCCTTTTCAGTCTGAGATAAGGTTGATTCCGGAACGCCAAACATAAAAATGTTCATAACTTTGGAAAAACACTTCAGACAGCTTAGATTTGATGTGCAACTACTAGAAAGACCCTTTCTGCTATAGTGGGAGGTTAAAATTTCATGTCCTGAAGCTTCCCTCCAAAGTTATGGCACAATGCAGAAAACGCGTGTTCAGCCTGAGATAAGGTGGATTCCGGAACGCCAAACGTAAAAATGTTGATAACTTTCGAAAAACACTTCAGACTGCTTAGATTTCATGTGCAACTACTAGAAAGGCCGTTTCTGCTATAGTGGGATGTGAACATTTCATTTTCTGAAGCTTCTCTGCAAAGTTATGGCACAATGCAGAAAACGCTTTTTCAGCCTGAGATAAGGTTGATTCCGGAACGCAAAACATAAAAATGTTCATAACTTTGGAAAAACACTTCAGACAGCATACATTTGATGTGCAACTACGAGAAAGACCCTTTCTGCTATAGTGGGACGTGAAAATTTCATTTTCTGAAGCTTCCCTGCAAAGTTATGGCACAATGCGTAAAACGCGTTTTCAGCCTGAGATAAGGTCGATTCCCGAACGCCCAAAATAAAAATGTTGATTACTTTGGAACAACACTTCAGACAGCTTAGATTTGATGTGCAACTACTAGAAAGACCCTTTTTGCTATAGTGGGAGGTGAAAATTTCATGTTCTGAAGCTTCCCTGCAAAGTTATGGGACAATGCAGAAAACGATTTTTCATCCTGAGATAAGGTCGATTCCGGAAGGCCAAACATAAAAATGTTGATAACTTTCGAAAAACACTTCAGACAGCTTAGATTTGATGTGCAACTACTAGAAAGGCCGTTTCTGCTATAGTGGGATGTGAACATTTCATGTTCTGAAGCTTCCCTGCAAAGTTATTGCACAATGTGTAAAACGCGTTTTCAGACTAAGATAAGGTCGATTCCGGAACGCCAAACATAAAAATGTTGATAACTTTGGTAAAACACATCAGACAGCTTAGATTTGATGTGCAACTACTAGAAAGATCCTTTCTGCTATAGTGGGAGGTTAAAATTTCATGTTCGGAAGCTTCCATGCAAAGTTATGGCACAATACAGACAACCCGTTTTCAGCCTGAGATAAGGTCGATTCTGGAACGCCAAACATAAAAATGTTGATAACATTCGAAAAACACTTCAGACAGCTTAGATTTGATGTGCAACTACTAGAAAGACCCTTTCTGCTATAGTGGGACGTGAAAATTTCATGTTCTGAAGCTTCCCTGCAAAGTTATGGCACAATGCAGAAAACCTGTTTTCAGCCTGAGATAAGGTGGGTTCAGGAAAGCCAAACATAAAAATGTTGATAACTTTGGAAAAACACTTCAGACAGCTTAGATTTGATGTGCAACTACTGGAAAGACCCTTTCTGCTATAGTGGGAGGTGAAAATTTCATTTTCTGAAGCTTCCCTGCAAAGTTATGGCACAATGCGTAAAACGAGTTTTCAGCCTGAGATAAGGTCGATTCCGGAACGCCAAACATAAAAATATTGATAACTTTGGAAAAACACTTCAGACAGCTTAGATTTGATATGCAACTACTAGAAAGACCCTTTCTGCTATAGTGGGAGGTGAACATTTCATGTTCTGAAGCTTCCCTGCAAAGTTATTGCACAATGCGTAAAACGCGTTTTCAGCCTAAGATAAGGTCTATTCCGGAACACCAAACATAAAAATGTTGATAACTTTGGAAAAACACTTCAGACAGCTTAGATTTGATGTGCATCTACTAGAAAGACCCTTTCTGCTATAGTGGGAGGTTAAAATTTCATGTTCGGAAGCTTCCATGCAAAGTTATGGCACAATACAGACAACCCGTTTTCAGCCTGAGATAAGGTCGATTCTGGAACGCCAAACATAAAAATGTTGATAACATTCGAAAAACACTTCAGACAGCTTAGATTTGATGTGCAACTACTAGAAAGACCCTTTCTGCTATAGTGGGACGTGAAAATTTCATTTTCTGAAGCTTCCCTGCAAAGTTATGGCACAATGCGTAAAACGCGTTTTCAGCCTGAGATAAGGTCGATTCCGGAACGCCCAACAAAAATATGTTGATAACTTTGGAAAAACACTTCAGACAGCTTAGATTTGATGTGCAACTACTAGAAAGACCCTTTCTGGTATAGTGGGAGGTGAAAATTTCATGTTCTGAAGCTTCCCTGCAAAGTTATGGGACAATGCAGAAAACGATTTTTCATCCTGAGATAAGGTCGATTCCGGAAGGCCAAACATAAAAATGTTGATAACTTTTGAAAAACACTTCAGACAGCTTAGATTTGATGTGCAACTACTAGAAAGACCCTTTCTGCTATAGTGGGAGGTGAAAATTTCATTTTCTGAAGCTTCCCTGCAAAGTTATGGCACAACGCGTAAAACGCGTTTTCATCCTGAGATAAGGTCGATTCCGGAACGCCAGACAGCTTAGATTTGATGTGCAACTACTAGAAAGACCCTTTCTGGTATAGTGGGAGGTGAAAATATCATGTTCTGAAGCTTCCCTGCAAAGTTATGGCACAATGCCGAAAACGCCTTTTCAGTCTGAGATAAGGTTGATTCCGGAACGCCAAACATAAAAATGTTCATAACTTTGGAAAAACACTTCAGACAGCTTAGATGTGATGTGCAACTACTAGAAAGACCCTTTCTGCTATAGTGGGATGTGAAAATTTCATGTTCTGAAGCTTCCCTGCAAAGTTATGGCACAAGGCAGAAAACGCGTTTTCAGCCTGAGATAAGGTCGATTCCCGAACGCCCAACATAAAAATGTTGATTACTTTGGAACAACACTTCAGACAGCTTAGGTTTGATGTGCAACTACTAGAAAGACCCTTTCTGGTATAGTGGGAGGTGAAAATTTCATGTTCTGAAGCTTCCCTGCAAAGTTATGGCACAATGCAGAAAACGCCTATTCAGCCTGAGATAAGGTTGATTCCGGAAGGCAAAACATAAAAATGTTCATAACTTTGGAAAAACACTTCAGACAGCTTACATTTGATGTGCAACTACGAGAAAGACCCTTTCTGCTATAGTGGGAGGTGAACATTTCATGTTCTGAAGCTTCCCCGGAAAGTTGTGGCACAATGCGTAAAACGCGTTTTCAGCCTGAGATAAGGTCGATTCCGGAACGCCAAACATAAAAATGTTGATAACTTTCGAAAAACACTTCAGACAGCTTAGATTTGATGTGCAACTACTAGAAAGACCGTTTCTGCTATAGTGGGATGTGAACATTTCATGTTCTGAAGCTTCCCTGCAAAGTTATTGCACAATGTGTAAAACGCGTTTTCAGTCTACGATAAGGTCGATTCCGGAACGCCAAAAATAAAAATTTTGATAACTTTGGTAAAACACATCAGACAGCTTAGATTTGATGTGCAACTACTAGAAAGACCCTTTCTGCTATAGTGGGAGGTTAAAATTTCATGTTCGGAAGCTTCCATGCAAAGTTATGGCACAATGCAGACAACCCGTTTTCAGCCTGAGATAAGGTCGATTCTGGAACGCCAAACATAAAAATGTTGATAACATTCGAAAAACACTTCAGACAGCTTAGATTTGATGTGCAACTACTAGAAAGACCCTTTCTGCTATAGTGGGACGTGAAAATTTCATGTTCTGAAGCTTCCCTGCAAAGTTATGGCACAATGCAGAAAACCTGTTTTCAGCCTGAGATAAGGAGGGTTCAGGAACGCCAAACATAAAAATGTTGATATCTTTGGAAAAACACTTCAGACAGCTTAGATTTGATGTGCAACTACTAGAAAGACCCTTTCTGCTATAGTGGGAGGTGAAAATTTCATTTTCTGAAGCTTCCCTGCAAAGTTATGGCACAACGCGTAAAACGCGTTTTCATCCTGAGATGAGGTCGATTCCGGAACGCCAAACATAAAAATGTTCATAACTTTGGAAAAACACTTCAGACAGCTTAGATGTGATGTGCAACTACTAGAAAGACCCTTTCTGCAAAAGTGGGATGTGAAAATTTCATGTTCTGAAGCTTCCCTGCAAAGTTATGGCACAAGGCAGAAAACGCGTTTTCAGCCTGAGATAAGGTCGATTCCCGAACGCCCAACATAAAAATGTTGATTACTTTGGAACAACACTTCAGACAGCTTAGATTTGATGTGCAACTACTAGAAAGACCATTTCTGGTATAGTGGGAGGTGAAAATTTCATGTTCTGAAGCTTCCCTGCAAAGTTATGGCACAATGCAGAAAACGCCTATTCAGCCTGAGATAAGGTTGATTCCGGAAGGCAAAACATAAAAATGTTCATAACTTTGGAAAAACACTTCAGACAGCTTACATTTGATGTGCAACTACGAGAAAGACCCTTTCTGCTATAGTGGGAGGTGAACATTTCATGTTCTGAAGCTTCCCCGGAAAGTTGTGGCACAATGCGTTAAACGCGTTTTCAGCCTGAGATAAGGTCGATTCCGGAACGCCAAACATAAAAATGTTGATAACTTTCGAAAAACACTTCAGACAGCTTAGATTTGATGTGCAACTACTAGAAAGACCGTTTCTGCTATAGTGGGATGTGAACATTTCATGTTCTGAAGCTTCCCTGCAAAGTTATTGCACAATGTGTAAAACGCGTTTTCAGACTACGATAAGGTCGATTCCGGAACGCCAAAAATAAAAATGTTGATAACTTTGGTAAAACACATCAGACAGCTTAGATTTGATGTGCAACTACTAGAAAGACCCTTTCTGCTATAGTGGGAGGTTAAAATTTCATGTTCGGAAGCTTCCATGCAAAGTTATGGCACAATGCAGACAACCCGTTTTCAGCCTGAGATAAGGTCGATTCTGGAACGCCAAACATAAAAATGTTGATAACATTCGAAAAACACTTCAGACAGCTTAGATTTGATGTGCAACTACTAGAAAGACCCTTTCTGCTATAGTGGGACGTGAAAATTTCATGTTCTGAAGCTTCCCTGCAAAGTTATGGCACAATGCAGAAAACCTGTTTTCAGCCTGAGATAAGGAGGGTTCAGGAACGCCAAACATAAAAATGTTGATAACTTTGGAAAAACACTTCAGACAGCTTAGATTTGATGTGCAACTACTGGAAAGACCCTTTCTGCTACAGTGGGAGGTCAAAATTTCATGTTCGGGAACTTCCATGCAAAGTAATGGCACAATGCAGACAACGCTTTTTTAGCCTGAAATAAGGTCGATTCCGGAACGCCCAACAAAAATATGTTGATAACTTTGGAAAAACACTTCAGACAGCTTAGATTTGATGTGCAACTACTTGAAAGTCCCTTTCTGCTACAGTCGGAGGTGAAAATTTCATGTTCTGAAGTTATGGCACAATGCAGAACACGCGTTTTCAGCTTGAGATAAGGTGGGTTCCCGAACCCCAAACATAAAAATGTTGATAACTTTCGAAAAACACTTCAGACAGCTTAGATTTGATGTGCAACTACTAGGAAGACCCTTTCTGCTATAGTGGGAGGTGAAAATTTCATTTTCTGATGCTTCCCTGCAAAGTTATGGGACAATGCGTAAAACGCGTTTTCAGCCTGAGATAAGGTCGATTCTGGAACGCCAAACATAAAAATGTTGATAACTTTGGAAAAACACTTCAGACAGCTTAGATTTGATGTGCATCTACTAGAAAGACCCTTTCTGCTATAGTGGGAGGTGAACATTTCATGTTCTGAAGCTTCCCTGAGAAGTTATGGTACAATGCAGAAAACGCGTTTTCAGCTTGAGATAAGGTGGCTTCCGGAACGCCAAACATAAAGATGTTGATAACTTTCGAAAAACACTTCAGACAGCTTAGATTTGATGTGCAACTACAAGAAAGACCCTTTCTGGAATAGTGGGACGTGAAAATTTCATTTTCTGAAGCTTCCCTCCAAAGTTATGGCACAATGCGTAAAACGCGTTTTCAGCCTCAGATAAGGTCGATTCCGGAACGCCCAACAAAAATATGTTGATAACTTTGGAAAAACAATTCAGACAGCTTAGATTTGATGTGCAACTACTAGAAAGACCCTTTCTGGTATAGTGGGAGGTGAAAATTTCATGTTCTGAAGCTTCCCTGCAAATTTATGGGACAATGCAGAAAACGCTTTTTCAGCCTGAGATAAGGTCGATTCCGGAACGCCAAACATAAAAATGTTGATAACTTTGGTAAAACACATCAGACAGCTTAGATTTGATGTGCAACTACTAGAAAGATCCTTTCTGCTATAGTGTGAGGTTAAAATTTCATGTTCGGAAGCTTCCATGCAAAGTTATGGCACAATACAGACAACCCGTTTTCAGCCTGAGATAAGGTCGATTCTGGAACGCCAAACATAAAAATGTTGATAACTTTGGAAAAACACTTCAGACAGCTTAGATTTGATGTGCAACTACTGGAAAGACCCTTTCTGCTATAGTGGGAGGTGAAAATTTCATTTTCTGAAGCTTCCCTGCAAAGTTATGGCACAATGCGTAAAACGAGTTTTCAGCCTGAGATAAGGTCGATTCCGGAACGCCAAACATAAAAATGTTGATAACTTTGGAAAAACACTTCAGACAGCTTAGATTTGACATGCAACTACTAGAAAGACCCTTTCTGCTATAGTGGGAGGTGAACATTTCATGTTCTGAAGCTTCCCTGCAAAGTTATTGCACAATGCGTAAAACGCGTTTTCAGCCTAAGATAAGGTCTATTCCGGAACACGAAACATAAAAATGTTGATAACTTTGGAAAAACACATCAGACAGCTTAGATTTGATGTGCAACTACTAGAAAGACCCTTTCTGCTATAGTGGGAGGTGAACATTTCATGTTCTCAAGCTTCCCTAAGAAGTTATGGCACAATGCAAAAAACGCATTATCAGCCTGAGATAAGGTGGTTTCCGAAACGCCAAACGTAAAAGTGTTGATAACTTTGGAACAACACTTCAGACAGCTTAGATGTGATGTGCAACTACTAGAAAGACCCTTTCTGCTATAGTGGGATGTGAAAATTTCATGTTCTGAAGCTTCCCTGCAAAGTTATGGCACAAGGCAGAAAACGCGTTTTCAGCCTGAGATAAGGTCGATTCCCGAACGCCCAACATAAAAATGTTGATTACTTTGGAACAACACTTCAGACAGCTTAGATTTGATGTGCAACTACTAGAAAGACCCTTTCTGGTATAGTGGGAGGTGAAAATTTCATGTTCTGAAGCTTCCCTGCAAAGTTATGGCACAATGCAGAAAACGCCTATTCAGCCTGAGATAAGGTTGATTCCGGAAGGCAAAACATAAAAATGTTCATAACTTTGGAAAAACACTTCAGACAGCTTACATTTGATGTGCAACTACTAGAAAGACCCTTTCTGCTATAGTGGGAGGTGAACATTTCATGTTCTGAAGCTTCCCCGGAAAGTTGTGGCACAATGCGTAAAACGCGTTTTCAGCCTGAGATAAGGTCGATTCCGGAACGCCAAACATAAAAATGTTGATAACTTTCGAAAAACACTTCAGACAGCTTAGATTTGATGTGCAACTACTAGAAAGACCGTTTCTGCTATAGTGGGATGAGAACATTTCATGTTCTGAAGCTTCCCTGCAAAGTTATTGCACAATGTGTAAAACGCGTTTTCAGACTACGATAAGGTCGATTCCGGAACGCCAAAAATAAAAATGTTGATAACTTTGGTAAAACACATCAGACAGTTTAGATTTGATGTGCAACTACTAGAAAGACCCTTTCTGCTATAGTGGGAGGTTAAAATTTCATGTTCGGAAGCTTCCATGCAAAGTTATGGCACAATGCAGACAACCCGTTTTCAGCCTGAGATAAGGTCGATTCTGGAACGCCAAACATAAAAATGTTGATAACATTCGAAAAACACTTCAGACAGCTTAGATTTGATGTGCAACTACTAGAAAGACCCTTTCTGCTATAGTGGGACGTGAAAATTTCATGTTCTGAAGCTTCCCTGCAAAGTTATGGCACAATGCAGAAAACCTGTTTTCAGCCTGAGATAAGGAGGGTTCAGGAACGCCAAACATAAAAATGTTGATAACTTTGGAAAAACACTTCAGACAGCTTAGATTTGATGTGCAACTACTGGAAAGACCCTTTCTGCTACAGTGGGAGGTCAAAATTTCATGTTCGGGAACTTCCATGCAAAGTAATGGCACAATGCAGACAACGCTTTTTTAGCCTGAAATAAGGTCGATTCTGGAACGGCAAACATAAAAATGTTGATAACTTTCGAAAAACACTTCAGACTGCTTCGATTTGATGAGCAACTACTAGAAAGACCCTATCTGCTATAGTGGGAGGTGAACATTTCATGTTCTGAAGCTTCCATGCAAAGTTATGGCACAATGCGGAAAAGGCGTTTTCAGCTTGAGATAAGGTGGGTTCCGGAACGCCAAACATAAAAATGTTGATTACTTTGGAACAACACTTCAGACAGCTTAGATTTGATGTGCAACTACTAGAAAGACCCTTTCTGGTATAGTGGGAGGTGAACATTTCATGTTCTGAAGCTTCCCTGCAAAGTTATGGCACAATGTGTAAAACGCGTTTTCAGACTAAGATAAGGTCGATTCCGGAACGCCAAACATAAAAATGTTGATAACTTTGGTAATACACATCAGACAGCTTAGATTTGATGTGCAACTACTAGAAAGACCCTTTCTGCTATAGTGGGAGGTTAAAATTTCATGTTCGGAACCTTCCATGCAAAGTTATGGCACAATGCAGACAACCCGTTTTCAGCCTGAGATAAGGTCGATTCTGGAACGCCAAACAAAAATATGTTGATAACTTTGGAAAAACACTTCAGACAGCTTAGATTTGATGTGCAACTACTAGAAATACAGTTTCTGCTATAGTGGGATGTGAACATTTCATGTTCTGAAGCTTCCCTGCAAAGTTATTGCACAATGTGTAAAACGCGTTTTCAGACTAAGATAAGGTCGATTCCGGAACGCCAAACATAAAAATGTTGATAACTTTGGTAAAACACATCAGACAGCTCAGATTTGATGTGCAACTACTAGAAAGACCCTTTCTGCTATAGTGGGACGTGAAAATTTCATTTTCTGATGCTTCCCTGCAAAGTTATTGCACAATGCGTAAAACGCGTTTTCAGCCTGAGATAAGGTCGATTCTGGAACGCCAAACATAAAAATGTTGATAACTTTGGAAAAACACTTCAGACAGCTCAGATTTGATGTGCTTCTACTAGAAAGACCCTTTCTGCTATAGTGGTAGGTGAACATTTCATGTTCTGAAGCTTCCCTGAGAAGTTATGCCACAATGCAGAAAACGCGTTTTCAGCTTGAGATAAGGTGGGTTCCGGAACGCCAAACATAAAAATGTTGATAACTTTGGAAAAACACTTCAGACAGCTTAGATTTGATGTGCAACTACTAGAAAGACCCTTTCTGCTATAGTGGGACGTGAAAATTTCATGTTCTGAAGCTTCCCAGCAAAGTTATGGCACAATGCAGAAAACGCGTTTTCAGCTTGAGATAAGGTGGGTTCCGGAACGCCAAACATAAAAATGTTGATAATTTTGGAAAAACACTTCAGACAGCTTAGATTTGATGTGCAACTACAAGAAAGACCCTTTCTGGAATAGTGCGACGTGAAAATTTCATTTTCTGAAGCTTCCCTGCAAAGTTATGGCACAATGCGTAAAACGCGTTTTCAGCCTGAGATAAGGTCGATTCCGGAACGCCCAACAAAAATATGTGGATAACTTTGGAAAAACAGTTCAGACAGCTTAGATTTGATGTGCAACTACTAGAAAGACCCTTTCTGGTATAGTGGGAGGTGAAAATTTCATGTTCTGAAGCTTCCCTGCAAAGTTATGGCATAATGCAGAAAACGCTTTTTCAGCCTGAGATAAGGTTGATTCCGGAACGCAAAACATAAAAATGTTCATAACTTTGGAAAAACACTTCAGACAGCTTACATTTGATGTGCAACTACGAGAAAGACCCTTTCTGCTATAGTGGGAGGTGAACATTTCATGTTCTGAAGCTTCCCCGCAAAGTTATGGCACAATGCGTAAAACGCGTTTTCAGCCTGAGATAAGGTCGATTCCGGAACGCCAAACATAAAAATGTTGATAACTTTCGAAAAACACTTCAGACAGCTTAGATTTGATGTGCAACTACTAGAAAGACCGTTTCTGCTATAGTGGGATGTGAACATTTCATGTTCTGAAGCTTCCCTGCAAAGTTATGGCACAATGCAGAAAACCTGTTTTCAGCCTGAGATAAGGTGGGTTCAGGAACGCCAAACATAAAAATGTTGATAACTTTGGAAAAACACTTCAGACAGATTAGATTTGATGTGCAACTACTAGAAAGACCCTTTCTGCTATAGTGGGAGGTTAAAATTTCATGTTCGGAAGCTTCCATGCAAAGTTATGGCACAATGCAGACAACCCGTTTTCAGCCTGAGATAAGGTCGATTCTGGAACGCCAAACATAAAAATGTTGATAACATTCGAAAAACACTTCAGACAGCTTAGATTTGATGTGCAACTACTAGAAAGACCCTTTCTGCTATAGTGGGACGTGAAAATTTCATGTTCTGAAGCTTCCCTGCAAAGTTATGGCACAATGCAGAAAACGCGTTTTCAACCTGAGATAAGGTGGGTTCCGGAACGGCAAGCGTAAAAATGTTTCTAACTTTGGAAGAACACCTCAGACAGCTTAGATTTGATGTGCAACTGCTAGAATGACCATTTCTGCTATAGTGGGAGGTGAACATTTCATGTTCTCAAGCTTCCCTAAGAAGTTATGGCACAATGCAAAAAACGCATTATCAGCCTGAGATAAGGTGGTTTCCGAAACGCCAAACGTAAAAATGTTGATAACTTTGGAACAACACTTCAGACAGCTTAGATTTGATGTGCAACTACTAGAAAGACCCTTTCTGCTATAGTGGGAGTTGAAAATTTCATGTTCTAAAGGTTCCCAGAAAAGTTATGGCACAATGCGTAAAACGCGTTTTCAGCCTGAGATAAGGTCGATTCCGGAACGCCAAACATAAAAATGTTGATAACTTTGGAAAAACACTTCAGACAGCTTAGATTTGATGTGCAACTACTAGAAAGACCATTTCTGCTATAGTGGGAGGTGAAAATTTCATGTTCTGAAGCTTCCCTGCAAAGTTATGGCACAATGCTGAACACGCGTTTTCAGCTTGAGATAAGGTGGGTTCCGGGACGCCAAACATAAAAATGTTGATAACTTTCGAAAAACACTTCAGACAGCTTAGATTTGATGTGCAACTACTAGGAAGACCCTTTCTACTATAGTGGGACGTGAAAATTTCATTTTCTGATGCTTCCCTGCAAATTTATTGCACAATGCGTAAAACGCGTTTTCAGCCTGAGACAAGGTCGATTCTGGAACGCCAAACATAAAAATGTTGATAACTTTGGAAAAACACTTCAGACAGCTCAGATTTGATGTGCAACTACTAGAAAGACCCTTTCTGCTATAGTGGGAGGTGAACATTTCATGTTCTGAAGCTTCCCTGAGAAGTTATGCCACAATGCAGAAAACGCGTTTTCAGCTTGAGATAAGGTGGGTTCCGGAACGCCAAACATAAAAATGTTGATAACTTTGGTAAAACACATCAGACAGCTTAGATTTGATGTGCAACTACTAGAAAGACCCTTTCTGCTATAGTGGGAGGTTAAAATTTCATGTTCGGAAGCTTCCATGCAAAGTTATGGCACAATGCAGACAACCAGTTTTCAGCCTGAGATAAGGTCGATTCTGGAACGCCAAACATAAAAATGTTGATAACATTCGAAAAACACTTCAGACAGCTTAGATTTGATGTGCAACTACTAGAAAGACCCTTTCTGCTATAGTGGGACGTGAAAATTTCATGTTCTGAAGCTTCCCTGCAAAGTTATGGCACAATGCGTAAAACGCGTTTTCAGCCTGAGATAAGGTCGATTCCGGAAAGCCAAACATAAAAATGTTGATAACTTTGGAAAAACACTTCAGACAGCTTAGATTTGATATGCAACTACTAGAAAGACCCTTTCTGCTATAGTGGGAGGTGAACATTTCATGTTCTGAAGCTTCCCTGCAAAGTTATTGCACAATGCGTAAAACGCGTTTTCAGCCTAAGATAAGGTCTATTCCGGAACGCCAAACATAAAAATGTTGATAACTTTGGAAAAACACATCAGACAGCTTAGATTTGATGTGCAACTACTAGAAAGACCCTTTCTGCTATAGTGGGAGGTCAAAATTTCATGTTCTGAAGCTTCCCAGAGAAGTTATGGCACAATGCAGAAAACGCGTTTTCAACCTGAGATAAGGTGGGTTCCGGAACGGCAAGCGTAAAAATGTTTCTAACTTTGGAAGAACACTTCAGACAGCTTAGATTTGATGTGCAACTGCTAGAATGACCATTTCTGCTATAGTGGGAGGTGAACATTTCATGTTCTCAAGCTTCCCTAAGAAGTTATGGCACAATGCAAAAAACGCATTATCAGCCTGAGATAAGGTGGTTTCCGAAACGCCAAACGTAAAAATGTTGATAACTTTGGAACAACACTTCAGACAGCTTAGATTTGATGTGCAACTACTAGAAAGACCCTTTCTGCTATAGTGGGAGGTGAAAATTTCATTTTCTGAAGCTTCCCTGTAAAGTTATGGCACAATGCGTAAAACGAGTTTTCAGCCTGAGATAAGGTCGATTCCGGAAAGCCAAACATAAAAATGTTGATAACTTTGGAAAAACACTTCAGACAGCTTAGATTTGATATGCAACTACTAGAAAGACCCTTTCTGCTATAGTGGGAGGTGAACATTTCATGTTCTGAAGCTTCCCTGCAAAGTTATTGCACAATGCGTAAAACGCGTTTTCAGCCTAAGATAAGGTCTATTCCGGAACGCCAAACATAAAAATGTTGATAACTTTGGAAAAACACATCAGACAGCTTAGATTTGATGTGCAACTACTAGAAAGACCCTTTCTGCTATAGTGGGAGGTCAAAATTTCATGTTCTGAAGCTTCCCAGAGAAGTTATGGCACAATGCAGAAAACGCGTTTTCAACCTGAGATAAGGTGGGTTCCGGAACGACAAGCGTAAAAATGTTTCTAACTTTGGAAGAACACTTCAGACAGCTTATATTTGATGTGCAACTGCTAGAATGACCATTTCTGCTATAGTGGGAGGTGAACATTTCATGTTCTCAAGCTTCCCTAAGAAGTTATGGCACAATGCAAAAAACGCATTATCAGCCTGAGATAAGGTGGTTTCCGAAACGCCAAATGTAAAAATGTTGATAACTTTGGAACAACACTTCAGACAGCTTAGATTTGATGTGCAACTACTAGAAAGACCCTTTCTGCTATAGTGGGAGGTGAAAATTTCATGTTCTAAAGGTTCCCAGAAAAGTTATGGCACAATGCGTAAAACGCGTTTTCAGCCTGAGATAAGGTCGATTCTGGAACGCCAAACATAAAAATGTTGATAACATTCGAAAAACACTTCAGACAGCTTAGATTTGATGTGCAACTACTAGAAAGACCCTTTCTGCTATAGTGGGACGTGAAAATTTCATGTTCTGAAGCTTCCCTGCAAAGTTATGGCACAATGCAGAAAACGCGTTTTCAACCTGAGATAAGGTGGGTTCCGGAACGGCAAGGGTAAAAATGTTTCTAACTTTGGAACAACACTTCAGACAGCTTAGATTTGATGTGCAACTACTAGAAAGACCCTTTCTGCTATAGTGGGAGGTGAAAATTTCATGTTCTAAAGGTTCCCAGAAAAGTTATGGCACAATGCGTAAAACGCGTTTTCAGCCTGAGATAAGGTCGATTCCGGAACGCCAAACATAAAAATGTTGATAACTTTGGAAAAACACTTCAGACAGCTTAGATTTGATGTGCAACTACTAGAAAGACCATTTCTGCTATAATGGGAGGTGAAAATTTCATGTTCTGAAGCTTCCCTGCAAAGTTATGGCACAATGCTGAACACGCGTTTTCAGCTTGAGATAAGGTGGGTTCCGGGACGCCAAACATAAAAATGTTGATAACTTTCGAAAAACACTTCAGACAGCTTAGATTTGATGTGCAACTACTAGGAAGACCCTTTCTACTATAGTGGGACGTGAAAATTTCATTTTCTGATGCTTCCCTGCAAAGTTATTGCACAATGCGTAAAACGCGTTTTCAGCCTGAGACAAGGTCGATTCTGGAACGCCAAACATAAAAATGTTGATAACTTTGGAAAAACACTTCAGACAGCTCAGATTTGATGTGCAACTACTAGAAAGACCCTTTCTGCTATAGTGGGAGGTGAACATTTCATGTTCTGAAGCTTCCCTGAGAAGTTATGCCACAATGCAGAAAACGCGTTTTCAGCTTGAGATAAGGTGGGTTCCGGAACGCCAAACATAAAAATGTTGATAACTTTGGTAAAACACATCAGACAGCTTAGATTTGATGTGCAACTACTAGAAAGACCCTTTCTGCTATAGTGGGAGGTTAAAATTTCATGTTCGGAAGCTTCCATGCAAAGTTATGGCACAATGCAGACAACCCGTTTTCAGCCTGAGATAAGGTCGATTCTGGAACGCCAAACATAAAAATGTTGATAACATTCGAAAAACACTTCAGACAGCTTAGATTTGATGTGCAACTACTAGAAAGACCCTTTCTGCTATAGTGGGACGTGAAAATTTCATGTTCTGAAGCTTCCCTGCAAAGTTATGGCACAATGCAGAAAATCTGTTTTCAGCCTGAGATAAGGTGGGTTCAGGAACGCCAAACATAAAAATGTTGATAACTTTGGAAAAACACTTCAGACAGCTTAGATTTGATGTGCAACTACTGGAAAGACCCTTTCTGCTATAGTGGGAGGTGAAAATTTCATTTTCTGAAGCTTCCCTGTAAAGTTATGGCACAATGCGTAAAACGAGTTTTCAGCCTGAGATAAGGTCGATTCCGGAAAGCCAAACATAAAAATGTTGATAACTTTGGAAAAACACTTCAGACAGCTTAGATTTGATATGCAACTACTAGAAAGACCCTTTCTGCTATAGTGGGAGGTGAACATTTCATGTTCTGAAGCTTCCCTGCAAAGTTATTGCACAATGCGTAAAACGCGTTTTCAGCCTAAGATAAGGTCTATTCCGGAACGCCAAACATAAAAATGTTGATAACTTTGGAAAAACACATCAGACAGCTTAGATTTGATGTGCAACTACTAGAAAGACCCTTTCTGCTATAGTGGGAGGTCAAAATTTCATGTTCTGAAGCTTCCCAGAGAAGTTATGGCACAATGCAGAAAACGCGTTTTCAACCTGAGATAAGGTGGGTTCCGGAACGGCAAGCGTAAAAATGTTTCTAACTTTGGAAGAACACTTCAGACAGCTTAGATTTGATGTGCAACTGCTAGAATGGCCATTTCTGCTATAGTGGGAGGTGAACATTTCATGTTCTCAAGCTTCCCTAAGAAGTTATGGCACAATGCAAAAAACGCATTATCAGCCTGAGACAAGGTGGTTTCCGAAACGCCAAACGTAAAAATGTTGATAACTTTGGAACAACACTTCAGACAGCTTAGATTTGATGTGCAACTACTAGAAAGACCCTTTCTGCTATAGTGGGAGGTGAAAATTTCATGTTCTAAAGGTTCCCAGAAAAGTTATGGCACAATGCGTAAAACGCGTTTTCAGCCTGAGATAAGGTCGATTCCGGAACGCCAAACATAAAAATGTTGATAACTTTGGAAAAACACTTCAGACAGCTTAGATTTGATGTGCATCTACTAGAAAGACCCTTTCTGCTTTAGTGGGAGGTGAACATTTCATGTTCTGAAACTTCCATGCAAAGTTATGGCACAATGCAGAAAAGGCGTTTTCAGCTTGAGATAAGGTGGGTTCTGGAACGCCAAACATAAAAATGTTGATAACTTTCGAAAAACACTTCAGACAGCTTAGATTTGTCTGCAACTACTAGAAAGACCCTTTCTGCTATAGTGGGACGTGAAAATTTCATTTTCTGAAGCTTCCCTGCAAAGTTATGGCACAATGCGTAAAACGCGTTTTCAGCCTGAGATAAGGTCGATTCCCGAACGCCCAAAATAAAAATGTTGATTACTTTGGAACAACACTTCAGACAGCTTAGATTTGATGTGCAACTACTAGAAAGACCCTTTTTGCTATAGTGGGAGGTGAAAATTTCATGTTCTGAAGCTTCCCTGCAAAGTTATGGGACAATGCAGAAAACGATTTTTCATCCTGAGATAAGGTCGATTCCGGAAGGCCAAACATAAAAATGTTGATAACTTTCGAAAAACACTTCAGACAGCTTAGATTTGATGTGCAACTACTAGAAAGGCCGTTTCTGCTATAGTGGGATGTGAACATTTCATGTTCTGAAGCTTCCCTGCAAAGTTATTGCACAATGTGTAAAACGCGTTTTCAGACTAAGATAAGGTCGATTCCGGAACGCCAAACATAAAAATGTTGATAACTTTGGTAAAACACATCAGACAGCTTAGATTTGATGTGCAACTACTAGAAAGATCCTTTCTGCTATAGTGGGAGGTTGAAATTTCATGTTCGGAAGCTTCCATGCAAAGTTATGGCACAATACAGACAACCCGTTTTCAGCCTGAGATAAGGTCGATTCTGGAACGCCAAACATAAAAATGTTGCTAACATTCGAAAAACACTTCAGACAGCTTAGATTTGATGTGCAACTACTAGAAAGACCCTTTCTGCTATAGTGGGACGTGAAAATTTCATGTTCTGAAGCTTCCCTGCAAAGTTATGGCACAATGCAGAAAACCTGTTTTCAGCCTGAGATAAGGTGGGTTCAGGAACGCCAAACATAAAAATGTTGATAACTTTGGAAAAACACTTCAGACAGCTTAGATTTGATGTGCAACTACTGGAAAGACCCTTTCTGCTATAGTGGGAGGTGAAAATTTCATTTTCTGAAGCTTCCCTGCAAAGTTATGGCACAATGCGTAAAACGAGTTTTCAGCCTGAGATAAGGTCGATTCCGGAACGCCAAACATAAAAATGTTGATAACTTTGGAAAAACACTTCAGACAGCTTAGATTTGATATGCAACTACTAGAAAGACCCTTTCTGCTATAGTGGGAGGTGAACATTTCATGTTCTGAAGCTTCCCTGCAAAGTTATTGCACAATGCGTAAAACGCGTTTTCAGCCTAAGATAAGGTCTATTCCGGAACACCAAACATAAAAATGTTGATAACTTTGGAAAAACACTTCAGACAGCTTAGATTTGATGTGCATCTACTAGAAAGACCCTTTCTGCTATAGTGGGAGGTGAACATTTCATGTTCTGAAACTTCCATGCAAAGTTATGGCACAATGCAGAAAAGGCGTTTTCAGCTTGAGATAAGGTGGGTTCTGGAACGCCAAACATAAAAATGTTGATAACTTTCGAAAAACACTTCAGACAGCTTAGATTTGTCTGCAACTACTAGAAAGACCCTTTCTGCTATAGTGGGACGTGAAAATTTCATTTTCTGAAGCTTCCCTGCAAAGTTATGGCACAATGCGTAAAACGCGTTTTCAGCCTGAGATAAGGTCGATTCCCGAACGCCCAACATAAAAATGTTGATTACTTTTGAACAACACTTCAGACAGCTTAGATTTGATGTGCAACTACTAGAAAGACCCTTTTTGCTATAGTGGGAGGTGAAAATTTCATGTTCTGAAGCTTCCCTGCAAAGTTATGGGACAATGCAGAAAACGATTTTTCATCCTGAGATAAGGTCGATTCCGGAAGGCCAAACATAAAAATGTTGATAACTTTCGAAAAACACTTCAGACAGCTTAGATTTGATGTGCAACTACTAGAAAGACCCTTTCTGCTATAGTGGGAGGTGAAAATTTCATTTTCTGAAGCTTCCCTGCAAAGTTATGGCACAACGCGTAAAACGCGTTTTCATCCTGAGATAAGGTCGATTCCGGAACGCCAGACAGCTTAGATTTGATGTGCAACTACTAGAAAGACCCTTTCTGGTATAGTGGGAGGTGAAAATATCATGTTCTGAAGCTTCCCTGCAAAGTTATGGCACAATGCCGAAAACACCTTTTCAGTCTGAGATAAGGTTGATTCCGGAACGCCAAACATAAAAATGTTCATAACTTTGGAAAAACACTTCAGACAGCTTAGATGTGATGTGCAACTACTAGAAAGACCCTTTCTGCTATAGTGGGATGTGAAAATTTCATGTTCTGAAGCTTCCCTGCAAAGTTATGGCACAAGGCAGAAAACGCGTTTTCAGCCTGAGATAAGGTCGATTCCCGAACGCCCAACATAAAAATGTTGATTACTTTGGAACAACACTTCAGACAGCTTAGATTTGATGTGCAACTACTAGAAAGACCCTTTCTGGTATAGTGGGAGGTGAAAATTTCATGTTCTAAAGCTTCCCTGCAAAGTTATGGCACAATGCAGAAAACGCCTATTCAGCCTGAGATAAGGTTGATTCCGGAAGGCAAAACATAAAAATGTTCATAACTTTGGAAAAACACTTCAGACAGCTTACATTTGATGTGCAACTACGAGAAAGACCCTTTCTGCTATAGTGGGAGGTGAACATTTCATGTTCTGAAGCTTCCCCGGAAAGTTGTGGCACAATGCGTAAAACGCGTTTTCAGCCTGAGATAAGGTCGATTCCGGAACGCCAAACATAAAAATGTTGATAACTTTCGAAAAACACTTCAGACAGCTTAGATTTGATGTGCAACTACTAGAAAGACCGTTTCTGCTATAGTGGGATGTGAACATTTCATGTTCTGAAGCTTCCCTGCAAAGTTATTGCACAATGTGTAAAACGCGTTTTCAGACTACGATAAGGTCGATTCCGGAACGCCAAAAATAAAAATGTTGATAACTTTGGTAAAACACATCAGACAGCTTAGATTTGATGTGCAACTACTAGAAAGACCCTTTCTGCTATAGTGGGAGGTTAAAATTTCATGTTCGGAAGCTTCCATGCAAAGTTATGGCACAATGCAGACAACCCGTTTTCAGCCTGAGATAAGGTCGATTCTGGAACGCCAAACATAAAAATGTTGATAACATTCGAAAAACACTTCAGACAGCTTAGATTTGATGTGCAACTACTAGAAAGACCCTTTCTGCTATAGTGGGACGTGAAAATTTCATGTTCTGAAGCTTCCCTGCAAAGTTATGGCACAATGCAGAAAACCTGTTTTCAGCCTGAGATAAGGAGGGTTCAGGAACGCCAAACATAAAAATGTTGATAACTTTGGAAAAACACTTCAGACAGCTTAGATTTGATGTGCAACTACAAGAAAGACCCTTTCTGGTATAGTGGGATGTGAAAATTTCATGTTCTGAAGCTTCCCTGCAAAGTTATGGCACAAGGCAGAAAACGCGTTTTCAGCCTGAGATAAGGTCGATTCCCGAACGCCCAACATAAAAATGTTGATTACTTTGGAACAACACTTCAGACAGTTTAGATTTGATGTGCAACTACTAGAAAGACCCTTTCTGGTATAGTGGGAGGTGAACATTTCATGTTCTGAAGCTTCCCTGCAAAGTTATGGCACAATGTGTAAAACGCGTTTTCAGACTAAGATAAGGTCGATTCCGGAACGCCCAACAAAAATATGTGGATAACTTTGGAAAAACAGTTCAGACAGCTTAGATTTGATGTGCAACTACTAGAAAGACCCTTTCTGCTATAGTGGGAGGTTAAAATTTCATGTTCGGAACCTTCCATGCAAAGTTATGGCACAATGCAGACAACCCGTTTTCAGCCTGAGATAAGGTCGATTCTGGAACGCCAAACAAAAATATGTTGATAACTTTGGAAAAACACTTCAGACAGCTTAGATTTGATGTGCAACTACTAGAAATACAGTTTCTGCTATAGTGGGATGTGAACATTTCATGTTCTGAAGCTTCCCTGCAAAGTTATTGCACAATGTGTAAAACGCGTTTTCAGACTAAGATAAGGTCGATTCCGGAACGCCAAACATAAAAATGTTGATAACATTCGAAAAACACTTCAGACAGCTTAGATTTGATGTGCAACTACTATAAAGACCCTTTCTGCTATAGTGGGAGGTGAAAATTTAATTTTCTGAAGCTTCCCTGCAAAGTTATGGCACAATGCGTAAAACGAGTTTTCAGCCTGAGATAAGGTCGATTCCGGAACGCCAAACATAAAAATGTTGATAACTTTGGAAAAACACTTCAGACAGCTTAGATTTGATGTGCAACTACTAGAAAGACCCTTTCTGCTATAGTGGGAGGTCAAAATTTCATGTTCTGAAGCTTCCCTGAGAAGTTATGGCACAATGCAGAAAACGCGTTTTCAGCCTGAGATAAGGTGGGTTCCGGAACGGTAAGCGTAAAAATGTTGCTAACTTTGGAAGAACACTTCAGACAGCTTAGATTTGATGTGCAACTGCTAGAATGACCATTTCTGCTATAGTGGGAGGTGAACATTTCATGTTCTCAAGCTTCCCTAAGAAGTTATGGCACAATGCAAAAAACGCATTATCAGCCTGAGATAAGGTGGTTTCCGAAACGCCAAACGTAAAAATGTTGATAACTTTGGAACAACACTTCAGACAGCTTAGATCTGATGTGCAACTACTAGAAAGACCCTTTCTGCTATAGTGGGACGTGAAAATTTCATGTTCTGAAGCTTCCCAGCAAAGTTATGGCACAATGCGTAAAACGCGTTTTCAGCCTGAGATAAGGTCGATTCCGGAACGCCCAACAAAAATATGTGGATAACTTTGGAAAAACAGTTCAGACAGCTTAGATTTGATGTGCAACTACTAGAAAGACCCTTTCTGGTATAGTGGGAGGTGAAAATTTCATGTTCTGAAGCTTCCCTGCAAAGTTATGGCATAATGCAGAAAACGCTTTTTCAGCCTGAGATAAGGTTGATTCCGGAACGCAAAACATAAAAATGTTCATAACTTTGGAAAAACACTTCAGACAGCTTACATTTGATGTGCAACTACGAGAAAGACCCTTTCTGCTATAGTGGGAGGTGAACATTTCATGTTCTGAAGCTTCCCCGCAAAGTTATGGCACAATGCGTAAAACGCGTTTTCAGCCTGAGATAAGGTCGATTCCGGAACGCCAAACATAAAAATGTTGATAACTTTCGAAAAACACTTCAGACAGCTTAGATTTGATGTGCAACTACTAGAAAGACCGTTTCTGCTATAGTGGGATGTGAACATTTCATGTTCTGAAGCTTCCCTGCAAAGTTATTGCACAATGTGTAAAACGCGTTTACAGACTAAGATAAGGTCGATTCCGGAACGCCAAACATAAAAATGTTGATAACTTTGGTAAAACACATCAGACAGCTTAGATTTGATGTGCAACTACTAGAAAGACCCTTTCTGCTATAGTGGGAGGTTAAAATTTCATGTTCGGAAGCTTCCATGCAAAGTTATGGCACAATGCAGACAACCCGTTTTCAGCCTGAGATAAGGTCGATTCTGGAACGCCAAACATAAAAATGTTGATGACATTCGAAAAACACTTCAGACAGCTTAGATTTGATGTGCAACTACTAGAAAGACCCTTTCTGCTATAGTGGGACGTGAAAATTTCATGTTCTGAAGCTTCCCTGCAAAGTTATGGCACAATGCAGAAAACCTGTTTTCTGCCTGAGATAAGGTGGGTTCAGGAACGCCAAACATAAAAATGTTGATAACTTTGGAAAAACACTTCAGACAGCTTAGATTTGATGTGCAACTACTAGAAAGACCCTTTCTGCTATAGTGGGAGGTTAAAATTTCATGTTCGGAAGCTTCCATGCAAAGTTATGGCACAATGCAGACAACCCGTTTTCAGCCTGAGATAAGGTCGATTCTGGAACGCCAAACATAAAAATGTTGATAACATTCGAAAAACACTTCAGACAGCTTAGATTTGATGTGCAACTACTAGAAAGACCCTTTCTGCTATAGTGGGACGTGAAAATTTCATGTTCTGAAGCTTCCCTGCAAAGTTATGGCACAATGCAGAAAACGCGTTTTCAACCTGAGATAAGGTGGGTTCCGGAACGGCAAGCGTAAAAATGTTTCTAACTTTGGAAGAACACCTCAGACAGCTTAGATTTGATGTGCAACTGCTAGAATGACCATTTCTGCTATAGTGGGAGGTGAACATTTCATGTTCTCAAGCTTCCCTAAGAAGTTATGGCACAATGCAAAAAACGCATTATCAGCCTGAGATAAGGTGGTTTCCGAAACGCCAAACGTAAAAATGTTGATAACTTTGGAACAACACTTCAGACAGCTTAGATTTGATGTGCAACTACTAGAAAGACCCTTTCTGCTATAGTGGGAGGTGAAAATTTCATGTTCTAAAGGTTCCCAGAAAAGTTATGGCACAATGCGTAAAACGCGCTTTCAGCCTGAGATAAGGTCGATTCCGGAACGCCAAACATAAAAATGTTGATAACTTTGGAAAAACACTTCAGACAGCTTAGATTTGATGTGCAACTACTAGAAAGACCATTTCTGCTATAGTGGGAGGTGAAAATTTCATGTTCTGAAGCTTCCCTGCAAAGTTATGGCACAATGCTGAACACGCGTTTTCAGCTTGAGATAAGGTGGGTTCCGGGACGCCAAACATAAAAATGTTGATAACTTTCGAAAAACACTTCAGACAGCTTAGATTTGATGTGCAACTACTAGGAAGACCCTTTCTACTATAGTGGGACGTGAAAATTTCATTTTCTGATGCTTCCCTGCAAAGTTATTGCACAATGCGTAAAACGCGTTTTCAGCCTGAGACAAGGTCGATTCTGGAACGCCAAACATAAAAATGTTGATAACTTTGGAAAAACACTTCAGACAGCTCAGATTTGATGTGCAACTACTAGAAAGACCCTTTCTGCTATAGTGGGAGGTGAACATTTCATGTTCTGAAGCTTCCCTGAGAAGTTATGCCACAATGCAGAAAACGCGTTTTCAGCTTGAGATAAGGTGGGTTCCGGAACGCCAAACATAAAAATGTTGATAACTTTGGTAAAACACATCAGACAGCTTAGATTTGATGTGCAACTACTAGAAAGACCCTTTCTGCTATAGTGGGAGGTTAAAATTTCATGTTCGGAAGCTTCCATGCAAAGTTATGGCACAATGCAGACAACCCGTTTTCAGCCTGAGATAAGGTCGATTCTGGAACGCCAAACATAAAAATGTTGATAACATTCGAAAAACACTTCAGACAGCTTAGATTTGATGTGCAACTGCTAGAATGACCATTTCTGCTATAGTGGGAGGTGAACATTTCATGTTCTCAAGCTTCCCTAAGAAGTTATGGCACAATGCAAAAAACGCATTATCAGCCTGAGATAAGGTGGTTTCCGAAACGCCAAACGTAAAAATGTTGATAACTTTGGAACAACACTTCAGACAGCTTAGATTTGATGTGCAACTACTAGAAAGACCCTTTCTGCTATAGTGGGAGGTGAAAATTTCATGTTCTAAAGGTTCCCAGAAAAGTTATGGCACAATGCGTAAAACGCGTTTTCAGCCTGAGATAAGGTCGATTCCGGAACGCCAAACATAAAAATGTTGATAACTTTGGAAAAACACTTCAGACAGCTTAGATTTGATGTGCAACTACTAGAAAGACCATTTCTGCTATAGTGGGAGGTGAAAATTTCATGTTCTGAAGCTTCCCTGCAAAGTTATGGCACAATGCTGAACACGCGTTTTCAACTTGAGATAAGGTGGGTTCCGGGACGCCAAACATAAAAATGTTGATAACTTTGGAAAAACACTTCAGACAGCTCAGATTTGATGTGCAACTACTAGAAAGACCCTTTCTGCTATAGTGGGAGGTGAACATTTCATGTTCTGAAGCTTCCCTGAGAAGTTATGCCACAATGCAGAAAACGCGTTTTCAGGTTGAGATAAGGTGGGTTCCGGAACGCCAAACATAAAAATGTTGATAACTTTCGAAAAACACTTCAGACAGCTTAGATTTGATGAGCAACTACAAGAAAGACCCTTTCTGGAATAGTGGGACGTGAAAATTTCATTTTCTGAAGCTTCCCTGCAAAGTTATGGCACAATGCGTAAAACGCGTTTTCAGCCGGAGATAAGGTCGATTCTGGAACGCCAAACATAAAAATGTTGATAACTTTGGAAAAACACTTCAGACAGCTCAGATTTGATGTGCAACTACTAGAAAGACCCTTTCTGGTATAGTGGGATGTGAAAATGTCATGTTCTGAAGCTTCCCTGCAAAGTTATGGCACAATGCAGAAAACGCTTTTTCAGCCTGAGATAAGGTTGATTCCGGAACGCCAAACATAAAAATGTTGATAACTTTGGAAAAACACATCAGACAGCTTAGATTTGATGTGCAACTACTAGAAAGACCCTTTCTGCTATAGTGGGAGGTGAAAATTTCATGTTCTGAAGCTTCCCTGCAAAGTTATGGCACAATGCTGAACACGCGTTTTCAGCTTGAGATAAGGTGGGTTCCGGGACGCCAAACATAAAAATGTTGATAACTTTCGAAAAACACTTCAGAGAGCTTAGATTTGATGTGCAACTACTAGGAAGACCCTTTCTACTATAGTGGGACGTGAAAATTTCATGTTCTGATGCTTCCCTGCAAAGTTATTGCACAATGCGTAAAACGCGTTTTCAGCCTGAGATAAGGTCGATTCTGGAACGCCAAACATAAAAATGTTGATAACTTTGGAAAAACACTTCAGACAGCTCAGATTTGATGTGCAACTACTAGAAAGACCCTTTCTGCTATAGTGGGAGGTGAACATTTCATGTTCTGAAGCTTCCCTGAGAAGTTATGCCACAATGCAGAAAACTCGTTTTCAGCTTGAGATAAGGTGGGATCCGGAACGCCAAACAAAAAAATGTTGATAACTTTTTAAAAACACTTCAGACAGCTTAGATTTGATGTGCAACTACAAGAATGACCCTTTCTGGAATAGTGGGACGTGAAAATTTCATTTTCTGAAGCTTCCCTGCAAAGTTATGGCACAATGCGTAAAACGCGTTTTCAGCCGGAGATAAGGTCGATTCCCGAACGCCCAACATAAAAATGTTGATTACTTTGGAACAACACTTCAGACAGCTTAGATTTGATGTGCAACTACTAGAAAGACCCTTTCTGCTATAGTGGGAGGTGAAAATTTCATTTTCTGATGCTTCCCTGCAAAGTTATGGCACAATGCGTGAAACGCGTTTTCAGCCTGAGATAAGGTCGATTCTGGAACACCAAAAATAAAAATGTTGATAACTTTGTAAAAACACTTCAGACAGCTTAGATTTCATGTGCATCTACTAGAAAGACCCTTTCTGCTATAGTGGGATGTGAACATTTCATGTTCTGGAGCTTCCCTGCAAAGTTATTGCACAATGTGTAAAAGGCGTTTTCAGACTAAGATAAGGTCGATTCCGGAACGCCAAACATAAAAATATTGATAACTTTGGTAAAACACATCAGACAGCATAGATTTGATGTGCAACTACTAGAAAGACCCTTTCTGCTATAGTGGGAGGTGAACATTTCATGTTCTGAAGCTTCCCTGAGAAGTTATGGCACAATGCAGAAAAAGCGTTTTCAGCCTGAGATAAGGTCGATTCTGGAACGCCAAACATAAAAATGTTGATAACATTCGAAAAACACTTCAGACAGCTTAGATTTGATGTGCAACTACTAGAAAGACCCTTTCTGCTATAGTGGGACGTGAAAATTTCTTGTTCTGAAGCTTCCCTGCAAAGTTATGGCACAATGCAGAAAACCTGTTTTCAGCCTGAGATAAGGTGGGTTCCGGAACGCCAAACATAAAAATGTTGATAACTTTGGAAAAACACTTCAGACAGCTTAGATTTGATGTGCAACTACTAGAAAGACCCTTTCTGCTATAGTGGGACGTGAAAATTTCATGTTCTGAAGCTTCCCTGCAAAGTTATGGCACAATGCAGAAAACCTGTTTTCAGCCTGAGATAAGGTGGGTTCAGGAACGCCAAACATAAAAATGTTGATAAGTTTGGAAAAACACTTCAGACAGCTTAGATTTGATGTGCAACTACTGGAAAGACCCTTTCTGCTATAGTGGGAGGTGAAAATTTCATTTTCTGAAGCTTCCCTGCAAAGTTATGGCACAATGCGTAAAACGATTTTTCAGCCTGAGATAAGGTCGATTCCGGAACGCCAAACATAAAAATGTTGATAACTTTGGAAAAACACTTCAGACAGCTTAGATTTGATATGCAACTACTAGAAAGACCCTTTCTGCTATAGTGGGAGGTGAACATTTCATGTTCTGAAGCTTCCCTGAGACGTTATGGCACAATGCAGAAAAAGCGTTTTCAGCCTGAGATAAGGTGGGTTCCGGAACGGCAAGCGTAAAAATGTTGCTAACTTTGGAAAAACACTTCAGACAGCTCAGATTTGATGTGCAACTACTAGAAAGACCCTTTCTGGTATAGTGGGATGTGAAAATGTCATGTTCTGAAGCTTCCCTGCAAAGTTATGGCACAATGCAGAAAACGCTTTTTCAGCCTGAGATAAGGTTGATTCCGGAACGCCAAACATAAAAATGTTGATAACTTTGGAAAAACACATCAGACAGCTTAGATTTGATGTGCAACTACTAGAAAGACCCTTTCTGCTATAGTGGGAGGTGAAAATTTCATGTTCTGAAGCTTCCCTGCAAAGTTATGGCACAATGCTGAACACGCGTTTTCAGCTTGAGATAAGGTGGGTTCCGGGACGCCAAACATAAAAATGTTGATAACTTTCGAAAAACACTTCAGAGAGCTTAGATTTGATGTGCAACTACTAGGAAGACCCTTTCTACTATAGTGGGACGTGAAAATTTCATGTTCTGATGCTTCCCTGCAAAGTTATTGCACAATGCGTAAAACGCGTTTTCAGCCTGAGATAAGGTCGATTCTGGAACGCCAAACATAAAAATGTTGATAACTTTGGAAAAACACTTCAGACAGCTCAGATTTGATGTGCAACTACTAGAAAGACCCTTTCTGCTATAGTGGGAGGTGAACATTTCATGTTCTGAAGCTTCCCTGAGAAGTTATGCCACAATGCAGAAAACTCGTTTTCAGCTTGAGATAAGGTGGGATCCGGAACGCCAAACAAAAAAATGTTGATAACTTTTTAAAAACACTTCAGACAGCTTAGATTTGATGTGCAACTACAAGAATGACCCTTTCTGGAATAGTGGGACGTGAAAATTTCATTTTCTGAAGCTTCCCTGCAAAGTTATGGCACAATGCGTAAAACGCGTTTTCAGCCGGAGATAAGGTCGATTCCCGAACGCCCAACATAAAAATGTTGATTACTTTGGAACAACACTTCAGACAGCTTAGATTTGATGTGCAACTACTAGAAAGACCCTTTCTGCTATAGTGGGAGGTGAAAATTTCATTTTCTGATGCTTCCCTGCAAAGTTATGGCACAATGCGTGAAACGCGTTTTCAGCCTGAGATAAGGTCGATTCTGGAACACCAAAAATAAAAATGTTGATAACTTTGTAAAAACACTTCAGACAGCTTAGATTTCATGTGCATCTACTAGAAAGACCCTTTCTGCTATAGTGGGATGTGAACATTTCATGTTCTGGAGCTTCCCTGCAAAGTTATTGCACAATGTGTAAAAGGCGTTTTCAGACTAAGATAAGGTCGATTCCGGAACGCCAAACATAAAAATATTGATAACTTTGGTAAAACACATCAGACAGCATAGATTTGATGTGCAACTACTAGAAAGACCCTTTCTGCTATAGTGGGAGGTGAACATTTCATGTTCTGAAGCTTCCCTGAGAAGTTATGGCACAATGCAGAAAAAGCGTTTTCAGCCTGAGATAAGGTCGATTCTGGAACGCCAAACATAAAAATGTTGATAACATTCGAAAAACACTTCAGACAGCTTAGATTTGATGTGCAACTACTAGAAAGACCCTTTCTGCTATAGTGGGACGTGAAAATTTCTTGTTCTGAAGCTTCCCTGCAAAGTTATGGCACAATGCAGAAAACCTGTTTTCAGCCTGAGATAAGGTGGGTTCCGGAACGCCAAACATAAAAATGTTGATAACTTTGGAAAAACACTTCAGACAGCTTAGATTTGATGTGCAACTACTAGAAAGACCCTTTCTGCTATAGTGGGACGTGAAAATTTCATGTTCTGAAGCTTCCCTGCAAAGTTATGGCACAATGCAGAAAACCTGTTTTCAGCCTGAGATAAGGTGGGTTCAGGAACGCCAAACATAAAAATGTTGATAAGTTTGGAAAAACACTTCAGACAGCTTAGATTTGATGTGCAACTACTGGAAAGACCCTTTCTGCTATAGTGGGAGGTGAAAATTTCATTTTCTGAAGCTTCCCTGCAAAGTTATGGCACAATGCGTAAAACGATTTTTCAGCCTGAGATAAGGTCGATTCCGGAACGCCAAACATAAAAATGTTGATAACTTTGGAAAAACACTTCAGACAGCTTAGATTTGATATGCAACTACTAGAAAGACCCTTTCTGCTATAGTGGGAGGTGAACATTTCATGTTCTGAAGCTTCCCTGAGACGTTATGGCACAATGCAGAAAAAGCGTTTTCAGCCTGAGATAAGGTGGGTTCCGGAACGGCAAGCGTAAAAATGTTGCTAACTTTGGAAGAACACTTCAGACAGCTTAGATTTGATGTGCAACTGCTAGAATGACCATTTCTGCTATAGTGGGAGGTGAACATTTCATGTTCTCAAGCTTCCCTAAGAGGTTATGGCACAATGCAAAAAACGCATTATCAGCCTGAGATAAGGTGGTTTCCGAAACGCCAAACGTAAAAATGTTGATAACTTTGGAACAACACTTCAGACAGCTTAGATCTGATGTGCAACTACTAGAAAGACCCTTTCTGCTATAGTGGGAGGTGAAAATTTCATGTTCTAAAGGTTCCCAGAAAAGTTATGGCACAATGCGTAAAACGCGTTTTCAGCCTGAGATAAGGTCGATTCCGGAACGCCAAACATAAAAATGTTGATAACTTTGGAAAAACACATCAGACAGCTTAGATTTGATGTGCAACTACTAGAAAGACCCTTTCTGCTATAGTGGGAGGTGAAAATTTCATGTTCTGAAGCTTCCCTGCAAAGTTATGGCACAATGCTGAACACGCGTTTTCAGCTTGAGATAAGGTGGGTTCCGGGACGCCAAACATAAAAATGTTGATAACTTTCGAAAAACACTTCAGACAGCTTAGATTTGATGTGCAACTATTAGGAAGACCCTTTCTACTATAGTGGGACGTGAAAATTTCATTTTCTGATGCTTCCCTGCAAAGTTATTGCACAATGCGTAAAACGCGTTTTCAGCCTGAGATAAGGTCGATTCTGGAATGCCAAACATAAAAATGTTGATAACTTTGGAAAAACACTTCAGACAGCTCAGATTTGATGTGCAACTACTAGAAAGACCCTTTCTGCTATAGTGGGAGGTGAACATTTCATGTTCTGAAGCTTCCCTGAGAAGTTATGCCACAATGCAGAAAACGCGTTTTCAGCTTGAGATAAGGTGGGTTCCGGAACGCCAAACATAAAAATGTTGATAACTTTCGAAAAACACTTCAGACAGCTTAGATTTGATGTGCAACTACTAGAAAGACCCTTTCTGCTATAGTGTGTCGTGAAAATTTCATGTTCTGAAGCTTCCCAGCAAAGTTTTGGCACAATGCAGAAACCGCGTTTTCAGCTCGAGATAAGGTGGGATCCGGAACGCCAAACTTAAAAATGTTGATAACTTTTTAAAAACACTTCAGACAGCTTAGATTTGATGTGCAACTACAAGAAAGACCCTTTCTGGAATAGTGGGACGGGAAAATTTCATTTTCTGAAGCTTCCCTGCAAAGTTATGGCACAATGCAGAACACGCGTTTTCAGCCTGAGATAAGGTGGGTTCCGGGACGCCAAACATAAAGATGTTGATAACTTTCGAAAAACACTTCAGACAGCTTAGATTTGATGTGCAACTATTAGGAAGACCCTTTCTACTATAGTGGGACGTGAAAATTTCATTTTCTGATGCTTCCCTGCAAAGTTATGGCACTATGCGTAAAACGCGTTTTCAGCCTGAGATAAGGTCGATTCTGTAACTCCAAACATAAAAATGTTGATAACTTTGGAAAAACACTTCAGACAGCTCAGATTTGATGTGCAACTACTAGAAAGACCCTTTCTGCTATAGTGGGAGGTGAACATTTCATGTTCTGAAGCTTCCCTGAGAAGTTATGCCACAATGCAGAAAACGCGTTTTCAGCTTGAGATAAGGTGGGTTCCGGAACGCCAAACATAAAAATGTTGATAACTTTCGAAAAACTCTTCAGACAGCTTAGATTTGATGTGCAACTACTAGAAAGACCCTTTCTGCTATAGTGTGTCGTGAAAATTTCATGTTCTGAAGCTTCCCAGCAAAGTTTTGGCACAATGCAGAAACCGCGTTTTCAGCTTGAGATAAGGTGGGATCCGGAACGCCAAACTTAAAAATGTTGATAACTTTTTAAAAACACTTCAGACAGCTTAGATTTGATGTGCAACTACAAGAAAGACCCTTTCTGGAATAGTGGGACGGGAAAATTTCATTTTCTGAAGCTTCCCTGCAAAGTTATGGCACAATGCGTAAAATGCGTTTTCAGCCGGAGATAAGGTCGATTCCCGAACGCCCAACATAAAAATGTTGATTACTTTGGAACAACACTTCAGACAGCTTAGATTTGATGTGCAACTACTAGAAAGACCCTTTCTGCTATAGTGGGAGGTGAAAATTTCATTTTCTGAAGCTTCCCTGCAAAGTTATTGCACAATGTGTAAAACGCGTTTTCAGACTAAGATGAGGTCGATTCCGGAACGCCAAACATAAAAATGTTGATAACTTTGGTAAAACACATCAGACAGCATAGATTTGATGTGCAACTACTAGAAAGACCCTTTCTGCTATAGTGGGAGGTTAAAATTTCATGTTCGGAAGCTTCCATGCAAAGTTATGGCACGATGCAGACAACCCGTTTTCAGCCTGAGATAAGGTCGATTCTGGAACGCCAAACATAAAAATGTTGATAACATTCGAAAAACACTTCAGACAGCTTAGATTTGATGTGCAACTACTAGAAAGACCCTTTCTGCTATAGTGGGACGTGAAAATTTCATGTTCTGAAGCTTCCCTGCAAAGTTATGGCACAATGCAGAAAACCTGTTTTCAGCCTGAGATAAGGTGGGTTCCGGAACGCCAAACATAAAAATGTTGATAACTTTGGAAAAACACTTCAGACAGCTTAGATTTGATGTGCAACTACTAGAAAGACCCTTTCTGCTATAGTGGGATGTGAACATTTCATGTTCTGAAGCTTCCCTGCAAAGTTATGTCACAATGCAGAAAACCTGTTTTCAGCCTGAGATAAGGTGGGTTCCGGAACGCCAAAGATAAAAATGTTGATAACTTTGGAAAAACACTTCAGACAGCTTAGATTTGATTTGCAACTACTAGAAAGACCCTTTCGGCTAATGTGGGAGGTGAAAATTTCATGTCCTGAAGCTTCCCTGCAAAGTCATGGCACAATGCAGAAAACGCGTGTTCAGCCTGAGATAAGGTGGGTTCCCGAACGCCAAACGTAAAAATGTTGATAACTTTGGAAAAACATTTCAGACAGCTTAGATTTGATGTGCAACTACTAGAAAGACCCTTTCTGCAATAGTGGGACTAGAACATTTCTTGTTCTGAAGCTTCCCTGAGAAGTTATGGCACAATACAGAAAACGCGTTTTCAGCCAGAGATAAGGTGGGTTCCGGAACGCCAAGCATAAAAATGTTGATAACTTTGGTTCAACACTTCAGACAGCTTAGATTTGATGTGCAACTACTAGAAAGACCCTTTCTGCTATAGTGGGAGGTTAAAATTTCATGTTCTGAAGCTTCCCTGCAAAGTTATGGCACAATGCGTAAAACGCGATTTCAGCCTGAGATAAGGTTGATTCCGGAACGCCAAACATAAAAATTTTCATAACTTTGGAAAAACACTTCAGACAGCTTAAATTTGTTGTGCAACTAATAAAAAGACCCTTTCTGCTATAGTGGGATGTGAACATTTCATGTTCTGAAGCTTCCCTGCAAAGTTATGGCACAATGCAGAAAACGATTTTTCATCCTGAGATAAGTTCGATTCCGGAACGCCAAACATAAAAATGTTGATAACTATCGAAAAACACTTCAGACAGCTTAGTTTTGATGTGCAACTACTAGAAAGACCCTTTCTGCTATAGTGGGAGGTGAAAATTTCATTTTCTGAAGCTTCCCTGCAAAGTTATGGCACCATGCGTAAAACGCGTTTTCAGCCTGAGATAAGGTCGATTCCGGTACGCCAAACGTAAAAATGTTGATAACTTTGGAAAAACATTTCAGACAGCTAAGAGTTGATGTGCAACTACTAGAAAGACCGTTTCTGCAATAGTGGGACTAGAACATTTCTTGTTCTGAAGCTTCCCTGAGAAGTTATGGCACAATACAGAAAACGCGTTTTGGGACTGAGATAAGGTCGATTCCGGAACGCCAAACAAAAAAATGTTGATAACTTTGGAAACACACTTCAGACAGCTTAGATTTGATGTGAAACTACTAGAAAGACCCTTTCTGCTATAGTGGGAGGTGAAAATTTCATGTCCTGAAGCTTCCCTGCAAAGTTATGGCACAATGCAGAAAACGATTTTTCATCCTGAGATAAGGTCGATTCCGGAACGCCAAACATAAAAATGTTGATAACTATCGAAAAACACTTCAGACAGCTTAGTTTTGATGTGCAACTACTAGAAAGACCCTTTCTGCTATAGTGGGAGGTGAAAATTTCATTTTCTGAAGCTTCCCTGCAAGTTATGGCACCATGCGTAAAACGCGTTTTCAGCCTGAGATAAGGTCGATTCCGGTGCGCCAAACATAAAAATGTTGATAACTTTGAAAAAACGCATCAGACAGCTTAGATTTGATCTGCAACTACTAGAAAGACCCTTTCTGCTGTAGTGGGAGGTGAAATTTTCATGTTCTGAATCTTCCCTGCAAAGTTATGGCACAATGCGTAAAACGCGTTTTCAGCCTGAGATAAGGTCGATTCCGCAACGCCAAACATAAAAATGTTGATAACTTTGGAAAAACACTTCAGACAGCTTAGATTTGATGTGCAACTACTAGAAAGACCCTTTCTGCTATATTGGGAGGTCAAAATTTCAGGTTCTGAAGCTTTGCTGCAAAGTTATGGGACAATGCAGAAAACGATTTTTCATCCTGAGATAAGGTCGATTCCGCAACGGCAAACATAAAAATGTTGATAACTTTGGAAAAACATTTCAGACAGCTTAGATTTGATGTGCAACTACTAGAAAGACCCTTTCTGCTATAGTGGGAGGTGACAATTTCATGTCCTCAAGCTTCCCTCCAAAGTTATGGAACAATGCAGAAAACGCGTTTTGGGCCTGAGATAAGGTCGATTCAGGAACACCAAACATAAAAATGTTGAAAACTTTCGAAAAACACTTCAGACAGCTTAGATTTGTTGTGCAACTACGAGAAAGACCGTTTCTGCTATAGTGGGTAGTGAAAATATCATGTTCTAAAGCTTCCCTGCAAAGTTATGGCACAATGCAGAAAACGCGTTTTCAGCCTGAGATAAGGTCAATTCCGGAACGCCAAACATAAGAATGTTGATAACTTTGGAAAAACTCATCAGACAGCTTAGATTTGATGACCAACTACTAGAAAGACCCTTTCTGCTATAGTGGGAGGAGAAAATTTCATGTTCTGAAGCTTCCCTGCAAAGTTATGGCACAATGCAAAAAACGCGTGTTCAGCCTGAGATAAGGTGGGTTCCGGAACGCCAAACGTAAAAATGTTGATAACTTTGGAAAAACATTTCAGACAGCTTAGAGTTGATGTGCAACTACTAGAAAGACCGTTTCTGCAATAGTGGGACTAGAACATTTCTTGTTCTGAAGCTTCCCTGAGAAGTTATGGCACTATACAGAAAACGCGTTTTGGGCCTGAGATAAGGTGGGTTCCGGAACGCCAAACGTAAAAATGTTGATAACTTTGGAAAAACATTTCAGACAGCTTAGATTTGATCTGCAACTACTAGAAAGACCCTTTCTGCTGTAGTGGGAGGTGAAATTTTCATGTTCTGAATCTTCCCTGCAAAGTTATGGCACAATGCGTAAAATGCGTTTTCAGCCTGAGATAAGGTCGATTCCGCAACGCCAAACATAAAAATGTTGATAACTTTGGAAAAACACTTCAGACAGCTTAGATTTGATGTGCAACTACTAGAAAGACCCTTTCTGCTATCTTGGGAGGTCAAAATTTCATGTCCTGAAGCTTCCCTCCAAAGTTATGGCACAATGCAGAAAACGCGTGTTCAGCCTAAGATAAGGTGGGTTCCGGAACGCCAAACGTAAAAATGTTGATAACTTTCGAAAAACACTTCAGACTGCTTAGATTTGATGAGCAACTACTAGAAAGACCCTTTCTGCTATAGTGGGAGGTGAACATTTCATGTTCTGAAACTTCCATGCAAAGTTATGGCACAATGCAGAAAAGGCGTTTTCAGCTTGAGATAAGGTGGGTTCCAGAACGCCAAACATAAAAATGTTGATAACTTTCGAAAAACACTTCAGACAGCTTAGATTTGTGTGCAACTACTAGAGAGACCCTTTCTGCTATAGTGGGATGTCAAAATTTCATGGTCTGAAGCTTCCCTGAGAAGTTATGGCACAATGCGTAAAACGCGTTTTCAGCCTGAGATAAGGTCGATTCCGGAACGCCAAACATAAAAATGTTGATAACTTTGGAAAAACATATCAGACAGCTTAGATTTGATGTGCAACTACTAGAAAGACCCTTTCTGCTATAGTGGGAGGTGAAAATTTAATGTTCTGAAGCTTCCCTGCAAAGTTATGGCACAATGCTGAACACGCGTTTTCAGCTTGAGATAAGGTGGGTTCCGGGACGCCAAACATAAAAATGTTGATAACTTTCGAAAAACACTTCAGACAGCTTAGATTTGATGTGCAACTACGAGAAAGACCGTTTCTGCTATAGTGGGAAGTGAAAATATCATGTTCTAAAGCTTCCCTGCAAAGTTATGGCACAATGCAGAAAACGCGTTTTCAGCCTGAGATAAGGTCAATTCCGGAACGCCAAACATGAGAATGTTGATAACTTTGGAAAAACTCATCAGACAGCTTAGATTTGATGTGCAACTACTAGAAAGACCCTTTCTGCTATAGTGGGAGGAGAAAATTTCATGTTCTGAAGCTTCCCTGCAAAGTTATGGCACAATGCAAAAAACGCGTGTTCAGCCTGAGATAAGGTGGGTTCCGGAACGCCAAACGTAAAAATGTTGATAACTTTGGAAAAACATTTCAGACAGCTTAGAGTTGATGTGCAACTACTAGAAAGACCGTTTCTGCAATAGTGGGACTAGAACATTTCTTGTTCTGAAGCTTCCCTGAGAAGTTATGGCACAATACAGAAAACGCGTTTTGGGCCTGAGATAAGGTCGATTCCGGATCGCCAAACAAAAAAATGTTGATAACTTTGGAAACACACTTCAGACAGCTTAGATTTGGTGTGAAACTACGAGAAAGACCCTTTCTGCTATAGTGGGATGTGAAAATTTCATGTCCTGAAGCTTCCCTGCAAAGTTATGGCACAATGCAGAAAACGCGTTTTCAGCCTGGGTTAAGGTCGATTCCGGAACGACAAACATAAAAATGTTGATAACTTTGGAAAAACACATCAGACAGCTTAGATTTGATGTGCAACTACTAGAAAGACCCTTTCTGCTTTCGTGGGAGGTTAAAATTTCATGTTCGGAAGCTTCCCTGCAAAGTTATGGCACAATGCAGAAAACGATTTTTCATCCTGAGATAAGGTCGATTCCGGAACGCCAAACATAAAAATGTTGATAACTATCGAAAAACACTTCAGACAGCTAAGTTTTGATGTGCAACTACAAGAAAGACCCTTTCTGCTATAGTGGGAGGTGAAAATTTCATTTTCTGAAGCTTCCCTGCAAAGTTATGGCACAATGCGTAAAACGCGTTTTCAGCCTGAGATAAGGTCGATTCCGCAACGCCAAACATAAAAATGTTGATAACTTTGGAAAAACACTTCAGACAGCTTAGATTTGATGTGCAACTACTAGAAAGACCCTTTCTGCTATAGTGTGAGGTGAAAATTTCATTTTCTGAAGCTTCCCTGCAAAGTTATGGCACAATGCAGAACACGCGTTTTCAGACTGAGATAAGGTGGGATCCGGAAAGCCAAACATAAAAATGTTGATAACTTTGGAAAAACATTTCAGACAGCTTAGATTTGATGTGCAACTACTAGAAAGACCCTATCTGCTATAGTGTGAGGTGAAAATTTCATGTTCTGAAGCTTCCCTCCAAAGTTATGGCACAATGCAGAAAACGCGTTTTGGGCCTGAGATAAGGTCGATTCATGAACACCAAACATAAAAATGTTGAAAACTTTCGAAAAACACTTCAGACAGCTTAGATTTGTTGTGCAACTACGAGAAAGACCGTTTCTGCTATAGTGGGAAGTGAAAATATCATGTTCTAAAGCTTCCCTTCAAAGTTATGGCACAATGCAGAAAACGCGTTTTCAGCGTGAGATAAGGTCAATTCCGGAACGCCAAACATAAGAATGTTGATAACCTTGGAAAAACTCATCAGACAGCTTAGATTTGATGTGCAACTACTAGAAAGACCCTGTCTGCTATAGGGGGAGGAGAAAATTTCATGTTCTGAAGCTTCCCTGCAAAGTTATGGCACAATGCAGAAAACGCGTTTTCAGCCTGAGATAAGGTGGGTTCCAGAACGCCAAACATAAAAGTGTTGATAACTATGGAAAAACACTTCAGACAGCTTAGATTTGATGTGCAACTACTAGAAAGACCCTTTCTGCAATAGTGGGAGGAGAAAATGTCATGTTCTGAAGTCTCCCTGCAAAGTTATGGCACAATGCAGAAAATGCGTTTTCAGCCTGAGATAAGGTCGATTCCGGAACGCCAAACATAAAAATATTGATAACTTTGGAAAAACACTTCAGACAGCTTAGATTTGATGTGCAACTACTAGAAAGACCCTTTCTGCTATAGTGGGAGGTGAAAATTTCATGTCCTGAAGCTTCCCTCCAAAGTTATGGCACAATGCAGAAAACGCGTGTTCAGCCTGAGATAAGGTGGGTTCCGGAACGCCAAACGTAAAAATGTTGATAACTTTAGAAAAACACTTCAGACTGCTTAGATTTGATGAGCAACTACCAGAAAGACCCTTTCTGCTATAGTGGGAGGTGAACATTTCATGTTCTGAAACTTCCATGCAAAGTTATGGCACAATGCAGAAAAGGCGTTTTCAGCTTGAGATAAGGTGGGTTCCAGAAAGCCAAACATAAAAATGTTGATAACTTTCGAAAAACACTTCAGACAGCTTAGATTTGTGTGCAACTACTAGAGAGACCCTTTCTGCTATAGTGGGATGTCAAAATTTCATGGTCTGAAGCTTCCCTGAGAAGTTATGGCACAATACGTAAAACGCGTTTTCAGCCTGAGATAAGGTCGATTCAGGAACACCAAACATAAAAATGTTGAAAACTTTCGAAAAACACTTCAGACAGCTTAGATTTGTTGTGCAACTACGAGAAAGACCGTTTCTGCTATAGTGGGAAGTGAAAATATCATGTTCTAAAGCTTCCCTGCAAAGTTATGGCACAATGCAGATAACGCGTTTTCAGCCTGAGATAAGGTCAATTCCGGAACGCCAAACATAAGAATGTTGATAACTTTCGAAAAACTCATCAGACAGCTTAGATTTGATGTGCAACTACTAGAAAGACCCTTTCTGCTATAGTGGGAGGAGAAAATTTCATGTTCTGAAGCTTCCCTGCAAAGTTAATGCACAATGCAAAAAACGCGTGTTCAGCCTGAGATAAGGTGGGTTCCGGAACGCCAAACGTAAAAATGTTGATAACTTTGGAAAAACATTTCAGACAGCTTAGAGTTGATGTGCAACTACTAGAAAGACCGTTTCTGCAATAGTGGGACTAGAACATTTCTTGTTCTGAAGCTTCCCTGAGAAGTTATGGCACAATACAGAAAACGCGTTTTGGGCCTGAGATAAGGTCGATTCCGGAACGCCAAACAAAAAAATGTTGATAACTTTGGAAACACACTTCAGACAGCTTAGATTTGATGTGAAACTACGAGAAAGACCCTTTCTGCTATAGTGGGAGGTTAAAATTTCATGTTCGGAAGCTTCCCTGCAAAGTTATGGCACAATGCAGAAAACGATTTTTCATCCTGAGATAAGGTCGATTCCGGAACGCCAAACATAAAAATGTTGATAACTATCGAAAAACACTTCAGACAGCTTAGTTTTGATGTGCAACTACTAGAAAGACCCTTTCTGCTATAGTAGGAGGTGAAAATTTCATTTTCTGAAGCTTCCCTGCAAAGTTATGGCACCATGCGTAAAACGCGTTTTCAGCGTGAGATAAGGTCGATTCCGGTACGCCAAACATAAAAATGTTGATAACTTTGAAAAAACGCATCAGACAGCTTAGATTTGATCTGCAACTACTAGAAAGACCCTTTCTGCTGTAGTGGGAGGCGAAATTTTCATGTTCTGAATCTTCCCTGCAAAGTTATGGCACAATGCGTAAAACGCGTTTGCAGCCTGAGATAAGGTCGATTCCGCAACGCCAAACATAAAAATGTTGATAACTTTGGAAAAACACTTCAGACAGCTTAGATTTGATGTGCTACTACTAGAAAGACCCTTTCTGCTATATTGGGAGGTCAAAATTTCAGGTTCTGAAGCTTCGCTGCAAAGTTATGGGACAATGCAGAAAATGATTTTTCATCCTGAGATAAGGTCGATTCCGGAACTCCAAACATAAAAATGTTGATAACTTTTGAAAAACACTTCAGACAGCTTAGATTTGATGTGCAACTACTAGAAAGACCCTTTCTGCTATAGTGTGAGATGAAAATTTCATTTTCTGAAGCTTCCCTGCAAAGTTATGGCACAATGCAGAACACGCGTTTTCAGCCTGAGATAAGGTGGGTTCCGGAAAGCCAAACATAAAAGTGTTGATAACTATGGAAAAACACTTCAGACAGCTTAGATTTGATGTGCAACTACTAGAAAGACCCTTTCTGCTATAGTGGGAGGAGAAAATGTCATGTTCTGAAGTCTCCCTGCAAAGTTATGGCACAATGCAGAAAATGCGTTTTCAGCCTGAGATAAGGTCGATTCCGGAACGCCAAACATAAAAATATTGATAACTTTGGAAAAACACTTCAGACAGCTTAGATTTGATGTGCAACTACTAGAAAGACCCTTTCTGCTATAGTGGGACGTGAAAATTTCATGTTCTGAAGCTTCCCTGCAAAATTATGGCACAATGCAGAAAACGCGTTTTCAGCTCGAGATAAGGTGGGTTCCGGAACGCCAATCGTAAAAATGTTGATAAGTTTGGAAAAACACTTCAGACATCTTAAATTTGATGTGCAACTACTAGAAGGACCTTTTCTGCTATAGTGGGAGGTTAAAGTTTCATGTTCTGAAGCTTCCCTGCAAAGTTATGGCACAATGCAGAAAACGCGTTTTCAGCCTGAGATAAGGTGGGTTCCAGAACGCCAAACATAAAATTCTTGATCACTTTGGAAAAAACATTTCAGACAGCTTATATTTGATGTGCAACTACTAGAAAGACCCTTTCTGCTATAATGGGAGGTGAAAATGTCATGTTCTGAAGCTTCCCTGCAAAGTTATGGCACAATGCAGACAACGCGTTTTCAGCCTGAGATAAGGTCGATTCTGGAACGCCAAATATAAAAATGTTGATAACTTTCGAAAAACACTTCAGACAGCTTATATTTGATGTGCAACTACTAGAAAGACCCTTTCTTCTATAGGGGGAGGAGAAAATTTCATGTTCTGAAGCTTCCCTGCAAAGTTATGGCACAATGCAGAAAACACGTTTTCAGCCTGAGATAAGGTGGGTTCCAGAACGCCAAACATAAAAGCGTTGATAACTTTGGAAAAACACTTCAGACAGCTTAGATTTGATGTGCAACTACTAGAAAGACCCTTTCTGCTATAGTGGGAATGAGAAAATGTCATGTTCTGAAGTCTCCCTGCAAAGTTATGGCACAATGCAGATAACGCGTTTTCAGCCTGAGATAAGGTCAATTCCGGAACGCCAAACATAAGAATGTTGATAACTTTGGAAAAACTCATCAGACAGCTTAGATTTGATGTGCAACTACTAGAAAGACCCTTTCTGCTATAGTGGGAGGAGAAAATTTCATGTTCTGAAGCTTCCCTGCAAAGTTATGGCACAATGCAAAAAACGCGTGTTCAGCCTGAGATAAGGTGGGTTCCGGAACGCCAAACGTAAAAATGTTGATAACTTTGGAAAAACATTTCAGACAGCTTAGAGTTGATGTGCAACTACTAGAAAGACCGTTTCTGCAATAGTGGGACTAGAACATTTCTTGTTCTTAAGCTTCCCTGAGAAGTTATGGCACAATACAGAAAATGCGTTTTGGGCCTGAGATAAGGTCGATTCCGGAACGCCAAACAAAAAAATGTTGATAACTTTGGAAACACACTTCAGACAGCTTAGATTTGATGTGCAACTACTAGAAAGACCCTTTCTGCTATAGTGGGAGGTTAAAATTTCATGTTCGGAAGCTTCCATGCAAAGTTATGGCACAATGCAGACAACCCGTTTTCAGCCTGAGATAAGGTCGATTCTGGAACGCCAAACATAAAAATGTTGATGACATTCGAAAAACACTTCAGACAGCTTAGATTTGATGTGCAACTACTAGAAAGACCCTTTCTGCTATAGTGGGACGTGAAAATTTCATGTTCTGAAGCTTCCCTGCAAAGTTATGGCACAATGCAGAAAACCTGTTTTCAGCCTGAGATAAGGTGGGTTCAGGAACGCCAAACATAAAAATGTTGATAACTTTGGAAAAACACTTCAGACAGCTTAGATTTGATGTGCAACTACTAGAAAGACCCTTTCTGCTATAGTGGGAGGTTAAAATTTCATGTTCGGAAGCTTCCATGCAAAGTTATGGCACAATGCAGACAACCCGTTTTCAGCCTGAGATAAGGTCGATTCTGGAACGCCAAACATAAAAATGTTGATAACATTCGAAAAACACTTCAGACAGCTTAGATTTGATGTGCAACTACTAGAAAGACCCTTTCTGCTATAGTGGGACGTGAAAATTTCATGTTCTGAAGCTTCCCTGCAAAGTTATGGCACAATGCAGAAAACGCGTTTTCAACCTGAGATAAGGTGGGTTCCGGAACGGCAAGCGTAAAAATGTTTCTAACTTTGGAAGAACACCTCAGACAGCTTAGATTTGATGTGCAACTGCTAGAATGACCATTTCTGCTATAGTGGGAGGTGAACATTTCATGTTCTCAAGCTTCCCTAAGAAGTTATGGCACAATGCAAAAAACGCATTATCAGCCTGAGATAAGGTGGTTTCCGAAACGCCAAACGTAAAAATGTTGATAACTTTGGAACAACACTTCAGACAGCTTAGATTTGATGTGCAACTACTAGAAAGACCCTTTCTGCTATAGTGGGAGGTGAAAATTTCATGTTCTAAAGGTTCCCAGAAAAGTTATGGCACAATGCGTAAAACGCGTTTTCAGCCTGAGATAAGGTCGATTCCGGAACGCCAAACATAAAAATGTTGATAACTTTGGAAAAACACTTCAGACAGCTTAGATCTGATGTGCAACTACTAGAAAGACCATTTCTGCTATAGTGGGAGGTGAAAATTTCATGTTCTGAAGCTTCCCTGCAAAGTTATGGCACAATGCTGAACACGCGTTTTCAGCTTGAGATAAGGTGGGTTCCGGGACGCCAAACATAAAAATGTTGATAACTTTCGAAAAACACTTCAGACAGCTTAGATTTGATGTGCAACTACTAGGAAGACCCTTTCTACTATAGTGGGACGTGAAAATTTCATTTTCTGATGCTTCCCTGCAAAGTTATTGCACAATGCGTAAAACGCGTTTTCAGCCTGAGACAAGGTCGATTCTGGAACGCCAAACATAAAAATGTTGATAACTTTGGAAAAACACTTCAGACAGCTCAGATTTGATGTGCAACTACTAGAAAGACCCTTTCTGCTATAGTGGGAGGTGAACATTTCATGTTCTGAAGCTTCCCTGAGAAGTTATGCCACAATGCAGAAAACGCGTTTTCAGCTTGAGATAAGGTGGGTTCCGGAACGCCAAACATAAAAATGTTGATAACTTTGGTAAAACACATCAGACAGCTTAGATTTGATGTGCAACTACTAGAAAGACCCTTTCTGCTATAGTGGGAGGTTAAAATTTCATGTTCGGAAGCTTCCATGCAAAGTTATGGCACAATGCAGACAACCAGTTTTCAGCCTGAGATAAGGTCGATTCTGGAACGCCAAACATAAAAATGTTGATAACATTCGAAAAACACTTCAGACAGCTTAGATTTGATGTGCAACTACTAGAAAGACCCTTTCTGCTATAGTGGGACGTGAAAATTTCATGTTCTGAAGCTTCCCTGCAAAGTTATGGCACAATGCGTAAAACGCGTTTTCAGCCTGAGATAAGGTCGATTCCGGAAAGCCAAACATAAAAATGTTGATAACTTTGGAAAAACACTTCAGACAGCTTAGATTTGATATGCAACTACTAGAAAGACCCTTTCTGCTATAGTGGGAGGTGAACATTTCATGTTCTGAAGCTTCCCTGCAAAGTTATTGCACAATGCGTAAAACGCGTTTTCAGCCTAAGATAAGGTCTATTCCGGAACGCCAAACATAAAAATGTTGATAACTTTGGAAAAACACATCAGACAGCTTAGATTTGATGTGCAACTACTAGAAAGACCGTTTCTGCTATAGTGGGAGGTCAAAATTTCATGTTCTGAAGCTTCCCAGAGAAGTTATGGCACAATGCAGAAAACGCGTTTTCAACCTGAGATAAGGTGGGTTCCGGAACGGCAAGCGTAAAAATGTTTCTAACTTTGGAAGAACACTTCAGACAGCTTAGATTTGATGTGCAACTGCTAGAATGACCATTTCTGCTATAGTGGGAGGTGAACATTTCATGTTCTCAAGCTTCCCTAAGAAGTTATGGCACAATGCAAAAAACGCATTATCAGCCTGAGATAAGGTGGTTTCCGAAACGCCAAACGTAAAAATGTTGATAACTTTGGAACAACACTTCAGACAGCTTAGATTTGATGTGCAACTACTAGAAAGACCCTTTCTGCTATAGTGGGAGGTGAAAATTTCATTTTCTGAAGCTTCCCTGTAAAGTTATGGCACAATGCGTAAAACGAGTTTTCAGCCTGAGATAAGGTCGATTCCGGAAAGCCAAACATAAAAATGTTGATAACTTTGGAAAAACACTTCAGACAGCTTAGATTTGATATGCAACTACTAGAAAGACCCTTTCTGCTATAGTGGGAGGTGAACATTTCATGTTCTGAAGCTTCCCTGCAAAGTTATTGCACAATGCGTAAAACGCGTTTTCAGCCTAAGATAAGGTCTATTCCGGAACGCCAAACATAAAAATGTTGATAACTTTGGAAAAACACATCAGACAGCTTAGATTTGATGTGCAACTACTAGAAAGACCCTTTCTGCTATAGTGGGAGGTCAAAATTTCATGTTCTGAAGCTTCCCAGAGAAGTTATGGCACAATGCAGAAAACGCGTTTTCAACCTGAGATAAGGTGGGTTCCGGAACGACAAGCGTAAAAATGTTTCTAACTTTGGAAGAACACTTCAGACAGCTTATATTTGATGTGCAACTGCTAGAATGACCATTTCTGCTATAGTGGGAGGTGAACATTTCATGTTCTCAAGCTTCCCTAAGAAGTTATGGCACAATGCAAAAAACGCATTATCAGCCTGAGATAAGGTGGTTTCCGAAACGCCAAATGTAAAAATGTTGATAACTTTGGAACAACACTTCAGACAGCTTAGATTTGATGTGCAACTACTAGAAAGACCCTTTCTGCTATAGTGGGAGGTGAAAATTTCATGTTCTAAAGGTTCCCAGAAAAGTTATGGCACAATGCGTAAAACGCGTTTTCAGCCTGAGATAAGGTCGATTCTGGAACGCCAAACATAAAAATGTTGATAACATTCGAAAAACACTTCAGACAGCTTAGATTTGATGTGCAACTACTAGAAAGACCCTTTCTGCTATAGTGGGACGTGAAAATTTCATGTTCTGAAGCTTCCCTGCAAAGTTATGGCACAATGCAGAAAACGCGTTTTCAACCTGAGATAAGGTGGGTTCCGGAACGGCAAGCGTAAAAATGTTTCTAACTTTGGAACAACACTTCAGACAGCTTAGATTTGATGTGCAACTACTAGAAAGACCCTTTCTGCTATAGTGGGAGGTGAAAATTTCATGTTCTAAAGGTTCCCAGAAAAGTTATGGCACAATGCGTAAAACGCGTTTTCAGCCTGAGATAAGGTCGATTCCGGAACGCCAAACATAAAAATGTTGATAACTTTGGAAAAACACTTCAGACAGCTTAGATTTGATGTGCAACTACTAGAAAGACCATTTCTGCTATAATGGGAGGTGAAAATTTCATGTTCTGAAGCTTCCCTGCAAAGTTATGGCACAATGCTGAACACGCGTTTTCAGCTTGAGATAAGGTGGGTTCCGGAACGCCAAACATAAAAATGTTGATAACTTTGGTAAAACACATCAGACAGCTTAGATTTGATGTGCAACTACTAGAAAGACCCTTTCTGCTATAGTGGGAGGTTAAAATTTCATGTTCGGAAGCTTCCATCCAAAGTTATGGCACAATGCAGACAACCCGTTTTCAGCCTGAGATAAGGTCGATTCTGGAACGCCAAACATAAAAATGTTGATAACATTCGAAAAACACTTCAGACAGCTTAGATTTGATGTGCAACTACTAGAAAGACCCTTTCTGCTATAGTGGGACGTGAAAATTTCATGTTCTGAAGCTTCCCTGCAAAGTTATGGCACAATGCAGAAAATCTGTTTTCAGCCTGAGATAAGGTGGGTTCAGGAACGCCAAACATAAAAATGTTGATAACTTTGGAAAAACACTTCAGACAGCTTAGATTTGATGTGCAACTACTAGAAAGACCCTTTCTGCTATAGTGGGAGGTGAAAATTTCATTTTCTGAAGCTTCCCTGTAAAGTTATGGCACAATGCGTAAAACGAGTTTTCAGCCTGAGATAAGGTCGATTCCGGAAAGCCAAACATAAAAATGTTGATAACTTTGGAAAAACACTTCAGACAGCTTAGATTTGATATGCAACTACTAGAAAGACCCTTTCTGCTATAGTGGGAGGTGAACATTTCATGTTCTGAAGCTTCCCTGCAAAGTTATTGCACAATGCGTAAAACGCGTTTTCAGCCTAAGATAAGGTCTATTCCGGAACGCCAAACATAAAAATGTTGATAACTTTGGAAAAACACATCAGACAGCTTAGATTTGATGTGCAACTACTAGAAAGACCCTTTCTGCTATAGTGGGAGGTCAAAATTTCATGTTCTGAAGCTTCCCAGAGAAGTTATGGCACAATGCAGAAAACGCGTTTTCAACCTGAGATAAGGTGGGTTCCGGAACGGCAAGCGTAAAAATGTTTCTAACTTTGGAAGAACACTTCAGACAGCTTAGATTTGATGTGTAACTGCTAGAATGGCCATTTCTGCTATAGTGGGAGGTGAACATTTCATGTTCTCAAGCTTCCCTAAGAAGTTATGGCACAATGCAAAAAACGCATTATCAGCCTGAGATAAGGTGGTTTCCGAAACGCCAAACGTAAAAATGTTGATAACTTTGGAACAACACTTCAGACAGCTTAGATTTGATGTGCAACTACTAGAAAGACCCTTTCTGCTATAGTGGGAGGTGAAAATTTCATGTTCTAAAGGTTCCCAGAAAAGTTATGGCACAATGCGTAAAACGCGTTTTCAGCCTGAGATAAGGTCGATTCCGGAACGCCAAACATAAAAATGTTGATAACTTTGGAAAAACACTTCAGACAGCTTAGATTTGATGTGCATCTACTAGAAAGACCCTTTCTGCTATAGTGGGAGGTGAACATTTCATGTTCTGAAACTTCCATGCAAAGTTATGGCACAATGCAGAAAAGGCGTTTTCAGCTTGAGATAAGGTGGGTTCTGGAACGCCAAACATAAAAATGTTGATAACTTTCGAAAAACACTTCAGACAGCTTAGATTTGTCTGCAACTACTAGAAAGACCCTTTCTGCTATAGTGGGACGTGAAAATTTCATTTTCTGAAGCTTCCCTGCAAAGTTATGGCACAATGCGTAAAACGCGTTTTCAGCCTGAGATAAGGTCGATTCCCGAACGCCCAAAATAAAAATGTTGATTACTTTGGAACAACACTTCAGACAGCTTAGATTTGATGTGCAACTACTAGAAAGACCCTTTTTGCTATAGTGGGAGGTGAAAATTTCATGTTCTGAAGCTTCCCTGCAAAGTTATGGGACAATGCAGAAAACGATTTTTCATCCTGAGATAAGGTCGATTCCGGAAGGCCAAACATAAAAATGTTGATAACTTTCGAAAAACACTTCAGACAGCTTAGATTTGATGTGCAACTACTAGAAAGGCCGTTTCTGCTATAGTGGGATGTGAACATTTCATGTTCTGAAGCTTCCCTGCAAAGTTATTGCACAATGTGTAAAACGCGTTTTCAGACTAAGATAAGGTCGATTCCGGAACGCCAAACATAAAAATGTTGATAACTTTGGTAAAACACATCAGACAGCTTAGATTTGATGTGCAACTACTAGAAAGATCCTTTCTGCTATAGTGGGAGGTTGAAATTTCATGTTCGGAAGCTTCCATGCAAAGTTATGGCACAATACAGACAACCCGTTTTCAGCCTGAGATAAGGTCGATTCTGGAACGCCAAACATAAAAATGTTGATAACATTCGAAAAACACTTCAGACAGCTTAGATTTGATGTGCAACTACTAGAAAGACCCTTTCTGCTATAGTGGGACGTGAAAATTTCATGTTCTGAAGCTTCCCTGCAAAGTTATGGCACAATGCAGAAAACCTGTTTTCAGCCTGAGATAAGTTGGGTTCAGGAACGCCAAACATAAAAATGTTGATAACTTTGGAAAAACACTTCAGACAGCTTAGATTTGATGTGCAACTACTGGAAAGACCCTTTCTGCTATAGTGGGAGGTGAAAATTTCATTTTCTGAAGCTTCCCTGCAAAGTTATGGCACAATGCGTAAAACGAGTTTTCAGCCTGAGATAAGGTCGATTCCGGAACGCCAAACATAAAAATGTTGATAACTTTGGAAAAACACTTCAGACAGCTTAGATTTGATATGCAACTACTAGAAAGACCCTTTCTGCTATAGTGGGAGGTGAACATTTCATGTTCTGAAGCTTCCCTGCAAAGTTATTGCACAATGCGTAAAACGCGTTTTCAGCCTAAGATAAGGTCTATTCCGGAACACCAAACATAAAAATGTTGATAACTTTGGAAAAACACTTCAGACAGCTTAGATTTGTCTGCAACTACTAGAAAGACCCTTTCTGCTATTGTGGGACGTGAAAATTTCATTTTCTGAAGCTTCCCTGCAAAGTTATGGCACAATGCGTAAAACGCGTTTTCAGCCTGAGATAAGGTCGATTCCGGAAGGCCCAACATAAAAATGTTGATTACTTTTGAACAACACTTCAGACAGCTTAGATTTGATGTGCAACTACTAGAAAGACCCTTTTTGCTATAGTGGGAGGTGAAAATTTCATGTTCTGAAGCTTCCCTGCAAAGTTATGGGACAATGCAGAAAACGATTTTTCATCCTGAGATAAGGTCGATTCCGGAAGGCCAAACATAAAAATGTTGATAACTTTCGAAAAACACTTCAGACAGCTTAGATTTGATGTGCAACTACTAGAAAGACCCTTTCTGCTATAGTGGGAGGTGAAAATTTCATTTTCTGAAGCTTCCCTGCAAAGTTATGGCACAACGCGTAAAACGCGTTTTCATCCTGAGATAAGGTCGATTCCGGAACGCCAGACAGCTTAGATTTGATGTGCAACTACTAGAAAGACCCTTTCTGGTATAGTGGGAGGTGAAAATATCATGTTCTGAAGCTTCCCTGCAAAGTTATGGCACAATGCCGAAAATGCCTTTTCAGTCTGAGATAAGGTTGATTCCGGAACGCCAAACATAAAAATGTTCATAACTTTGGAAAAACACTTCAGACAGCTTAGATGTCATGTGCAACTACTAGAAAGACCCTTTCTGCTATAGTGGGATGTGAAAATTTCATGTTCTGAAGCTTCCCTGCAAAGTTATGGCACAAGGCAGAAAACGCGTTTTCAGCCTGAGATAAGGTCGATTCCCGAACGCCCAACATAAAAATGTTGATTACTTTGGAACAACACTTCAGACAGCTTAGATTTGATGTGCAACTACTAGAAAGACCCTTTCTGGTATAGTGGGAGGTGAAAATTTCATGTTCTAAAGCTTCCCTGCAAAGTTATGGCACAATGCAGAAAACGCCTATTCAGCCTGAGATAAGGTTGATTCCGGAAGGCAAAACATAAAAATGTTCATAACTTTGGAAAAACACTTCAGACAGCTTACATTTGATGTGCAACTACTAGAAAGACCCTTTCTGCTATAGTGGGAGGTGAACATTTCATGTTCTGAAGCTTCCCCGGAAAGTTGTGGCACAATGCGTAAAACGCGTTTTCAGCCTGAGATAAGGTCGATTCCGGAACGCCAAACATAAAAATGTTGATAACTTTCGAAAAACACTTCAGACAGCTTAGATTTGATGTGCAACTACTAGAAAGACCGTTTCTGCTATAGTGGGATGTGAACATTTCATGTTCTGAAGCTTCCCTGCAAAGTTATTGCACAATGTGTAAAACGCGTTTTCAGACTACGATAAGGTCGATTCCGGAACGCCAAAAATAAAAATGTTGATAACTTTGGTAAAACACATCAGACAGCTTAGATTTGATGTGCAACTACTAGAAAGACCCTTTCTGCTATAGTGGGACGTGAAAATTTCATGTTCTGAAGCTTCCCTGCAAAGTTATGGCACAATGCAGAAAACCTGTTTTCAGCCTGAGATAAGGAGGGTTCAGGAACGCCAAACATAAAAATGTTCATAACTTTGGAAAAACACTTCAGACAGCTTACATTTGATGTGCAACTACTAGAAAGACCCTTTCTGCTATAGTGGGAGGTGAACATTTCATGTTCTGAAGCTTCCCCGGAAAGTTGTGGCACAATGCGTAAAACGCGTTTTCAGACTACGATAAGGTCGATTCCGGAACGCCAAAAATAAAAATGTTGATAACTTTGGTAAAACACATCAGACAGCTTAGATTTGATGTGCAACTACTAGAAAGACCCTTTCTGCTATAGTGGGAGGTTAAAATTTCATGTTCGGAAGCTTCCATGCAAAGTTATGGCACAATGCAGACAACCCGTTTTCAGCCTGAGATAAGGTCGATTCTGGAACGCCAAACATAAAAATGTTGATAACATTCGAAAAACACTTCAGACAGCTTAGATTTGATGTGCAACTACTAGAAAGACCCTTTCTGCTATAGTGGGACGTGAAAATTTCATGTTCTGAAGCTTCCCTGCAAAGTTATGGCACAATGCAGAAAACCTGTTTTCAGCCTGAGATAAGGAGGGTTCAGGAACGCCAAACATAAAAATGTTGATAACTTTGGAAAAACACTTCAGACAGCTTAGATTTGATGTGCAACTACTGGAAAGACCCTTTCTGCTACAGTGGGAGGTCAAAATTTCATGTTCGGGAACTTCCATGCAAAGTAATGGCACAATGCAGACAACGCTTTTTTAGCCTGAAATAAGGTCGATTCTGGAACGGCAAACATAAAAATGTTGATAACTTTCGAAAAACACTTCAGACTGCTTCGATTTGATGAGCAACTACTAGAAAGACCCTATCTGCTATAGTGGGAGGTGAACATTTCATGTTCTGAAGCTTCCATGCAAAGTTATGGCACAATGCGGAAAAGGCGTTTTCAGCTTGAGATAAGGTGGGTTCCGGAACGCCAAACATAAAAATGTTGATAACTTTCGAAAAACACTTCAGACAGCTTAGATTTGATGTGCAACTACAAGAAAGACCCTTTCTGGTATAGTGGGATGTGAAAATTTCATGTTCTGAAGCTTCCCTGCAAAGTTATGGCACAAGGCAGAAAACGCGTTTTCAGCCTGAGATAAGGTCGATTCCCGAACGCTCAACATAAAAATGTTGATTACTTTGGAACAACACTTCAGACAGCTTAGATTTGATGTGCAACTACTAGAAAGACCCTTTCTGGTATAGTGGGAGGTGAACATTTCATGTTCTGAAGCTTCCCTGCAAAGTTATGGCACAATGTGTAAAACGCGTTTTCAGACTAAGATAAGGTCGATTCCGGAACGCCAAACATAAAAATGTTGATAACTTTGGTAATACACATCAGACAGCTTAGATTTGATGTGCAACTACTAGAAAGACCCTTTCTGCTATAGTGGGAGGTTAAAATTTCATGTTCGGAACCTTCCATGCAAAGTTATGGCACAATGCAGACAACCCGTTTTCAGCCTGAGATAAGGTCGATTCTGGAACGCCAAACAAAAATATGTTGATAACTTTGGAAAAACACTTCAGACAGCTTAGATTTGATGTGCAACTACTAGAAATACAGTTTCTGCTATAGTGGGATGTGAACATTTCATGTTCTGAAGCTTCCCTGCAAAGTTATTGCACAATGTGTAAAACGCGTTTTCAGACTAAGATAAGGTCGATTCCGGAACGCCAAACATAAAAATGTTGATAACATTCGAAAAACACTTCAGACAGCTTAGATTTGATGTGCAACTACTATAAAGACCCTTTCTGCTATAGTGGGAGGTGAAAATTTCATTTTCTGAAGCTTCCCTGCAAAGTTATGGCACAATGCGTAAAACGAGTTTTCAGCCTGAGATAAGGTCGATTCCGGAACGCCAAACATAAAAATGTTGATAACTTTGGAAAAACACTTCAGACAGCTTAGATTTGATGTGCAACTACTAGAAAGACCCTTTCTGCTATAGTGGGAGGTCAAAATTTCATGTTCTGAAGCTTCCCTGAGAAGTTATGGCACAATGCAGAAAACGCGTTTTCAGCCTGAGATAAGGTGGGTTCCGGAACGGCAAGCGTAAAAATGTTGCTAACTTTGGAAGAACACTTCAGACAGCTTAGATTTGATGTGCAACTGCTAGAATGACCATTTCTGCTATAGTGGGAGGTGAACATTTCATGTTCTCAAGCTTCCCTAAGAAGTTATGGCACAATGCAAAAAACGCATTATCAGCCTGAGATAAGGTGGTTTCCGAAACGCCAAACGTAAAAATGTTGATAACTTTGGAACAACACTTCAGACAGCTTAGATCTGATGTGCAACTACTAGAAAGACCCTTTCTGCTATAGTGGGACGTGAAAATTTCATGTTCTGAAGCTTCCCAGCAAAGTTATGGCACAATGCAGAAAACGCGTTTTCAGCTTGAGATAAGGTGGGTTCCGGAACGCCAAACATAAAAATGTTGATAATTTTGGAAAAACACTTCAGACAGCTTAGATTTGATGTGCAACTACAAGAAAGACCCTTTCTGGAATAGTGCGACGTGAAAATTTCATTTTCTGAAGCTTCCCTGCAAAGTTATGGCACAATGCGTAAAACGCGTTTTCAGCCTGAGATAAGGTCGATTCCGGAACGCCCAACAAAAATATGTGGATAACTTTGGAAAAACAGTTCAGACAGCTTAGATTTGATGTGCAACTACTAGAAAGACCCTTTCTGGTATAGTGGGAGGTGAAAATTTCATGTTCTGAAGCTTCCCTGCAAAGTTATGGCATAATGCAGAAAACGCTTTTTCAGCCTGAGATAAGGTTGATTCCGGAACGCAAAACATAAAAATGTTCATAACTTTGGAAAAACACTTCAGACAGCTTACATTTGATGTGCAACTACGAGAAAGACCCTTTCTGCTATAGTGGGAGGTGAACATTTCATGTTCTGAAGCTTCCCCGCAAAGTTATGGCACAATGCGTAAAACGCGTTTTCAGCCTGAGATAAGGTCGATTCCGGAACGCCAAACATAAAAATGTTGATAACTTTCGAAAAACACTTCAGACAGCTTAGATTTGATGTGCAACTACTAGAAAGACCGTTTCTGCTATAGTGGGATGTGAACATTTCATGTTCTGAAGCTTCCCTGCAAAGTTATTGCACAATGTGTAAAACGCGTTTACAGACTAAGATAAGGTCGATTCCGGAACGCCAAACATAAAAATGTTGATAACTTTGGTAAAACACATCAGACAGCTTAGATTTGATGTGCAACTACTAGAAAGACCCTTTCTGCTATAGTGGGAGGTTAAAATTTCATGTTCGGAAGCTTCCATGCAAAGTTATGGCACAATGCAGACAACCCGTTTTCAGCCTGAGATAAGGTCGATTCTGGAACGCCAAACATAAAAATGTTGATGACATTCGAAAAACACTTCAGACAGCTTAGATTTGATGTGCAACTACTAGAAAGACCCTTTCTGCTATAGTGGGACGTGAAAATTTCATGTTCTGAAGCTTCCCTGCAAAGTTATGGCACAATGCAGAAAACCTGTTTTCAGCCTGAGATAAGGTGGGTTCAGGAACGCCAAACATAAAAATGTTGATAACTTTGGAAAAACACTTCAGACAGCTTAGATTTGATGTGCAACTACTAGAAAGACCCTTTCTGCTATAGTGGGAGGTTAAAATTTCATGTTCGGAAGCTTCCATGCAAAGTTATGGCACAATGCAGACAACCCGTTTTCAGCCTGAGATAAGGTCGATTCTGGAACGCCAAACATAAAAATGTTGATAACATTCGAAAAACACTTCAGACAGCTTAGATTTGATGTGCAACTACTAGAAAGACCCTTTCTGCTATAGTGGGACGTGAAAATTTCATGTTCTGAAGCTTCCCTGCAAAGTTATGGCACAATGCAGAAAACGCGTTTTCAACCTGAGATAAGGTGGGTTCCGGAACGGCAAGCGTAAAAATGTTTCTAACTTTGGAAGAACACCTCAGACAGCTTAGATTTGATGTGCAACTGCTAGAATGACCATTTCTGCTATAGTGGGAGGTGAACATTTCATGTTCTCAAGCTTCCCTAAGAAGTTATGGCACAATGCAAAAAACGCATTATCAGCCTGAGATAAGGTGGTTTCCGAAACGCCAAACGTAAAAATGTTGATAACTTTGGAACAACACTTCAGACAGCTTAGATTTGATGTGCAACTACTAGAAAGACCCTTTCTACTATAGTGGGACGTGAAAATTTCATTTTCTGATGCTTCCCTGCAAAGTTATTGCACAATGCGTAAAACGCGTTTTCAGCCTGAGACAAGGTCGATTCTGGAACGCCAAACATAAAAATGTTGATAACTTTGGAAAAACACTTCAGACAGCTCAGATTTGATGTGCAACTACTAGAAAGACCCTTTCTGCTATAGTGGGAGGTGAACATTTCATGTTCTGAAGCTTCCCTGAGAAGTTATGCCACAATGCAGAAAACGCGTTTTCAGCTTGAGATAAGGTGGGTTCCGGAACGCCAAACATAAAAATGTTGATAACTTTGGTAAAACACATCAGACAGCTTAGATTTGATGTGCAACTACTAGAAAGACCCTTTCTGCTATAGTGGGAGGTTAAAATTTCATGTTCGGAAGCTTCCATGCAAAGTTATGGCACAATGCAGACAACCCGTTTTCAGCCTGAGATAAGGTCGATTCTGGAACGCCAAACATAAAAATGTTGATAACATTCGAAAAACACTTCAGACAGCTTAGATTTGATGTGCAACTACTAGAAAGACCCTTTCTGCTATAGTGGGACGTGAAAATTTCATGTTCTGAAGCTTCCCTGCAAAGTTATGGCACAATGCAGAAAACCTGTTTTCAGCCTGAGATAAGGTGGGTTCAGGAACGCCAAACATAAAAATGTTGATAACTTTGGAAAAACACTTCAGACACCTTAGATTTGATGTGCAACTACTGGAAAGACCCTTTCTGCTATAGTGGGAGGTGAAAATTTCATTTTCTGAAGCTTCCCTGTAAAGTTATGGCACAATGCGTAAAACGAGTTTTCAGCCTGAGATAAGGTCGATTCCGGAAAGCCAAACATAAAAATGTTGATAACTTTGGAAAAACACTTCAGACAGCTTAGATTTGATATGCAACTACTAGAAAGACCCTTTCTGCTATAGTGGGAGGTGAACATTTCATGTTCTGAAGCTTCCCTGCAAAGTTATTGCACAATGCGTAAAACGCGTTTTCAGCCTAAGATAAGGTCTATTCCGGAACGCCAAACATAAAAATGTTGATAACTTTGGAAAAACACATCAGACAGCTTAGATTTGATGTGCAACTACTAGAAAGACCCTTTCTGCTATAGTGGGAGGTCAAAATTTCATGTTCTGAAGCTTCCCAGAGAAGTTATGGCACAATGCAGAAAACGCGTTTTCAACCTGAGATAAGGTGGGTTCCGGAACGGCAAGCGTAAAAATGTTTCTAACTTTGGAAGAACACTTCAGACAGCTTAGATTTGATGTGCAACTGCTAGAATGACCATTTCTGCTATAGTGGGAGGTGAACATTTCATGTTCTCAAGCTTCCCTAAGAAGTTATGGCACAATGCAAAAAACGCATTATCAGCCTGAGATAAGGTGGTTTCCGAAACGCCAAACGTAAAAATGTTGATAACTTTGGAACAACACTTCAGACAGCTTAGATTTGATGTGCAACTACTAGAAAGACCCTTTCTGCTATAGTGGGAGGTGAAAATTTCATGTTCTAAAGGTTCCCAGAAAAGTTATGGCACAATGCGTAAAACGCGTTTTCAGCCTGAGATAAGGTCGATTCCGGAACGCCAAACATAAAAATGTTGATAACTTTGGAAAAACACTTCAGACAGCTTAGATTTGATGTGCAACTACTAGAAAGACCATTTCTGCTATAGTGGGAGGTGAAAATTTCATGTTCTGAAGCTTCCCTGCAAAGTTATGGCACAATGCTGAACACGCGTTTTCAACTTGAGATAAGGTGGGTTCCGGGACGCCAAACATAAAAATGTTGATAACTTTGGAAAAACACTTCAGACAGCTCAGATTTGATGTGCAACTACTAGAAAGACCCTTTCTGCTATAGTGGGAGGTGAACATTTCATGTTCTGAAGCTTCCCTGAGAAGTTATGCCACAATGCAGAAAACGCGTTTTCAGGTTGAGATAAGGTGGGTTCCGGAACGCCAAACATAAAAATGTTGATAACTTTCGAAAAACACTTCAGACAGCTTAGATTTGATGAGCAAATACAAGAAAGACCCTTTCTGGAATAGTGGGACGTGAAAATTTCATTTTCTGAAGCTTCCCTGCAAAGTTATGGCACAATGCGTAAAACGCGTTTTCAGCCGGAGATAAGGTCGATTCTGGAACGCCAAACATAAAAATGTTGATAACTTTGGAAAAACACTTCAGACAGCTCAGATTTGATGTGCAACTACTAGAAAGACCCTTTCTGGTATAGTGGGATGTGAAAATGTCATGTTCTGAAGCTTCCCTGCAAAGTTATGGCACAATGCAGAAAACGCTTTTTCAGCCTGAGATAAGGTTGATTCCGGAACGCCAAACATAAAAATGTTGATAACTTTGGAAAAACACATCAGACAGCTTAGATTTGATGTGCAACTACTAGAAAGACCCTTTCTGCTATAGTGGGAGGTGAAAATTTCATGTTCTGAAGCTTCCCTGCAAAGTTATGGCACAATGCTGAACACGCGTTTTCAGCTTGAGATAAGGTGGGTTCCGGGACGCCGAACATAAAAATGTTGATAACTTTCGAAAAACACTTCAGAGAGCTTAGATTTGATGTGCAACTACTAGGAAGACCCTTTCTACTATAGTGGGACGTGAAAATTTCATGTTCTGATGCTTCCCTGCAAAGTTATTGCACAATGCGTAAAACGCGTTTTCAGCCTGAGATAAGGTCGATTCTGGAACGCCAAACATAAAAATGTTGATAACTTTGGAAAAACACTTCAGACAGCTCAGATTTGATGTGCAACTACTAGAAAGACCCTTTCTGCTATAGTGGGAGGTGAACATTTCATGTTCTGAAGCTTCCCTGAGAAGTTATGCCACAATGCAGAAAACTCGTTTTCAGCTTGAGATAAGGTGGGATCCGGAACGCCAAACAAAAAAATGTTGATAACTTTTTAAAAACACTTCAGACAGCTTAGATTTGATGTGCAACTACAAGAAAGACCCTTTCTGGAATAGTGGGACGTGAAAATTTCATTTTCTGAAGCTTCCCTGCAAAGTTATGGCACAATGCGTAAAACGCGTTTTCAGCCGGAGATAAGGTCGATTCCCGAACGCCCAACATAAAAATGTTGATTACTTTGGAACAACACTTCAGACAGCTTAGATTTGATGTGCAACTACTAGAAAGACCCTTTCTGCTATAGTGGGAGGTGAAAATTTCATTTTCTGATGCTTCCCTGCAAAGTTATGGCACAATGCGTGAAACGCGTTTTCAGCCTGAGATAAGGTCGATTCTGGAACACCAAAAATAAAAATGTTGATAACTTTGTAAAAACACTTCAGACAGCTTAGATTTCATGTGCATCTACTAGAAAGACCCTTTCTGCTATAGTGGGATGTGAACATTTCATGTTCTGGAGCTTCCCTGCAAAGTTATTGCACAATGTGTAAAAGGCGTTTTCAGACTAAGATAAGGTCGATTCCGGAACGCCAAACATAAAAATATTGATAACTTTGGTAAAACACATCAGACAGCATAGATTTGATGTGCAACTACTAGAAAGACCCTTTCTGCTATAGTGGGAGGTGAACATTTCATGTTCTGAAGCTTCCCTGAGAAGTTATGGCACAATGCAGAAAAAGCGTTTTCAGCCTGAGATAAGGTCGATTCTGGAACGCCAAACATAAAAATGTTGATAACATTCGAAAAACACTTCAGACAGCTTAGATTTGATGTGCAACTACTAGAAAGACCCTTTCTGCTATAGTGGGACGTGAAAATTTCTTGTTCTGAAGCTTCCCTGCAAAGTTATGGCACAATGCAGAAAACCTGTTTTCAGCCTGAGATAAGGTGGGTTCCGGAACGCCAAACATAAAAATGTTGATAACTTTGGAAAAACACTTCAGACAGCTTAGATTTGATGTGCAACTACTAGAAAGACCCTTTCTGCTATAGTGGGACGTGAAAATTTCATGTTCTGAAGCTTCCCTGCAAAGTTATGGCACAATGCAGAAAACCTGTTTTCAGCCTGAGATAAGGTGGGTTCAGGAACGCCAAACATAAAAATGTTGATAAGTTTGGAAAAACACTTCAGACAGCTTAGATTTGATGTGCAACTACTGGAAAGACCCTTTCTGCTATAGTGGGAGGTGAAAATTTCATTTTCTGAAGCTTCCCTGCAAAGTTATGGCACAATGCGTAAAACGAGTTTTCAGCCTGAGATAAGGTCGATTCCGGAACGCCAAACATAAAAATGTTGATAACTTTGGAAAAACACTTCAGACAGCTTAGATTTGATATGCAACTACTAGAAAGACCCTTTCTGCTATAGTGGGAGGTGAACATTTCATGTTCTGAAGCTTCCCTGAGAAGTTATGGCACAATGCAGAAAAAGCGTTTTCAGCCTGAGATAAGGTGGGTTCCGGAACGGCAAGCGTAAAAATGTTGCTAACTTTGGAAGAACACTTCAGACAGCTTAGATTTGATGTGCAACTGCTAGAATGACCATTTCTGCTATAGTGGGAGGTGAACATTTCATGTTCTCAAGCTTCCCTAAGAGGTTATGGCACAATGCAAAAAACGCATTATCAGCCTGAGATAAGGTGGTTTCCGAAACGCCAAACGTAAAAATGTTGATAACTTTGGAACAACACTTCAGACAGCTTAGATCTGATGTGCAACTACTAGAAAGACCCTTTCTGCTATAGTGGGAGGTGAAAATTTCATGTTCTAAAGGTTCCCAGAAAAGTTATGGCACAATGCGTAAAACGCGTTTTCAGCCTGAGATAAGGTCGATTCCGGAACGCCAAACATAAAAATGTTGATAACTTTGGAAAAACACATCAGACAGCTTAGATTTGATGTGCAACTACTAGAAAGACCCTTTCTGCTATAGTGGGAGGTGAAAATTTCATGTTCTGAAGCTTCCCTGCAAAGTTATGGCACAATGCTGAACACGCGTTTTCAGCTTGAGATAAGGTGGGTTCCGGGATGCCAAACATAAAAATGTTGATAACTTTCGAAAAACACTTCAGACAGCTTAGATTTGATGTGCAACTATTAGGAAGACCCTTTCTACTATAGTGGGACGTGAAAATTTCATTTTCTGATGCTTCCCTGCAAAGTTATTGCACAATGCGTAAAACGCGTTTTCAGCCTGAGATAAGGTCGATTCTGGAATGCCAAACATAAAAATGTTGATAACTTTGGAAAAACACTTCAGACAGCTCAGATTTGATGTGCAACTACTAGAAAGACCCTTTCTGCTATAGTGGGAGGTGAACATTTCATGTTCTGAAGCTTCCCTGAGAAGTTATGCCACAATGCAGAAAACGCGTTTTCAGCTTGAGATAAGGTGGGTTCCGGAACGCCAAACATAAAAATGTTGATAACTTTCGAAAAACACTTCAGACAGCTTAGATTTGATGTGCAACTACTAGAAAGACCCTTTCTGCTATAGTGTGTCGTGAAAATTTCATGTTCTGAAGCTTCCCAGCAAAGTTTTGGCACAATGCAGAAACCGCGTTTTCAGCTCGAGATAAGGTGGGATCCGGAACGCCAAACTTAAAAATGTTGATAACTTTTTAAAAACACTTCAGACAGCTTAGATTTGATGTGCAACTACAAGAAAGACCCTTTCTGGAATAGTGGGACGGGAAAATTTCATTTTCTGAAGCTTCCCTGCAAAGTTATTGCACAATGCGTAAAACGCGTTTTCAGCCGGAGATAAGGTCGATTCCCGAACGCCCAACATAAAAATGTTGATTACTTTGGAACAACACTTCAGACAGCTTAGATTTCATGTGCATCTACTAGAAAGACCCTTTCTGCTATAGTGGGAGGTTAAAATGTCATGTTCTGAAGCTTCCCTGCAAAGTTATGGCACAATGCGTAAAACGCGATTTCAGCCTGAGATAAGGTTGATTCCGGAACGCCAAACATAAAAATTTTCATAACTTTGGAAAAACACTTCAGACAGCTTAAATTTGTTGTGCAACTAATAAAAAGACCCTTTCTGCTATAGTGGGATGTGAACATTTCATGTTCTGAAGCTTCCCTGCAAAGTTATGGCACAATGCAGAAAACGATTTTTCATCCTGAGATAAGCACGATTCCGGAACGCCAAACATAAAAATGTTGATAACTATCGAAAAACACTTCAGACAGCTTAGTTTTGATGTGCAACTACTAGAAAGACCCTTTCTGCTATAGTGGGAGGTGAAAATTTCATTTTCTGAAGCTTCCCTGCAAAGTTATGGCACCATGCGTAAAACGCGTTTTCAGCCTGAGATAAGGTCGATTCCGGTACGCCAAACGTAAAAATGTTGATAACTTTGGAAAAACATTTCAGACAGCTTAGAGTTGATGTGCAACTACTAGAAAGACCGTTTCTGCAATAGTGGGACTAGAACATTTCTTGTTCTGAAGCTTCCCTGAGAAGTTATGGCACAACACAGAAAACGCGTTTTGGGCCTGAGATAAGGTCGATTCCGGAACGCCAAACAAAAAAATGTTGATAACTTTGGAAACACACTTCAGACAGCTTAGATTTGATGTGAAACTACTAGAAAGACCCTTTCTGCTATAGTGGGAGGTGAAAATTTCATGTCCTGAAGCTTCCCTGCAAAGTTATGGCACCATGCGTAAAACGCGTTTTCAGCCTGAGATAAGGTCGATTCCGCAACGCCAAACATAAAAATGTTGATAACTTTGGAAAAACACTTCAGACAGCTTAGATTTGATGTGCAACTACTAGAAAGACCCTTTCTGCTATATTGGGAGGTCAAAATTTCAGGTTCTGAAGCTTCGCTGCAAAGTTATGGGACAATGCAGAAAACGATTTTTCATACTGAGATAAGGTCGATTCCGCAACGCCAAACATAAAAATGTTGATAACTTTGGAAAAACACTTCAGACAGCTTAGATTTGATGTGAAACTACTAGAAAGACCCTTTCTGCTATAGTGGGAGGTGAAAATTTCATTTTCTGAAGCTTCCCTGCAAAGTTATGGCACAATGCAGAACACGCGTTTCCAGCCTGAGATAAGGTGGGTTCCGGAAAGCCAAACATAAAAATGTTGAAAACTTTCGAAAAACACTTCAGACAGCTTAGATTTGTTGTGCAACTACGAGAAAGACCGTTTCTGCTATAGTGGGTAGTGAAAATATCATGTTCTAAAGCTTCCCTGCAAAGTTATGGCACAATGCAGAAAACGCGTTTTCAGCCTGAGATAAGGTCAATTCCGGAACGCCAAACATAAGAATGTTGATAACTTTGGAAAAACTCATCAGACAGCTTAGATTTGATGAGCAACTACTAGAAAGACCCTTTCTGCTATAGTGGGAGGAGAAAATTTCATGTTCTGAAGCTTCCCTGCAAAGTTATGGCACAATGCAAAAAACGCGTGTTCAGCCTGAGATAAGGTGGGTTCCGGAACGCCAAACGTAAAAATGTTGATAACTTTGGAAAAACATTTCAGACAGCTTAGAGTTGATGTGCAACTACTAGAAAGACCGTTTCTGCAATAGTGGGACTAGAACATTTCTTGTTCTGAAGCTTCCCTGAGAAGTTATGGCACAATACAGAAAACGCGTTTTGGGCCTGAGATAAGGTCGATTCCGGAACGCCAAACAAAAAAATGTTGATAACTTTGGAAAAACATTTCAGACAGCTTAGAGTTGATGTGCAACTACTAGAATGACCGTTTCTGCAATAGTGGGACTAGAACATTTCTTGTTCTGAAGCTTCCCTGAGAAGTTATGGCACTATACAGAAAACGCGTTTTGGGCCTGAGATAAGGTCGATTCCGGAACGCCAAACATAAAAATGGTGATAACTTTTGAAAAACACTTCAGACAGCTTAGATTTGTTGTGCAACTACTAGAAAGACCCTTTCTGCTATAGTGTGAGGTGAAAATTTCATTTTCTGAAGCTTCCCTGCAAAGTTATGGCACAATGCAGAAAATGCGTTTTCAGCCTGAGATAAGGTCAATTCCGGAACGCCAAACATAAGAATGTTGATAACTTTGGAAAAACTCATCAGACAGCTTAGATTTGATGTGCAACTACTAGAAAGACCCTTTCTGCTGTAGGGGGAGGAGAAAATTTTATGTTCTGAAGCTTCCCTGCAAAGTTATGGCACAATGCAGAAAACGCGTTTTCAGCCTGAGATAAGGTGGGTTCCAGAACGCCAAACATAAAAGTGTTGATAACTATGGAAAAACACTTCAGACAGCTTAGATTTGATGTGCAACTACTAGAAAGACCCTTTCTGCTATAGTGGGAGGAGAAAATGTCATGTTCTGAAGTCTCCCTGCAAAGTTATGGCACAATGCAGAAAATGCGTTTTCAGCCTGAGATAAGGTCGATTCCAGAACGCCAAACATAAAATTCTTGATAACTTTGGAAAAACAGTTCAGACAGCTTAGATTTGATGTGCAACTACTAGAAAGACCCTTTCTGCTATAGTGGGAGGTGAAAATTTCATGTTCTAAAGGTTCCCAGAAAAGTTATGGCACAATGCGTAAAACGCGTTTTCAGCCTGAGATAAGGTCGATTCCGGAACGCCAAACATATAAATGTTGATAACTTTGGAAAAACACATCAGACAGCTTAGATTTGATGTGCAACTACTAGAAAGACCCTTTCTGCTATAGTGGGAGGTGAAAATTTCATGTTCTGAAGCTTCCCTGCAAAGTTATGGCACAATGCTGAACACGCGTTTTCAGCTTGAGATAAGGTGGGTTCCGGGACGCCAAACATAAAGATGTTGATAACTTTCGAAAAACACTTCAGACAGCTTAGATTTGATGTGCAACTATTAGGAAGACCCTTTCTACTATAGTGGGACGTGAAAATTTCATTTTCTGATGCTTCCCTGCAAAGTTATTGCACTATGCGTAAAACGCGTTTTCAGCCTGAGATAAGGTCGATTCTGGAACTCCAAACATAAAAATGTTGATAACTTTGGAAAAACACTTCAGACAGCTCAGATTTGATGTGCAACTACTAGAAAGACCCTTTCTGCTATAGTGGGAGGTGAACATTTCATGTTCTGAAGCTTCCCTGAGAAGTTATGCCACAATGCAGAAAACGCGTTTTCAGCTTGAGATAAGGTGGGTTCCGGAACGCCAAACATAAAAATGTTGATAACTTTCGAAAAACTCTTCAGACAGCTTAGATTTGATGTGCAACTACTAGAAAGACCCTTTCTGCTATAGTGTGTCGTGAAAATTTCATGTTCTGAAGCTTCCCAGCAAAGTTTTGGCACAATGCAGAAACCGCGTTTTCAGCTTGAGATAAGGTGGGATCCGGAACGCCAAACTTAAAAATGTTGATAACTTTTTAAAAACACTTCAGACAGCTTAGATTTGATGTGCAACTACAAGAAAGACCCTTTCTGGAATAGTGGGACGGGAAAATTTCATTTTCTGAAGCTTCCCTGCAAAGTTATGGCACAATGCGTAAAATGCGTTTTCAGCCGGAGATAAGGTCGATTCCCGAACGCCCAACATAAAAATGTTGATTACTTTGGAACAACACTTCAGACAGCTTAGATTTGATGTGCAACTACTAGAAAGACCCTTTCTGCTATAGTGGGAGGTGAAAATTTCATTTTCTGAAGCTTCCCTGCAAAGTTATTGCACAATGTGTAAAACGCGTTTTCAGACTAAGATGAGGTCGATTCCGGAACGCCAAACATAAAAATGTTGATAACTTTGGTAAAACACATCAGACAGCATAGATTTGATGTGCAACTACTAGAAAGACCCTTTCTGCTATAGTGGGAGGTTAAAATTTCATGTTCGGAAGCTTCCATGCAAAGTTATGGCACGATGCAGACAACCCGTTTTCAGCCTGAGATAAGGTCGATTCTGGAACGCCAAACATAAAAATGTTGATAACATTCGAAAAACACTTCAGACAGCTTAGATTTGATGTGCAACTACTAGAAAGACCCTTTCTGCTATAGTGGGACGTGAAAATTTCATGTTCTGAAGCTTCCCTGCAAAGTTATGGCACAATGCAGAAAACCTGTTTTCAGCCTGAGATAAGGTGGGTTCCGGAACGCCAAACATAAAAATGTTGATAACTTTGGAAAAACACTTCAGACAGCTTAGATTTGATGTGCAACTACTAGAAAGACCCTTTCTGCTATAGTGGGATGTGAACATTTCATGTTCTGAAGCTTCCCTGCAAAGTTATGTCACAATGCAGAAAACCTGTTTTCAGCCTGAGATAAGGTGGGTTCCGGAACGCCAAACATAAAAATGTTGATAACTTTGGAAAAACACTTCAGACAGCTTAGATTTGATTTGCAACTACTAGAAAGACCTTTTCGGCTAATGTGGGAGGTGAAAATTTCATGTCCTGAAGCTTCCCTGCAAAGTCATGGCACAATGCAGAAAACGCGTGTTCAGCCTGAGATAAGGTGGGTTCCCGAACGCCAAACGTAAAAATGTTGATAACTTTGGAAAAACATTTCAGACAGCTTAGATTTGATGTGCAACTACTAGAAAGACCCTTTCTGCAATAGTGGGACTAGAACATTTCTTGTTCTGAAGCTTCCCTGAGAAGTTATGGCACAATACAGAAAACGCGTTTTCAGCCTGAGATAAGGTGGGTTCCGGAACGCCAAGCATAAAAATGTTGATAACTTTGGTTCAACACTTCAGACAGCTTAGATTTGATGTGCAACTACTAGAAAGACCCTTTCTGCTATAGTGGGAGGTTAAAATTTCATGTTCTGAAGCTTCCCTGCAAAGTTATGGCACAATGCGTAAAACGCGATTTCAGCCTGAGATAAGGTTGATTCCGGAACGCCAAACATAAAAATTTTCATAACTTTGGAAAAACACTTCAGACAGCTTAAATTTGTTGTGCAACTAATAAAAAGACCCTTTCTGCTATAGTGGGATGTGAACATTTCATGTTCTGAAGCTTCCCTGCAAAGTTATGGCACAATGCAGAAAACGATTTTTCATCCTGAGATAAGTTCGATTCCGGAACGCCAAACATAAAAATGTTGATAACTATCGAAAAACACTTCAGACAGCTTAGTTTTGATGTGCAACTACTAGAAAGACCCTTTCTGCTATAGTGGGAGGTGAAAATTTCATTTTCTGAAGCTTCCCTGCAAAGTTATGGCACCATGCGTAAAACGCGTTTTCAGCCTGAGATAAGGTCGATTCCGGTACGCCAAACGTAAAAATGTTGATAACTTTGGAAAAACATTTCAGACAGCTAAGAGTTGATGTGCAACTACTAGAAAGACCGTTTCTGCAATAGTGGGACTAGAACATTTCTTGTTCTGAAGCTTCCCTGAGAAGTTATGGCACAATACAGAAAACGCGTTTTGGGACTGAGATAAGGTCGATTCCGGAACGCCAAACAAAAAAATGTTGATAACTTTGGAAACACACTTCAGACAGCTTAGATTTGATGTGAAACTACTAGAAAGACCCTTTCTGCTATAGTGGGAGGTGAAAATTTCATGTCCTGAAGCTTCCCTGCAAAGTTATGGCACAATGCAGAAAACGATTTTTCATCCTGAGATAAGGTCGATTCCGGAACGCCAAACATAAAAATGTTGATAACTATCGAAAAACACTTCAGACAGCTTAGTTTTGATGTGCAACTACTAGAAAGACCCTTTCTGCTATAGTGGGAGGTGAAAATTTCATTTTCTGAAGCTTCCCTGCAAGTTATGGCACCATGCGTAAAACGCGTTTTCAGCCTGAGATAAGGTCGATTCCGGTGCGCCAAACATAAAAATGTTGATAACTTTGAAAAAACGCATCAGACAGCTTAGATTTGATCTGCAACTACTAGAAAGACCCTTTCTGCTGTAGTGGGAGGTGAAATTTTCATGTTCTGAATCTTCCCTGCAAAGTTATGGCACAATGCGTAAAACGCGTTTTCAGCCTGAGATAAGGTCGATTCCGCAACGCCAAACATAAAAATGTTGATAACTTTGGAAAAACACTTCAGACAGCTTAGATTTGATGTGCAACTACTAGAAAGACCCTTTCTGCTATATTGGGAGGTCAAAATTTCAGGTTCTGAAGCTTTGCTGCAAAGTTATGGGACAATGCAGAAAACGATTTTTCATCCTGAGATAAGGTCGATTCCGCAACGCCAAACATAAAAATGTTGATAACTTTGGAAAAACATTTCAGACAGCTTAGATTTGATGTGCAACTACTAGAAAGACCCTTTCTGCTATAGTGGGAGGTGACAATTTCATGTCCTCAAGCTTCCCTCCAAAGTTATGGCACAATGCAGAAAACGCGTTTTGGGCCTGAGATAAGGTCGATTCAGGAACACCAAACATAAAAATGTTGAAAACTTTCGAAAAACACTTCAGACAGCTTAGATTTATTGTGCAACTACGAGAAAGACCGTTTCTGCTATAGTGGGTAGTGAAAATATCATGTTCTAAAGCTTCCCTGCAAAGTTATGGCACAATGCAGAAAACGCGTTTTCAGCCTGAGATAAGGTCAATTCCGGAACGCCAAACATAAGAATGTTGATAACTTTGGAAAAACTCATCAGACAGCTTAGATTTGATGACCAACTACTAGAAAGACCCTTTCTGCTATAGTGGGAGGAGAAAATTTCATGTTCTGAAGCTTCCCTGCAAAGTTATGGCACAATGCAAAAAACGCGTGTTCAGCCTGAGATAAGGTGGGTTCCGGAACGCCAAACGTAAAAATGTTGATAACTTTGGAAAAACATTTCAGACAGCTTAGAGTTGATGTGCAACTACTAGAAAGACCGTTTCTGCAATAGTGGGACTAGAACATTTCTTGTTCTGAAGCTTCCCTGAGAAGTTATGGCACAATACAGAAAACGCGTTTTGGGCCTGAGATACGGTCGATTCCGGAACGCCAAACAAAAAAATGTTGATAACTTTGGAAAAACATTTCAGACAGCTTAGAGTTGATGTGCAACTACTACAAAGACCCTATCTGCTATAGTGTGAGGTGAAAATTTCATGTTCTGAAGCTTCCCTCCAAAGTTATGGCACAATGCAGAAAACGCGTTTTGGGCCTGAGATAAGGTCGATTCATGAACACCAAACATAAAAATGTTGAAAACTTTCGAAAAACACTTCAGACAGCTTAGATTTGTTGTGCAACTACGAGAAAGACCGTTTCTGCTATAGTGGGAAGTGAAAATATCATGTTCTAAAGCTTCCCTTCAAAGTTATGGCACAATGCAGAAAACACGTTTTCAGCGTGAGATAAGGTCAATTCCGGAACGCCAAACATAAGAATGTCGATAACCTTGGAAAAACTCATCAGACAGCTTAGATTTGATGTGCAACTACTAGAAAGACCCTGTCTGCTATAGGGGGAGGAGAAAATTTCATGTTCTGAAGCTTCCCTGCAAAGTTATGGCACAATGCAGAAAACGCGTTTTCAGCCTGAGATAAGGTGGGTTCCAGAACGCCAAACATAAAAGTGTTGATAACTATGGAAAAACACTTCAGACAGCTTAGATTTGATGTGCAACTACTACAAAGACCCTTTCTGCAATAGTGGGAGGAGAAAATGTCATGTTCTGAAGTCTCCCTGCAAAGTTATGGCACAATGCAGAAAATGCGTTTTCAGCCTGAGATAAGGTCGATTCCGGAACGCCAAACATAAAAATATTGATAACTTTGGAAAAACACTTCAGACAGCTTAGATTTGATGTGCAACTACTAGAAAGACCCTTTCTGCTATAGTGGGAGGTGAAAATTTCATGTCCTGAAGCTTCCCTCCAAAGTTATGGCACAATGCAGAAAACGCGTGTTCAGCCTGAGATAAGGTGGGTTCCGGAACGCCAAACGTAAAAATGTTGATAACTTTAGAAAAACACTTCAGACTGCTTAGATTTGATGAGCAACTACCAGAAAGACCCTTTCTGCTATAGTGGGAGGTGAACATTTCATGTTCTGAAACTTCCATGCAAAGTTATGGCACAATGCAGAAAAGGCGTTTTCAGCTTGAGATAAGGTGGGTTCCAGAAAGCCAAACATAAAAATGTTGATAACTTTCGAAAAACACTTCAGACAGCTTAGATTTGTGTGCAACTACTAGAGAGACCCTTTCTGCTATCGTGGGATGTCAAAATTTCATGGTCTGAAGCTTCCCTGAGAAGTTATGGCACAATACGTAAAACGCGTTTTCAGCCTGAGATAAGGTCGATTCAGGAACACCAAACATAAAAATGTTGAAAACTTTCGAAAAACACTTCAGACAGCTTAGATTTGTTGTGCAACTACGAAAAAGACCGTTTCTGCTATAGTGGGAAGTGAAAATATCATGTTCTAAAGCTTCCCTGCAAAGTTATGGCACAATGCAGATAACGCGTTTTCAGCCTGAGATAAGGTCAATTCCGGAACGCCAAACATAAGAATGTTGATAACTTTCGAAAAACTCATCAGACAGCTTAGATTTGATGTGCAACTACTAGAAAGACCCTTTCTGCTATAGTGGGAGGAGAAAATTTCATGTTCTGAAGCTTCCCTGCAAAGTTAATGCACAATGCAAAAAACGCGTGTTCAGCCTGAGATAAGGTGGGTTCCGGAACGCCAAACGTAAAAATGTTGATAACTTTGGAAAAACATTTCAGACAGCTTAGAGTTGATGTGCAACTACTAGAAAGACCGTTTCTGCAATAGTGGGACTAGAACATTTCTTGTTCTGAAGCTTCCCTGAGAAGTTATGGCACAATACAGAAAACGCGTTTTGGGCCTGAGATAAGGTCGATTCCGGAACGCCAAACAAAAAAATGTTGATAACTTTGGAAACACACTTCAGACAGCTTAGATTTGATGTGCAACTACTAGAAAGACCCTTTCTGCTATAGTGGGAGGCGAAATTTTCATGTTCTGAATCTTCCCTGCAAAGTTATGGCACAATGCGTAAAACGCGTTTTCAGCCTGAGATAAGGTCGATTCCGCAACGCCAAACATAAAAATGTTGATAACTTTGGAAAAACACTTCAGACAGCTTAGATTTGATGTGCTACTACTAGAAAGACCCTTTCTGCTATACTGGGAGGTCAAAATTTCAGGTTCTGAAGCTTCGCTGCAAAGTTATGGGACAATGCAGAAAACGATTTTTCATCCTGAGATAAGGTCGATTCCGGAACTCCAAACATAAAAATGTTGATAACTTTTGAAAAACACTTCAGACAGCTTAGATTTGATGTGCAACTACTAGAAAGACCCTTTCTGCTATAGTGTGAGATGAAAATTTCATTTTCTGAAGCTTCCCTGCAAAGTTATGGCACAATGCAGAACACGCGTTTTCAGCCTGAGATAAGGTGGGTTCCGGAAAGCCAAACATAAAAGTGTTGATAACTATGGAAAAACACTTCAGACAGCTTAGATTTGATGTGCAACTACTAGAAAGACCCTTTCTGCTATAGTGGGAGGAGAAAATGTCATGTTCTGAAGTCTCCCTGCAAAGTTATGGCACAATGCAGAAAATGCGTTTTCAGCCTGAGATAAGGTCGATTCCGGAACGCCAAACATAAAAATATTGATAACTTTGGAAAAACACTTCAGACAGCTTCGATTTGATGTGCAACTACTAGAAAGACCCTTTCTGCTATAGTGGGACGTGAAAATTTCATGTTCTGAAGCTTCCCTGCAAAATTATGGCACAATGCAGAAAACGCGTTTTCAGCTCGAGATAAGGTGGGTTCCGGAACGCCAATCGTAAAAATGTTGATAAGTTTGGAAAAACACTTCAGACATCTTAAATTTGATGTGCAACTACTAGAAGGACCTTTTCTGCTATAGTGGGAGGTTAAAGTTTCATGTTCTGAAGCTTCCCTGCAAAGTTATGGCACAATGCAGAAAACGCGTTTTCAGCCTGAGATAAGGTGGGTTCCAGAACGCCAAACATAAAATTCTTGATCACTTTGGAAAAAACATTTCAGACAGCTTATATTTGATGTGCAACTACTAGAAAGACCCTTTCTGCTATAATGGGAGGTGAAAATGTCATGTTCTGAAGCTTCCCTGCAAAGTTATGGCACAATGCAGACAACGCGTTTTCAGCCTGAGATAAGGTCGATTCTGGAACGCCAAATATAAAAATGTTGATAACTTTCGAAAAACACTTCAGACAGCTTATATTTGATGTGCAACTACTAGAAAGACCCTTTCTTCTATAGGGGGAGGAGAAAATTTCATGTTCTGAAGCTTCCCTGCAAAGTTATGGCACAATGCAGAAAACACGTTTTCAGCCTGAGATAAGGTGGGTTCCAGAACGCCAAACATAAAAGCGTTGATAACTTTGGAAAAACACTTCAGACAGCTTAGATTTGATGTGCAACTACTCGAAAGACCCTTTCTGCTATAGTGGGAATGAGAAAATGTCATGTTCTGAAGTCTCCCTGCAAAGTTATGGCACAATGCAGATAACGCGTTTTCAGCCTGAGATAAGGTCAATTCCGGAACGCCAAACATAAGAATGTTGATAACTTTGGAAAAACTCATCAGACAGCTTAGATTTGATGTGCAACTACTAGAAAGACCCTTTCTGCTATAGTGGGAGGAGAAAATTTCATGTTCTGAAGCTTCCCTGCAAAGTTATGGCACAATGCAAAAAACGCGTGTTCAGCCTGAGATAAGGTGGGTTCCGGAACGCCAAACGTAAAAATGTTGATAACTTTGGAAAAACATTTCAGACAGCTTAGAGTTGATGTGCAACTACTAGAAAGACCGTTTCTGCAATAGTGGGACTAGAACATTTCTTGTTCTTAAGCTTCCCTGAGAAGTTATGGCACAATACAGAAAATGCGTTTTGGGCCTGAGATAAGGTCGATTCCGGAACGCCAAACAAAAAAATGTTGATAACTTTGGAAACACACTTCAGACAGCTTAGATTTGATGTGAAACTACGAGAAAGACCCTTTCTGCTATAGTGGGAGGTGAAAATTCCATGTCCTGAAGCTTCCCTGCAAAGTTATGGCACAATGCAGAAAACGCGTTTTCAGCCTGGGATAAGGTCGATTCCGGAACGACAAACATAAAAATGTTGATAACTTTTGAAAAACACATCAGACAGCTTAGATTTGATGTGCAACTACTAGAAAGACCCTTTCTGCTATAGTGGGAGGTTAAAATTTCATGTTCGGAAGCTTCCCTGCAAAGTTATGGCACAATGCAGAAAACGATTTTTCATCCTGAGATAAGGTCGATTCCGGAACGCCAAACATAAAAATGTTGATAACTATCGAAAAACACTTCAGACAGCTTAGTTTTGATGTGCAACTACTAGAAAGACCCTTTCTGCTATAGTAGGAGGTGAAAATTTCATTTTCTGAAGCTTCCCTGCAAAGTTATGGCACCATGCGTAAAACGCGTTTTCAGCGTGAGATAAGGTCGATTCCGGTACGCCAAACATAAAAATGTTGATAACTTTGAAAAAACGCATCAGACAGCTTAGATTTGATCTGCAACTACTAGAAAGACCCTTTCTGCTGTAGTGGGAGGCGAAATTTTCATGTTCTGAATCTTCCCTGCAAAGTTATGGCACAATGCGTAAAACGCGTTTTCAGCCTGAGATAAGGTCGATTCCGCAACGCCAAACATAAAAATGTTGATAACTTTGGAAAAACACTTCAGACAGCTTAGATTTGATGTGCAACTACTAGAAAGACCCTTTCTGCTATATTGGGAGGTCAAAATTTCAGGTTCTGAAGCTTCGCTGCAAAGTTATGGGACAATGCAGAAAACGATTTTTCATCCTGAGATAAGGTCGATTCCGGAACTCCAAACATAAAAATGTTGATAACTTTTGAAAAACACTTCAGACAGCTTAGATTTGATGTGCAACTACTAGAAAGACCCTTTCTGCTATAGTGTGAGATGAAAATTTCATTTTCTGAAGCTTCCCTGCAAAGTTATGGCACAATGCAGAACACGCGTTTTCAGCCTGAGATAAGGTGGGTTCCGGAAAGCCAAACATAAAAGTGTTGATAACTATGGAAAAACACTTCAGACAGCTTAGATTTTATGTGCAACTACTAGAAAGACCCTTTCTGCTATAGTGGGAGGAGAAAATGTCATGTTCTGAAGTCTCCCTGCAAAGTTATGGCACAATGCAGAAAATGCGTTTTCAGCGTGAGATAAGGTCGATTCCGGAACGCCAAACATAAAAATATTGATAACTTTGGAAAAACACTTCAGACAGCTTATATTTGATGTGCAACTACTAGAAAGACCCTTTCTTCTATGGGGGGAGGAGAAAATTTCATGTTCTGAAGCTTCCCTCCAAAGTTATGGCACAATGCGTAAAACGCGTTTTCAGCCTGAGATGAGGTCGATTCCCCAACGCCCAACATAAAAATGTTGATAACTTTCGAAAAACACTTCAGACAGCTTATATTTGTTGTGCAATTACTAGAAAGACCCTTTCTGCTATAGTGGGAGGTGAACATTTCATGTTCTGAAGCTTCCCTGCAAAGTTATGGCACAATGCAGAAAACGTGTTTTCAGCTTGAGATAAGGTGGGTTCCGGAACGCCAAACGTAAAAATGTTGATAACTTTGTAAAAACACTTCAGACAGCTTAGATTTGATGTGCAACTACTAGAAAGACCCTTTTTGCTATAGTGGGAGGTGAAAATTTCATGTTCTGAAGCTTCCCTGCAAAGTTATGGGACAATGCAGAAAATGATTTTTCATCCTGAGATAAGGTCGATTCCGGACGGCCAAACATAAAAATGTTGATAACTTTCGAAAAACACTTCAGACAGCTTAGATTTGATGTGCAACTACTAGAAAGACCCTTTCTGCTATAGTGGGAGATGAAAATTTCATTTTCTGAAGCTTCCCTGCAAAGTTATGGCACAATGCGTAAAACGCGTTTTCAGCCTGAGATAAGGTCGATTCCCGAACGCCCAACATAAAAATGTTGATAACTTTCGAAAAACACTTCAGACAGCTTATATTTGATGTGCAACTACTAGAAAGACCCTTTCTGCTATAGTGGGAGGAGAAAATGTCATGTTCTGAAGTCTCCCTGCAAAGTTATGGCACAATGCAGAAAATGCGTTTTCAGCCTGAGATAAGGTCGATTCCGGAACGCCAAACATAAAAATATTGATAACTTTGGAAAAACACTTCAGACAGCTTAGATTTGATGTGCAACTACTAGAAAGACCCTTTCTCCTATAGTTGGACGTGAAAATTTCATGTTCTGAAGCTTCCCTGCAAAATTATGGCACAATGCAGAAAACGCGTTTTCAGCTCGAGATAAGGTGGGTTCCGGAACGCCAATCGTAAAAATGTTGATAAGTTTGGAAAAACACTTCAGACATCTTAAATTTGATGTGCAACTACTAGAAGGACCTTTTCTGCTATAGTGGGAGGTTAAAGTTTCATGTTCTGAAGCTTCCCTGCAAAGTTATGGCACAATGCAGAAAACGCGTTTTCAGCCTGAGATAAGGTGGGTTCCAGAACGCCAAACATAAAATTCTTGATCACTTTGGAAAAAACATTTCAGACAGCTTATATTTGATGTGCAACTACTAGAAAGACCCTTTCTGCTATAATGGGAGGTGAAAATGTCATGTTCTGAAGCTTCCCTGCAAAGTTATGGCACAATGCAGACAACGCGTTTTCAGCCTGAGATAAGGTCGATTCTGGAACGCCAAATATAAAAATGTTGATAACTTTCGAAAAACACTTCAGACAGCTTATATTTGATGTGCAACTACTAGAAAGACCCTTTCTTCTATAGGGGGAGGAGAAAATTTCATGTTCTGAAGCTTCCCTGCAAAGTTATGGCACAATGCAGAAAACACGTTTTCAGCCTGAGATAAGGTGGGTTCCGGAAAGCCAAACATAAAAGTGTTGATAACTATGGAAAAACACTTCAGACAGCTTAGATTTGATGTGCAACTACTAGAAAGACCCTTTCTGCTATAGTGGGAGGAGAAAATGTCATGTTATGAAGTCTCCCTGCAAAGTTATGGCACAATGCAGAAAATGCGTTTTCAGCCTGAGATAAGGTCGATTCCGGAACGCCAAACATAAAAATATTGATAACTTTGGAAAAACACTTCAGACAGCTTAGATTTGATGTGCAACTACTCGAAAGACCCTTTCTGCTATAGTGGGATGTGAAAATTTCATGTTCTGAAGCTTCCCTGCAAAATTATGGCACAATGCAGAAAACGCGTTTTCAGCTCGAGATAAGGTGGGTTCCGGAACGCCAATCGTAAAAATGTTGATAAGTTTGGAAAAACACTTCAGACATCTTAAATTTGATGTGCAACTACTAGAAGGACCTTTTCTGCTATAGTGGGAGGTTAAAGTTTCATGTTCTGAAGCTTCCCTGCAAAGTTATGGCACAATGCAGAAAACGCGTTTTCAGCCTGAGATAAGGTGGGTTCCAGACAACAAACATAAAATTCTTGATAACTTTGGAAAAAACATTTCAGACAGCTTATATTTGATGTGCAACTACTAGAAAGACCCTTTCTGCTATAATGGGAGGTGAAAATGTCATGTTCTGAAGCTTCCCTGCAAAGTTATGGCACAATGCAGACAACGCGTTTTCAGCCTGAGATAAGGTCGATTCTGGAACGCCAAATATAAAAATGTTGATAACTTTCGAAAAACACTTCAGACAGCTTATATTTGATGTGCAACTACTAGAAAGACCCTTTCTGCTATAGGGGGAGGAGAAAATTTCATGTTCTGAAGCTTCCCTGCAAAGTTTTGGCACAATGCAGAAAACACGTTTTCAGCCTGAGATAAGGTGGGTTCAGGAACGCCAAACATAAAAGCGTTGATAACTTTGGAAAAACACTTCAGACAGCTTAGATTTGATGTGCAACTACTAGAAAGACCCTTTCTGCTATAGTGGGAATGAGAAAATGTCATGATCTGAAGTCTCCCTGCAAAGTTATGGCACAATGCAGAAAACGCGTTTTCAGCCTGAGATAAGGTCGATTCCGGAACGCCAAACATAAAAATATTGATAACTTTGGAAAAACACATCAGACAGCTTAGATTTGATGTGCAACTACTAGAAAGACCCTTTCTGGTATAGTGGGACGTGAAAATTTCATGTTCTGAAGCTTCCCTGCAAAATTATGGCACAATGCAGAAAACGCGTTTTCAGTTCGAGATAAGGTGGGTTCCGGAACGCCAAACGTAAAAATGTTGATAAGTTTGGAAAAACACTTCAGAGATCTTAGATTTGATGTGCAACTACTAGAAGGACCTTTTCTGCTATAGTGGGAGTTAAAATTTCATGTTCTGAAGCTTCCCTGCAAAGTTATGGCACAATGCAGAAAACGCGTTTTCAGCCTGAGATAAGGTGGGTTCCAGAACGCCAAACATAAAATTCTTGATAACTTTGGAAAAAACATTTCAGACAGCTTAGATTTGATGTGCAAATACTAGAAAGACCCTTTCTGCTATAGTGGGAGGTGAAAATTTCATGTCCTGAAGCTTCCCTCCAAAGTTATGGCACAATGCGTAAAACGCGTTTTCAGCCTGAGATGAGGTCGATTCCCCAACGCCCAACATAAAAATGTTGATAACTTTCGAAAAACACTTCAGACAGCTTATATTTGATGTGCAATTACTAGAAAGACCCTTTCTGCTATAGTGGGAGGTGAACATTTCATGTTCTGAAGCTTCCCTGCAAAGTTATGGCACAATGCAGAAAACGCGTTTTCAGCTTGAGATAAGGTGGGTTCCGGAACGCCAAACGTAAAAATGTTGATAACTTTGTAAAAACACTTCAGACAACTTAGATTTGATGTGCAACTACTAGAAAGACCCTTTTTGCTATAGTGGGAGGTGAAAATTTCATGTTCTGAAGCTTCCCTGCAAAGTTATGGGACAATGCAGAAAACGATTTTTCATCCTGAGATAAGGTCGATTCCGGAAGGCCAAACATAAAAATGTTGATAACTTTCGAAAAACACTTCAGACAGCTTAGATTTGATGTGCATCTACTAGAAAGACCCTTTCTGCTATAGTGGGAGGTGAACATTTCATGTTCTGAATCTTCCCTGAGAAGTTATGGCACAATGCAGAAAACTCGTTTTCAGCTTGAGATAAGGTGGGTTCCGGAACGCCAAACATAAAGATGTTGATAACTTTCGAAAAACACTTCAGACAGCTTAGATTTGATGTGCAACTACAAGAAACACCCTTTCTGGTATAGTGGGACGTGAAAATTTCATTTTCTGAAGCTTCCCTGCAAAGTTATGGCACAATGCGTAAAACGCGTTTTCAGCCTGAGATAAGGTCGATTCCGGAACGCCCAACAAAAATATGTTGATAACTTTGGAAAAACACTTCAGACAGCTTAGATTTGATGTGCAACTACTAGAAAGACCCTTTCTGGTATAGTGGGAGGTGAAAATTTCATGTTCTGAAGCTTCCCTGCAAAGTTATGGCACAATGTAGAAAACGCCTTTTCAGCCTGAGATAAGGTTGATTCCGGAACGCAAAACATAAAAATGTTCATAACTTTGGAAAAACACTTCAGACAGCTTACATTTGATGTGCAACTACGAGAATGACCCTTTCTGCTATAGTGGGAGGTGAACATTTCATGTTCTGAATCTTCCCTGAGAAGTTATGGCACAATGCAGAAAACTCGTTTTCAGCTTGAGATAAGGTGGGTTCCGGAACGCCAAACATAAAGATGTTGATAACTTTCGAAAAACACTTCAGACAGCTTAGATTTGATGTGCAACTACAAGAAACACCCTTTCTGGTATAGTGGGACGTGAAAATTTCATTTTCTGAAGCTTCCCTGCAAAGTTATGGCACAATGCGTAAAACGCGTTTTCAGCCTGAGATAAGGTCGATTCCGGAACGCCCAACAAAAATATGTTGATAACTTTGGAAAAACACTTCAGACAGCTTCGATTTGATGTGCAACTACTAGAAAGACCCTTTCTGGTATAGTGGGAGGTGAAAATTTCATGTTCTGAAGCTTCCCTGCAAAGTTATGGCACAATGTAGAAAACGCCTTTTCAGCCTGAGATAAGGTTGATTCCGGAACGCAAAACATAAAAATGTTCATAACTTTGGAAAAACACTTCAGACAGCTTACATTTGATGTGCAACTACGAGAATGACCCTTTCTGCTATAGTGGGAGGTGAACATTTCATGTTCTGAAGCTTCCCCGCAAAGTTATAGCACAATGCGTAAAACGCGTTTGCAGCCTGAGATAAGGTCGATTCCGGAACGCCAAACATAAAAATGTTGATAACTTTGGAAAAACACATCAGACAGCTTAGATTTGATGTGCAACTACTAGAAAGACCCTTTCTGCTATAGTGGGAGGTGAAAATTTCATGTTCTGAAGCTTCCCTGCAAAGTTATGGCACAATGCTGAACACGCGTTTTCAGCTTGAGATAAGGTGGGTTCCGGGACGCCAAACATAAAAATGTTGATAACTTTGTAACAACACTTCAGACAGCTTAGATTTGATGTGCAACTACTAGAAAGACCCTTTTTGCTATAGTGGGAGGTGAAAATTTCATGTTCTGAAGGTTCCCTGCAAAGTTATGGGACAATGCAGAAAACGATTTTTCATCCTGAGATAAGGTGGGTTCCGGGACGCCAAACATAAAAATGTTGATAACTTTGTAACAACACTTCAGACAGCTTAGATTTGATGTGCAACTACTAGAAAGACCCTTTCTGCTATAGTGGGAGGTGAAAATTTCATTTTCTGAAGCTTCCCTGCAAAGTTATGGCACAATGCGTAAAACGCGTTTTCAGCCTGAGAAAAGGTCGATTCCCGAACGCCCAACATAAAAATGTTGATAACTTTCGAAAAACACTTCAGACAGCTTATATTTGATGTGCAACTACTAGAAAGACCCTTTCTGCTATAGTGGGAGGTGATCATTTCATGTTCTGAAGCTTCCCTGCAAAGTTATGGCACAATGCAGAAAACACGTTTTCAGCTTGAGATAAGGTGGGTTCCGGAACGCCAAACGTAAAAATGTTGATAACTTTGTAACAACACTTCAGACAGCTTAGATTTGATGTGCAACTACTAGAAAGACCCTTTTTGCTATAGTGGGAGGTGAAAATTTCATTTTCTGAAGCTTCCCTGCAAAGTTATGGGACAATGCAGAAAACGATTTTTCATCCTGAGATAAGATCGATTCTGGAACGCCAAACATAAAAATGTTGATAACTTTGCAAAAACACTTCAGACAGGTTAGATTTGATGTGCATCTACTAGAAAGACCCTTTCTGCTATAGTGGGAGGTGAACATTTCATGTTCTGAATCTTCCCTGAGAAGTTATGGCACAATGCAGAAAACTCGTTTTCAGCTTGAGATAAGGTGGGTTCCGGAACGCCAAACATAAAGATGTTGATAACTTTCGAAAAACACTTCAGACAGCTTAGATTTGATGTGCAACTACAAGAAACACCCTTTCTGGTATAGTGGGACGTGAAAATTTCATTTTCTGAAGCTTCCCTGCAAAGTTATGGCACAATGCGTAAAACGCGTTTTCAGCCTGAGATAAGGTCGATTCCGGAACGCCCAACAAAAATATGTTGATAACTTTGGAAAAACACTTCAGACAGCTTAGATTTGATGTGCAACTACTAGAAAGACCCTTTCTGGTATAGTGGGAGGTGAACATTTCATGTTCTGAAGCTTCCCCGCAAAGTTATGGCACAATGCGTAAAACGCGTTTGCAGCCTGAGATAAGGTCGATTCCGGAACGCCAAACATAAAAATGTTGATAACTTTGGAAAAACACATCAGACAGCTTAGATTTGATGTGCAACTACTAGAAAGACACTTTCTGCTATAGTGGGAGGTGAAAATTTCATGTTCTGAAGCTTCCCTGCAAAGTTATGGCACAATGCTGAACACGCGTTTTCAGCTTGAGATAAGGTGGGTTCCGGGACGCCAAACATAAAAATGTTGATAACTTTGTAACAACACTTCAGACAGCTTAGATTTGATGTGCAACTACTAGAAAGACCCTTTTTGCTATAGTGGGAGGTGAAAATTTCATGTTCTGAAGGTTCCCTGCAAAGTTATGGGACAATGCAGAAAACGATTTTTCATCCTGAGATAAGGTGGGTTCCGGGACGCCAAACATAAAAATGTTGATAACTTTGTAACAACACTTCAGACAGCTTAGATTTGATGTGCAACTACTAGAAAGACCCTTTCTGCTATAGTGGGAGGTGAAAATTTCATTTTCTGAAGCTTCCCTGCAAAGTTATGGCACAATGCGTAAAACGCGTTTTCAGCCTGAGAAAAGGTCGATTCCCGAACGCCCAACATAAAAATGTTGATAACTTTCGAAAAACACTTCAGACAGCTTATATTTGATGTGCAACTACTAGAAAGACCCTTTCTGCTATAGTGGGAGGTGATCATTTCATGTTCTGAAGCTTCCCTGCAAAGTTATGGGACAATGCAGAAAACGATTTTTCATCCTGAGATAAGGTGGGTTCCGGGACGCCAAACATAAAAATGTTGATAACTTTGTAACAACACTTCAGACAGCTTAGATTTGATGTGCAACTACTAGAAAGACCCTTTCTGCTATAGTGGGAGGTGAAAATTTCATTTTCTGAAGCTTCCCTGCAAAGTTATGGCACAATGCGTAAAACGCGTTTTCAGCCTGAGAAAAGGTCGATTCCCGAACGCCCAACATAAAAATGTTGATAACTTTCGAAAAACACTTCAGACAGCTTATATTTGATGTGCAACTACTAGAAAGACCCTTTCTGCTATAGTGGGAGGTGATCATTTCATGTTCTGAAGCTTCCCTGCAAAGTTATGGCACAATGCAGAAAACACGTTTTCAGCTTGAGATAAGGTGGGTTCCGGAACGCCAAACGTAAAAATGTTGATAACTTTGTAACAACACTTCAGACAGCTTAGATTTGATGTGCAACTACAAGAAAGACCCTTTCTGGTATAGTGGGACGTGAAAATTTCATTTTCTGAAGCTTCCCTGCAAAGTTATGGCACAATGCGTAAAACGCGTTTTCAGCCTGAGATAAGGTCGATTCCGGAACGCCCACCAAAAATATGTTGATAACTTTGGAAAAACACTTCAGACAGCTTAGATTTGATGTGCAACTACTAGAAAGACCCTTTCTGGTATAGTGGGAGGTGAAAATTTCATGTTCTGAAGCTTCCCTGCAAAGTTATGGCACAATGTAGAAAACGCCTCTTCAGCCTGAGATAAGGTTGATTCCGGAACGCAAAACATACAAATGTTCATAACTTTGGAAAAACACTTCAGACAGCTTACATTTGATCTGCAACTACGAGAATGACCCTTTCTGCTATAGTGGGAGGTGAACATTTCATGTTCTGAAGCTTCGCCGCAAAGTTATGGCACAATGCGTAAAACGCGTTTTCAGCCTGAGATAAGGTCGATTCCGGAACGCCAAACATAAAAATGTTGATAACTTTCGAAAAACACTTCAGACAGCTTAGATTTGATGTGCAACTACAAGAAAGACCCTTTCTGGTATAGTGGGACGTGAAAATTTCATTTTCTGAAGCTTCCCTGCAAAGTTATGGCACAATGCGTAAAACGCGTTTTCAGCCTGAGATAAGGTCGATTCCGGAACGCAAAACATAAAAATGTTCATAACTTTGGAAAAACACTTTAGACAGCTTACATTTGATATGCAACTACGAGAATGACCCTCTCTGCTATAGTGGGAGGTGAACATTTCATGTTCTGAAGCTTCCCCGCAAAGTTATGGCGCAATGCGTAAAACGCGTTTTCAGCCTGAGATAAGGTCGATTCCGGAATGCCAAACATAAAAATGTTGATAACTTTCGAAAATACTTCAGACAGCTTAGATTTGATGTGCAACTACTAGAAAAACCCTTTCTGCTATAGTGGGAGGTTAAAATTTCATGTTCGGAAGCTTCCATGCAAAGTTATGGCACGATGCAGACAACCCGTTTTCAGCCTGAGATAAGGTCGATTCTGGAACGCCAAACATAAAAATGTTGATAACATTCGAAAAACACTTCAGACAGCTTAGATTTGATGTGCAACTACTAGAAAGACCCTTTCTGGTATAGTGGGAGGTGAAAATTTCATGTTCTGAAGGTTCCCTGCAAAGTTATGGCACAATGCAGAAAACGCCTTTTCAGCCTGAGATAAGGTTGATTCCGGAACGCCAAACATAAAAATTTTCATAACTTTGGAAAAACACTTCAGACAGCTTACATTTGTTGTGCAACTACTAGAAAGACCCTTTCTGCTATAGTGGGATGTGAACATTTCATGTTCTGAAGCTTCCCTGCAAAGTTATGTCACAATGCAGAAAACCTGTTTTCAGCCTGAGATGAGGTGGGTTCTGGAACGCCAAACATAAAAATGTTGATAACCTTGGAAAAACACTTCAGACAGCTTAGATTTGATATGCAACTACTAGAAAGACCCTTTCTGGTATAGTGGGAGGTGAAAATTTCATGTTATGAAGGTTCCCTGCAAAGTTATGGCACAATGCAGAAAACACGTTTTCAGCCTAAGATAAGGTCGATTCCGGAACGCCAAACATAAAAATGTTGATAACTTTGGAAAAACACATCAGACAGCTTAGATTTGATTTGCAACTACTAGAAAGACCCTTTCTGGTATAGTGGGAGGTGAAAATTTCATGTTCTGAAGCTTCCCTGCAAAGTTATGGTACAATGCAGAAAACGCCTTTTCAGCCTGAGATAAGGTTGATTCCGGAACGCCAAACATAAAAATGTTAATAACTTTGGAAAAACTCTTCAGACAGCTTAGATTTGATGTGCAACTACTAGAAAGACCCTTTCGGCTAATGTGGGAGGTGAAAATTTCATGTCCTGAAGCTTCCCTGCAAAGTTATGGCACAATGCAGAAAACGCCTGTTCAGCCTGAGATAAGGTGGGTTCCGGAACGCCAAACGTAAAAATGTTGATAACTTTGGATAAACATTTCAGACAGCTTAGATTTGATGTGCAACTACTAGAAAGACCCTTTCTGCAATAGTGGGACTAGAACATTTCTTGTTCTGAAGCTTCCCTGAGAAGTTATGGCACAATACAGAAAACGCGTTTTCAGCCTGAGATAAGGTCGATTCCGGAACGCCAAACATAAACATTTTCATAACTTTGGAAAAACACTTCAGACAGCTTACATTTGTTGTGCAACTACTAGAAAGACCCTTTCTGCTATAGTGGGATGTGAACATTTCATGTTCTGAAGCTTCCCTGCAAAGTTATGTCACAATGCAGAAAACCTGTTTTCAGCCTGAGATGAGGTGGGTTCTGGAATGCCAAACATAAAAATGTTGATAACCTTGGAAAAACACTTCAGACAGCTTAGATTTGATATGCAACTACTAGAAAGACCCTTTCTGCTATAGTGGGAGGTGAACATTTCATGTTCTGAAGCTTCCCTGCAAAGTTATTGCACAATGCGTAAAACGCGTTTTCAGCCTAAGATAAGGTCTATTCCGGAACGCCAAACATAAAATGTTGATAACTTTGGAAAAACACATCAGACAGCTTAGATTTGATGTGCAACTACTAGAAAGACCCTTTCTGGTATAGTGGGAGGTGAATATTTCATGTTCTGAAGCTTCCCTCCAAAGTTAGGGCACAATGCAGAAAACGCGTTTTGGGCCTGAGATAAGGTCGATTCAGGAACACCAAACATAAAAATGTTGAAAACTTTCGAAAAACACTTCAGACAGCTTAGATTTGTTGTGCAACTACGAGAAAGACCGTTTCTGCTATAGTGGGAAGTGAAAATATCATGTTCTAAAGCTTCCCTGCAAAGTTATGGCACAATGCAGAAAACGCGTTTTCCGCCTGAGATAAGGTCAATTCCGGAACGCCAAACATAAGAATGTTGATAACTTTGGAAAAACTCATCAGACAGCTTAGATTTGATGTGCAACTACTAGAAAGACCCTTTCTGCTATAGTGGGACGTGAAAATTTCATGTTCTGAAGCTTCCCTGCAAAATTATGGCACAATGCAGAAAACGCGTTTTCAGCTCGAGATAAGGTGGGTTCCGGAACGCCAATCGTAAAAATGTTGATACGTTTGGAAATGCACTTCAGACATCTTAGATTTGATGTGCAACTACTAGAAGGACCCTTTCTGGTATAGTGGGAGGTGAAAATTTCATGATCTGAAGCTTCCCTGCAAAGTTATGGCACAATGCAGAAAACGATTTTTCATCCTGAGATAAGGTCGATTCCGGAACGCCAAACATAAAATTCTTGATAACTTTGGAAAAAACATTTCAGACAGCTTAGATTTGATGTGCAACTACTAGAAAGACCCTTTCTGCTATAATGGGAGGTGAAAATGTCATGTTCTGAAGCTTCCCTGCAAAGTTTTGGCACAATGCAGAAAACGCGTTTTCAGCCTGAGATAAGGTGGGTTCCGGAACGCCAAACATAAAAATGTTGATAACTTTGGAAAAACACTTCAGACAGCTTATATTTGATGTGCAACTACTAGAAAGACAATTTCTGCTATAGTGGTAGTTGAAACTTTCATGTTCTGAAGCTTTCCTTCAAAGTTATGGCACAATGCAGAAAACGCGTTTTCAGCATGAGATAAGATGGTTTCCGGAACGCCAAAAATAAAAATGTTGATAACTTTCGAAAAACATTTCAGACAGCTTAGATTTGATGTGCAACTACTAGAAATACCCTTTCTGCTATAATGGGACGTGAAAATTTAATGTTCTGAAGCTTCCCTGCAAAGTTATGGCACAATGCAGAAAATGCGTTTTCAGCCTGAGATAAGGTCGATTCCGGAACGCCATACATAAAAATGTTGATAACTTTGGAAAAACACATCAGACAGCTTAGATTTGATGTGCAACTACTAGAAAGACCCTTTCTGCTTTAGTGGGAGGTTAAAATTTCATGTTGGGAAGCTTCCCTCCAAAATTATGGCACAACGCAGAAAACACGTTTCCAGCCTGAGATAAGGTGGGTTCCAGAACGCTAAACATAAAAATGTTGATGACTTTGGAAAAACACTTCAGACAGCTTATATTTGATGTGCAACTACTAGAAAGACCCTGTCTGTTATAGTGGGAGTTGAAAAATTCATGTTCTGAAGCTTCCCTGCAAAGTTAATGCACAATACAGAAAACGCGTTTTCAGCCTGAGATAAGGTGGGTTCCGGAACGCCAAGCATAAAAATGTTGATAACTTTGGTTCAACACTTCAGACAGCTTAGATTTGATGTGCAACTACTAGAAAGACCCTTTCTGCTATAGTGGGAGGTTAAAATTTCATGTTGGGAAGCTTCCCTGCAAAATTATGGCACAACGCAGAAAACACGTTTCCAGCCTGAGATAAGGTGGGTTCCAGAACGCTAAACATAAAAATGTTGATGACCTTGGAAAAACACTTCAGACAGCTTATATTTGATGTGCAACTACTAGAAAGACCCTGTCTGTTATAGTGGGAGTTGAAAAATTCATGTTCTGAAGCTTCCCTGCAAAGTTAATGCACAATGCAGAAAACGCGTTTTCATCCTGAGATAAGGTGGGTTCCGGAACGCCAAACATAAAAATGTTGATAGCTTTGGAAAAACACTTCAGACAGCTTAGATTTGATGTGCAACTACTAGAAAGACCCTTTCTGCTATAGTGGGAGGTGAACATTTCATGTTCTGAAGCTTCCCTGCAAAGTTATGGCACGATGCGTAAAACGCGTTTTCAGACTGAGATAAGGTGGGTTCCGGAACGCCAAACATAAAAATGTTAATAACTCTGGAAAAACACTTCAGACAGCTTAGATTTGATGTGCAACTACTAGAAAGACCCTTTCAGCCATATTGGGAAGAGAAAATTTCATGTTCTGAAGCTTCCCTGCAAAGTTATGGCACAATGCCGAAAACCCGTTTTCAGCCAAAGATAAGGTGGGTTCCGGAACGCCAAACATAAAAATGTTGATAACTTTGGAAAAACACTTCAGACAGCTTAGATTTGATGTGCAACTACTAGAAAGACCATTTCTGCTATAGTGGGAGGTTAAAATTTCATGTTCAGAAGCTTCCCTGCAAAGTTATGGCACAATGCAGAAAACGCATTTTGAGACTGAGATAAGGTCGATTCCGGAACGCCATACATAAAAGTGTTGATAACTTTGGAAAAACACTTCAGAAAGCTTAGATTTGATGTGCAACTACTAGAAAGACCCTTTCTGCCATATTGGGAAGAGAAAATTTCATGTTCTGAAGCTTCCCTGCAAAGTTATGGCACAATGCCGAAAATACGTTTTCAGCCTGAGATAAGGTGGTTTCCGGAACGCCAAACATAAAAATGTTGATAACTTTGGAAAAACACTTCAGACAGCTTAGATTTGATGCCCAACTACTACAAAGACCCTTTGTGCTATAGTGGGAGGTTAAAATTTAATGTTCAGAAGCTTCCCTGCAAAGTTATGGCACAATGCAGAAAACGCATTTTGAGACTGAGATAAGGTCTATTCCGGAACGCCATACATAAAAGTGTTGATAACTTTGGAAAAACACTTCAGACAGCTTAGATTTGATGTGCAACTACTAGAAAGACCATTTCTGCTATAGTGGGAGGTTAAAATTTCATGTTCTGAAGCTTCCATGCAAAGTTATGGCACAATGCAGAAAACGCGTTTTCAGCCTGAGATAAGGTGGGTTCCGGAACGTCAATCATAAAAATGTTGATAACTTTGGAAAAACACTTCAGACAGCTTATATTTGATTTGCAACTACTAGAAAGACAATTTCTGCTATACTGGTAGGTGAAACTTTCATGTTCTGAAGCTTCCCTGCAAAGTTATGGCACAATGCAGAAAACGCGTTTTCAGCCTGAGATAAGGTGGGTTCCGGAACGCCAAACATAAAAATGTTGATAACTTTGGAAAACCACTTCAGACAGCTTAGATTTGATGTGCAACTACTAGAAAGACCCTTTCTGCTATAGTGGGATGTGAAAATTTCATGTTCGGAAGCTTCCCTCCAAAGTGATGGCACAATGCAGAAAACACGTTTCCAGCCTGAGATAAGGTGGGTTCCAGAACGCTAAACATAAAAATTTTGATAACTTTGGAAAAAAACTTCAGACAACTTATATTTGATGTGCAACTGCTAGAAAGACAATTTCTGCTATAGTGGTAGGTTAAAATTTAATGTTCAGAAGCTTCCCTGCAAAGTTATGGCACAATGCAGAAAACACATTTTGAGACTCACATAAGGTCGATTCCGGAACGCCATACATAAAAGTGTTGATAACTTTGGAAAAACACTTCAGGCAGCTTAGATTTGATGTGCAACTACTAGAAAGACCATTTCTGCTATAGTGGTAGGTGAAACTTTCATGTTCTGAAGCTTCCCTGCAAAGTTATGGGACAATGCAGAAAACGATTTTTCATCCTGAGATAAGGTCGATTCCGGAACGCCAAACATAAAAATGTTGATAACTTTTGAAAAACACTTCAGACAGCTTAGATTTGATGTGCAACTACTAGAAAGACCCTTTCTGCTCTAGTGGGAGGTGAAAATTTCATTTTCTGAAGCTTCCCTGCAAAGTTATGGCACAATGCAGAAAACGCGTTTTCAGCATGAGATAAGGTGGGTTCCAGAACGCTAAACATAAAAATGTTGATGACTTTGGAAAAACACTTCAGACAGCTTATATTTGATGTGCAACTACTAGAAAGACCCTGTCTGTTATAGTGGGAGTTGAAAATTTCATGTTCTGAAGCTTCCCTGCAAAGTTAATGCACAATGCCGAAAACGCGTTTTCATCCTGAGATAAGGTGGGTTCCGGAACGCCAAACATAAAAATGTTGATAGCTTTGGAAAAACACTTCAGACAGCTTAGATTTGATGTGCAACTACTAGAAAGACCCTTTCTGCCATATTGGGACGTGAAAATTTCATGTTCTGAGGCTTCACTGCAAAGTTATGGCACAATGCCGAAAACGCGTTTTCAGCCTGAGATAAGGTGGTTTCCGGAACGTCAAACGTAAAAATGTTGATAATTTTGGAAAAACACTTCAGACAGCTTAGATTTGATGTGCAACTACTACAAAGACCCTTTGTGCTATAGTGGTAGGTTAAAATTTAATGTTCAGAAGCTTCCCTGCAAAGTTATGGCACAATGCAGAAAACGCATTTTGAGACTGAGATAAGGTCGATTCCGGAACGCCAATCATAAAAATGTTGATAACTTTGGAAAAACACTTCAGACAGCTTATATTTGATGTGCAACTACTAGAAAGACAATTTCTGCTATAGTGGTAGTTGAAACTTTCATGTTCTGAAGCTTTCCTTCAAAGTTATGGCACAATGCAGAAAACGCGTTTTCAGCATGAGATAAGATGGGTTCCGGAACGCCAAAAATAAAAATGTTGATAACTTTCGAAAAACATTTCAGACAGCTTAGATTTGATGTGCAACTACTAGAAATACCCTTTCTGCTATAATGGGACGTGAAAATTTAATGTTCTGAAGCTTCCCTGCAAAGTTATGGCACAATGCAGAAAATGCGTTTTCAGCCTGAGATAAGGTCGATTCCGGAACGCCATACATAAAAATGTTGATAACTTTGGAAAAACACATCAGACAGCTTAGATTTTATGTGCAACTACTAGAAAGACCCTTTCTGCTTTAGTGGGAGGTTAAAATTTCATGTTGGGAAGCTTCCCTGCAAAATTATGGCACAACGCAGAAAACACGTTTCCAGCCTGAGATAAGGTGGGTTCCAGAACGCTAAACATAAAAATGTTGATGACTTTGGAAAAACACTTCAGACAGCTTATATTTGATGTGCAACTACTAGAAAGACCCTGTCTGTTATAGTGGGAGTTGAAAAATTCATGTTCTGAAGCTTCCCTGCAAAGTTAATGCTCAATACAGAAAACGCGTTTTCAGCCTGAGATAAGATGGGTTCCGGAACGCCAAGCATAAAAATGTTGATAACTTTGGTTCAACACTTCAGACAGCTTAGATTTGATGTGCAACTACTAGAAAGACCCTTTCTGCTATAGTGGGAGGTTAAAATTTCATGTTGGGAAGCTTCCCTGCAAAATTATGGCACAACGCAGAAAACACGTTTCCAGCCTGAGAAAAGGTGGGTTCCAGAACGCTAAACATAAAAATGTTGATGACCTTGGAAAAACACTTCAGACAGCTTATATTTGATGTGCAACTACTAGAAAGACCCTGTCTGTTATAGTGGGAGTTGAAAAATTCATGTTCTGAAGCTTCCCTGCAAAGTTAATGCACAATGCAGAAAACACGTTTTCATCCTGAGATAAGGTGGGTTCCGGAACGCCAAACATAAAAATGTTGATAGCTTTGGAAAAACACTTCAGACAGCTTAGATTTGATGTGCAACTAGTAGAAAGACCCTTTCTGCTATAGTGGGAGGTGAACATTTCATGTTCTGAAGCTTCCCTGCAAAGTTATGGCACAATGCGTAAAACGCGTTTTCAGACTGAGATAAGGTGGGTTCCGGAACGCCAAACATAAAAATGTTAATAACTTTGGAAAAACACTTCAGACAGCTTAGATTTGATGTGCAACTACTAGAAAGACCCTTTCAGCCATATTGGGAAGAGAAAATTTCATGTTCTGAAGCTTCCCTGCAAAGTTATGGCACAATGCCGAAAACCCGTTTTCAGCCAAAGATAAGGTGGGTTCCGGAACGCCAAACATAAAAATGTTGATAACTTTGGAAAAACACTTCAGACAGCTTAGATTTGATGTGCAACTACTAGAAAGGCCATTTCTGCTATAGTGGGAGGTTAAAATTTCATGTTCAGAAGCTTCCCTGCAAAGTTATGGCACAATGCAGAAAACGCATTTTGAGACTGAGATAAGGTCGATTCCGGAACGCCATACATAAAAGTGTTGATAACTTTGGAAAAACACTTCAGAAAGCTTAGATTTGATGTGCAACTACTAGAAAGACCCTTTCTGCCATATTGGGAAGAGAAAATTTCATGTTCTGAAGCTTCCCTGCAAAGTTATGGCACAATGCCGAAAATACGTTTTCTGCCTGAGATAAGGTGGTTTCCGGAACGCCAAACATAAAAATGTTGATAACTTTGGAAAAACACTTCAGACAGCTTAGATTTGATGCCCAACTACTACAAAGACCCTTTGTGCTATAGTGGGAGGTTAAAATTTAATGTTCAGAAGCTTCCCTGCAAAGTTATGGCACAATGCAGAAAACGCATTTTGAGACTGAGATAAGGTCTATTCCGGAACGCCATACATAAAAGTTTTGATAACTTTGGAAAAACACTTCAGACAGCTTAGATTTGATGTGCAACTACTAGAAAGACCATTTCTGCTATAGTGGGAGGTTAAAATTTCATGTTCTGAAGCTTCCATGCAAAGTTATGGCACAATGCAGAAAACGCGTTTTCAGCCTGAGATAAGGTGGGTTCCGGAACGTCAATCATAAAAATGTTGATAACTTTGGAAAAACACTTCAGACAGCTTATATTTGATTTGCAACTACTAGAAAGACAATTTCTGCTATACTGGTAGGTGAAACTTTCATGTTCTGAAGCTTCCATGCAAAGTTATGGCACAATGCAGAAAACGCGTTTTCAGCCTGAGATAAGTTGGGTTCCGGAACGCCAAACATAAAAATGTTGATAACTTTGGAAAACCACTTCAGACAGCTTAGATTTGATGTGCAACTACTAGAAAGACCCTTTCTGCTATAGTGGGATGTGAAAATTTCATGTTCGGAAGCTTCCCTCCAAAGTGATGGCACAATGCAGAAAACACGTTTCCAGCCTGAGATAAGGTGGGTTCCAGAACGCTAAACATAAAAATTTTGATAACTTTGGAAAAAAACTTCAGACAACTTATATTTGATGTGCAACTGCTAGAAAGACAATTTCTGCTATAGTGGTAGGTTAAAATTTAATGTTCAGAAGCTTCCCTGCAAAGTTATGGCACAATGCAGAAAACGCATTTTGAGACTCACATAAGGTCGATTCCGGAACGCCATACATAAAAGTGTTGATAACTTTGGAAAAACACTTCAGGCAGCTTAGATTTGATGTGCAACTACTAGAAAGACCATTTCTGCTGTAGTGGGAGTTGAAATTTTCATGTTCGGAAGCTTCCCTCCAAAGTGATGGCACAACGCAGAAAACACGTTTCCAGCCTGAGATAAGGTGGGTTCCAAAACGCTAAACATAAAAATGTTGATAACTTTGGAAAAAAACTTCAGACAACTTATATTTGATGTGCAACTGCTAGAAAGACAATCAATTTCTGCTATAGTGGTAGGTGAAACTTTCATGTTCTGAAGCTTCCCTGCAAAGTTATGGGACAATGCAGAAAACGATTTTTCATCCTGAGATAAGGTCGATTCCGGAACGCCAAACATAAAAATGTTGATAACTTTTGAAAAACACTTCAGACAGCTTAGATTTGATGTGCAACTACTAGAAAGACCCTTTCTGCTATAGTGGGAGGTGAAAATTTCATTTTCTGAAGCTTCCCTGCAAAGTTATGGCACAATGCAGAAAACGCGTTTTCAGCATGAGATAAGGTGGGTTCCAGAACGCTAAACATAAAAATGTTGATGACTTTGGAAAAACACTTCAGACAGCTTATATTTGATGTGCAACTACTAGAAAGACCCTGTCTGTTATAGTGGGAGTTGAAAATTTCATGTTCTGAAGCTTCCCTGCAAAGTTAATGCACAATGCCGAAAACGCGTTTTCATCCTGAGATAAGGTGGGTTCCGGAACGCCAAACATAAAAATGTTGATAGCTTTGGAAAAACACTTCAGACAGCTTAGATTTGATGTGCAACTACTAGAAAGACCCTTTCTGCCATATTGGGACGTGAAAATTTCATGTTCTGAAGCTTCACTGCAAAGTTATGGCACAATGCCGAAAACGCGTTTTCAGCCTGAGATAAGGTGGTTTCCGGAACGTCAAACATAAAAATGTTGATAATTTTGGAAAAACACTTCAGACAGCTTAGATTTGATGTGCAACTACTACAAAGACCCTTTGTGCTATAGTGGTAGGTTAAAATTTAATGTTCAGAAGCTTCCCTGCAAAGTTATGGCACAATGCAGAAAACGCATTTTGAGACTGAGATAAGGTCGATTCCAGAACGCCAATCATAAAAATGTTGATAACTTTGGAAAAACACTTCAGACAACTTATATTTGATGTGCAACTGCTAGAAAGACCCTTTCTGCTATAGTGGGAGGTGAAACTTTCATGTTCTGAAGCTTCCCTGCAAAGTTATGGCACAATGCGTAAAACGCGTTTTCAGCCTGAGATAAGGTCGATTCAGGAACACCAAACACAAAAATGTTTATAACTTTGGAAAAACACTTCAGACAGCTTAGATTTGATGTGTAACTACTAAAAAGACCCTTTCTGCCATAGTGGGAGGTGAAACTTTCATGTTCTGAAGCTTTCCTTCAAAGTTATGGCACAATGCAGAAAACGCGTTTTCAGCCTGAGACAAGTTGGGTTCCGGAACGCCAAACATAAAAATGTTGATAACTTTGGAAAAACACTGCAGTCAGCTTATATTTGATGTGCAACTACAAGAAAGACCCTTTCTGCTATAGTGGGAGGTGAAACTTTCATGTTCTGAAGCTTACCTTCAAAGTTATGGCACAATGCAAAAAACGCATTTTCAGCCTGAGATAAGGTGGGTTCCGGAACGCCAAACATAAAAATGTTGCTAACTTTCGAAAAACACTTCAGACAGATTAGATTTGATGTGCAACTATTAGAAAGACCCTGTTTGTCATAGTGGGAGTCGAAAATTTCATGTTCTGATGCTTTCCTGCAAAGTCATGGCACAATGCAGAAAACGCGTTTTCAGCCTGAGATAATGTGGGTTCCGGAGCGGCAAACGTAAAAATGTTGATAACTTTGGAAAAACACTTCAGACAGCTTAGATTTGATGTGCAACGACTAGAAAGACCCTTTCTGCTATGGCGGGAGGTGAAAATTTCATGTTCTGAAGCTTCCCTGCAAAGTTATGGCACAATGCAGAAAACTCGTTTTCAGACTGAGATAAGGTCGATTCCGGAACGCAAAACATAAAAATGTTGATAACTTTGGAAAAACACATCAGACAGCTTAGATTTGATGTGCAACTACTAGAAAGACCCTTTCTGCCATATTGGGACGTGAAAATTTCATGTTCTGAAGTTTCCCTGCAAAGTTATGGCACAATGCCGAAAACGCGTTTTCAGCCTGAGATAAGGTGGGTTCCGGAACGCCAAACATAAAAATGTTGATAACTTTGGAAAAACACTTCAGACAGCTTAGATTTGATGTGCAACTACTAGAAAGACCCTTTGTGCTATAGTGGGAGGTTAAAATTTAATGTTCAGAATCTTCCCTGCAAAGTTATGGCACAATGCAGAAAACGCATTTTGAGACTGAGAAAAGGTCGATTCCGGAATGCCATACATAAAAGTGTTGATAACTTTGCAAAAACACTTCAGACAACTTAGATTTGATGTGCAACTACTAGAAAGACCATTTCTGCTATAGTGGGAGGTTAAAATTTCATGTTCTGAAGCTTCCCTGCAAAGTTATGGCACATTGCCGAAAACGCGTTTTCAGCCTGAGATAAGGTGGGTTCCGGAACGCCAAACATAAAAATGTTGATAACTTTGGAAAAACACTTCAGACAGCTTAGATTTGATGTGCAACTGCTAGAAAGACAATTTCTGCTATAGTGGGAGGTGAAACTTTCATGTTCTGAAGCTTTCCTGCAAAGTTATGGCACAATGCAGAAAACGCGTTTTCAGCCAGAGATAAGGTGGGTTCCGGAACGGCAAACATAAAATTCTTGATAACTATGGAAAAAACATTTCAGACAGCTTAGATTTGATGTGCAACTACGAGAAAAACCCTTTCTGATATAGTGGGAGGTGAAAATGTCATGTTCTGAAGCTTCCCTGCAAAGTTATGGCACAATGCAGAAAACGCGTTTTCAGCCTGAGATAAGGTGGGTTCCGGAACGCCAAACATAAACATGTTGATAACTTTGGAAAAAAACTTCAGACAGCTTACATTTGATGTGCAACTACTAGAAAGACACTTTCTGCCATAGTGGGAGGTGAAACTTTCATGTTCTGAAGCTTTCCTTCAAAGTTATGGCACAACGCAGAAAACGCGTTTTCAGCCTGAGACAAGGTGGGTTCCGGAATGCCAAACATAAAAATGTTGATAACTTTCGAAAAACACTTCAGACAGCTTAGATTTGATGTGCAACTACTACAAAGACACTTTCTGCAATAGTGGGAGGTTAAAATTTCATGTTCTGAAGCTTCCCTGCAAAGTTATGGCACAATGCAGAAAACGCGTTTTCAGCCTGAGATAAGGTGGGTTCCGGAACGCCAAACATAAAAGTGTTGACAACTTTGGAAAAACACTTCAGACAGCTTAGATTTGATGCGCAACTACGAGAACGACCCTTTCTGCTATAGTGGGAGGTCAAAATTTCATGTTCTGAAGCTTCCCTGAGAAGTTATGGCACAATGCAGAAAAGGCGTTTTCAGCCTGAGATAAGGTGGGTTCCGGAACGCCAAACGTAAAAATGTTGATAACTTTGGAAAAACACTTCAGACAGCTTAGATTTGATGTGCAACGACTAGAAAGAACCTTTCTGCTATAGTGGGAGGTGAAAATTTCATGTTCTGAAGCTTCCCTGCAAAGTTATGGCACAATGCAGAAAACGCGTATTCAGCCTGAGATAAGGTGGGTTCCGGAACGCCAAACATAAAAATGTTGATAACTTTGGAAAAACACTTCAGACGGCTTAGATTTGATGTGCAACTACTAGAAAGACCCTTTCTGCTATAGTGGGAGGTGAACATTTCATGTTCTGAAGCTTCCCTGATAAGTTATGGCACAATGCACAAAACGCGTTTTCAGCCTGAGATAAGGTCGATTCTGGAACGCCAAACATAAAAATGTTGATAACTTTCGAAAAACACTTCAGACAGCTTAGATTTGATGTGCAACTACTGGAAAGACCCTTTCTGCTATAGTGGGAGGTGAAAATTTCATGTTCTGAAGCTTTCCTGCAAAGTTATGGCACAATGCAGAAAACGCGTTTTCAGCCCGAGATAAGGTCGTTTCCGGAACGCCAAACATAAAAATGTTGATAGCTTTCGAAAAAAACTTCAGACAACTTAGATTTGATATGCAACTACTAGAAAGACCCTGTCTTTTACAGTGGGATTTGAAAATTTCATGTTCTGAAGCTTCCCTGCAAAGTTTCGGCACAATGCAGAAAACGCGTTTTCAGCTTGAGATAAGGTGGGTCCCGGAACGCCAAACATGAAAATGTTGATAACTTTGGAAAAACACTGCAGACAGTTTAGATTTGATGTGCAACTACTAGAAAGACCCTTTCTGCTATAGTGGGAGGTTAAAATTTCATGTTCTGAAGCTACCCTGAAAAGTTATGGCACAATGCACAAAAACGCTTTTCAGCCTGAGATAAGGTGGGTTTCGGAACGCCAAACATAAAAGTGTTGATAACTTTTGAAAAACACTTCAGACAGCTTAGATTTGATGTGCAACTACAAGAAAGACCCTTTCTGCTATAGTGGGAGGTGAAACTTTCATGTTCTGAAGCTTTCCTGCAAAGTTTTGGCACAATGCAGAAAACGCGTTTTCAGCCTGAGATAATGTGGGTTCCGGAGCGGCAAACGTAAAAATGTTGATAACTTTGGAAAAACACTTCAGACAGCTTAGATTTGATGTGCAACGACTAGAAAGACCCTTTCTGCCATATTGGGACGTGAAAATTTCATGTTCTGAAGCTTCCCTGCAAAGTTATGGCACAATGCAGAAAATGCATTTTGAGACTGAGAAAAGGTCGATTCCGGAACGCCATACATAAAAGTGTTGATAACTTTGGAAAAACACTTCAGACAGCTTAGATTTGATGTGCAACTACTACAAAGACCCTTTGTGCTATAGTGGGAGGTTAAAATTTAATGTTCAGAAGGTTCCCTGCAAAGTTATGGCACATTGCAGAAAACGCATTTTGAGACTGAGATAAGGTCGATTCCGGAACGCCATACATAAAAGTGTTGATAACTTTAGAAAAACACTTCAGACAGCTTAGATTTGATGTGCAACTACTAGAAAGACCATTTCCGCTATAGTGGGATGTTAAAATTTCATGTTCTGAAGCTTCCATGCAAAGTTATGGCACAATGCAGAAAACGCGTTTTCAGCCTGACATAAGGTGGGTTCCAGAACGCTAAACATAAAAATGTTGATAACTTTGGAAAAAAAACTTCAGACAGCTTAGATTTGATGTGCAACAGCGAGAAAGACAATTTCTGCTATAGTGGGGGGTGAAACTTTCATGTTCTGACGCTTCCCTGCAAAGTTATGGCACAATGCAGAAAACGCGTTTTCTGCCAGAGATAAGGTGGGTTCCGGAACGGCAAACATAAAAATGTTGATAACTTTCGAAAAACACTTCAGACAGCTTAGATTTGATGTGCAACTACTACAAAGACCCTGTCTGTTATAGTGGGAGGTGAAAATGTCATGTTCTGAAGCTTCCCTGCAAAGTTATGGCACAATGCAGAAAACGCGTTTTCAGCCTGAGATAAGGTGGGTTCCGGAACGCCAAACATAAAAATGTTGATAACTTTGGAAAAACACTTCAGACAGCTTATATTTGATGTGCAACTCCTAGAAAGACAATTTTTGCTATAGTGGTAGGTGAAACTTTCAAGTTCTGAAGCTTTCCTTCAAAGTTATGGCACAATGCAGAAAACGCGTTTTCAGCCTGAGATAAGGTGGGTTCCGGAACGCCAAACATAAAAATGTTGATAACTTTGGAAAAACACTTCAGGCAGCTTAGATTTGATGTGCAACTACTACAAAGACCCTTTCTGCTACAGTGTGAGGTTAAAATTTCATGTTCTGAAGCTTCCCTACAAAGTTATGGCACAATGCAGAAAACGCGTTTTCAACCTGAGATAAGGTGAGTTCCGGAACGCCAAACAAAAAGTTGTTGCTAACTTTGGAAAAAACGTTTCAGACAGCTTAGATTTGATGTGTAACTACTAGAAAGACCCTTTCTGCTATAGTGGGAAGTGAAAATGTCATGTTCTGAAGCTTCCCTGCAAAGTTATGGCACAATGCAGAAAACGCGTTTTCAGCCTGAGATAAAGTGGATTCTGGAACGCCAAACATAAAAATGTTGATAACTTTGGAAAACCACTTCAAACAGCTTAGATTTGATGTGCAACTACTAGAAAGACCCTTTCCGCTACAGTGGGAGGTAAAAATTTCATTTTCTGAAGCTTCCCTGCAAAGTTAAGGAACAATGCAGAAAACGTGTTTTCAGCCTGACATAAGGTGGGTTCTGGAACGCCAAACACAAAAATGTTTATAACTTTGGAAAAACACTTCAGACAGCTTAGATTTGATGTGCAACTACTAGAAAGACAATTTCTGCTATAGTGGTAGGTGAAACTTTCATGTACTGAAGCTTTCCTTCAAAGTTGTGGCACAATGCAGAAAACGCGTTTTCAGCCTGAGATAAGGTGGGTTCCGGAACGCTAAACATAAAAATGTTGATAACTTTGGAAAAACACTTCATGCAGCTTAGATTTGGTGTGCAACTACTAGAAAGAACCTTTCTGCTACAGTGGGAGGTTAAAATTTCACGTTCTGAAGCGTCCCTGCAAAGTTATGGCACAATGCAGAAAACGCGTTTTCAGCCTGAGATAAGGTGGGTCCCGGAACGCCAAACACAAAAATGTTTATAACTTTGGAAAAACACTTCAGACAGCTTAGATTTGTTGTGTAACTACTAGAAAGACACTTTCTGCTATAGTGGGAGGTGAAACTTTCATGTTCTGAAGCTTTCCTTCAAAGTTATGGCACAATGCAGAAAACGCGTTTTCAGCCTGAGACAAGGTGGGTTCCGGAACGCCAAACATAAAAATGTTGATAACTTTCGAAAAACACTTCAGACAGCTTAGATTTGATATGCACCTACTCCAAAGACCCTGTCTGTTATAGAGGGAGTTGAAAATTTCATGTTCTGAAGCTTCCCTGCAAAGTTAAGGAACAATGCAGAAGACGCGTTTTCAGCCTGACATAAGGTGGGTTCCGGAACTTCAAACATAAAAATGTTGATAACTTTGGAAAAACACTTCAGACAGCTTAGATTTGATGTGCAACTACTAGAAAGACCCTTTCTGCTACAATGGGAGGTTAAAATTTCATGTTCTGAAGCGTCCCTGCAAAGTTATGGCACAATGCAGAAAACGCGTTTTCAGCCTGAGATAAGGTGGGTTCCGGAACGCCAAACATAAAAATGTAGATAACTTTGGAAAAACACTTCGGACAGCTTAGTTTTGATGCGCAACGACTAGAAAGACCCTTTCTGCTATAGTGGGAGGTGAATATTTCGTGTTCTCAAGCTTCCCTGCAAATTTATGGCACAATGCAGAAAACGCGTTTTCAGCCCGAGATAAGGTCGTTTCTGGAACGCCAACCTAAAAAATGTTGATAGCTTTCGAAAAACACTTCAGACAACTTAGATTTGATGTGCAACTACTAGAAATACCCTTTCTGCTACAGTGGGAGGTGAAAATTTCATGTTCTAAAGCTTCCCCGCAAAGTTGAGGATCAATGCAGAAAACGCGTTTTCAGCCTGAGGTAAGGTGGGTTCCGGAAGGCCAAACATAAAAATGTTGATGACTTTGGAAAAACACTTCAGACAGCTTAGATTTGATGAGCAACTACTAGAAATACCCTTTCTGCTATAGTGGGAGGTCAAAATTTCATGTTCTGATGTTTCCCTGCAAAGTTATGGGACAATGCAGAAAACGCATTTTCATGCTGAGATTAGGTCGATTCCGGAACACCAAACATAAAAATGTTGATAACTTTGGAAAAACACTTCAGACGGCTTAGATTTGATGAGCAACTACTAGAAATACCCTTTCTGGTATAGAGGGAGGTGAAAATTTCATGTTCGGAAACTTCCCTGAGAAGTTATGGCACAATGCAGAAAACGCGTTTTCAGCCTGAGATAAGGTGGGTTCCGGAACGCCAAACGTAAAAATGTTGATAACTTTGGAAAAACACTTCAGACAGCTTAGATTTGATGTACAACGACTAGAAAGAACCTTTCTGCTATAGTGGGAGGTGAAAATTTCATGTTCTGAAGCTTCCCTGCAAAGTTATGGCACAATGCAGAAAACGCGTATTCAGCCTGAGATAAGGTCGATTCTGGAACGCCAAACATAAAAATGTTGATAACTTTCGAAAAACACTTCAGACAGCTTAGATTTGATGTGCAACTACTAGAAAGACCCTTTCTGCTATAGTGGGAGGTGAAAATTTCATGTTCTGAAGCTTTCCTGCAAAGTTATGGCACAATGCAGAAAACGCGTTTTCAGCCCGAGATAAGGTCGTTTCCGGAACGCCAAACATAAAAATGTTGATAACTTTCGAAAAACACTTCAGACAGCTTAGATTTGATGTGCAACTACTAGAAAGACCCTGTCTGTTACAGTGGGAATTGTAAATTTCATGTTCTGAAACTTCCCTGCAAAGTTATGGCACAATGCAGAAAACGCGTTTTCAGCTTGTGATAAGGTGGGTTCCGGAACGCCAAACATAAAAATGTTGATAACTTTCGAAAAACACTTCAGACAGCTTAGATTTGATGTGCAACTACTAGAAAGACCCTTTCTGCTATAGTGGGAGGTGAAAATTTCATTTTCTGAAGCTTCCCTGCAAAGTTATGGCACAATGCGTAAAACGCGTTTTCAGCCTGAGATAAGGTCGATTCCGGGACGCCAGACATGAAAATGTTGATAACTATGGAAAAACACTTCAGACAGCTTGGATTTGATGTGCAACTACTAGAAAGACCATTTCTGCTATAGTGGGAGGTGAACATTTCATGTTCTCAAGCTTCCCTGAGAAGTTATGGCACAGTGCAGAAAACGCATTTTCAGCCTGATATGAGGTGGTTTCCGAAACGCCAAACGTGAAAATGTTGATAACTTTGGAACAACACTTCAGACAGCTTACATTTGATGTGCAACTACTAGAAAGACATTTTCTGCTATAGTGGGAGGTGAAACTTTCATGTTCTGAAGCTTTCCTTCAAAGTTATGGCACAATGCGTAAAACGCGTTTTCAGCCTGAGATAAGGTCGATTCTGGAACGCCATACATAAAAATGTTGATAACTTTGGAAAAACACTTCAGACAGCTTACATTTGATGTGCAACTACGAGAACGACCCTTTCTGCTATAGTGGGAGGTCAAAATTTCATGTTCTGATGTTTCCCTGCAAAGTTATGGGACAATGCAGAAAACCCATTTTCATGCTGAGATTAGGTCGATTCCGGAACACCAAACATAAAAATGTTGATAACTTTGGAAAAACACTTCAGACGGCTTAGATTTGATGAGCAACTACTAGAAAGACCCTTTCTGGTATAGAGGGAGGTGAAAATTTCATGTTTGGAAACTTCCCTGAGAAGTTATGGCACAATGCAGAAAACGCGTTTTCAGCCTGAGATAAGGTGGGTTCCGGAACGCCAAACGTAAAAATGTTGATAACTTTAGAAAAACACTTCAGACAGCTTAGATTTGATGTACAACGACTAGAAAGAACCTTTCTGCTATAGTGGGAGGTGAAAATTTCATGTTCTGATGCTTTCCTGCAAAGTTATGGCACAATGCAGAAAACGCGTTTTCAGCCCGAGATAAGGTCGTTTCCGGAACGCCAAACATAAAAATGTTGATAGCTTTCGAAAAACACTTCAGACAACTTAGATTTGATCTGCAACTACTAGAAAGACCCTGTCTGTTACAGTGGGATTTGTAAATTTCATGTTCTGAAGCTTCCCTGCAAAGTTAAGGAACAATGAGGAAAACGCGTTGTCAGCCTGAGATAAGGTGGGTTCCGGAACGCCAAACATAAAAATGTTGATAACTTTGGAAAAACATTTCAGACAGCTTAGAATTGATGTGCAACTACTAGAAAGACCTTTTCTGCTATAGTGGGAGGTGAAAATTTCATTTTCTGAAGCTTCCCTGCAAAGTTATGGCACAATGCGTAAAACGCGTTTTCAGCCTGAGATGAGGTCGATTCCGGAACGCCAAACATAAAAATGTTGATAACTTTAGAAAAACACTTCAGACAGCTTAGATTTGATGTACAACGACTAGAAAGAACCTTTCTGCTATAGTGGGAGGTGAAAATTTCATGTTCGGAAGCTTCCATGCAAAGTTATGGCACAATGCAGACAACGCGTTTTCAGCCTGAGATAAGGTGGGTTCCGGAACGCCAAACATAAAAATGTTGATAACTTTGGAACAACACTTCAGACAGCTGAGATTTGATGTGCAACTACTAGAAAGACCCTTTCTGCTATAGTGGGAGGTGAAAATTTCATGTTCTGAAGCTTCCTTGCAAAGTGATGGCACGATGAAGAAAATGCGTTTTCAGCCTGAGATAAGGTTGATTCCGGAACGCCAAAGATAAAAATGTTGATAACTTTGGAAAAACACTTCAGACAGCTTAGATTTGATGTGCAACTACTAGAAAGACCCTTTCTGCTATAGTGGGAGGTGAAAATTTCATTTTCTGAAGCTTCCCTGCAAAGTTATGGCACAATGCAGAAAACGCGTTTTCAGCATGAGATAAGGTGGGTTCCAGAACGCTAAACATAAAAATGTTGATGACTTTGGAAAAACACTTCAGACAGCTTATATTTGATGTGCAACTACTAGAAAGACCCTGTCTGTTATAGTGGGAGTTGAAAATTTCATGTTCTGAAGCTTCCCTGCAAAGTTAATGCACAATGCCGAAAACGCGTTTTCATCCTGAGATAAGGTGGGTTCCGGAACGCCAAACATAAAAATGTTGATAGCTTTGGAAAAACACTTCAGACAGCTTAGATTTGATGTGCAACTACTAGAAAGACCCTTTCTGCGATATTGGGACGTGAAAATTTCATGTTCTGAAGCTTCACTGCAAAGTTATGGCACAATGCCGAAAACGCGTTTTCAGCCTGAGATAAGGTGGTTTCCGGAACGTCAAACATAAAAATGTTGATAATTTTGGAAAAACACTTCAGACAGCTTAGATTTGATGTGCAACTACTACAAAGACCCTTTGTGCTGTAGTGGTAGGTTAAAATTTAATGTTCAGAAGCTTCCCTGCAAAGTTATGGCACAATGCAGAAAACGCATTTTGAGACTGAGATAAGGTCGATTCCGGAACGCCAATCATAAAAATGTTGATAACTTTGGAAAAACACTTCAGACAGCTTATATTTGATGGGCAACTACTAGAAAGACAATTTCTGCTGCAGTGGGAGGTGAAATTTTCATGTTCGGAAGCTTCCCTCCAAAGTGACGGCACAATGCAGAAAACACGTTTCCAGCCTGAGATAAGGTGGGTTCCAGAACGCTAAACATAAAAATGTTGATAACTTTGGAAAAAAACTTCAGACAACTTATATTTGATGTGCAACTGCTAGAAAGACAATTTCTGCTATAGTGGTAGGTGAAACTTTCATGTTCTGAAGCTTCCCTGCAAAGTTATGGCACAATGCGTAAAACGCGTTTTCAGCCTGAGATAAGGTCGATTCAGGAACACCAAACACAAAAATGTTTATAACTTTGGAAAAACACTTCAGACAGCTTAGATTTGATGTGTAACTACTAGAAAGACCCTTTCTGCCATAGTGGGAGGTGAAACTTTCATGTTCTGAAGCTTTCCTTCAAAGTTATGGCACAATGCAGAAAACGCGTTTTCAGCCTGAGACAAGTTGGGTTCCGGAACGCCAAACATAAAAATGTTGATAACTTTGGAAAAACACTGCAGACAGCTTATCTTTGATGTGCAACTACAAGAAAGACCCTTTCTGCTATAGTGGGAGGTGAAACTTTCATGTTCTGAAGCTTACCTTCAAAGTTATGGCACAATGCAAAAAACGCATTTTCAGCCTGAGATAAGGTGGGTTCCGGAACGCCAAACATAAAAATGTTGCTAACTTTCGAAAAACACTTCAGACAGATTAGATTTGATGTGCAACTATTAGAAAGACCCTGTTTGTCATAGTGGGAGTCGAAAATTTCATGTTCTGATGCTTCCCTGCAAAGTCATGGCACAATGCAGAAAACGCGTTTTCAGCCTGAGATAATGTGGGTTCCGGAGCGGCAAACGTAAAAATGTTGATAACTTTGGAAAAACACTTCAGACAGCTTAGATTTGATGTGCAACGACTAGAAAGACCCTTTCTGCTATGGCGGGAGGTGAAAATTTCATGTTCTGAAGCTTCCCTGCAAAGTTATGGCACAATGCAGAAAACTCGTTTTCAGACTGAGATAAGGTCGATTCCGGAACGCAAAACATAAAAATGTTGATAACTTTGGAAAAACACATCAGACAGCTTAGATTTGATGTGCAACTACTACAAAGACCCTTTCTGCCATATTGGGACGTGAAAATTTCATGTTCTGAAGTTTCCCTGCAAAGTTATGGCACAATGCCGAAAACGCGTTTTCAGCCTGAGATAAGGTGGGTTCCGGAACGCCAAACATAAAAATGTTGATAACTTTGGAAAAACACTTCAGACAGCTTAGATTTGATGTGCAACTACTAGAAAGACCCTTTGTGCTATAGTGGGAGGTTAAAATTTAATGTTCAGAATCTTCCCTGCAAAGTTATGGCACAATGCAGAAAACGCATTTTGAGACTGAGAAAAGGTCGATTCCGGAATGCCATACATAAAAGTGATGATAACTTTGCAAAAACACTTCAGACAACTTAGATTTGATGTGCAACTACTAGAAAGACCATTTCTGCTATAGTGGGAGGTTAAAATTTCATGTTCTGAAGCTTCCCTGCAAAGTTATGGCACAATGCCGAAAACGCGTTTTCAGCCTGAGATAAGGTGGGTTCCGGAACGCCAAACATAAAAATGTTGATAACTTTGGAAAAACACTTCAGACAGCTTAGATTTGATGTGCAACTGCTAGAAAGACAATTTCTGCTATAGTGGGAGGTGAAACTTTCATGTTCTGAAGCTTCCCTGCAAAGTTATGGCACAATGCAGAAAACGCGTTTTCAGCCAGAGATAAGGTGGGTTCCGGAACGGCAAACATAAAATTCTTGATAACTATGGAAAAAACATTTCAGACAGCTTAGATTTGATGTGCAACTACGAGAAAAACCCTTTCTGATATAGTGGGAGGTGAAAATGTCATGTTCTGAAGCTTCCCTGCAAAGTTATGGCACAATGCAGAAAACGCGTTTTCAGCCTGAGATAAGGTGGGTTCCGGAACGCCAAACATAAAAATGTTGATAACTTTGGAAAAACACTTCAGACAGCTTACATTTGATGTGCAACTACTAGAAAGACACTTTCTGCCATAGTGGGAGGTGAAACTTTCATGTTCTGAAGCTTTCCTTCAAAGTTATGGCACAACGCAGAAAACGCGTTTTCAGCCTGAGACAAGGTGGGTTCCGGAATGCCAAACATAAAAATGTTGATAACTTTCGAAAAACACTTCAGACAGCTTAGATTTGATGTGCAACTACTACAAAGACACTTTCTGCAATAGTGGGAGGTTAAAATTTCATGTTCTGAAGCTTCCCTGCAAAGTTATGGCACAATGCAGAAAACGCGTTTTCAGCCTGAGATAAGGTGGGTTCCGGAACGCCAAACATAAAAGTGTTGACAACTTTGGAAAAACACTTCAGACAGCTTAGATTTGATGTGCAACTACGAGAACGACCCTTTCTGCTATAGTGGGAGGTCAAAATTTCATGTTCTGAAGCTTCCCTGAGAAGTTATGGCACAATGCAGAAAACGCGTTTTCAGCCTGAGATAAGGTGGGTTCCGGAACGCCAAACGTAAAAATGTTGATAACTTTGGAAAAACACTTCAGACAGCTTAGATTTGATGTACAACGACTAGAAAGAACCTTTCTGCTAAAGTGGGAGGTGAAAATTTCATGTTCTGAAGCTTCCCTGCAAAGTTATGGCACAATGCCGAAAACGCGTATTCAGCCTGAGATAAGGTGGGTTCCGGAACGCCAAACATAAAAATGTTGATAACTTTGGAAAAACACTTCAGACGGCTTAGATTTGATGTGCAACTACTAGAAAGACCCTTTCTGCTATAGTGGGAGGTGAACATTTCATGTTCGGAAGCTTCCCTGATAAGTTATGGCACAATGCACAAAACGCGTTTTCAGCCTGAGATAAGGTCGATTCTGGAACGCCAAACATAAAAATGTTGATAACTTTCGAAAAACACTTCAGACAGCTTAGATTTGATGTGCAACTACTGGAAAGACCCTTTCTGCTATAGTGGGAGGTGAAAATTTCATGTTCTGAAGCTTCCCTGCAAAGTTATGGCACAATGCAGAAAACGCATTTTGAGACTGAGAAAAGGTCGATTCCGGAACGCCATACATAAAAGTGTTGATAACTTTGGAAAAACACTTCAGACAGCTTAGATTTGATGTGCAACTACTACAAAGACCCTTTGTGCTATAGTGGGAGGTTAAAATTTAATGTTCAGAAGGTTCCCTGCAAAGTTATGGCACATTGCAGAAAACGCATTTTGAGACTGAGATAAGGTCGATTCCGGAACGCCATACATAAAAGTGTTGATAACTTTAGAAAAACACTTCAGACAGCTTAGATTTGATGTGCAACTACTAGAAAGACCATTTCCGCTATAGTGGGATGTTAAAATTTCATGTTCTGAAGCTTCCATGCAAAGTTATGGCACAATGCAGAAAACGCGTTTTCAGCCTGAGATAAGGTGGGTTCCAGAACGCTAAACATAAAAATGTTGATAACTTTGGAAAAAAAACTTCAGACAGCTTATATTTGATGTGCAACAGCGAGAAAGACAATTTCTGCTATAGTGGGGGGTGAAACTTTCATGTTCTGACGCTTCCCTGCAAAGTTATGGCACAATGCAGAAAACGCGTTTTCTGCCAGAGATAAGGTGGGTTCCGGAACGGCAAACATAAAAATGTTGATAACTTTCGAAAAACACTTCAGACAGCTTAGATTTGATGTGCAACTACTACAAAGACCCTGTCTGTTATAGTGGGAGGTGAAAATGTCATGTTCTGAAGCTTCCCTGCAAAGTTATGGCACAATGCAGAAAACGCGTTTTCAGCCTGAGATAAGGTGGGTTCCGGAACGCCAAACATAAAAATGTTGATAACTTTGGAAAAACACTTCAGACAGCTTATATTTGATGTGCAACTCCTAGAAAGACAATTTCTGCTATAGTGGTAGGTGAAACTTTCAAGTTCTGAAGCTTTCCTTCAAAGTTATGGCACAATGCAGAAAACGCGTTTTCAGCCTGAGATAAGGTGGGTTCCGGAACGCCAAACATAAAAATGTTGATAACTTTGGAAAAACACTTCAGGCAGCTTAGATTTGATGTGCAACTACTAGAAAGACCCTTTCTGCTACAGTGTGAGGTTAAAATTTCATGTTCTGAAGCTTCCCTACAAAGTTATGGCACAATGCAGAAAACGCGTTTTCAACCTGAGATAAGGTGAGTTCCGGAACGCCAAACAAAAAGTTGTTGCTAACTTTGGAAAAAACGTTTCAGACAGCTTAGATTTGATGTGTAACTACTAGAAAGACCCTTTCTGCTATAGTGGGAAGTGAAAATTTCATGTTCTGAAGCTTCCCTGCAAAGTTATGGCACAATGCAGAAAACGCGTTTTCAGCCTGAGATAAAGTGGATTCTGGAACGCCAAACATAAAAATGTTGATAACTTTGGAAAACCACTTCAAACAGCTTAGATTTGATGTGCAACTACTAGAAAGACCCTTTCCGCTACAGTGGGAGGTAAAAATTTCATTTTCTGAAGCTTCCCTGCAAAGTTAAGGAACAATGCAGAAAACGTGTTTTCAGCCTGACATAAGGTGGGTTCTGGAACGCCAAACACAAAAATGTTTATAACTTTGGAAAAACACTTCAGACAGCTTAGATTTGATGTGCAACTACTAGAAAGACAATTTCTGCTATAGTGGTAGGTGAAACTTTCATGTACTGAAGCTTTCCTTCAAAGTTATGGCACAATGCAGAAAACGCGTTTTCAGCCTGAGATAAGGTGGGTTCCGGAACGCTAAACATAAAAATGTTGATAACTTTGGAAAAACACTTCATGCAGCTTAGATTTGGTGTGCAACTACTAGAAAGAACCTTTCTGCTACAGTGGGAGGTTAAAATTTCACGTTCTGAAGCTTCCCTGCAAAGTTATGGCACAATGCAGAAAACGCGTTTTCAACCTGAGATAAGGTGGGTTCCGGAACGCCAAACATAAAAATGTTGATAACTTTGGAAAAACACTTCAGACAGCTTAGATTAGATGTGTAACTACTAGAAAGACCCTTTCTGCTGTAGTGGGAGGTGAAACTTTCATGTTCTGAAGCTTTCCTTAAATGTTATGGCACAATGCAGAAAACGCGTTTTCAGCCTGAGATAAGGTGGGTCCCGGAACGCCAAACACAAAAATGTTTATAACTTTGGAAAAACACTTCAGACAGCTTAGATTTGTTGTGTAACTACTAGAAAGACACTTTCTGCTATAGTGGGAGGTGAAACTTTCATGTTCTGAAGCTTTCCTTCAAAGTTATGGCACAATGCAGAAAACGCGTTTTCAGCCTGAGACAAGGTGGGTTCCGGAACGCCAAACATAAAAATGTTGATAACTTTCGAAAAACACTTCAGACAGCTTAGATTTGATATGCACCTACTCCAAAGACCCTGTCTGTTATAGAGGGAGTTGAAAATTTCATGTTCTGAAGCTTCCCTGCAAAGTTAAGGAACAATGCAGAAGACGCGTTTTCAGCCTGACATAAGGTGGGTTCCGGAACTTCAAACATAAAAATGTTGATAACTTTGGAAAAACACTTCAGACAGCTTAGATTTGATGTGCAACTACTAGAAAGACCCTTTCTGCTACAATGGGAGGTTAAAATTTCATGTTATGAAGCGTCCCTGCAAAGTTATGGCACAATGCAGAAAACGCGTTTTCAGCCTGAGATAAGGTGGGTTCCGGAACGCCAAACATAAAAATGTAGATAACTTTGGAAAAACACTTCGGACAGCTTAGTTTTGATGCGCAACGACTAGAAAGACCCTTTCTGCTATAGTGGGAGGTGAATATTTCGTGTTCTCAAGCTTCCCTGCAAATTTATGGCACAATGCAGAAAACGCGTTTTCAGCCCGAGATAAGGTCGTTTCTGGAACGCCAACCTAAAAAATGTTGATAGCTTTCGAAAAACACTTCAGACAACTTAGATTTGATGTGCAACTACTAGAAATACCCTTTCTGCTACAGTGGGAGGTGAAAATTTCATGTTCTAAAGCTTCCCTGCAAAGTTGAGGATCAATGCAGAAAACGCGTTTTCAGCCTGAGGTAAGGTGGGTTCCGGAAGGCCAAACATAAAAATGTTGATGACTTTGGAAAAACACTTCAGACAGCTTAGATTTGATGAGCAACTACTAGAAATACCCTTTCTGCTATAGTGGGAGGTCAAAATTTCATGTTCTGATGTTTCCCTGCAAAGTTATGGGACAATGCAGAAAACGCATTTTCATGCTGAGATTAGGTCGATTCCGGAACACCAAACATAAAAATGTTGATAACTTTGGAAAAACACTTCAGACGGCTTAGATTTGATGAGCAACTACTAGAAATACCCTTTCTGGTATAGAGGGAGGTGAAAATTTCATGTTCGGAAACTTCCCTGAGAAGTTATGGCACAATGCAGAAAACGCGTTTTCAGCCTGAGATAAGGTGGGTTCCGGAACGCCAAACGTAAAAATGTTGATAACTTTGGAAAAACACTTCAGACAGCTTAGATTTGATGTACAACGACTAGAAAGAACCTTTCTGCTATAGTGGGAGGTGAAAATTTCATGTTCTGAAGCTTCCCTGCAAAGTTATGGCACAATGCAGAAAACGCGTATTCAGCCTGAGATAAGGTCGATTCTGGAACGCCAAACATAAAAATGTTGATAACTTTCGAAAAACACTTCAGACAGCTTAGATTTGATGTGCAACTACTAGAAAGACCCTTTCTGCTATAGTGGGAGGTGAAAATTTCATGTTCTGAAGCTTTCCTGCAAAGTTATGGCACAATGCAGAAAACGCGTTTTCAGCCCGAGATAAGGTCGTTTCCGGAACGCCAAACATAAAAATGTTGATAACTTTCGAAAAACACTTCAGACAGCTTAGATTTGATGTGCAACTACTAGAAAGACCCTGTCTGTTACAGTGGGAATTGTAACTTTCATGTTCTGAAACTTCCCTGCAAAGTTATGGCACAATGCAGAAAACGCGTTTTCAGCTTGTGATAAGGTGGGTTCCGGAACGCCAAACATAAAAATGTTGATAACTTTCGAAAAACACTTCAGACAGCTTAGATTTGATGTGCAACTACTAGAAAGACCCTTTCTGCTATAGTGGGAGGTGAAAATTTCATTTTCTGAAGCTTCCCTGCAAAGTTATGGCACAATGCGTAAAACGCGTTTTCAGCCTGAGATAAGGTCGATTCCGGGACGCCAGACATGAAAATGTTGATAACTATGGAAAAACACTTCAGACAGCTTGGATTTGATGTGCAACTACTAGAAAGACCATTTCTGCTATAGTGGGAGGTGAACATTTCATGTTCTCAAGCTTCCCTGAGAAGTTATGGCACAGTGCAGAAAACGCATTTTCAGCCTGATATGAGGTGGTTTCCGAAACGCCAAACGTGAAAATGTTGATAACTTTGGAACAACACTTCAGACAGCTTAGATTTGATGTGCAACTACTAGAAAGACATTTTCTGCTATAGTGGGAGGTGAAACTTTCATGTTCTGAAGCTTTCCTTCAAAGTTATGGCACAATGCGTAAAACGCGTTTTCAGCCTGAGATAAGGTCGATTCCGGAACGCCAAACATAAAAATGTTGATAACTTTGGAAAAACACTTCAGACAGCTTACATTTGATGTGCAACTACGAGAACGACCCTTTCTGCTATAGTGGGAGGTCAAAATTTCATGTTCTGATGTTTCCCTGCAAAGTTATGGGACAATGCAGAAAACGCATTTTCATGCTGAGATTAGGTCGATTCCGGAACACCAAACATAAAAATGTTGATAACTTTGGAAAAACACTTCAGACGGCTTAGATTTGATGAGCAACTACTAGAAAGACCCTTTCTGGTATAGAGGGAGGTGAAAATTTCATGTTTGGAAACTTCCCTGAGAAGTTATGGCACAATGCAGAAAACGCGTTTTCAGCCTGAGATAAGGTGGGTTCCGGAACGCCAAACGTAAAAATGTTGATAACTTTAGAAAAACACTTCAGACAGCTTAGATTTGATGTACAACGACTAGAAAGAACCTTTCTGCTGTAGTGGGAGGTGAAAATTTCATGTTCTGATGCTTTCCTGCAAAGTTATGGCACAATGCAGAAAACGCGTTTTCAGCCCGAGATAAGGTCGTTTCCGGAACGCCAAACATAAAAATGTTGATAGCTTTCGAAAAACACTTCAGACAACTTAGATTTGATCTGCAACTACTAGAAAGACCCTGTCTGTTACAGTGGGATTTGTAAATTTCATGTTCTGAAGCTTCCCTGCAAAGTTAAGGAACAATGAGGAAAACGCGTTGTCAGCCTGAGATAAGGTGGGTTCCGGAACGCCAAACATAAAAATGTTGATAACTTTGGAAAAACATTTCAGACAGCTTAGAATTGATGTGCAACTACTAGAAAGACTTTTTCTGCTATAGTGGGAGGTGAAAATTTCATTTTCTGAAGCTTCCCTGCAAAGTTATGGCACAATGCGTAAAACGCGTTTTCAGCCTGAGATGAGGTCGATTCCGGAACGCCAAACATAAAAATGTTGATAACTTTGGAACAACACTTCAGACAGCTGAGATTTGATGTGCAACTACTAGAAAGACCCTTTCTGCTATAGTGGGAGGTGAAAATTTCATGTTCTGAAGCTTCCTTGCAAAGTGATGGCACGATGAAGAAAATGCGTTTTCAGCCTGAGATAAGGTTGATTCCGGAACGCCAAAGATAAAAATGTTGATAACTTTGGAAAAACACTTCAGACAGCTTAGATTTGATGTGCAACTACTAGAAAGACCCTTTCTGCAATAGTGGGACGTCAAAATTTCATGTTCTGAAGCTTCCCTGGAAAGTTACGGGACAATGCAGAAAACGATTTTTCATCCTGAGATAAGGTCGATTCCGGAACGCCAAACATAAAAATGTTGATAACTTTGGAAAAACACTTCAGACAGCTTAGATTTGATGTGCCACTACTAGAAAGACCCTTTCTCCTATAGTGGGAGGTGAAAATTTCATGTTCTGAAGCTTCCCTGCAAAGTTATGGCACAATGCAGAAAACGCGTTTTCAGCCTGAGATAAGGTGGGTTCCGGAACGCCAAACATAAAAATGTTGATAACTTTGGAAAAACACTTCAGACAGCTTAGATTTGATGTGCAACTACTAGAAAGACCCTTTCTGCTATAGTGGGAGGTCAAAATTTCATGTTCTGAAGCTTCCCTGGAAAGTTATGGGACAATGCAGAAAATGCATTTTCATCCTGAGATTAGGTCGATTCCGGAACGCCAAACATAAAACTGTTGATAACTTTGGAAAAACACTTCAGACAGCTTAGATTTGATGTGCAACTACTAGAAAGACCCTTTCTGCTATAGTGGGAGGTGAAAATTTCATGTTCTGAAGCTTCCTTGCAAAGTTATGGCACAATGCAGAAAATGCGTTTTCAGCCTGAGATAAGGTTGATTCCGGAACGCCAAACATAAAAATGTTGATAACTTTGGAAAAACACTTCAGACAGCTTAGATTTGATGTGCAACTACTAGAAAGAACCTTTCTGCTATAGTGGGAGGTGAACATTTCATGTTCTGAAGCTTCCCTGAGAAGTTATGGCACAATGCAGAAAACGCGTTTTCAGCCTGAGATAAGGTGGGTTCCCAAACGCCATACGTAAAAATGTTGATAACTTTGGAAAAAACACTTCAGACAGCTTAGATTTGATGTGCAACTACTAGAAAGACCCTTTCTGCTATAGTGGGAGGTGAAAATTTCATGTTCTCAAGCTTCCTTGCAAAGTTATGGCACAATGCAGAAAATGCGTTTTCAGCCTGAGATAAGGTTGATTCCGGAACGCCAAACATAAAAATGTTGATAACTTTGGAAAAACACTTCAGACAGCTTAGATTTGATGTGCAACTACCAGAAAGAACCTTTCTGCTATAGTGGGAGGTGAACATTTCATGTTCTGAAGCTTCCCTGAGAAGTTATGGCACAATGCAGAAAACGCGTTTTCAGCCTGAGATAAGGTGGGTTCCCAAACGCCATACGTAAAAATGTTGATAACTTTCGAAAAACACTTCAGACAGCTTAGATTTGATGCGCAACTACCAGAAAGACCTTTTCTGCTTTAGTGGAAGTTCAAAATTTCATGTTCTGAAGCTTCCTCGCAAAGTTATGGCACAATGCGGAAAACACGTTTTCAGCCTGAGATAAAGTTGATTCCGGAACGCCAAACATAAAAATGTTGATAACTTTGGAAAAACACTTCAGACACCTTAGATTTCACGTGAAACTACTAGAAAGACCCTTTCTGCTAAAGTGGGAAGTGAAAATTTCATGTTCTGAAGCTTCCCTGCAAGGTTATGGCACAATGCGTAAAACGCGTTTTCAGCCTGACATAACGTCGATTCCGGAACGCGAAACATAAAAAAGTTAATAACTTTTGAAATACACTTCAGACAGCTTAGATTTGATGTGCAACTACTAGAAAGACCCTTTCTGCTATTGTGGGAGGTGAAAATTTTATGTTCTGAAGCTTCCCTGCAAAGTTATGGCACAATGCAGAAAATGCATTTTCATCCTGAGATTAGGTCGATTCCGGAACGCCAAATATAAAACTGTTGATAACTTTGGAAAAACACTTCAGAGAGCTTAGATTTGATGTGCAACTACTAGAAAGACCCTTTCTGCTATAGTGGGAGGTTAAAATTTCATGTTCGGAAGCTTCCATGCAAAGTTATGGCACAATGCAGACAACGCGTTTTCAGCCTGAGATACAGTCGATTCTGGAACGCCAAACATAAAAATGTTGATAACTTTCGAAAAACACTTCAGACAGCTTAGATTTGATGTGCAACTACTAGAAAGACCCTTTCTATTATAGCGGCAGGTGAAAATTTCATGTTCTGAAGCTTTATGCAAAGTTATGGCACAAAGCAGAAAACGCGTTTTCAGCCTGATTTGAGGTGGGTTCCGAAACGCCAAACATAAAAATGTTGATAACTTTGGAAAAACACTTCAGACAACTTAGATTTGATGTGCCACTAATAGAAAGACCCTTTCTGCTATAGTGGGAGTTGAAAATTTCATGTTCTGTAGCTTCTCTGCAAAGTTATGGCACAATGTGTAAAACGCGTTTTCAGCCTGAGATAAGGTCGATTCCGGAACAACACACATAAAAATGTTGATAACTTTGGAAAAACACTTCAGACAGCTTAGATATGATGTGCAAATACTAGAAAGACCCTTTCTACTATACTGGGAGGTGAAAATATCATGTTCTGAGGGTTTCCTGCAAAGTTATGGCACAATGCAGAAAACACGTTTTCAGCCTGAGACAAGGTGGGTTCTGGTACGCCAAACATAAAAATGTTGATTACTCTGGAAAAACATTTCAGTCAGCATAGATTTGATCTGCAACTACTAGAAAAACCCTTTCTGCTATTGTGGGAGGTGAAAATTTCATGTTCTGAAGCTTCCCTGCAAAGTTATGGCACAATGCGTAAAACGCGTTTTCAGCCAGAGATAAGGTGGGTTCCGGAACGCCAAACAAAAAAATGTTGATAACTTTCGAAAAACATTTCAGAAAGCATAGATTTGATCTGCAACTACTAGAAAAACCCTTTCTGCTATAGTGGGAGGTGAAAATTTCACGTACTGAAGCTATATGCAAAATTATGGCACATTGCGTAAAGCGCGTTTTCAGCCTGAGATAAGGTCGATTTCGGACGCCAAACATAAAAATGTTGATAACTTTGGAAAAACACTTCAGACAGCTTAGATTTGATGTGCAACTACTACAAAGACCTTTTCTGCTATAGTGGGAGTTGAAAATTCCATGTTCTGAAGCTTCCCTGCAAAGTTATGGCACAATGCAGAAAACGCGTTTTCAGCCGGAGATAAGGTGGGTTCCGGAACGCCAAACATAAAAATGTTGATAACTTTGGAAAAACACTTCAGACAACTTAGATGTGAAGTGCAACTACTAGAAATACCGTTTCTGCTATTGTGGGACGTGAAAATTTCATGTTCTGAAGCTTCCCTGCAAAGTTATGGCACAATGCAGAAAACGCGTTTTCAGCCTGAAATAAGGTCGATTGCAAAACGCCAAACATAAAAATCTTGATAACTTTGGAAAAACACTTCAGACAGCTTAGATTTGATGTGCAACTACTAGAAAGAACCTTTCTGCTAAAGCGGGAGTTGAAAATTTCATGTTTTGAAGCTTCTCTGCAAAGTTATGGCACAAGGCAGAAAACCCATTTTCAGCCTGAGATGAGGTGGGTTCCGGAACGCCAACCATAAAAATGTTGATAACTTTGGAAAAACACTTCAGACAGCTTAGATTAAATGTGCAACTACTAGAAAGACCCTTTCTGCTATAGTGGGATGTGAAATTTTCATGTTCTGAACCTTCCCTGAAAAGTTATGGCACAATGCAGCAAACGTGTTTTCAGCCTGAGATAAGGTCGATTGCAGAACGCCAAACATAAAAATGTTGATAACTTTGGAAAAACACTTCAGACAGCTTAGATTTTATGTGCAACTACTAGAAAGACCGTTTCTGCTAAAGCGGGATGTGAAATTTTCATGTTCTGAAGCTTCCCTGAAAAGTTATGGCACAATGCAAAAAAGGCGTTTTCAGCCTAAGATAACATGGGTTCCGGAACGCCAAACATAAAAATGTTGATAACTTCGGAAAAACACTTCAGACAGCTTAGATTTGATCTGCAACTACTAGAAAGACCCTTTCTGCTATAGTGGGAATTGAAATTTTCATGTTCTGAAGCTTCAATGCAAAGTTATGGCACAAAGCAGAAAACGCGTTTTCATCCTGATATGAGGTGGGTTCCGGAACGCCAAACATAAAAATGTTGATAACTTTGGAAAAACACTTCAGACAGCTTAGATTTGATGTGCAACTATTAGAAAGACCCTTTCTGCTATAGTGGGAGGTGAAAATTTCATGTTCTGTAGCTTCTCTGCAAAGTTATGGCACAATCCAGAAAATGCATTTTCAGCCAGAGATAAGGTGGGATCCGGAACGCCAACCATAAAAATGTTGATAACGTTGGAAAAAAATTCAGACAGCTTAGATTTTATGTGCAACTACTAGAAAGACCCTTTCTACTTTAGTGGGAGGTGAAAATATCATGTTCTGAAGCTTCTCTGCAAAGTTATGGCACAATGCGTAAAACGCGTTTTGAGCCTGAGATAAGGTCGTTTCCGGAATGCCAAACATAAAAATGTTGAAACCTTTTGAAAAACTCTTCAGACAGCTTAGATTTGATGTGCAACTACTAGAAAGACCCTTTCTGCTATAGTGGGAGGTGAAAATTTCATGTTCTGAAGCTTTCCTGCAAATTTACGACACAATGCGTAAAACGCATTTTCAGCCTGAGATAAGGTCGATTCTGGAACACCAAACATAAAAATGTTGATGACTTTGGAAAAATACTTCAGACAGCTTAGATTTGATGTGCAACTACTAGAAAGACCCTTTCTACTATAGTGGGAGGAGAAAATATCATGTTCTGAGGCTTCCCTGCAAAGTAATGGCACAATGTAGAAAACGCGTTTTCAGCGTGAGATAAGGTCGATTCCGGAAGGCCAAACATAAAAATGTTGATAACTTTGGAAAAACACTTCAGACAGCTTAGATTTGACGTGCAACTACTAGAAAGACCCTTTCTGCTATAGTGGGAGCTGAAAATGTAATGTTCTGAAGCTTCCCAGCAAAGTTTTGGCACTATGCAGAAAACGCGTTTTCAGCCTGAGATAAGTTCGATTCCGGAACGCCAAACATAAAAATGTTGATAACATTTGGAAAAACACTTCAGACAGATTAGATCTGATGTGCAACTACTAGAAAGACCCTTTCTGCTATAGTAGGAGGTGAAAATTTCATGTTCTGAAGCTTTGTGCAAAGTTATGGCACAATGCAGAAAACGCGTTTTCAGCCTGAGATAAGGTGGGTTCCGGAACGCCAAAAATACAAATGTTGACAACTTTGGAAAAACACTTCAGACATCTTAGATTTGATGTGCAACTACAGGACAGACGTTTTCTGCAATAGTGGGAGGTTAAAATGTCATATTCTGAAGCTTCCCTGCAAAGTAATGGCACAATGCAGAAAACGCGTTTTCAGCCTGATATAAGGTGGGTTCCGGAACGCCACACATAAAAATGTTGATAACTTTGGAAAAACACTTCAGACAGCTTAGATATGATGTGCAACTACTAGAAAGACCCTTTATGCCATAGTGGGAGGTTAAAATTTCATGTTCTGAAGCTTCCCAGCAAAGTTATTGCTCAATGCAGAAAACACATTTTCAGCCTGAGATAAGATCGATTCCGGAACGCCAAACACAAAAATGATGATAACTTTGGAAAAACACTTCAGACTGCTTAGATTCGATGTGCAACTACTAGAAAGACCCTTTCTGATATGGTCGAAGTTGAAAATTTCATGTTCTGAAGCTTCCCTGCAAAGTTATGGCACTATGCAGAAAACTCATTTTCAGCCTGAGATAAGTTCGATTCCAGAACGCCAAACATAAAAATGTTGTAACTTTGAAAAAACACTTCAGACAGCTTAGATTTGATGTGCAACTACAAAAAGACCCTTTATTCTCTAGTGGGAGGTTAAAATTTCGTGTTGTGAAGCTTCCCTGCAAAGTTATGGCACAAAGCAGAAAGCGCGTTTTCAGCCTGAGATAAGGTCGATTCCGCAACGCCAAAAATAAAAAAGTTGATGACTTTTTAAATACACTTCAGACAGATTAGAATTGATGTGCAACTACTAGAAAGACCATTTCTACTATAGTGGGAGGTGAAAATTTGATGTTCTGAAGCTTCCGTGCAAAGTTATGCCACAATGCGTAAAAGCCGTATTCAGCCTGAGATAAGGTGGGTTCCGGAACGCCAAAAATAAAAATGTTGATAACTTTGGAAAAACACTTCAGACAGCTTAGATTTGATGTGCAACTACGAGAAAGACCCTTTCTACTTTAGTGGGAGGTGAAAATTTCATGTTCTGAAGCTTCCCTGCAAAGTTATGGCACAATGCGTAAAACGCGTTTTCAGCCTGAGATAAGGTCGATTCCGCAACGCCAAACATAAAAAAGTTGATGACTTTTTAAATACACTTCAGACAGCTTAGATTTGATGTGCAACTACTAGAAAGACCCTTTTTCCGAAAGTGGGAGGTGAAAATTTTATGTTCTGAAGCTTCCCTGCAAAGTTATGGCACAATGCGTAAAACGCGTTTTCAGCCTGAGATAAGGTTGATTCCGGAACGCCAAACATAAAAATGTTGATAACTTTGGAAAAACACTTCAGACAGCTTAGATTTGATGAGCAACTACGAGAAAGACCCTTTCTGCTATAGTGGGTGGTGAAAATTCGATGTTCTGAAGCTTCCCTGCAAAGTTATGGAACAATGCGTTATACGCGTTTTCAGCCTGAGATAAGGTCGATTCAGGAACGCCAAATATAAAAAAGTTGATAACTTTTGAAATACACTTCAGACAGCATAGATTTGACGTGCAACAACGAGAAAGACCATTTCTGCTATAGTGGCATGTGAAAATTTCATGCTCTGAAGCTTCCCTGCAAAGTTATGGCACAATGCAGAAAACGCGTTTTCAGCCTGAGATAAGGTGGGTTCCGGAACGCCAAACATAAAAATGTTGATAACTTTGGAAAAACACTTCAGACAACTTAGATATGATGTGCAACTACTAGAAAGATCCTTTCTGGTATAGCGGGAGGTGAAAATTTCATGTTCTGAACCTTCCCTGCAAAGTTATGCCACAAAGCAGGAAACGCGTTTTCAAACTGACATAAGGTGGGTTCCGGAATGCCAAACATAAAAATGTTGATAACTTTCGAAAAACAGTTCAGACAGCTTCGATTTTATGTGCAACTACTAGAAAGACCATTTCTACTATAGTGGGAGGTGAAAATTTGATGTTCTGAAGCTTCCGTGCAAAGTTATGCCACAATGCGTAAAAGGCGTTTTCAGCCTGAGATAAGGTCGATTCCGGAACGCCAAACATAAAAATGTTGATAACTTTGAAAAAACACTTCAGACAGCTTAGATTTGATGTGCAACTACGAGAAAGACCCTTTCTGCAATAGTGGGATGTGAAAATTTCATGTTCTGAAGCTTCCCTGTAAAGTTATGGCACAATGCAGAAAACGCGTTTTCAGCCTGAGATAAGGTCGATTCAGGAACGCCAAATATAAAAAAGTTCATAACTTTTGAAATACACTTCAGACAGCTTATATTTGACGTGCAACTACTAGAAAGACCATTTCTGCAATAGTGGCATGTGAAAATTTCATGTTCTGAAGCTTCCCTGCAAAGTTATGGCACAATGCAGAAAACGCGATTTCAGCATGAGATAAGGTGGTGTAGTGAAAGTGACGGATGGTCTAGTCACGGACGCCTCCGTCTGTGACGTGGATATTATGAAAAATAATATCACCTCGAAAGTTTGGGGCACCACCTGAAATATAGTTTCCAGGAGACTATTAAGCTCTCTTGATTAACACTTAATTAATTAATTAACGGTGGTAACTTAATTAATTACTAGTGTACTCAATCTATTTATCTGAAGTCACTACTCGTGATGTAATGTCCTTTGCTGATCAGAGGCTCTTAGATTGATTATAATACACTCCAAAGTAACGTGATCTAGACCAACGTAATTTTATAGATTTATTTAAGAATAAAAGAACAGAAAGAAACAGGAAAGATGCAAAGTGGAGTGAGATGATCCCGACAATATCGCGATGGAAGCGTAAACCTGTTATGAAGCAATATCAATACAGCATCAGACGCGTATGTAACTGATGGGAAAGTTGAGACGTTCTAGTCTAACTGTCAACCTCAGGCAAGTAATGATATTACTAAACCCAACACACCAATCTGCGCAGAGATGACACACAGCGGCTTACTTTGACGATGAGTGGAGGGATGAATGGGATGGATGGATGGATGGATGAGAGGATGATGAGTAGATGCAGAAAGTCGGTCAGGAGATGAGGGAGGAGGCAGGCGGCTTTGGAGGGAGGCGTCCTGGTTCTCAGCGTGGTGACTCGAAGGTGATGAGGACCCCCGGCTTCAGGCGTGGATGGCACTCTCGGATCGTCTTCCGGACCGTCGTGGATCTTTCGGCGCAGACGGAGTGATCGTCGCTGGCAGAGAACGGCGTAGGACCGGAAGCGTATCTTTGTCTCGTGCCAGGTGATTCACCGGTCTGAACAACCTTCTAGAGTGGTCGCCTTAATGACACACTCCAGATAGCAGAAGGTTGTTGAAAGTTGGACTCGCGTGCTCGTCACGGCTGCCGGCTGTGATCACGTGGTGTGACTGGGCCGTTCCTGAAGGAAGCTCTGGCTTGGCAGACCGCTGGAGGACGAGGGCGACGTGCAACTTTGGAGAAGTTCCTCAATCACTCTCACACTTGGATGGGCAGCGAGTGGAACGCTGGCACGGCTTCAAGGGAGGAGGAGAAGCAAGAGTCTTTGCAGGAACTTGAGCAGGAACCGTCGGAGAAGTTGGTTGTAGTTGGTTGTAGGAGGCGAAGGAGCCAGAGGACGCGGCAGAAGGAGGGGAAAGAGCGCAACCGAGGGCAACAGAGGGACAGAGGGGAAAAGAGCAACGGAGTAAGAGAGGAGCACAGAGGGCTGAACAGAGAGCTGAACAGAGCGATGAACCTCTGTAAACTGGGTCTTTTAAACTCTCATGAAGAGTCTCCTTGTCCAGTCTTGATTGGTTGAAGGAGTTCCATCACCTATTGCTGATTGGACGAGGATTTCCAAGCCTGGCCTTCCTCCTCCTCCTCCAACGGGGTCGTAAATTCCAGTCTTGAGATGGGAGATTTTGATCCCCCCAGTACCAGAGTTTTATTTGACAATAAAACATTACCTGAGTTGTAAAGTTGCTCACAATCTGTCAAAACTTTCCCATCTCAATTCAAGCATTCAAACGACACCAAACATGACCATTCTAGCACATTGTCTTCTTATAATGATCAACATAACACTCAACCATTCATGTCAAGTTTAACATCACATGTTCAGGGCATCTGGTTTGCTGGAACATCCTGTGGAAATCATGGGTTAAGTGGGAAACAAAAGTCCTTTTTCAGAAATACACATTAAGACACATTCACATATAAGTCTGTCTTTATTCATCTGGAACCTGGAAAAGGGGGAGCTGTGTGTGTCCCCCACCAAACAGGGTTCACGAGTTGTTCAGGGTTTTTTCCTCTTACGGCACAGCATCCTGGACTGTTGCTCTAGTCTCTCCCCCCTTTGACCATTCCAATGATTTATGGTCCTTATCGGAGGGTTCAGAAACCTCTGAGCTGCCAAAGGCATGGTGGGAACTCAAGGAGATGTCTCCGAGTTGAAGTTACACATTCCAGAAACGTTCACCAGGTCCATGCTTGAATCTCTGGAGAAGGAATCACTACAGTGGGTTCCGGAACGCCAAACATAAAAACATTGATAACTTTGGAAAAACACTTCAGACAGCTTAGATGTGATGTGCAACTACTAGAAAGACCCTTTCTGCCATTGTGGGAGGTGAAAATTTCATGTTCTGAAGCTTCCCTGCAAAATTATGGCACAATGGAGAAAACGCAATTTCAGCCTGAGATAAGGTGGGTTCCGGAACGCCAAACATAAAAATATTGATAACTTTGGAAAAACACTTCAGACAGCTTAGATATGATGTGCAACTTCTAGAAAGACCCTTTCTGCTATAGTGGGATGTGAAAATTTCATGTTCTGAAGCTTTCCTGCAAAGTTATGGCACAATGCAGAAAACGCGTTTTCAGCCAGAGATAAGGTCGATTCCGGAACGCCAAACAGAAAAAAGTTGATAACTTTTGAAATACACTTCAGACAGCTTAGATTTGATGTGCAACTACTAGAAAGACCATTTCTGCTATAGTGGGATGTGAAAATTTCATGTTCTGAAGCTTTATGCAAAGTTATGGCACAATGCGTGTCGTCGGGTTTAGGTTTTCAAGGTCTTGTGTACAAGGCGATTGGCTATAACATAAGCCGTCCCTAGTTCCGAGCACACTACCTCCCTTTGCCTCTCTGGTAAAGGGCCCCTCGGTTGGTCAACTCAGTCAGCCTCTTGTTGCGGACACGGTTCTAAGACTATAACAAGCGTATCAACTATACCTTATTATATTAGTGAGTAGTGTCGGCGCTTCACTGAGCGGGTTATTTAATTAGCCCGACCTGTTTAGAAACAGGTTCTTGACCTTACAATGCTACACCTTACCGTAGTCTCTTTACTTAACTTCGTTTAGGGACTCATGATCGGATCCTAAATCCATTCCTTTCAAATAACATTTTCCCCATAAATGCCTAAAACTACCACCTAATCATTGACACAATAATTCAGGATGGAATAATGCTACCATGTGAGACACTCATTACATGTGCAACAGGAGGAAATCAAACAGTAACTCACCTATAACCCAATTGATGGTAGTAGGTAGGAGCCAGTTGATTCTTTAGTAGTCAGGGATCAACGCCGTTGTGCCTTTTCAGTACTTAATTCGTACTCAATTTTATTATGTTTTTTGTCACAAAAATGTTTCTTCAAAAAATTAATAAAAGAATAGTAAAAACAGCAAAGTCAACCAAAAATAATAAAATCCATAAACTCAAGGGTATCGCCAGACGCTGATACCCAACAATATCAAAAGTACCGCCAGACGCTGGTACTAGTACATATACTTCAAAAACCATATAATCAAAAATACTTCAAAGACCGTATAATCAAAAAATACTTCAAAATCATATAATCAAAATTACTGCAATAAAAAGGATTAATTCAAAAATAGTAAGAGAGAAATAAAAGATGAGTTAAAATCAAATGGTCCGAGAGCAAACAGCAAGAGCACCGTCCCAAGATAAGATATAAAACCTTACAGCGGACAGACGCGGGCGAAGATCCAAAAAGAGCAAGAACCCAGGGTCACATCTCCGAGCGCTTATATAGCCACACACAGCTTTGAAGACACACCGACGTCCGTTAAATATTATTTAGCAGGTCCATTAATGATAAAAACAGAAACAATACCAAATATTATTTAGCAGGTTTTGATTATAATATTTTCGAACTTCCAGTATATACAACATCCCCCTCCGAAAATATCTTCCTTCACCATTTGTCCAATTCGTCAAAGTCCAGTGGTCCGATTCCTTAGTCGTCATCATTTCGTTGTCTCAGCAGTGACTCGAGATCATCCAATTCTCTCATTATGTTCACGTAGTAGCAGATCCACATCAGCGCCGATGCCGATCTTGGCACACCAGGCGACGTAGGGCTGGACGTCAAAGGGGCAGTGTAGTCATTAGGTTCTCCACCACAATCCTCAGACGCTGCGGGACCTGGAACCTCATCTTGGGGAGTACTGGGTGAATATTCATTTCGTGGGGCTGGAGTCGAGTGGCTTGCAGATTGAGAAGATGTGGGGCACAGATCACTGGAGTCTTCAGTTTGAGGAGAAGGTGTCTGGCGTCTTGGTGATGCCGGGGGTACAGGGTTTAGCATGCTTCCGGGGTTCATCTCCACAGGGCCATCTGTCCCCGTGTGAGAGTCATTAACGAGGCCTGCTACGAACTGTCCAACATCAGGGAAGACAAAGCTGATGTCCCTCATGTTTAACCCACACAGGTGGCAACTTCCCAAGATATGGCCATCGTGCTTACAAAGGAGTGGATCTTTAAGGGCTACTAATTCTCCCTTACAATAAGCACAATTTGCTGCGCTGGCATCTCCTTGGTGATCTGGCTGTTCTTCCTGGCTGTCCTCAACTGCACTACTTTCTGAAGGTGGTGGGGCATTCGGCAGTGGTTCGGGAGAGGACCGCGCTGGCTCAGGGTACATCGGTACAGACACGGAGGCCCTCCGACACTTGGGTGCCCTTGGGGCTGGAGTAGCTACCGACTCCGAGCTGGCAGGTGTCTCGTCATTGGACGGGAGATTGCTTCTCCCTCCAGAGGCCACCTCTGTGCTACTGGATGTCGCGGCTCTCCTTGCCCAACGTCTCGCCGGGTTTGCTCTCCGGGGGGCGGGCCTCCCGAGTTGCCGTTTGTACTGTTGGAGCATGGCAGGGCGCCTCCAGTCGCGATTTCCCTTCAACACCGGCATTGCTTCCTCCTTAGCTCCACTCATCACCAGTCGGGCGAATTTTTCCCAAGTGACTGGTCCTTGCATATGCCAACCAAGTGCCGTGGGCACCACTGATCTGTCTTTCAACAACCTTTCGATCCACTCATAGTAACCACTAGGACAATATCCTCCTTGGTAATGTTGTGTACCAAGCCCCCCATGCCACAATTCATCATGCTCCCTGACGACGCACTCCTCCCAGTCCTCATACACACTCACGACGTCTTTCTGCCATTGAGTCACCATCAGTAAGTTTGGGTCATAGAGGTAAATCTGATTCTCGGGAGGTTGGTAGCCTGGCTGAATGTTTCCTGGCCCCCAAGGTGTGGCTGGGCTAACATTTCCCAAGTCTTCGTTGTATATTTCTCCCACCTGTTCGGTTCTCAGCACCATTCCCTCCATCATATACGGAGGATGGAATGCTCCGCGTTCAATCCAGGATGTCTGCCCAGGTCCTATTTTACAATGGTACGCCCTAATGGCGCGCGTGGTCAACGGGGCAGCTTATCATCCCCGGGGAACGTAAACTCCCAGAGTTCAGCACAAACAACTGGGAGCCAATGGTTCAATGGCTCGTTCTCCTGGCACATTACCACAAAGCATGGCCATGCCTGGAGAATGAACGGGGTCTCCTTTTCGAATGACCACACAACCCGATCCCTCGCTTTGATTTCATGCGGTATTCACAATTTTTGGACCTTCTTTTTATGATCTTGGGTAAGTACACCGCGTGACACCTTTGCTGTAAATCTCATGCAGGGCTCGCCCCTCCAATATTCAACCATTTTGGTGGAGGGTCCCCAACTAAAAATCCTATGTTTTCCTTTGTCTACAGGGCGGACTTTGGTTCCGGGATCAAGGGGCTCCATGATCACATCTAGGGCTAACAGGACTCTCGTTTTTTGTGTGTGCCATGGATCCCATTGATCTGCTTTGTCGTTCCCGTCCGTAATCACAATTGGGCCCTGCAGAAACATTACAAAATGTCAATTTTGAGAAGGTCTACGAACAGTAGACGCCATTCCAAACAGCCTTATGCTGTTCGAAGTTTTCCATATCTTTATGGGGTAACAAGTCCCCATCAGATAACCTATATAAAACACAGAGACATACAAAGAAGTTCCTCCAGCTAACTTTTTGAACAGAATCCATATCATCAGAATCATCCATTGCGCAGTAAGATTAAGTGCTGCTTTTTTATACCTCCCCAGGGTTGACCAAATTAATGTCAGCAATGAGCCTATGAGTATGAAGTATATCGCCGTTCCTGCTATAATGCAATAGGTACACTGAGAACTTATGCAAAACAAAAGGGCCAATTCGGTGTACAGACTGTCCAGTACGTACACTATGGCGACCGCGGTCGGCCAAAGCCATGGTCTCTGAGGGCTTAAATTTAAACCCACGCCTCCAATGAGGCCGAACGAGGCATGTAAAGGGGATGCTTTTCTAACGAAAAAGCGAATGCACCCTACTATTAATCCGAGGATGCATCCCAGACAAGTTTTTTGCTTATGTAATGGAGGAACAAATATTACTTGCAAAATGGACAGCATTGCAAAATCAATAAAATCTGCCCCTACCTGGGGAGGACTCTCGGGGTGACACCCGGTGGTGTTCGTCTGGTTGCTTGCCATGTTCAGTGCGACTAAACGTGAGATACTTGCTGCGCTGCTCTTTACAGGTGCTTGCGGATGGAGGCGTTACCTTGAGTCCCCTGTTGATGTAGGCGGAGCGTCAGTGCATCTGCTCCAGTACACGCCCATGTCATCCAGAAGAGAGTCCAAACTATTGTCTGGTTCCGTGCTGTGTTTAAACACTTTATGGGTATTTTAATGTAATCGTGGGTAAAAGCTATGGAGCGTATTACATTACATTGACATACAGGTCAAAACGCGTTTTCAGCCTGATGTAAGGTGGGTTCCGGAACGCCAAACATAAAAATGTTGATAATTTTGGAAAAACACTTCAGACAGCTTAGATTTGATGTGCAACTACTAGAAAGACCCTTTCTGCTATAGTGGGAGGTGAAAATTTCATATTCTGAAGCTTCCCTGCAAAGTTATGGCACAATGCAGAAAACGCGTTTTCAGCCTGAGATCAGTTGGGTTCCGGAACGCCAAACATAAAAATGTTGATAACTTTGGAAAAACACTTCAGACAGCTTAGATTTGGTGTGCATCTACTCGAAACACCCTTTCTGCTATAGTGGGAGGTGAAAATTTCATGTTCTGAAGCTTCCCTGCACAGTTATGGCACATTGCGTAAAACGCGTTTTCAGCCTGAGATAAGGTCGATTCCGGAACGCCAAACATAAAAATGTTGATAACTTTGGAAAAACACTGCAGACAGCTTATATTTGATGTTTAACTACAAGACATACCCTTTCTGCAATAGTGGGACGTTAAAATTTCTTATTCTGAAGCTTCCCTGCAAAATTATGGCACAATGCAGAAAACGCGTTTTCAGCCAGAGATAAGGAGGGTTCCTGAACACCAAACATAAAAATGTTGATATCTTTGGAAAAACACTTCAGACAGCTTAGTTTTGATGTGCAACTACTAGCAAGACCCTTTTTGCTAGAGTTGGAGGAGAAAATTTCATGTTCTGAAGCTTCCCTGCAAAGTCATGGCACAATGCAGAAAACGCGTTTTCAGCCTGAGATAAGGTGGGTTTCCGAACGCCAAACATAAAAATGTTGTAAACTTTCGAAAAACACGTCAGACAGCTTTGATTTGATGTGCAACAACTGGAATAACCCTTTGTGATTAGTGGGAGGTGAAGATTTCATGTTCTGAAGCTTCCCTGCAAAGTTACGGCACTATGCAGAAAACGCGTTTTCAGCCTGATATAAGGTTGGTTCCGGAACGCCAAACATAAAAATGCTGATAATTTTGGAAAAACACTTCAGACAGCTTAGATTTGATGTGCAACTACTAGAAAGACCCTTTCTGCTATAGTGGGGGGTGAAAATTTCATGTACTGAAGCTTCCCTGAAAAGTTATGGCACAATGCAGAAAACGCGTTTTCAGCCTGAGATAAGGTCGATTCCGGAACGCCAAACACAAAAATGTTGATAACTTTCGAAAAACACTTCAGACAGCTTAGATTTGATGTGCAACTACTAGAAAGACCCTTTGTGCTATAGTTGGAGGTGAAAATTTCATGTTCTGAAGCTTCCCTGAAAAGTTATGGCACAATGCAGAAAACGCGTTTTCAGCCTGATATAAGGTAGGTTCCAGAACGCCAAACTTAAAAATGTTGATAATTTTGGAAAAACACTTCAGACAGCTTAGATTTGATGTGCAACTACTGGAATAACCCTTTGTGCTATAGTTGGACGAGAACATTTCATGTTCTGAAGCTTCCCTGCAAAGTTACGGCACAATGCAGAAAACGCGTTTTCAGCCTGATATAAGGTGGGTTCCGGAACGCCAAACATAAAAATGCTGATAATTTTGGAAAAACACTTCAGACAGCTTAGATTTGATGTGCAACTACTAGAAATACCCTTTCTGCTATAGTGGGGGGTCAAAATTTGATGTTCTGAAGCTTCCCTGAAAAGTTATGGCACAACGCAGAAAACGCGTTTTAAGTCTGAGATAAGGTGGGTTTCGAAACGCCAAACATAAAAATGTTGATAACTTTGGAAAAGCACTTCAGACAGCTTAGATTTGCTGTGCAACAACTAGAATAACCCTTTCTGATTAGTGGGAGGTGAAAATTTCATGTTCTAAAGCTTCCCTGCAAAGTTATGGCACAATGCAGAAAACGCGTTTTCAGCCTGATATAAGGTGGGTTCCGGAACGCCAAACATAAAAATGTTGATAACTTTGGAAAAACACTTCAGACTGCTTAGATTTGATGTACAACTACTGGAAAGACCCTTTCTGCTATAGTGGGAGTTGAAAATTTCATGTTCTGAAGCTTCCCTGCGAAGTTATGGCACAATGCAGAAAACGCGTTTTCAGCCTGAGATAAGGTCGATTCCGGAACGCCAAACATAAAAATGTTGATAACTTTGGAAAAACACTTCAGACATCTTAGATTTGATGTGGAACTACGAGAAAGACCCTTTCTGCTATAGAGTGAGGTGAAAATTTGATGTTCTGCAGCTTCCTTGCAAAGTTATGCCACAATGCAGAAAACGCGTTTTCGGCCTTGAGATAAGGTGGGTTCCGGAACGACAAACATAAAAATGTTGATAACTTTCGAAAAACACTTCAGGCAGCTTAGATTTGATGTGCAACTACTAGAAAGACCCTTTGTGCTATAGTTGGAGGTGAAAATTTCATGTTCTGAAGCTTCCCTGAAAAGTTATGGCACAATGCAGAAAACGCGTTTTCAGCCTGATATAAGGTGGGTTCCGGAACGCCAAACATAAAAATGTTGATAATTTTGGAAAAACACTTCAGACAGCTTAGATTTGATGTGCAACTACTAGAAAGACCCTTTGTGGTATAGTTGGACGAGAAAATTTCTTGTTCTGAAGTTTCCCTGAAAAGTTATGGCACAATGCAGAAAACGCGTTTTCAGCCTGATATAAAGTGGGTTCCGGAACGCCAAACATAAAAATGTTGATAACTTTGGAAAAACACATCAGACAGCTTAGATTTGCTGTGCAACAACTAGAATAACCCTTTCTGATTAGTGGGAGGTGAAAATTTCATGTTCTGAAGCTTCCCTGCAAAGTTATGGCACAATAAAGAAACCACGTTGTCAGCCTGTTATAAGGTGGGTTCCGGAACACCAAACATAAAAATGTTGATAATTTTGGAAAAACACTTCAGACAGCTTAGATTTGATGTGCAACTACTAGAAAGACCCTTTCTGCTATAGTGGGAGGTGAAAATTCCATGTTCTGAAGCTTCCCTGCAAAGTTATGGCACAATAAAGAAAACACGTTTTCCGCCTGATATAAGGTGGGTTCCGGAACGCCAAACATAAAAATGTTGATAATTTTGGAAAAACACTTCAGACAGCTTAGATTTGATGTGCAACTACGAGAAAGACCCTTTTTGCTATAGTTGGACGAGAAAATTTCTTGTTCTGAAGCTTCCCTGCAAAGTTAATGCACAATGCAGAAAATGCGTTTTCAGCCTGAGATAAGGTCGGTTCCGGAACGGCAAACATAAAAATGTTGATAACTTTGGAAAAACAGTTCAGACATCTTAGATTTGATGTGGAACTACGAGAAAGACCCTTTCTGCTATAGTGTGAGGTGAAAATGTGATGTTCTGCAGCTTCCCTGAAAAGTTAATGCACAATGCAGAAAACGCGTTTTCAGCCTGAGATAAGGTCGATTCCGGAACGGCAAACATAAAAATGTTGATAACTATGGAAAAACACTTCAGACAGCTTAGATTTGCTGTGCAACAACTAGAATAACCCTTTCTGATTAGTGGGAGGTGAAAATTTCATGTTCTGAAGCTTCCCTGCAAAGTTATGGCACAATGCAGAAAACGCGTTTTCAGCCTGATATAAGGTGGGTTCCGGAATGCCAAACATAAAAATGTTGATTACTTTCGAAAAACACTTCAGACTGCGTAGATTTGATGTGCAACTACTAGAAAGACCCTTTCTGCTATAGTGGGAAGTGAAAATTTCATGTTCTAAAGCATCCCTGCAAAGTTATGGCACAAAGCAGAAAACGCGTTTTCAGCCTGAGATAAGGTGGGTTCCGGAACGCCAAACATAAAAATGTTGATAACTTTGGAAAAACACTTCAGACATCTTAGATTTGATGTGGAACTACGAGAAAGACCCTTTCTGCTATAGTGTGAGGTGAAAATTTGATGTTCTGAAGCTTCCCTGCAAAGTTATGGCACAATGCAGAAAACGCGTTTTCAGCCTGATATAAGGTGGTTTCCGGAACGCCAAACATATAATGTTGATAATTTTGGAAAAACACTTCAGACAGCTTAGATTTGATGTGCAACTACTAGAAAGACCCTTTCTGCTATAGTGGGAGGTGAAAATTCCATGTTCTGAAGCTTCCCCCCAAAGTAATGCCACAATGCAGAAAACGCGTTTTCAGCTTGATATAAGGTGGGTTCCGGAACGCCAAACATATAATGTTGATAATTTTGGAAAAACACTTCAGACAGCTTAGATTTGATGTGCAACTACTAGAAAGACCCTTTCTGCTATAGTGGGAGGTGAAAATTTCATGTTCTGAAGCTTTATGCAAAGTTATGGCACAATGCCTAAAACGCGTTTTCAGCCTGAGATAAGGTCGATTCCGGAACGCCAAACATAAAAATGTTGATAACTTTAGAAAAACACTACAGACAGCTTAGATTTGATGAGCAACTACTACAAAGACCCTTTCTGCTATCGTGGGAGGTGAAAATTTCATGTTCTGAAGCTTCCCTGCAAAGTTATGGCACAATGCAGAAAACGCGTTTTCAGCCCGAGATAAGGTGGGTTCCAGAACGCCAAACATAAAAGTGTTGATAACTATGGAAAAACACTTCAGACAGCTTAGATTTGTTGTGCAACTACAAGAAAGACCCTTTATGCTATTGTGGGAGGTTAAAATTTCATGTTCTGAAGCTTCCCTGCAAAGTTAAGGAACAATGCAGAAACCGCGTTTTCAACCTGAGATAAGGTGGGTTGCGGAACGCCAAACATAAAAATGTTGATGACTTTGGAAAAAACATTTCAGACAGCTTAGATTTGATGTGCAACTACTAGAAAGACCCTTTCTGGTATTGTGGGAGGTGAAAATTTCATGTTCTGAAGCTTTCCTTCAAAGTTATGGGACAATGCAGAAAACGCATTTTCAGCCTGAGATAAGGTGGGTTCCGGAACGCCAAACATAAAAATGTTGATAACTTTCGAAAAACACTTCAGACAGATTAGATTTGATGTGCAACTATTAGAAAGACCCTGTTTGTCGTAGTGGGAACTGAAAATTTTATGTTCTGATGCTTCCCAGCAAAGTTATGGCATAAAGCAGAAAACGCGTTTTCAGCCTGAGATAAGGTGGGTTCAGGAACGCCAAACATAAAAATGTTGATATCTTTGGAAAAACACTTCAGACAGCTTAGATTTGATGTGTAACTACTAAAAAAAACCCTTTCTGCTATAGTGGGAGGTGAAAATTCCATGTTCTGAAGCTTCCCCCCAAAGTAATGCCACAATGCAGAAAACGCGTTTTCAGCTTGATATAAGGTGGGTTCCGGAACGCCAAACATATAATGTTGATAATTTTGGAAAAACACTTCAGACAGCTTAGATTTGATGTGCAACTACTAGAAAGACCCTTTCTGCTATAGTGGGAGGTGAAAATTTCATGTTCTGAAGCTTTATGCAAAGTTATGGCACAATGCCTAAAACGCGTTTTCAGCCTGAGATAAGGTCGATTCCGGAACGCCAAACATAAAAATGTTGATAACTTTAGAAAAACACTACAGACAGCTTAGATTTGATGAGCAACTACTACAAAGACCCTTTCTGCTATCGTGGGAGGTGAAAATTTCATGTTCTGAAGCTTCCCTGCAAAGTTATGGCACAATGCAGAAAACGCGTTTTCAGCCCGAGATAAGGTGGGTTCCAGAACGCCAAACATAAAAGTGTTGATAACTATGGAAAAACACTTCAGACAGCTTAGATTTGTTGTGCAACTACAAGAAAGACCCTTTATGCTATTGTGGGAGGTTAAAATTTCATGTTCTGAAGCTTCCCTGCAAAGTTAAGGAACAATGCAGAAACCGCGTTTTCAACCTGAGATAAGGTGGGTTGCGGAACGCCAAACATAAAAATGTTGATGACTTTGGAAAAAACATTTCAGACAGCTTAGATTTGATGTGCAACTACTAGAAAGACCCTTTCTGGTATTGTGGGAGGTGAAAATTTCATGTTCTGAAGCTTTCCTTCAAAGTTATGGGACAATGCAGAAAACGCATTTTCAGCCTGAGATAAGGTGGGTTCCGGAACGCCAAACATAAAAATGTTGATAACTTTCGAAAAACACTTCAGACAGATTAGATTTGATGTGCAACTATTAGAAAGACCCTGTTTGTCGTAGTGGGAACTGAAAATTTTATGTTCTGATGCTTCCCAGCAAAGTTATGGCATAAAGCAGAAAACGCGTTTTCAGCCTGAGATAAGGTGGGTTCAGGAACGCCAAACATAAAAATGTTGATATCTTTGGAAAAACACTTCAGACAGCTTAGATTTGATGTGTAACTACTAAAAAAAACCCTTTCTGCTATAGTGGGAGGTGAAACTTTAATGTTCTGAAGCTTTCCTTCAAAGTTATGGCACAATGCAGAAAACGCGTTATCAGCCTGAGACAAGGTGGGTTCCGGAACGCCAAACATAAAAATGTTGATAACTTTCGAAAAACACTTCAGACAGATTAGATTTGATGTGCAACTATTAGAAAGACCCTGTTTGTCATAGTGAGATGAAAATTTCATGATCTGATGCTTCCCTGCAAAGTTAAGGAACAATGCAGAAAACGCGTTTTCAGCCTGAGATAAGGTGGGTTCCGGAACGCAAAACTTAAAAATGTTGATAACTTTGGAAAAACACTTCAGACAGCTTAGTTTTGATGTGCAACTACTAGAAAGACCCTTTCTGCTACAGTGGGAGGTTAAAATTTCATGTTCTGAAGCTTCCCTGCAAAGTTATGGCACAATGCAGAAAACGCGTTTTCAGCCCGAGATAATGTGGGTTCCGGAGCGGCAAACGTAAAAATGTTGATAACTTTGGAAAAACACTTCAGACAGCTTAGATTTAATGTGCAACGACTAGAAAGACCCTTTCTGCTATAGTCGGAGGTGAAAATTTCATGTTCTGAAGCTTCCCTGCAAAGTTATGGCACAATGCCTAAAACGCGTTTTCAGCCTGAGATAAGGTCGATTCCGGAACGCCAAACATAAAAATGTTGATAACTTTAGAAAAACACTACAGACAGCTTAGATTTGATGAGCAACTACTACAAAGACCCTTTCTGCTATCGTGGGAGGTGAAAATTTCATGTTCTGAAGCTTCCCTGCAAAGTTATGGCACAATGCAGAAAACGCGTTTTCAGCCCGAGATAAGGTGGGTTCCAGAACGCCAAACATAAAAGTGTTGATAACTATGGAAAAACACTTCAGACAGCTTAGATTTGTTGTGCAACTACAAGAAAGACCCTTTATGCTATTGTGGGAGGTTAAAATTTCATGTTCTGAAGCTTCCCTGCAAAGTTAAGGAACAATGCAGAAACCGCGTTTTCAACCTGAGATAAGGTGGGTTGCGGAACGCCAAACATAAAAATGTTGATGACTTTGGAAAAAACATTTCAGACAGCTTAGATTTGATGTGCAACTACTAGAAAGACCCTTTCTGGTATTGTGGGAGGTGAAAATTTCATGTTCTGAAGCTTTCCTTCAAAGTTATGGGACAATGCAGAAAACGCATTTTCAGCCTGAGATAAGGTGGGTTCCGGAACGCCAAACATAAAAATGTTGATAACTTTCGAAAAACACTTCAGACAGATTAGATTTGATGTGCAACTATTAGAAAGACCCTGTTTGTCGTAGTGGGAACTGAAAATTTTATGTTCTGATGCTTCCCAGCAAAGTTATGGCATAAAGCAGAAAACGCGTTTTCAGCCTGAGATAAGGTGGGTTCAGGAACGCCAAACATAAAAATGTTGATATCTTTGGAAAAACACTTCAGACAGCTTAGATTTGATGTGTAACTACTAAAAAAAACCCTTTCTGCTATAGTGGGAGGTGAAACTTTAATGTTCTGAAGCTTTCCTTCAAAGTTATGGCACAATGCAGAAAACGCGTTATCAGCCTGAGACAAGGTGGGTTCCGGAACGCCAAACATAAAAATGTTGATAACTTTCGAAAAACACTTCAGACAGATTAGATTTGATGTGCAACTATTAGAAAGACCCTGTTTGTCATAGTGAGATGAAAATTTCATGATCTGATGCTTCCCTGCAAAGTTAAGGAACAATGCAGAAAACGCGTTTTCAGCCTGAGATAAGGTGGGTTCCGGAACGCAAAACTTAAAAATGTTGATAACTTTGGAAAAACACTTCAGACAGCTTAGTTTTGATGTGCAACTACTAGAAAGACCCTTTCTGCTACAGTGGGAGGTTAAAATTTCATGTTCTGAAGCTTCCCTGCAAAGTTATGGCACAATGCAGAAAACGCGTTTTCAGCCCGAGATAATGTGGGTTCCGGAGCGGCAAACGTAAAAATGTTGATAACTTTGGAAAAACACTTCAGACAGCTTAGATTTAATGTGCAACGACTAGAAAGACCCTTTCTGCTATAGTCGGAGGTGAAAATTTCATGTTCTGAAGCTTCCCTGCAAAGTTATGGCACAATGCAGAAAACGCGTTTTCAGCCTGAGTTAAGTTGGGTTCCGGAACGCCAAATATAAAAATGTTGATAAATTTGGAAAAACACTTCAGACAGCTTAGATTTGATGTACAACGACTAGAAAGACCCTTTCTGCAATAGTGGGAGGTGAAAATTTCATGATCTGATGCTTCCCTGCAAAGTTAAGGAACAATGCAGAAAACGCGTTTTCAGCCTGAGATAAGGTGGGTTCCGGAACGCAAAACTTAAAAATGTTGATAACTTTGGAAAAACACTTCAGACAGCTTAGATTTGATGTGCAACTACTAGAAAGACCATTTCTGCTACAGTGGGAGGTTAAAATTTCATGTTCTGAAGCTTCCCTGCAAAGTTATGGCACAATGCAGAAAACGCGTTTTCAGCCCGAGATAATGTGGGTTCCGGAGCGGCAAACGTAAAAATGTTGATAACTTTGGAAAAACACATCAGACAGCTTAGATTTGATGTGCAACTACTAGAAAAACCCTTTCTGCTATAGTGGGAGGTGAACATTTCATGTTCTGAAGCTTCCCTGAGAAGTTATGGCACAATGCAGAATACGCGTTTTCAGCCTGACATAAGGTGGGTTCCTCAACGCCAAGCGTAAAAATGTGGATAACTTTGGAAAAACACTTCAGACAGCTTAGATTTGATGTGCTACTACTAGAAAGACCCTTTCTGCTATAGTGGGAGGTGAAAATTTCATGTTCTGAAGTTTCCTTACAAAGTTATGGCACAATGCAGAAAATGCGTTTTCAGCCTGAGATAAGGTTGATTCCGGAACGCCAAACTTAAAAATGTTGATAACTTTGGAAAAACAGTTCAGACAGCGTCGATATCATGTGCAACTACTAGAAAGACCCTTTCTGCTATCGTGGGAGGTGAACATTTCATGTTCTGAAGCTTCCTTGAGAAGTTATGGCACAATGCGTAAAAAGCGTTTTCCGGCTGAGATAAGGTCGATTCCGGAACACCAAACATAAAAATGATGATAACTTTGGAAAAACACTTCAGACAGCTTAGATTTGATGTGCAACTACTAGAAAGACCCTTTTTGATTTAGAGGGAGGTGAAAATTTCATGTTCTGAAGCTTCCCTGCAAAGTTATGGCACAATGCAGAAAACGCGTTTTCAGCCCGAGATATAAGGTGGGTTCCGGAACGCCAAACGTAAAAATGTTGATAACTTTGGAAAAACACTTCAGACAGCTTAGATTTGATGTGCAACTACTAGAAAGACCCTTTCTGCTATAGTGGGAGGTGAAATTTTCATTTTCTGGAACTTCCCTGAAAAGTTATGGCACAATGCGTAAAACGCGTCTTCAGCCTGAGAAAAGGTCGATTCCGGAACGCCAAACATAAAAATGTTGATAACTTTGGAACAACACTTCAGACAGCTTAGATTTGATGTGTAACTACTAGAAAGACCCTTTCTGCTATAGTGGGAGTTCAAAATTTCATTTTCTGAAGCTTCCCTGCAAAGTTATGGCACAATGCGTAAAACGCGTTTTCAGCCTGAGATAAGGTGGTTTCCGAAATGCCAAACGTAAAAATGTTGATAACTTTGGAAAACCACTTCAGACAGCTTAGATTTCATGTGCAACTACAAGAAAGACCCTTTATGCTATTGTGGGAGGTTAAAATTTCATGTTCTAAAGATTCCCAGCAAAGTTATGGCACAAAGGAGAAAATGCGTTTTCAGCCTGAGATAAGGTGGGTTCCGGAACGCCAAACATAAAAATGTTCATAACTTTGGAAAAACACGTCAGACAGCTTAGATTTGATGTGCAAGTACTCGAAAGACCCTTTCTGCGACAGTGGGAGGTGAACATTTCATGTTCTGAAGCTTCCCTGCAAAGTTATGGCACAATGCAGAAAATACGTTTTCAGCCTGAGATCAGGTGGTTTCCGGAACGCCAAACGTAAAAATGTTGATAACTTTGGAACAACACTTCAGACAGCTTAGATTTGATGTACAACTACTAGAAAGACCCTTTCTGCTATAGTGGGAGGTGAAAATTTCATTTTCTGGAACTTCCCTGCAAAGTTATGGCACAATGCGTAAAACTCGTCTTCAGCCTGAGATAAGGTCGATTCCGGAACGCCAAACATGAAAATGTTGATAACTTTGGAAAAAATCATCAGACAGCATAGATTTGATGTGCAACTACTAGAAAGACACTTTCTGCAATAGTGGGAGGTGAAAATTTCATGTTTTGAAGCTTCCCTGCAAAGTTATGGCACAAAGCAGAAAACGCGTTTTCGGCCTGAGATAAGGTGGGTTCCGGAACGCCAAACATAGAAATGTTGATAACTTTGGAAAAACACTTCAGACGGCTCAGATTTGATGTGCAACTACTAGAAAGTACCTTTCTGCTATAGTGGGAGGTCAAAATTTCATTTTCTGATGCTTCCCTGCAAAGTTATGGCACAATGCGTAAAACACGTTTTCAGCCTGAGATAAGGTCGATTCCAGAACGCCAAACATAAAAATGTTGATAACTTTGGAAAAACACTTCAGACAGCTTAGATTTGATGTGCAACTACTAGAAAGACCCTTTCTGCTATAGTGGGAGGTGAAAATTTCATGTTCTGAAGCTTCCCTGCAAAGTTATGGCACAATGCAGAAAACGCGTTTTCAGCCTGAAAAAAGGTGGGTTCCAGTACGCCAAACATAAAAATGTTGATAACTTTGGAAAACCACTTCAGACAGCTTAGATTTGATGTGCAACTACAAGAAATACCCTTTATGCTATAGTGGGACGTGAAAATTTCATGTTCTGAAGCCTCCCAGCAAAGTTATGGCACAATGCAGAAAACGCGTTTTCAACCAGAGATAATGTGGGTTTCGGAACGCCAAACATAAAAATGTTGATAACTTTGGAAAAACACTTCAGAGAGCTTAGATTTGATGTGTAACTACTAGAAAACCCGTTTCTGCTATAGTGGGAGGTGAAACTTTCATGTTCTGAAGCTTTCCTTCAAAGTTATGGCACAATGTAGAAAACGCGTTTTCAGCCTGATACAAGGTGGGTTCCGGAACGCCAAACATAAAAACGTTGATAACTTTCGAAAAACACTTCAGACAGCTTAGATTTGATGTGCAACTACTACAAAGACCCTATCTGCCATAGTGGAAGTTGAAAATTTAATGTTCTGAGGCTTCCCTGCAAAGTTATGGGACAATGCAGAAAACGATTTTTCATCCTGAGATAAGGTCGATTCCGGAACGCCAAACATAAAAATGTTGATAACTTTGGAAAAACACATCAGACAGCTTAGATTTGATGTGCAACTACTAGAAAGACCATTTCTGCTATAGTGGGAGGTCAAAATTTCATGTTCTGAAGCTTCCCTGCAAAGTTATGGCACAATGCGTAAAACGCATTTTCAGCCTGAGATAAGGTCGATTCCGGAACGCCAAACATAAAAATGTTGATAATTTTGGAAAAACACATCAGACAGCTTAGATTTGATGTGCAACTACTAGAAAGACCATTTCTGCTATAGTGGGAGGTCAAAATTTCATGTTCTGAAGCTTCCCTGCAGAGTTATGGCACAATGCGTAAAACGCGTTTTCAGCCTGAGATAAGGTCGATTCCGGAATGCCAAACATAAAAGTGTTGATCACTTTGGAAAAACACGTCAGATAGCTTAGATTTGATGCGCAACTACTAAAAAGACCCTTTCTGCTATAGTGGGAGGTGAACATTTCATGTTCTGAAGCTTCCATGAGAAGTTATGGCACAATGCAGAAAACGCGTTTTCAGCCTGAGATATGGTGGTTTCCAAAACGCCAAACGTAAAAATGTTGATTACTTTGGAACAACACTTCTGACAGCTTAGATTTAATGTGCAACTACTAGAAAGACCCTTTCTGCTATAGTGGGAGGTCAAAATTTCATTTTCTGAAGCTTCCCTGCAAAGTTATGGCACAATGCGTAAAACGCATTTTCAGCCTGAGATAAGGTCGATTCCGGAACGCCAAACATAATAATGTTGATAACTTTCGAAAAACACTTCAGACAGCTTACATTTGATGTGCAACTACAAGAAAGACCCTTTCTGCTATAGTGGGAGGTCAAAATTTCATGTTCTGAAGCTTCCCATGGAAAGTTATGGGACAATGCAGAAAACGATTTTTCATCCTGAGATAAGGTCGATTACGGAACGCGAAACATAAAAATGTTCATAACTTTCGAAAAACACTTCAGACAGCTTAGATTTGATGTGCAACGACTAGAAAGACCCTTTTTGCTATAGTGGGACGTGAAAATTTCATGTTCTGAAGCTTCCCTGCAAAGTTATGGCACAATGCAGAAAACGCGTTTTCAGCTTGTGATAAGATGGGTTCAACAACGCCAAACATAAAAATGTTGATAACTTTCGAAAAACACTTCAGACAGCTTAGATTTGATGTTCAACTACTAGAAAGACCCTTTTTGCTATAGTGGGACGTGAAAATTTCATGTTCTGAAGCTTCCCTGCAAAGTTATGGCACAATGCCGAATACGCGTTTTCAGCCTGAGATAAGGTGGGTTCCGGAACGCCAAACATAAAAATGTTGATAACTTTCGAAAAACACTTCAGACAGCTTAGATTTGATGTTAAACTATTAGAAAGACCCTTTCTGCTATTGTGGGATGTTAAAATTTCATATTCGAAAGCTTCCCTGCAAAGTTATGGCACAATGCAGACAAAGCGTTTTCAGCCTGAGATAATATCGATTCTGGAACGCCAAACATAAAAATGTTGATAATTTTCGAAAAACACTTCAGACAGCTTAGATTTGATGTGCAAATACTAGAAAGACCCTTTCTGCTATAGTGGGACGTGAAAATTTCATGTTCTGAAGCTTCCCTGCAAAGTTATGGGACAATGCAGAAAACAATTTTTCATCCTGAGATAAGGTCGATTCCGGAACGCCAAACATAAAAATGTTGATAACTTTCGAAAAACACTTCAGACAGGTTAGATTCGATGTGCAACTATTAGAAAGACCCTTTCTGCTATCGTGGGACCTGAAATTTTCATGTTCTGAAGCTTCCCAGCAAAGTTATGGCACAATGCCGAAAACGTGTTTTCAGCCAGAGATAAGGTGGGTTCCGGAACGCCAAACATAAAAATGTTGATAACTTTGGAAAAACACTTCAGACTGCTTAGATTTGATGTGCAACTACTAGAAAGACCCTTTCTGCTATAGTGGGAGGTGAACGTTTCATGTTCTGAAGCTTCCCTGAGAAGTTATGGCACAATGCAGAAAACGCGTTTTCAGCTTGTGATAACGTGGGTTCCGGAACGCCAAACATAAAAATGTTGATAACTTTCGAAAAACACTTCAGACAGCTTAGATTTGATGTGCAAATACTAGAAAGACCCTTTCTGCTATAGTGGGACGTGAAAATTTCATGTTCTGAAGCTTCCCTGCAAAGTTATGGGACAATGCAGAAAACGATTTTTCATCCTGAGATAAGGTCGATTCCGGAACGCCAAACATAAAAATGTTGATAACTTTCGAAAAACACTTTAGACAGCTTAGATTTGATGTGCAACGACTAGAAAGACCCTTTTTGCTATAGTGGGACGTGAAAATTTCATGTTCTGAAGCTTCCCTGCAAAGTTATGGCACAATGCAGAAAACGCGTTTTCAGCTTGTGATAAGATGGGTTCAACAACGCCAAACATAAAAATGTTGATAACTTTCGAAAAACACTTCAGACAGCTTAGATTTGATGTTCAACTACTAGAAAGACCCTTTTTGCTATAGTGGGACGTGAAAATTTCATGTTCTGAAGCTTCCCTGCAAAGTTATGGCACAATGCCGAATACGCGTTTTCAGCCTGAGATAAGGTGGGTTCCGGAACGCCAAACATAAAAATGTTGATAACTTTCGAAAAACACTTCAGACAGCTTAGATTTGATGTTAAACTATTAGAAAGACCCTTTCTGCTATTGTGGGATGTTAAAATTTCATATTCGAAAGCTTCCCTGCAAAGTTATGGCACAATGCAGACAAAGCGTTTTCAGCCTGAGATAATATCGATTCTGGAACGCCAAACATAAAAATGTTGATAATTTTCGAAAAACACTTCAGACAGCTTAGATTTGATGTGCAAATACTAGAAAGACCCTTTCTGCTATAGTGGGACGTGAAAATTTCATGTTCTGAAGCTTCCCTGCAAAGTTATGGGACAATGCAGAAAACAATTTTTCATCCTGAGATAAGGTCGATTCCGGAACGCCAAACATAAAAATGTTGATAACTTTCGAAAAACACTTCAGACAGGTTAGATTCGATGTGCAACTATTAGAAAGACCCTTTCTGCTATCGTGGGACCTGAAATTTTCATGTTCTGAAGCTTCCCAGCAAAGTTATGGCACAATGCCGAAAACGCGTTTTCAGCCAGAGATAAGGTGGGTTCCGGAACGCCAAACATAAAAATGTTGATAACTTTGGAAAAACACTTCAGACTGCTTAGATTTGATGTGCAACTACTAGAAAGACCCTTTCTGCTATAGTGGGAGGTGAACGTTTCATGTTCTGAAGCTTCCCTGAGAAGTTATGGCACAATGCAGAAAACGCGTTTTCAGCTTGTGATAACGTGGGTTCCGGAACGCCAAACATAAAAATGTTGATAACTTTCGAAAAACACTTCAGACAGCTTAGATTTGATGTGCAAATACTAGAAAGACCCTTTCTGCTATAGTGGGACGTGAAAATTTCATGTTCTGAAGCTTCCCTGCAAAGTTATGGGACAATGCAGAAAACGATTTTTCATCCTGAGATAAGGTCGATTCCGGAACGCCAAACATAAAAATGTTGATAACTTTCGAAAAACACTTCAGACAGCTTAGATTTGATGTGCAACTACTAGAAAGACCCTTTCTGCTATAGTGGGACCTGAAAATTTCATGTTCTGAAGCTTCCCTGCAAAGTTATGGCACAATGCCGAAAACGCGTTTTCAGCCTGAGATAAGGTGGGTTCCGGAACGCCAAACATAAAAATGTTGATAACTTTGGAAAAACACTTCAGACAGCTTAGATTTGATGTGAAACTACTAGAAAGACCCTTTCTGCTATAGTGGGAGGTGACAATTTCATGTCCTCAAGCTTCCCTGCAAAGTTATGGCACAATGCAGAAAACGCGTTTTCAGCCTGAGATAAGGTTGATTCTGGAACGATAAACATAAAAATGTTCATAACTTTGGAAAAACACTTCAGACAGCTTACATTTGATGTGCAACTTCTAGAAAGACCTTTTCTGCTATAGTGGGAGGTGGACATTTCATGTTCTGAAGCTTCCCTGAAAAGTTATGGCACAATGCGTAAAACGCGTTTTCAGCCTGAGATAAGGTCGATTCCGGAACGCCAAACATAAAAATGTTGATAACTTTGGAAAAACACATCAGACAGCTTAGATTTAATGTGCAACTACTAGAAAGACCCTTTCTGCTATACTGGGAGGTGACAATTTCATGTCCTGAAGCTTCCCTGCAAAGTTATGGCACAATGCCGAAAACGCGTTTTCAGCCTGAGATAAGGTTGATTCTGGAACGATAAACATAAAAATGTTCATAACTTTGGAAAAACACTTCAGACAGCTTACATTTGATGTGCAACTTCTAGAAAAACCTTTTCTGCTATAGTGGGAGGTGAACATTTCATGTTCTGAAGCTTCCCTGAAAAGTTATGGCACAATGCGTAAAACGCGTTTTCAGCCTGAGATAAGGTCGATTCCGGAACGCCAAACATAAAAATGTTGATAACTTTGGAACAACACTTCAGACAGCTTAGATTTAATGTGCAACTACTAGAAATACCCTTTCTGCTATAGTGGGAGGTGAAAATTTCATGTTCTGAAGCTTCCCTGAGAAGTTATGGCACAATGCGCAAAACGCGTTTTCAGCCTGAGATAAGGTCGATTCCGGAACGCCAAACATAAAAATGTTGATAACTTTGGAAAAACACTTCAGACAGCTTAGATTTGATGTGCAACTACTAGAAACACCCTTTCTGCTATAGTGGGAGGTGAAAATTTCATGTTCTGAAGCTTCCCTGCAAAGTTATGGCACAATGCAGAAAACACCTTTTCAGCCTGAGATAAGGTTGATTCCCGAACGCCAAACATGAAAATGTTGACAACTTTCGAAAAACAGTTCAGACAGCTTAGATTTCATGTGCAACTACTAGAAAGACCCTTTCTGCTATAGTGGGACCTGAAAATTTCATGTTCTGAAGCTTCCCTGCAAAGTTATGGCACAATGCCGAAAACGCGTTTTCAGCCTGAGATAAGGTGGGTTCCGGAACGCCAAACATAAAAATGTTGATAATTTTGGAAAAACACTTCAGACAGCTTAGATTTGATGTGCAACTACTAGAAAGACCCTTTCTGCTGTAGTGGGAGGTGAAAATTTCATGTTCTGAAGATTCCTTGCAAAGTTATGGCACAATGCAGGAGACACGTTTTCAGCCTGAGATAAGGTGGGTTCCGGAACGCCAAACATAAAAATGTTGATAACTTTGGAACAACACTTCAGACAGCTTAGATTTAATGTGCAACTACTAGAAATACCCTTTCTGCTATCGTGGGAGGTGAAAATTTCATGTTCTGAAGCTTCCCTGAGAAGTTATGGCACAATGCAGAAAACACCTTTTCAGCCTGAGATAAGGTTGATTCCCGAACGCCAAACATAAAAATGTTGATAACTTTGGAAAAACACTTCAGACAGCTTAGATTTGATGTGCAACTACTAGAAAGACCCTTTCTGCTATAGTGGGAGGTGAACATTTCATGTTCTGAAGCTTCCCTTAGAAGTTATGGCACAATGCAGAAAACACGTTTTCAGCTTGAGATAAGGTGCGTTCCGGAACGCCAAACATAAAAATGTTGATAACTTTGGAACAACACTTCAGACAGCTTAGATTTGATGTGCAACTACTAGAAACACCCTTTCTGCTATAGTGGGAGGTGAACATTTCATGTTCTGAAGCTTCCCTGCGAAGTTATGGCACAATGCGTAAAACGCGTTTTCAGCCTAAGATAAGGTCGATTCCGGAACGCCAAACATAAAAATGTTGATAACTTTGGAAAAACACATCAGACAGCTTAGATTTGATGTGCAACTACTAGAAAGACCATTTCTGCTATAGTGGGAGGTCAAAATTTCATGTTCTGAAGCTTCCCTGCAAAGTTATGGCACAATGCGTAAAACGCATTTTCAGCCTGAGATAAGGTCGATTCCGGAACGCCAAACATAAAAATGTTGATAACTTTGGAAAAACACATCAGACAGCTTAGATTTGATGTGCAACTACAAGAAAGACCATTTCTGCTATAGTGGGAGGTCAAAATTTCATGTTCTGAAGCTTCCCTGCAGAGTTATGGCACAATGCGTAAAACGCGTTTTCAGCCTGAGATAAGGTCGATTCCGGAATGCCAAACATAAAAGTGTTGATCACTTTGGAAAAACACGTCAGATAGCTTCGATTTGATGCGCAACTACTAAAAAGACCCTTTCTGCTATAGTGGGAGGTGAACATTTCATTTTCTGAAGCTTCCATGAGAAGTTATGGCACAATGCAGAAAACGCGTTTTCAGCCTGAGATATGGTGGTTTCCAAAACGCCAAACGTAAAAATGTTGATTACTTTGGAACAACACTTCTGACAGCTTAGATTTAATGTGCAACTACTAGAAAGACCATTTCTGCTATAGTGGGAGTTGAAAATTTCATTTTCTGAAGCTTCCCTGCAAAGTTATGGTACAATGCGTAAAACGCGTTTTCAGCCTGAGATAAGGTCGATTCCGGAACGCCAAACATAATAATGTTGATAACTTTCGAAAAACACTTCAGACAGCTTACATTTGATGTGCAACTACAAGAAAGACCCTTTCTGCTATAGTGGGAGGTCAAAATTTCATGTTCTGAAGCTTCCCATGGAAAGTTATGGGACAATGCAGAAAACGATTTTTCATCCTGAGATAAGGTCGATTACGGAACGCGAAACATAAAAATGTTCATAACTTTCGAAAAACACTTCAGACAGCTTAGGTTTGATGTGCAACGACTAGAAAGACCCTTTTTGCTATAGTGGGACGTGAAAATTTCATGTTCTGAAGCTTCCCTGCAAAGTTATGGCACAATGCAGAAAACGCGTTTTCAGCTTGTGATAAGATGGGTTCCGGAACGCCAAACATAAAAATGTTGATAACTTTGGAAAAACACTTCAGACTGCTTAGATTTGATGTGCAACTACTAGAAAGACCCTTTCTGCTATAGTGGGAGGTGAACGTTTCATGTTCTGAAGCTTCCCTGAGAAGTTATGGCACAATGCAGAAAACGCGTTTTCAGCTTGTGATAACGTGGGTTCCGGAACGCCAAACATAAAAATGTTGATAACTTTCGAAAAACACTTCAGACAGCTTAGATTTGATGTGCAAATACTAGAAAGACCCTTTCTGCTATAGTGGGACGTGAAAATTTCATGTTCTGAAGCTTCCCTGCAAAGTTATGGGACAATGCAGAAAACGATTTTTCATCCTGAGATAAGGTCGATTCCGGAACGCCAAACATAAAAATGTTGATAACTTTCGAAAAACACTTTAGACAGCTTAGATTTGATGTGCAACGACTAGAAAGACCCTTTTTGCTATAGTGGGACGTGAAAATTTCATGTTCTGAAGCTTCCCTGCAAAGTTATGGCACAATGCAGAAAACGCGTTTTCAGCTTGTGATAAGATGGGTTCAACAACGCCAAACATAAAAATGTTGATAACTTTCGAAAAACACTTCAGACAGCTTAGATTTGATGTTCAACTACTAGAAAGACCCTTTTTGCTATAGTGGGACGTGAAAATTTCATGTTCTGAAGCTTCCCTGCAAAGTTATGGCACAATGCCGAATACGCGTTTTCAGCCTGAGATAAGGTGGGTTCCGGAACGCCAAACATAAAAATGTTGATAACTTTCGAAAAACACTTCAGACAGCTTAGATTTGATGTTAAACTATTAGAAAGACCCTTTCTGCTATTGTGGGATGTTAAAATTTCATATTCGAAAGCTTCCCTGCAAAGTTATGGCACAATGCAGACAAAGCGTTTTCAGCCTGAGATAATATCGATTCTGGAACGCCAAACATAAAAATGTTGATAATTTTCGAAAAACACTTCAGACAGCTTAGATTTGATGTGCAAATACTAGAAAGACCCTTTCTGCTATAGTGGGACGTGAAAATTTCATGTTCTGAAGCTTCCCTGCAAAGTTATGGGACAATGCAGAAAACAATTTTTCATCCTGAGATAAGGTCGATTCCGGAACGCCAAACATAAAAATGTTGATAACTTTCGAAAAACACTTCAGACAGGTTAGATTCGATGTGCAACTATTAGAAAGACCCTTTCTGCTATCGTGGGACCTGAAATTTTCATGTTCTGAAGCTTCCCAGCAAAGTTATGGCACAATGCCGAAAACGCGTTTTCAGCCAGAGATAAGGTGGGTTCCGGAACGCCAAACATAAAAATGTTGATAACTTTGGAAAAACACTTCAGACTGCTTAGATTTGATGTGCAACTACTAGAAAGACCCTTTCTGCTATAGTGGGAGGTGAACGTTTCATGTTCTGAAGCTTCCCTGAGAAGTTATGGCACAATGCAGAAAACGCGTTTTCAGCTTGTGATAACGTGGGTTCCGGAACGCCAAACATAAAAATGTTGATAACTTTCGAAAAACACTTCAGACAGCTTAGATTTGATGTGCAAATACTAGAAAGACCCTTTCTGCTATAGTGGGACGTGAAAATTTCATGTTCTGAAGCTTCCCTGCAAAGTTATGGGACAATGCAGAAAACGATTTTTCATCCTGAGATAAGGTCGATTCCGGAACGCCAAACATAAAAATGTTGATAACTTTCGAAAAACACTTCAGACAGCTTAGATTTGATGTGCAACTACTAGAAAGACCCTTTCTGCTATAGTGGGACCTGAAAATTTCATGTTCTGAAGCTTCCCTGCAAAGTTATGGCACAATGCCGAAAACGCGTTTTCAGCCTGAGATAAGGTGGGTTCCGGAACGCCAAACATAAAAATGTTGATAACTTTGGAAAAACACTTCAGACAGCTTAGATTTGATGTGAAACTACTAGAAAGACCCTTTCTGCTATAGTGGGAGGTGACAATTTCATGTCCTCAAGCTTCCCTGCAAAGTTATGGCACAATGCAGAAAACGCGTTTTCAGCCTGAGATAAGGTTGATTCTGGAACGATAAACATAAAAATGTTCATAACTTTGGAAAAACACTTCAGACAGCTTACATTTGATGTGCAACTTCTAGAAAGACCTTTTCTGCTATAGTGGGAGGTGGACATTTCATGTTCTGAAGCTTCCCTGAAAAGTTATGGCACAATGCGTAAAACGCGTTTTCAGCCTGAGATAAGGTCGATTCCGGAACGCCAAACATAAAAATGTTGATAACTTTGGAAAAACACATCAGACAGCTTAGATTTAATGTGCAACTACTAGAAAGACCCTTTCTGCTATACTGGGAGGTGACAATTTCATGTCCTGAAGCTTCCCTGCAAAGTTATGGCACAATGCCGAAAACGCGTTTTCAGCCTGAGATAAGGTTGATTCTGGAACGATAAACATAAAAATGTTCATAACTTTGGAAAAACACTTCAGACAGCTTACATTTGATGTGCAACTTCTAGAAAAACCTTTTCTGCTATAGTGGGAGGTGAACATTTCATGTTCTGAAGCTTCCCTGAAAAGTTATGGCACAATGCGTAAAACGCGTTTTCAGCCTGAGATAAGGTCGATTCCGGAACGCCAAACATAAAAATGTTGATAACTTTGGAACAACACTTCAGACAGCTTAGATTTAATGTGCAACTACTAGAAATACCCTTTCTGCTATAGTGGGAGGTGAAAATTTCATGTTCTGAAGCTTCCCTGAGAAGTTATGGCACAATGCGCAAAACGCGTTTTCAGCCTGAGATAAGGTCGATTCCGGAACGCCAAACATAAAAATGTTGATAACTTTGGAAAAACACTTCAGACAGCTTAGATTTGATGTGCAACTACTAGAAACACCCTTTCTGCTATAGTGGGAGGTGAAAATTTCATGTTCTGAAGCTTCCCTGCAAAGTTATGGCACAATGCAGAAAACACCTTTTCAGCCTGAGATAAGGTTGATTCCCGAACGCCAAACATGAAAATGTTGACAACTTTCGAAAAACAGTTCAGACAGCTTAGATTTCATGTGCAACTACTAGAAAGACCCTTTCTGCTATAGTGGGACCTGAAAATTTCATGTTCTGAAGCTTCCCTGCAAAGTTATGGCACAATGCCGAAAACGCGTTTTCAGCCTGAGATAAGGTGGGTTCCGGAACGCCAAACATAAAAATGTTGATAATTTTGGAAAAACACTTCAGACAGCTTAGATTTGATGTGCAACTACTAGAAAGACCCTTTCTGCTGTAGTGGGAGGTGAAAATTTCATGTTCTGAAGATTCCTTGCAAAGTTATGGCACAATGCAGGAGACACGTTTTCAGCCTGAGATAAGGTGGGTTCCGGAACGCCAAACATAAAAATGTTGATAACTTTGGAACAACACTTCAGACAGCTTAGATTTAATGTGCAACTACTAGAAATACCCTTTCTGCTATCGTGGGAGGTGAAAATTTCATGTTCTGAAGCTTCCCTGAGAAGTTATGGCACAATGCAGAAAACACCTTTTCAGCCTGAGATAAGGTTGATTCCCGAACGCCAAACATAAAAATGTTGATAACTTTGGAAAAACACTTCAGACAGCTTAGATTTGATGTGCAACTACTAGAAAGACCCTTTCTGCTATAGTGGGAGGTGAACATTTCATGTTCTGAAGCTTCCCTTAGAAGTTATGGCACAATGCAGAAAACACGTTTTCAGCTTGAGATAAGGTGCGTTCCGGAACGCCAAACATAAAAATGTTGATAACTTTGGAACAACACTTCAGACAGCTTAGATTTGATGTGCAACTACTAGAAACACCCTTTCTGCTATAGTGGGAGGTGAACATTTCATGTTCTGAAGCTTCCCTGCGAAGTTATGGCACAATGCGTAAAACGCGTTTTCAGCCTAAGATAAGGTCGATTCCGGAACGCCAAACATAAAAATGTTGATAACTTTGGAAAAACACATCAGACAGCTTAGATTTGATGTGCAACTACTAGAAAGACCATTTCTGCTATAGTGGGAGGTCAAAATTTCATGTTCTGAAGCTTCCCTGCAAAGTTATGGCACAATGCGTAAAACGCATTTTCAGCCTGAGATAAGGTCGATTCCGGAACGCCAAACATAAAAATGTTGATAACTTTGGAAAAACACATCAGACAGCTTAGATTTGATGTGCAACTACAAGAAAGACCATTTCTGCTATAGTGGGAGGTCAAAATTTCATGTTCTGAAGCTTCCCTGCAGAGTTATGGCACAATGCGTAAAACGCGTTTTCAGCCTGAGATAAGGTCGATTCCGGAATGCCAAACATAAAAGTGTTGATCACTTTGGAAAAACACGTCAGATAGCTTCGATTTGATGCGCAACTACTAAAAAGACCCTTTCTGCTATAGTGGGAGGTGAACATTTCATTTTCTGAAGCTTCCATGAGAAGTTATGGCACAATGCAGAAAACGCGTTTTCAGCCTGAGATATGGTGGTTTCCAAAACGCCAAACGTAAAAATGTTGATTACTTTGGAACAACACTTCTGACAGCTTAGATTTAATGTGCAACTACTAGAAAGACCATTTCTGCTATAGTGGGAGTTGAAAATTTCATTTTCTGAAGCTTCCCTGCAAAGTTATGGTACAATGCGTAAAACGCGTTTTCAGCCTGAGATAAGGTCGATTCCGGAACGCCAAACATAATAATGTTGATAACTTTCGAAAAACACTTCAGACAGCTTACATTTGATGTGCAACTACAAGAAAGACCCTTTCTGCTATAGTGGGAGGTCAAAATTTCATGTTCTGAAGCTTCCCATGGAAAGTTATGGGACAATGCAGAAAACGATTTTTCATCCTGAGATAAGGTCGATTACGGAACGCGAAACATAAAAATGTTCATAACTTTCGAAAAACACTTCAGACAGCTTAGGTTTGATGTGCAACGACTAGAAAGACCCTTTTTGCTATAGTGGGACGTGAAAATTTCATGTTCTGAAGCTTCCCTGCAAAGTTATGGCACAATGCAGAAAACGCGTTTTCAGCTTGTGATAAGATGGGTTCAAGAACGCCAAACATAAAAATGTTGATAACTTTCGAAAAGCACTTCAGACAGCTTAGATTTGGTGTTCAACTACTAGAAAGACCCTTTTTGCTATAGTGGGACGTGAAAATTTCATGTTCTGAAGCTTCCCTGCAAAGTTATGGCACAATGCCGAAAACACGTTTTCAGCCTGAGATAAGGTGGGTTCCGGAACGCCAAACATAAAAATGTTGATAACTTTCGAAAAACACTTCAGACAGCTTAGATTTGATGTTCAACTACTAGAAAGACCCTTTCTGCTACCGTGGGACCTGAAATTTTCATGTTCTGAAGCTTCCCAGCAAAGTTATGGCACAATGCCGAAAACGCGTTTTCAGCCAGAGATAAGGTGGGTTCCGGAACGCCAAACATAAAAATGTTGATAACTTTGGAATAACACTTCAGACAGCTTAGATTTGATGTGCAACTACTAGAAAGACCCTTTCTGCTATAGTGGGAGGTGAACGTTTCATGTTCTGAAGCTTCCCTGAGAAGTTATGGCACAATGCAGAAAACGCGTTTTCAGCTTGTGATAACGTGGGTTCCGGAACGCCAAACATAAAAATGTTGATAACTTTCGAAAAACACTTCAGACAGCTTAGATTTGATGTGCAAATACTAGAAAGACCCTTTCTGCTATAGTGGGACGTGAAAATTTCATGTTCTGAAGGTTCCCTGCAAAGTTATGGGACAATGCAGAAAACGATTTTTCATCCTGAGATAAGGTCGATTCCGGAACGCCAAACATAAAAATGTTGATAACTTTCGAAAGACACTTCAGACAGCTTAGATTTGATGTGCAACTACTAGAAAGACCCTTTCTGCTATAGTGGGACCTGAAAATTTCATGTTCTGAAGCTTCCCTGCAAAGTTAGGGCACAATGCCGAAAACGCGTTTTCAGCCTGAGATAAGGTGGGTTCCGGAACGCCAAACTTAAAAATGTTGATAATTTTGGAAAAACACTTCAGACAGCTTAGATTTGAAGTGCAACTACTAGAAAGACCCTTTCTGCTATAGTGGGAGGTGAACATTTCATGTTCTGAAGCTTCCCTGCAAAGTTATGGCACAATGCAGAAAACGCCTTTTCAGCCTGAGATAAGGTTGATTCCCGAACGCCAAACATGAAAATGTTCATAACTTTGGAAAAACACTTCAGACAGCTTACATTTGATGTGCAACTACAAGAAAGACCCTTTCTGCTATAGTGGGAGGTGAACATTTCATGTTCTGAAGCTTCCCTGCAAAGTTATGGCACAATGCGTAAAACGCGTTTTCAGCCTGAGATAAGGTTGATTCCCCAACGCCAAACATGAAAATGTTCATAACTTTGGAAAAACACATCAGACAGCTTAGATTTGATCTGCAACTACTAGAAAGACCATTTTTGCTATAGTGGGAGGTTAAATTTTCATGTTCAGAAGCTTCCATGCAAAGTTATGGCACAATGCAGACAACGCGTTTTCAGCCTGAGATAAGGCGGGTTCCGGAACGCCAAACGTAAAAATGTTGATAACTTTGGAAAAACATTTCAGACAGCTTAGATATGATGTGCAACTACTAGAAAGACCCTTTCAGCTGTAGTGGGAGGTGAAAATTTCATGTTCTGAAGATTCCCTGCAAAGTTATGGCACAATGCAGGAAAAGCGTTTTCAGCCAGAGATAAGGTCGATTCAGGAACACCAAACATAAAAATGTTGAAAACTTTCAAAAAACACATCAGACAGCTTAGATTTGATCTGCAACTACTAGAAAGACCCTTTCTGCTATAGTGGGACGTGAAAATGTCATGTTCTGAAGCTTCCCTGCAAAGTTATGGGACAATGCAGAAAACGATTTTTCATCCTGAGATAAGGTCGATTCCGGAACGCCAAACATAAAAATGTTGATAACTTTGGAAAAACACTTCAGACAGCTTAGATTTGATGTGCAACTACTAGAAACACCCTTTCTGCTATAGTGGGAGGTGAAAATTTCATGTTCTGAAGCTTCCCTGCAAAGTTATGGCACAATGCAGAAAACACCTTTTCAGCCTGAGATAAGGTTGATTCCCGAACGCCAAACATGAAAATGTTGACAACTTTCGAAAAACACTTAAGACAGCTTAGATTTCATGTGCAACTACTAGAAAGACCCTTTCTGCTATAGTGGGACCTGAAAATTTCATGTTCTGAAGCTTCCCTGCAAAGTTATGGCACAATGCCGAAAACGCGTTTTCAGCCTGAGATAAGGTGGGTTCCGGAACGCCAAACATAAAAATGTTGATAATTTTGGAAAAACACTTCAGACAGCTTAGATTTGATGTGCAACTACTAGAAAGACCCTTTCTGCTATAGTGGGAGGTGAACATTTCATGTTCTGAAGCTTCCCTGCAAAGTTATGGCACAATGCAGAAAACGCGTTTTCAGCTTGAGATAAGATGGGTTCCGGAACGCCAAACATAAAAATGTTGATAACTTTGGAAAAACACTTCAGACAGCTTAGATTTGATGTGCAACTACTAGAAAGACCCTTTCTGCTATAGTGGGAGGTGAACATTTCGTGTTCTGAAGCTTCCCTTAGAAGTTATGGCACAATGCAGAAAACGCGTTTTCAGCTTGAGATAAGGTGCGTTCCGGAACGCCAAACATAAAAATGTTGATAACTTTGGAACAACACTTCAGACAGCTTAGATTTGATGTGCAACTACTAGAAACACCCTTTCAGCTATAGTGGGAGGTGAAAATTTCATGTTCTGAAGCTTCCCTGCAAAGTTATGGCACAATGCAGAAAACACCTTTTCAGCCTGAGATAAGGTTGATTCCCGAACGCCAAACATGAAAATGTTGAAAACTTTCAAAAAACACTTCAGACAGCTTAGATTTGATGTGCAAATACGAGAAAGACCCTTTCTGCTATAGTGGGACGTGAAAATGTCATGTTCTGAAGCTTCCCAGCAAAGTTATGGGACAATGCAGAAAACGATTTTTCATCCTGAGATAAGGTCGATTCCGGAACGCCAAACATAAAAATGTTGATAACTTTCGAAAAGCACTTCAGACAGCTTAGATTTCATGTGCAACTACTAGAAAGACCCTTTCTGCGATAGTGGGACCTGAAAATTTCATGTTCTGAAGCTTCCCTGCAAAGTTATGGCACAATGCCGAAAACGCGTTTTCAGCCTGAGATAAGGTGGGTTCCGGAACGCCAAACATAAAAATGTTGATAATTGTGGAAAAACACTTCACACAGCTTAGATTTGATGTGCAACTACTAGAAATACCCTTTCTGCTATAGTGGGAGGTGAAAATTTCATGTTCTGAAGCTTCCCTGCAAAGTTATGGCACAATGCGTAAAACGCGTTTTCAGCCTGAGATAAGTTCGATTCCGGAACGCCAAACATAAAAATGTTGATAACTTTGGAAAAACACTTCAGACAGCTTAGATTTGATGTGCAACTACTAGAAAGACCCTTTCTGCTAAAGTGGGAGGTGAAAATTTCATGTTCTGAAGCTTCCCTGCAAAGTTATGGCACAATGCAGAAAACACCTTTTCAGCCTGAGATAAGGTTGATTCCCGAACGCCAAACATGAAAATGTTCATAACTTTGGAAAAACACTTCAGACAGCTTACATTTGATGTGCAACTACTAGAAAGACCCTTTCTGCTATAGTGGGAGGTGAAAATTTCATGTTCTGAAGGTTCCCTGAGAAGTTATGGCACAATGCGCAAAACGCGTTTTCAGCCTGAGATAAGGTCGATTCCGGAACGCCAAACATAAAAATGTTGATAACTTTGGAAAAACACTTCAGACAGCTTAGATTTGATGTGCAACTACTAGAAACACCCTTTCTGCTATAGTGGGAGGTGAAAATTTCATGTTCTGAAGCTTCCCTGCAAAGTTATGGCACAATGCAGAAAACAACTTTTCAGCCTGAGATAAGGTTGATTCCCGAACGCCAAACATGAAAATGTTGACAACTTTCGAAAAACACTTCAGACAGCTTAGATTTCATGTGCAACTACTAGAAAGACCCTTTCTGCTATAGTGGGACCTGAAAATTTCATGTTCTGAAGCTTCCCTGCAAAGTTATGGCACAATGCCGAAAACGCGTTTTCAGCTTGAGATAAGGTGGGTTCCGGAACGCCAAACATAAAAATGTTGATAATTTTGGAAAAACACTTCAGACAGCTTAGATTTGATGTGCAACTACTAGAAAGACCCTTTCTGCTGTAGTGGGAGGTGAAAATTTCATGTTCTGAAGATTCCTTGCACAGTTATGGCACAATGCAGGAGACACGTTTTCAGCCTGAGATAAGGTGGGTTCCGGAACGCCAAACATAAAAATGTTGATAACTTTGGAACAACACTTCAGACAGCTTAGATTTAATGTGCAACTACTAGAAATACCCTTTCTGCTATAGTGGGAGGTGAAAATTTCATGTTCTGAAGCTTCCCTGAGAAGTTATGGCACAATGCAGAAAACACCTTTTCAGCCTGAGATAAGGTTGATTCCCGAACGCCAAACATGAAAATGTTGATAACTTTCAAAAAACACTTCAGACAGCTTAGATTTCATGTGCAACTACTAGAAAGACCCTTTCTGCTATAGTGGGAGGTTAACATTTCATGTTCTGAAGCTTCCCTGCAAAGTTATGGCACAATGCAGAAAACGCGTTTTCAGCTTGAGATAAGGTGGGTTCCGGAACGCCAAACATAAAAATGTTGATAACTTTGGAAAAACACTTCAGACAGCTTAGATTTGATGTGCAACTACTAGAAAGACCCTTTCTGCTATAGTGGGAGGTGAACATTTCATGTTCTGAAGCTTCCCTTAGAAGTTATGGCACAATGCAGAAAACACGTTTTCAGCTTGAGATAAGGTGCGTTCCGGAACGCCAAACATAAAAATGTTGATAACTTTGGAACAACACTTCAGACAGCTTAGATTTGATGTGCAACTACTAGAAACACCCTTTCTGCTATAGTGGGAGGTGAACATTTCATGTTCTGAAGCTTCCCTGCGAAGTTATGGCACAATGCGTAAAACGCGTTTTCAGCCTAAGATAAGGTCGATTCCGGAACGCCAATCATAAAAATGTTGATAACTTTGGAAAAACACATCAGACAGCTTAGATTTGATGTGCAACTACTAGAAAGACCCTTTCTGCTGTAGTGGGAGGTGAAAATTTCATGTTCTGAAGATTCCTTGCAAAGTTATGGCACAATGCAGGAAACGCGTTTTCAGCCTGAGATAAGGTCGATTCAGGAACACCAAACATAAAAATGTTGAAAACTTTCGAAAAACACTTCAGACAGCTTAGATTTGATCTGCAACTACTAAAAAGAGCCTTTCTGCTATAGTGGGAGGTTAAAATTTCATGTTCGGAAGCTTCCATGCAAAGTTATGGCACAATGCAGACAACGCGTTTTCAGCTTGATATAAGGTTGATTCCCGAACGATAAAAATAAAAATGTTCATAACTTTGGAAAAACACTTCAGACAGCTTACATTTGATGTGCAACTTCTAGAAAGACCTTTTCTGCTATAGTGGGAGGTGAACATTTCATGTTCTGAAGCTTCGCTGAAAAGTTATGGCACAATGCGTAAAACGCGTTTTCAGCCTGAGATAAGGTCGATTCCGGAACGCCAAACGTAAAAATGTTGATAACTTTGGAAAAACACTTCAGACAGCTTATATTTGATGTGCAACTACTAGAGAGACCCTTTCTGCTATAGTGGGATGTGAACATTTCATGTTCTGAAGCTTCCCTGCAAAGTTATGGCACAATGCAGACAATCCGTTTTCAGCCTGAGATAAGGTCGATTCAGGAACGCCAAACATAAAAATGTTGATAACTTTCGAAAAACACTTCTGACAGCTTAGATTTGATGTGCAACTACTAGAAAGACCCTTTCTGCTATAGTGGGAGGTGAACATTTCATGTTCTGAAGCTTCCCTGCAAAGTTATGGCACAATGCAGAAAACGTGTTTTCAGCTTGAGATAAGGTCGATTCCGGAACGCCAAACATAAAAATGTTGATAACCTTGGAAAAAAACTTCAGACAGCTTAGATTTGATGTGCAACTACTAGAAAGACCCTTTCGGCTATTGTGGGAGGTGAAAATTTCAATGTCCTGAAGCTTCCCTGCAAAGTTATGGCACAATGAAGAAAATGCGTGTTCAGCCTGAGATAAGGTGGGTTCCGGAACGCCAAACGTAAAAATGTTGATAACTTTGGAAAAACATTTCAGACAGCTTAGATTTGATGTGCAACTACTAGAAAGACCCTTTCTGCTGTAGTGGGAAGTGAAAATTTCATGTTCTGAAGATTCCCTGCAAAGTTATGGCACAATGCAGAAAACGCGTTTTCAGCCTGAGATAAGGTCGATTCAGGAACACCAAACATAAAAATGTTGAAAACTTTCGAAAAACACTTCAGACAGCTTAGATTTGATGTGCAACTACTAGAAAGACCCTTTCTGCTATAGTGGAACGTTAAAATTTCATGTTCGGAATCTTGCATGCAAAGTTATGGCACAATGCAGACTACGCGTTTTCAGCACGAGATAATGTCGATTCTGGAACGCCAAACATAAAAATGTTGATAACTTTGGAAAAACGCTTCAGACAGCTTAGATTTGATGTGCAACTACTAGAAAGACCCTTTCTGCTATAGTATGAGGTGAAAATTTCATGTTCTGAAGCTTCCCTGCAAAGTTATGGCACAATGCAGAAATCGCGTTTTCAGCTTGAGATAAGGCCGATTCCGAAACGCCAAACATAAAAATGTTAATAACTTTCGAAAAGCACTTCAGACAGCTTAGATTTGATGTGCAACTACTAGAAAGACCCTTTCTGCTATAGTGGGACGTGAAAATTTCATGTTCTGAAGCTTCCCTGCAAAGTTATGGCACAATGCAGAAAACCTCTTTTCAGCCTGAGATGAGGTGGGTTCCGGAACGCTAAACATAAATATGTTGATAACTTTGGAAAAACACTTCAGACAGCTTAGATTTGATGTGAAACTACTAGAAAGACCCTTTCTGCTATAGTGGGAGGTGACAATTTCATGTCCTGAAGCTTCCCTGCAAAGTTATGGCACAATGCAGAAAACGCGTTTTCAGCCTGAGATAAGGTTTATTCTGGAACGATAAACATAAAAATGTTCATAACTTTGGAAAAACACTTCAGACAGCTTACATTTGATGTGCAACTTCTAGAAAGGCCTTTTCTGCTGTAGTGGGAGGTGAAAATTTCATGTTCTGAAGCTTCCCTGAAAAGTTATGGCAAATGCGTAAAACACGTTTTCAGCCTGAGATAAGGTCTATTCCGGAATGCCAAACAAAAAAATGTTGATAACTTTGGAAAAACACTTCAGACAGCTTAGATTTTATGTGAAACTACTAGAAAGACCCTTTCTGCTATAGTGGGAGGTGACAATTTCATGTCCTGAAGCTTCCCTGCAAAGTTATGGCACAATGCAGAAAACGCGTTTTCAGCCTGAGATAAGGTCGATTCCGGAACGCCAAACATAAAAATGTTGATAACTTTGGAAAAACACATCAGACAGCTTAGATTTGATGTGCAACTACTAGAAAGACCCTTTCTGCTATAGTGGGAGGTTAAAATTTCATGATTGGAAGCTTCCATGCAAAGTTATGGCACAATGCAGACAACTCGTTTTCAGCCTGAGATAAGATCGATTCTGGAACGCCATACATAAAATGTTGATAACTTTGGAAAAACACTTCAGACAGCTTAGATTTGATGTGCAACTACTAGAAAAACCCTTTCTGCTATATTGGGAGGTCAAAATTCCATGTTCTGAAGCGTCCCTGCAAAGTTATGGCACAATGCAGAAAACGCGTTTTCAGCTTGAGATAAGGTGGGTTCCGGAATGCCAAAGATAAAAATGTTGATAACTTTCGAATAACACTTCAGTCAGCTTAGATTTGATGTGCATCTACTAGAAAGACCCTTTCTGCTATATTGGGAGGTCAAAATTCCATGTTCTGAAGCTTCCCTGCAAAGTTATGGGACAATGCAGAAAACGATTTTTCATCCCGAGATAAGGTCGATTCCGGAACGCCAAACATAAAAATGTTGATAACTTTCGAAAAACACTTCAGACAGCTTAGATTTGATGTGCAACTACTAGAAAGACCCTTTCTGCTGTAGTGGGAGGCGAAAATTTCATGTTCTGAAGATTCCCTGCAAAGTTATGGCACGATGTAGAAAACGCGTTTTCAGCCTGAGATAAGGTGGGTTCCAGAACGCCAAACATAAGAACGTTGATAACTTTGGAAAAACACTTCAGACAGCTTAGATTTGATGTACAAATAGTAGAAAGACCCTATCTGCTATAGTGGGAGGCGAAATATTTCATGTTCTGAAGCTTCCCTGAAAAGTTATGGAACAATGCAGAAAACGCGTTTTCAGCCTGAGATAAGGTGGGTTTCAGAACGCCAAACATAAAAATGTTGAGAACTTTGGAAAAACACTTCAGACAGCTTAGATTTGATGTGCAACTACTAGAAAGACCCTTTCTGCTATAGTGGGAGCTGAAAATTTCATGTTCTGAAGCTTCCCTGCAAAGTTATGGCACAATGCAGGAAAGGCGTTTTCAGCCTGAGATAAGGTCGATTCCGGAACGCCAACCATAAAAATGTTGATAACTTTGGAAAAACACCTCAGATAGCTTAGATTTGATGTGCAACTACTGGAAAGACCCTTTCTGCTACAGTGGGAGGTTAAAATGTCATGTTCTGAAGCTTCCCTGCAAAGTTATGGCACAATGGAGAAAACACGTTTTCAGCTTGAGATAAGGTGGGTTCCGGAACGCCAAACATAAAAATGTTGATAACTTTCGAAAAACACTTACGACAGCTTAGATTTGATGTGCAACTACTAGAAAGACCCTTTCTGCTATAGTGGGAGGTGAAAATTTCATTTTCTGGAACTTCCCTGCAAAGTTATGGCACAATGCGTAAAACGCGTCTTCAGCCTGAGATAAGCTCGATTCCGGAACGCCAAACATGAAAATGTTGATAACTTTCGAAAAACACTTCAGACAGCTTAGATTTCATGTGCAACTACTAGAAAGAGCCTTTCTGCTACAGTGGGTGGTTAAAATTTCATGTTCTGAAGCTTCCCTGCAAAGTTATGGCACAATGCAGAAAACGCGTTTTCAGCCTGAGATAAGGTGGGTTCCGGAACACCAAAGTTGATAACTTTGGAAAAAACATTTCAGACAGCTTAGATTTGATGTGCAACTACTAGAAAGACCCTTTCTGCTAAAGTGGGAGGTGAAAATTTCATGTTCTGATGATTCCCAGCAAAGTTATGGCATAAATCAGAAAACGCGTTTTCAGCCAGAGATAAGGTGGGTTCAGGAACGCCAAACATAAAAATGTTGATAACTTTGGAAAAACACTTCAGACAGCTTAGATTTGATGTGTAACTACTAAAAAGACCCTTTCTGCTATAGTGGGAAGTGAAACTTGTATGTTCTGAAGCTTTCCTTCAAAGTTATGGCACAATGCAGAAAACGCGTTTTCAGCCTGAGACAAGGTGGGTTCCGGAACGCCAAACATAAAAATGTTGATAACTTTCGAAAAACACTTCAGACAGATTAGATTTTATGTGCAACTATTAGAAAGACCCTTTCTGCTATAGTGGGAGGTGAAACTTTCATGTTGTGAAGCTTCCCTTCACAGTTATGGCACAATGCAGAAAACGCGTTTTCAGCCTGAGAAAAGGTGGGTTCCGGAACGCCAAACATAAAAATGTTGATAACTTTCTAAAAACACTTCAGACAGCTTAGATTTGATGTGCAACGACTACAAAGACCCTGTCTGTTATAGTGGGAGTTGAAAATTTCATGTTCTGAAGCTTCCCTGCAAAGTTAAGGAACAATGCAGAAAACGCGTTTTCAGCCTGACATAAGGTGGGTTCCGGAACGCCACACGTAAAAATGTTGATAACTTTGGAAAAAATATTTCAGACAGCTTAGATTTGATGTGCAACTACTAGATAGACCCTTTCTGCTATAGTGGGAAATGAAAATTTCATGTTCTGAAGCTTCCCTGCAAAGTTATGGGACAATGCAGAAAACGCGTTTTCAGCCTGAGATAAGGTGGGTTCCGGAACGCCAAACATAAAAATGTTGATAACGTTGGAAAAAACATATCAGACAGCTTAGATTTGATGTGCAACTACTAGAAAGACCCTTTCTGCTATAGTGGGAGGTGAAACTTTCATGTTCTGAAGCTTTCCTTCAAAGTTATGGCACAATGCAGAAAACGCGTTTTCAGCCTGAGACAAGGTGGGTTCCGGAACGCCAAACATAAAAAAGTTGATTACTTTCAAAAAACACTTCAGACAGCTTAGATTTGATGCGCAACTACTAGAAAGACCTTTTCTGCTATAGTGGGAGGTGAAAATTTCATGATCTGAAGCTTCCCTGCAAAGTTAATGCACAATGCAGAAAACACGTTTACAGCATGAGACAAGGTGGGTTCCGGAACGCCAAACATAAAAAAGTTGATTACTTTCAAAAAACACTTCAGACAGCTTAGATTTGATGTGCAACTACTAAAAAGACCTTTTCTGCTTTAGACGGAGGTGAAAATTTCATGTTCTGAAGCTTCCCTGCAAAGTTATGGGACAATGCAGAAAACGATTTTTCATCCTGAGATAAGGTCGATTCCGGAACGCCAAACATAAAAATGTTGATAACTTTCGAAAAACACTTCGGACAGCTTAGATCTGATGTGCAACTGCTAGAAAGACCCTTTCTGCTATAGTGGGAGGTGAACATTTCATGTTCTGAAGCTTCCCTGAGAAGTTATGGCACAATGCAGAAAACGCGTTTTCAGCCTGAGATAAGGTGGGTTCCGGAACTCCAACCGTAAAAATGTTGATAACTTTGGAAAAACACTTCAGACAGCTTCGATTTGATGTGCAACTACTAGAAAGACCCATTCTGCTATAGTGGGAGGTGAAACTTTCATGTTTTGAAGCTTTCCTTCAAAGTTATGGCACAATGCAGAAAATGCATTTTCAGCCTGAGATAAGGTGGGTTCCGGGACGCCAAACATAAAAATGTTGATAACTTTGGAAAAACACTTCAGACATCTTAGATTTGATGTGCAACTACTAGAAAGACCCTTTCTGCTATAGTGGGAGGTGAAAATTTCATGTTCTGATGTTTCCCTGCAAAGTTAAGGAACAATGCAGAAAACGCGTTTTCAGCCTGAGATAAGGTGGGTTCCGGAACGCCAAACATAAAAATGTTGATAACTTTGGAAAAACACTTCAGACATCTTAGATTTGATGTGCAACTACAAGAAAGACCCTTTATGCTGTTGTGGGAGGTTAAAATTTCATGTTCTGAACATTCTCAGCAAAGTTATGGCATAAAGCAGAAAACGCGTTTTCATCCAGAGATAAGGTGGGTTCCGGAACGCCAAACATAAAAATGTTGATAACTTTGGAAAAACACTTCAGACAGCTTAGATTTGATGTGTAACTACTAGAAAGACCCTTTCTGCTATAGTGGGAGATGAAACTTTCATGTTCTGAAGCTTTCCTTCAAAGTTATGGCACAATGCAGAAAACGCGTTTTCAGCTTGAGATAAGGTCGATTCCGGAACGCGAAACATAAAAATGTTGATACCTTTCGAAAAACACTTCAGACAGCTTAGATTTGATGCGCAACTACCAGAAAGACCCTTTCTGCTATAGTGGGAGGTGAAAATTTCATGATCTGAATCTTCCCTGCAAAGTTAATGCACAATGCAGAAAACGCGTTTACAGCATGAGATAAGGTGGGTTCCGGAACGCCAAACATAAAAATGTTGATAACTTTGGAAAAACACTTCAGACAGCTTAGATTTGATGCGCAACTACTAGAAAGACCCTTTCTGCTATAGTGGGAGGTGAACATTTCATGTTCTGAAGCTTCCCTGAGAAGTTATGGCACAATGCAGAAAACGCGTTTTCAGCCTGAGATAAGGTGGGTTCCGAAACGCCAAACGTAAAAATGTTTATCACTTTGGAACAACACTTCAGACAGCTTAGATTTGATGTGCAACTACTAGAAAGACCCTTTCTGCCATAGTGGGAGGTAAAGATTTCATGTTCGGAAGCTTCCATGCAAAGTTATGGCACAATGCAGACAACGCGTTTTCAGCCTGAGATAAGGTGGGTTCAGGAACGCCAAACATAAAAATGTTGATAACTTTCGAAAAACATTTCAGACAGCTTAGATTTGATGTGCAACTACTAGAAAGACCCTTTCTGCTATAGTGGGAGGTGGAAATTTCATTTTCTGAAGCTTCCCTGCAAAGTTATGGCACAATGCGTAAAACGCGTTTTCAGGTTGAGATAAGGTCGATTCTGGAACGCCAAACATAAAAATGTTGATAACTTTGGAAAAACACTTCAGACAGCTTCGATTTGATGTGCAACTACGAGAAAGACCCTTTCTGCGATAGTGGGAGGTGAACATTTCATGTTCTGAAGCTTCCCTGAGAAGTTATGGCACAATGCAGAAAACGCGTTTTCAGCCTGAGATAAGGTGGGTTCCGAAACGCCAAACGTAAAAATGTTGATCACTTTGGAACAACACTTCAGACAGCTTAGATTTGATGTGCAGCTACTAGAAAGAGCCTTTCTGTTATAGTGGAAGGTCGAAATTTCATGTTCTGAAGTTTCCCTGGAAAGTCATGGGACAATGCAGAAAACGATTTTTCATCCTGAGATAAGGTCGATTCCGGAACACCAAACATAAAAATGTTGATAACTTTCGAAAAACACTTCGGACAGCTTAGATCTGATGTGCAACTACTAGGAAGACCCTTTCTTCTATCGTGGGAGGTGAACATTTCATGTTCTGAAGCTTCCCTGAGAAGTTATGGCACAATGCAGAAAATGCGTTTTCAGCCTGAGATAAGGTTGATTCCGGAACGCCAAACATAAAAATGTTGATAACTTTGGAAAAACACTTCAAACAGGTTAGATTTGATGTGCAACTACTAGAAAAACCCTTTCTGCGATAGGGGGGAGGTGAAAATTTCATTTTCTGAAGCTACCCTGCAAAGTTATGGCACAAAGCGTAAAAAGCGTTTTCAGTCTAAGATAAGGTCGATTCCGGAACGCCAAACATAAAAATGTTGATAACTTTGGAAAAACACTTCAAACAGCTTAGATTTGATATGCAACTACTAGAAAGACCCTTTCTGCTATAGTGGGAGGTGAAAATTTCATTTTCTGAAGCTTCCCTGCAAAGATATGGCACAATGCAGAAAACGCGTTTTCAGCCTGAGATAAGGCGGGTTCCGGAACGCCAAACATAAAAATGTTGATAACTTTGGAAAAACACTTCAGACAGCTTCGATTTGATGTGCAACTACGAGAAAGACCCTTTCTGCGATAGTGGGAGGTGAACATTTCATGTTCTGAAGCTTCCCTGAGAAGTTATGGCACAGTGCAGAAAACGCGTTTTCAGCCTGAGATAAGGTGGGTTCCGAAACGCCAAACGTAAAAATGTTGATCACTTTGGAACAACACTTCAGACAGCTTAGATATGATGTGCAACTACTAGAAAGACCCTTTCTGTTATAGTGGGAGGTGAAAATTTCATGTTCTGAAGCGTCCCTGCAAAGTTATGGCACAATGCGTAAAACGTGTTTTCAGCCTGAGATAAGGTCGATTCCGGAACGCCAAACGTAAAAATGTTGATAACTTTGGAACAACACTTCAGACAGCTTAGATTTGATGTGCAACTACTAGAAAGACCCTTTCTGCAATAGTGGGAGGTGGAAATTTCATTTTCTGAAGCTTCCCTGCAAAGTTATGGCACAATGCGTAAAACGCGTTTTCAGCCTGAGATAAGGTCGATTCTGGAACGCCAAACATAAAAATGTTGATAACTTTGGAAAAACACTTCAGACAGCTTAGATTTGATGTGCAACTACTAGAAAGACCCTTTCTGCAATAGTGGGAGGTGAACATTTCATGTTCTGAAGCTTCCCTGCAAAGTTATGGCACAATGCGTAAAACGCGTTTTCAGCCTGAGATAAGGTCGATTCCGGAACGCCATACATAAAAATGTTGATAACTTTGGAAAAACACTTCAGACAACTTCGATTTGATGTGCAACTACTAGAAAGACCCTTTCTGCTATAGTGGGAGGTGAACATTTCATGTTCTGAAGCTTCCCTGAGAAGTTATGGCACAGTGCAGAAAACGCGTTTTCAGCCTGAGATAAGGTGGGTTCCGAAACGCCAAGCGTAAAAATGTTGATCACTTTGGAACAACACTTCAGACAGCTTAGATTTGATGTGCAACTACTAGAAAGACCCTTTCTGTTATAGTGGGAGGTGAAAATTTCATGTTCTGAAGCGTCCCTGCAAAGTTATGGCACAATGCGTAAAACGTGTTTTCAGCCTGAGATAAGGTCGATTCCGGAACGCCAAACGTAAAAATGTTGATAACTTTGGAACAACACTTCAGACAGCTTAGATTTGATGTGCAACTACTAGAAAGACCCTTTCTGCTATAGTGGGAGGTGGAAATTTCATTTTCTGAAACTTCCCTGCAAAGTTATGGCACAATGCGTAAAACGCGTTTTCAGCCTGAGATAAGGTCAATTCCGGAACGCCATACATAAAAATGTTGATAACTTTGGAAAAACACTTTAGACAACTTCGATTTGATGTGCAACTACTAGAAAGACCCTTTCTGCTATAGTGGGAGGTGAACATTTCATGTTCTGAAGCTTCCCTGAGAAGTTATGGCACAATGCAGAAAACGCGTTTTCAGCCAGAGATGAGGTCGATTCTTGAACGCCAAACATAAAAATGTTGATAACTTTGGAAAAACACTTCAGACAGCTTAGATTTGATGTGCAACTACTAGAAACACCCTTTCTGCTATAGTGGGAGGTGAAAATTTCATGTTCTGAAGCTTCCTCACAAAGTTATGGCACAATGCAGAAAATGCGTTTTCAGCCTGAGATAAGGTTGATTCCGGAACGCCAAACATAAAAATGTTGATAACTTTGGAAAAACACTTCAGACAGCTCAGATTTGATGTGCAACTGCTAGAAAAACCCTTTCTGCTATAGTGGGAGGTGAAATTTTCATTTTCTGAAGCTTCCCTGCAAAGTTATGGCACAATGCAGAAAACGCGTTTTCAGCCTGAGATAAGGTGGGTTCCGAAATGCAAAACGTAAAAATGTTGATCAGTTCGGAAAAACACTTCAGACAGCTTAGATTTGATGTGCAACTACTAGAAGGACCCTTTCTGCTATAGTGGGAGGTTAAAATTTCATGTTCTGAAGTTTCCCTGGAAAGTCATGGGACAATGCAGAAAACGATTTTTCATCCTGAGATAAGGTCGATTCCGGAACACCAAACATAAAAATGTTGATAACTTTGGAAAAACACTTCGGACAGCTTAGATCTGATGTGCAACTACTAGAAAAACCCTTTCTGCGATAGGGGGGAGGTGAAAATTTCATTTTCTGAAGCTTCCCTGCAAAGTTATGGCACAAAGCGTAAAAAGCGTTTTCAGTCTAAGATAAGGTCGATTCCGGAACGCCAAACATAAAAATGTTGATAACTTTGGAAAAACACTTCAAACAGCTTAGATTTGATGTGCAACTACTAGAAAGACCCTTTCTGCTATAGTGGGAGGTGAAAATTTCATTTTCTGAAGCTTCCCTGCAAAGATATGGCACAATGCAGAAAACGCGTTTTCAGCCTGAGATAAGGCGGGTTCCGGAACGCCAAACATAAAAATGTTGATAACTTTGGAAAAAAACTTCAGACAGCTTCGATTTGATGTGCAACTACGAGAAAGACCCTTTCTGCGATAGTGGGAGGTGAACATTTCATGTTCTGAAGCTTCCCTGAGAAGTTATGGCACAGTGCAGAAAACGCGTTTTCAGCCTGAGATAAGGTGGGTTCCGAAACGCCAAACGTAAAAATGTTGATCACTTTGGAACAACACTTCAGACAGCTTAGATTTGATGTGCAACTACTAGAAAGACCCTTTCTGTTATAGTGGGAGGTGAAAATTTCATGTTCTGAAGCGTCCCTGCAAAGTTATGGCACAATGCGTAAAACGTGTTTTCAGCCTGAGATAAGGTCGATTCCGGAACGCCAAACGTAAAAATGTTGATAACTTTGGAACAACACTTCAGACAGCTTAGATTTGATGTGCAACTACTAGAAAGACCCTTTCTGCTATAGTGGGAGGTGGAAATTTCATTTTCTGAAGCTTCCCTGCAAAGTTATGGCACAATGCGTAAAACGCGTTTTCAGCCTGAGATAAGGTCGATTCTGGAACGCCAAACATAAAAATGTTGATAACTTTGGAAAAACACTTCAGACAGCTTCGATTTGATGTGCAACTACGAGAAAGACCCTTTCTGCGATAGTGGAAGGTCGAAATTTCATGTTCTGAAGCTTCCCTGAGAAGTTATGGCACAATGCAGAAAACGCGTTTTCAGCCTGAGATAAGGTGGGTTCCGAAACGCCAAACGTAAAAATGTTGATCACTTTCGAAAAACACTTCGGACAGCTTAGATCTGATGTGCAACTACTAGAAAGACCCTTTCTTCTATCGTGGGAGGTGAACATTTCATGTTCTGAAGCTTCCCTGAGAAGTTATGGCACAATGCAGAAAATGCGTTTTCAGCCTGAGATAAGGTTGATTCCGGAACGCCAAACATAAAAATGTTGATAACTTTGGAAAAACACTTCAAACAGGTTAGATTTGATGTGCAACTACTAGAAAAACCCTTTCTGCGATAGGGGGGAGGTGAAAATTTCATTTTCTGAAGCTACCCTGCAAAGTTATGGCACAAAGCGTAAAAAGCGTTTTCAGTCTAAGATAAGGTCGATTCCGGAACGCCAAACATAAAAATGTTGATCACTTTGGAAAAATACTTCAGACAGCTTAGATTTGATGTGCAACTACGAGAAAGACCCTTTCTGCGATAGTGGGAGGTGAACATTTCATGTTCTGAAGCTTCCCTGAGAAGTTATGGCACAGTGCAGAAAACGCGTTTTCAGCCTGAGATAAGGTGGGTTCCGAAACGCCAAACGTAAAAATGTTGATCACTTTGGAACAACACTTCAGACAGCTTAGATTTGATGTGCAACTACCAGAAAGACCCTTTCTGTTATAGTGGGAGGTGAAAATTTCATGTTCTGAAGCGTCCCTGCAAAGTTATGGCACAATGCGTAAAACGTGTTTTCAGCCTGAGATAAGGTCGATTCCGGAACGCCAAACGTAAAAATGTTGATAACTTTGGAACAACACTTCAGACAGCTTAGATTTGATGTGCAACTACTAGAAAGACCCTTTCTGCTATAGTGGGAGGTGGAAATTTCATTTTCTGAAGCTTCCCTGCAAAGTTATGGCACAATGCGTAAAACGCGTTTTCAGCCTGAGATAAGGTCGATTCTGGAACGCCAAACATAAAAATGTTGATAACTTTGGAAAAACACTTCAGACATCTTAGATTTGATGTGCAACTACTAGAAAGACCCTTTCTGCTATAGTGGGAGGTGAACATTTCATGTTCTGAAGCTTCCCTGCAAAGTTATGGCACAATGCGTAAAACGCGTTTTCAGCCTGAGATAAGGTCGATTCCGGAACGCCATACATAAAAATGTTGATAACTTTGGAAAAACACTTCAGACAACTTCGATTTGATGTGCAACTACTAGAAAGACCCTTTCTGCTATAGTGGGAGGTGAACATTTCATGTTCTGAAGCTTCCCTGAGAAGTTATGGCACAGTGCAGAAAACGCGTTTTCAGCCTGAGATAAGGTGGGTTCCGAAACGCCAAACGTAAAAATGTTGATCACTTTGGAACAACACTTCAGACAGCTTAGATTTGATGTGCAACTACTAGAAAGACCCTTTCTGTTATAGTGGGAGGTGAAAATTTCATGTTCTGAAGCGTCCCTGCAAAGTTATGGCACAATGCGTAAAACGTGTTTTCAGGCTGAGATAAGGTCGATTCCGGAACGCCAAACGTAAAAATGTTGATAACTTTGGAACAACACTTCAGACAGCTTAGATTTGATGTGCAACTACTAGAAAGACCCTTTCTGCTATAGTGGGAGGTGGAAATTTCATTTTCTGAAGCTTCCCTGCAAAGTTATGGCACAATGCGTAAAACGCGTTTTCAGCCTGAGATAAGGTCGATTCTGGAACGCCAAACATAAAAATGTTGATAACTTTGGAAAAACACTTCAGACATCTTAGATTTGATGCGCAGCTACTAGAAAGACCCTTTCTGCTATAGTGGGAGGTGAACATTTCATGTTCTGAAGCTTCCCTGCAAAGTTATGGCACAATGCAGAAAACGCGTTTTCAGCCAGAGATGAGGTCGATTCTGGAACGCCAAACATAAAAATGTTGATAACTTTGGAAAAACACTTCAGACAGCTTAGATTTGATGTGCAACTACTAGAAAGAGCCTTTCTGCTATAGTGGGAGGTGAACATTTCATGTTCTGAAGCTTCCCTGAGAAGTTATGGCACAGTGCAGAAAACGCGTTTTCAGCCTGAGATAAGGTGGGTTCCGAAACGCCAAACGTAAAAATGTTGATCACTTTGGAACAACACTTCAGACAGCTTAGATTTGATGTGCAACTACTAGAAAGACCCTTTCTGTTATAGTGGGAGGTGAAAATTTCATGTTCTGAAGCGTCCCTGCAAAGTTATGGCACAATGCGTAAAACGTGTTTTCAGGCTGAGATAAGGTCGATTCCGGAACGCCAAACGTAAAAATGTTGATAACTTTGGAACAACACTTCAGACAGCTTAGATTTGATGTGCAACTACTAGAAAGACCCTTTCTGCTATAGTGGGAGGTGGAAATTTCATTTTCTGAAGCTTCCCTGCAAAGTTATGGCACAATGCGTAAAACGCGTTTTCAGCCTGAGATAAGGTCGATTCTGGAACGCCAAACATAAAAATGTTGATAACTTTGGAAAAACACTTCAGACAGCTTAGATTTGATGCGCAGCTACTAGAAAGACCCTTTCTGCTATAGTGGGAGGTGAACATTTCATGTTCTGAAGCTTCCCTGCAAAGTTATGGCACAATGCAGAAAACGCGTTTTCAGCCAGAGATGAGGTCGATTCTGGAACGCCAAACATAAAAATGTTGATAACTTTGGAAAAACACTTCAGACAGCTTAGATTTGATGTGCAACTACTAGAAAGAGCCTTTCTGTTATAGTGGAAGGTCGAAATTTCATGTTCTGAAGCTTCCCTGCAAAGATATGGCACAATGCAGAAAACGATTTTTCATCCTGAGATAAGGTCGATTCCGGAACACCAAACATAAAAATGTTGATAACTTTGGAAAAACACTTCAGACAGCTTCGATTTGATGTGCAACTACGAGAAAGACCCTTTCTGCGATAGTGGGAGGTGAACATTTCATGTTCTGAAGCTTCCCTGAGAAGTTATGGCACAGTGCAGAAAACGCGTTTTCAGCCTGAGATAAGGTGGGTTCCGAAACGCCAAACGTAAAAATGTTGATCACTTTGGAACAACACTTCAGACAGCTTAGATTTGATGTGCAACTACTAGAAAGACCCTTTCTGTTATAGTGGGAGGTGAAAATTTCATGTTCTGAAGCGTCCCTGCAAAGTTATGGCACAATGCGTGAAACGTGTTTTCAGCCTGAGATAAGGTCGATTCCGGAACGCCAAACGTAAAAATGTTGATAACTTTGGAACAACACTTCAGACAGCTTAGATTTGATGTGCAACTACTAGAAAGACCCTTTCTGCTATAGAGGGAGGTGGAAATTTCATTTTCTGAAGCTTCCCTGCAAAGTTATGGCACAATGCGTAAAACGCGTTTTCAGCCTGAGATAAGGTCGATTCTGGAACGCCAAACATAAAAATGTTGATAACTTTGGAAAAACACTTCAGACAGCTTAGATTTGATGTGCAACTACTAGAAAGACCCTTTCTGCTATAGTGGGAGGTGAACATTTCATGTTCTGAAGCTTCCCTGCAAAGTTATGGCACAATGCGTAAAACGCGTTTTCAGCCTGAGATAAGGTCGATTCCGGAACGCCATACATAAAAATGTTGATAACTTTGGAAAAACACTTCAGACAACTTCGATTTGATGTGCAACTACTAGAAAGACCCTTTCTGCTATAGTGGGAGGTGAACATTTCATGTTCTGAAGCTTCCCTGAGAAGTTATGGCACAGTGCAGAAAACGCGTTTTCAGCCTGAGATAAGGTGGGTTCCGAAACGCCAAACGTAAAAATGTTGATCACTTTGGAACAACACTTCAGACAGCTTAGATTTGATGTGCAACTACTAGAAAGACCCTTTCTGTTATAGTGGGAGGTGAAAATTTCATGTTCTGAAGCGTCCCTGCAAAGTTATGGCACAATGCGTAAAACGCGTTTTCAGCCTGAGATAAGGTCGATTCCGGAACGCCAAACGTAAAAATGTTGATAACTTTGGAACAACACTTCAGACAGCTTAGATTTGATGTGCAACTACTACAAAGACCCTTTCTGCTATAGTGGGAGGTGGAAATTTCATTTTCTGAAGCTTCCCTGCAAAGTTATGGCACAATGCGTAAAACGCGTTTTCAGCCTGAGATAAGGTCGATTCTGGAACGCCAAACATAAAAATGTTGATAACTTTGGAAAAACACTTCAGACAGCTTAGATTTGATGTGCAACTACTAGAAAGACACTTTCTGCTATAGTGGGAGGAGAACATTTCATGTTCTGAAGCTTCCCTGCAAAGTTATGGCACAATGCGTAAAACGCGTTTTCAGCCTGAGATAAGGTCGATTCCGGAACGCCATACATAAAAATGTTGATAACTTTGGAAAAACACTTTAGACAACTTCGATTTGATGTGCAACTACTAGAAAGACCCTTTCTGCTATAGTGGGAGGTGAACATTTCATGTTCTGAAGCTTCCCTGAGAAGTTATGGCACAATGCAGAAAACGCGTTTTCAGCCAGAGATGAGGTCGATTCTGGAACGCCAAACATAAAAATGTTGATAACTTTGGAAAAACACTTCAGACAGCTTAGATTTGATGTGCAACTACTAGAAACACCCTTTCTGCTATAGTGGGAGGTGAAAATTTCATGTTCTGAAGCTTCCTTACAAAGTTATGGCACAATGCAGAAAATGCGTTTTCAGCCAGAGATAAGGTTGATTCCGGAACGCCAAACATAAAAATGTTGATAACTTTGGAAAAACACTTCAGACAGCTTAGATTTGATGTGCAACTACTAGAAAAACCCTTTCTGCTATAGTGGGAGGTGAAATTTTCATTTTCTGAAGCTTCCCTGCAAAGTTATGGCACAAAGCGTAAAAAGCGTTTTCAGCCTGTGATAAGGTCGATTCCGGAACGTCAAACATAAAAATGTTGATAACTTTGGAAAAACACTTCAGACAGCTTAGATTTGATGTGCAACTACTAGAAAGACCCTTTCTGCTATAGTGGGAGGTTAAAATTTCATGTTCTGAAGCTACCCTGCAAAGATATGGCACAATGCAGAAAACGCGTTTTCAGCCTGAGATAAGGTGGATTCCGAAACGCAAAACGTAAAAATGTTGATCACTTTGGAAAAACACTTCAGACAGCTTAGATTTGATGTGCAACTACTAGAAAGACCCTTTCTGCTATAGTGGGAGGTGAAAATTTCATTTTCTGAAGCTTCCCTCCAAAGTTATGGCACAATGCAGAAAACGCGTTTTCAGCCTGAGATATGGTCGATTCCGGAACGCCAAACATAAAAATGTTGATAACTTTGGAACAACACTTCAGACAACTTAGATTTGATGTGCAACTGCTAGAAACACCCTTTCTGTTGTAGTGGGAGGTGAAAATTTCATGTTCAGAAGCTACCCTGAGAAGTTATGGCATAATGCACAAAACGAGTTTTCAGCCTGAGATAAGGTGGGTTCCGGAACGCCAAACGTAAAAATGTTGATAACTTTGGAACAACACTTCAGACAGTTTAGATTTGATGTGCAACTACTAGAAAGACCCTTGCTGCTATAGTGGTAGGTTAAAATTTCATGTTCGGAAGCTTCCATGCAAAGTTATGGCACAATGCAGACAACGCGTTTTCAGCGTGAGATAAGGTCGATTCTGGAACGCCAAACATAAAAATGTTGATAACTTTCGAAAAACACTTCAGACAGCTTAGATTTGATGTGCAACTACTAGAAAGACCCTTTCTGCTATAGTGGGAGGTGAACATTTCATGTTCTGAAGCTTCCCTGAGAAGTTATGGGACAATGCAGAAAACGATTTTTCAGCCCGAGATACGGTCGATTCTGTAACGCCAAACATTAAAATGTTGATAACTTTGGAAAAACACTTCAGACAGCTTAGATTTGAAGTGCAACAACTAGAAAGACCCTTTCTGCTATAGTGGGAGGTCGAAATTTCATGTTCTGAAGCTTCCCTGAGAAGTTATGGGACAATGCAGAAAACGATTTTTCAGCCTGAGACAAGGCGGGTTCCGAAACGCCAAACATAAAAATCTTGATAACTTTCGAAAAACACTTCGGACAGCTTAGATCTGATGTGCAACTACTAGAAAGACCCTTTCTGCTATAGTGGGAGGTGAAAATTTCATGTTCTGAAGCTTCCTTGCAAAGTTATGGCACAATGCAGAAAATGCGTTTTCAGCCTGAGATAAGGTTGATTCCGGAACGCCGAACATAAAAATGTTGATAACTTTGGAAAAACACTTCAAACAGCTAAGATTTGATGTGCAACTACTAGAAAAACCCTTTCTGCTATAGTGGGAGGTGAAAATTTCATTTTCTGAAGCTTCCCTGCAAAGATATGGCACAATGCAGAAAACGCGTTTTCAGCCTGAGATAAGGCGGGTTCCGGAACGCCAAACATAAAAATGTTGATAACTTTGGAAAAACACTTCAGACATCTTAGATTTGATGCGCAGCTACTAGAAAGACCCTTTCTGCTATAGTGGGAGGTGAACATTTCATGTTCTGAAGCTTCCCTGCAAAGTTATGGCACAATGCAGAAAACGCGTTTTCAGCCAGAGATGAGGTCGATTCTGGAACGCCAAACATAAAAATGTTGATAACTTTGGAAAAACACTTCAGACAGCTTAGATTTGATGTGCAACTACTAGAAAGAGCCTTTCTGCTATAGTGGGAGGTGAACATTTCATGTTCTGAAGCTTCCCTGAGAAGTTATGGCACAGTGCAGAAAACGCGTTTTCAGCCTGAGATAAGGTGGGTTCCGAAACGCCAAACGTAAAAATGTTGATCACTTTGGAACAACACTTCAGACAGCTTAGATTTGATGTGCAACTACTAGAAAGACCCTTTCTGTTATAGTGGGAGGTGAAAATTTCATGTTCTGAAGCGTCCCTGCAAAGTTATGGCACAATGCGTAAAACGTGTTTTCAGGCTGAGATAAGGTCGATTCCGGAACGCCAAACGTAAAAATGTTGATAACTTTGGAACAACACTTCAGACAGCTTAGATTTGATGTGCAACTACTAGAAAGACCCTTTCTGCTATAGTGGGAGGTGGAAATTTCATTTTCTGAAGCTTCCCTGCAAAGTTATGGCACAATGCGTAAAACGCGTTTTCAGCCTGAGATAAGGTCGATTCTGGAACGCCAAACATAAAAATGTTGATAACTTTGGAAAAACACTTCAGACAGCTTAGATTTGATGCGCAGCTACTAGAAAGACCCTTTCTGCTATAGTGGGAGGTGAACATTTCATGTTCTGAAGCTTCCCTGCAAAGTTATGGCACAATGCAGAAAACGCGTTTTCAGCCAGAGATGAGGTCGATTCTGGAACGCCAAACATAAAAATGTTGATAACTTTGGAAAAACACTTCAGACAGCTTAGATTTGATGTGCAACTACTAGAAAGAGCCTTTCTGTTATAGTGGAAGGTCGAAATTTCATGTTCTGAAGCTTCCCTGCAAAGATATGGCACAATGCAGAAAACGATTTTTCATCCTGAGATAAGGTCGATTCCGGAACACCAAACATAAAAATGTTGATAACTTTGGAAAAACACTTCAGACAGCTTCGATTTGATGTGCAACTACGAGAAAGACCCTTTCTGCGATAGTGGGAGGTGAACATTTCATGTTCTGAAGCTTCCCTGAGAAGTTATGGCACAGTGCAGAAAACGCGTTTTCAGCCTGAGATAAGGTGGGTTCCGAAACGCCAAACGTAAAAATGTTGATCACTTTGGAACAACACTTCAGACAGCTTAGATTTGATGTGCAACTACTAGAAAGACCCTTTCTGTTATAGTGGGAGGTGAAAATTTCATGTTCTGAAGCGTCCCTGCAAAGTTATGGCACAATGCGTGAAACGTGTTTTCAGCCTGAGATAAGGTCGATTCCGGAACGCCAAACGTAAAAATGTTGATAACTTTGGAACAACACTTCAGACAGCTTAGATTTGATGTGCAACTACTAGAAAGACCCTTTCTGCTATAGAGGGAGGTGGAAATTTCATTTTCTGAAGCTTCCCTGCAAAGTTATGGCACAATGCGTAAAACGCGTTTTCAGCCTGAGATAAGGTCGATTCTGGAACGCCAAACATAAAAATGTTGATAACTTTGGAAAAACACTTCAGACAGCTTAGATTTGATGTGCAACTACTAGAAAGACCCTTTCTGCTATAGTGGGAGGTGAACATTTCATGTTCTGAAGCTTCCCTGCAAAGTTATGGCACAATGCGTAAAACGCGTTTTCAGCCTGAGATAAGGTCGATTCCGGAACGCCATACATAAAAATGTTGATAACTTTGGAAAAACACTTCAGACAACTTCGATTTGATGTGCAACTACTAGAAAGACCCTTTCTGCTATAGTGGGAGGTGAACATTTCATGTTCTGAAGCTTCCCTGAGAAGTTATGGCACAGTGCAGAAAACGCGTTTTCAGCCTGAGATAAGGTGGGTTCCGAAACGCCAAACGTAAAAATGTTGATCACTTTGGAACAACACTTCAGACAGCTTAGATTTGATGTGCAACTACTAGAAAGACCCTTTCTGTTATAGTGGGAGGTGAAAATTTCATGTTCTGAAGCGTCCCTGCAAAGTTATGGCACAATGCGTAAAACGCGTTTTCAGCCTGAGATAAGGTCGATTCCGGAACGCCAAACGTAAAAATGTTGATAACTTTGGAACAACACTTCAGACAGCTTAGATTTGATGTGCAACTACTACAAAGACCCTTTCTGCTATAGTGGGAGGTGGAAATTTCATTTTCTGAAGCTTCCCTGCAAAGTTATGGCACAATGCGTAAAACGCGTTTTCAGCCTGAGATAAGGTCGATTCTGGAACGCCAAACATAAAAATGTTGATAACTTTGGAAAAACACTTCAGACAGCTTAGATTTGATGTGCAACTACTAGAAAGACACTTTCTGCTATAGTGGGAGGAGAACATTTCATGTTCTGAAGCTTCCCTGCAAAGTTATGGCACAATGCGTAAAACGCGTTTTCAGCCTGAGATAAGGTCGATTCCGGAACGCCATACATAAAAATGTTGATAACTTTGGAAAAACACTTTAGACAACTTCGATTTGATGTGCAACTACTAGAAAGACCCTTTCTGCTATAGTGGGAGGTGAACATTTCATGTTCTGAAGCTTCCCTGAGAAGTTATGGCACAATGCAGAAAACGCGTTTTCAGCCAGAGATGAGGTCGATTCTGGAACGCCAAACATAAAAATGTTGATAACTTTGGAAAAACACTTCAGACAGCTTAGATTTGATGTGCAACTACTAGAAACACCCTTTCTGCTATAGTGGGAGGTGAAAATTTCATGTTCTGAAGCTTCCTTACAAAGTTATGGCACAATGCAGAAAATGCGTTTTCAGCCAGAGATAAGGTTGATTCCGGAACGCCAAACATAAAAATGTTGATAACTTTGGAAAAACACTTCAGACAGCTTAGATTTGATGTGCAACTACTAGAAAAACCCTTTCTGCTATAGTGGGAGGTGAAATTTTCATTTTCTGAAGCTTCCCTGCAAAGTTATGGCACAAAGCGTAAAAAGCGTTTTCAGCCTGTGATAAGGTCGATTCCGGAACGTCAAACATAAAAATGTTGATAACTTTGGAAAAACACTTCAGACAGCTTAGATTTGATGTGCAACTACTAGAAAGACCCTTTCTGCTATAGTGGGAGGTTAAAATTTCATGTTCTGAAGCTACCCTGCAAAGATATGGCACAATGCAGAAAACGCGTTTTCAGCCTGAGATAAGGTGGGTTCCGAAACGCAAAACGTAAAAATGTTGATCACTTTGGAAAAACACTTCAGACAGCTTAGATTTGATGTGCAACTACTAGAAAGACCCTTTCTGCTATAGTGGGAGGTGAAAATTTCATTTTCTGAAGCTTCCCTCCAAAGTTATGGCACAATGCAGAAAACGCGTTTTCAGCCTGAGATATGGTCGATTCCGGAACGCCAAACATAAAAATGTTGATAACTTTGGAACAACACTTCAGACAACTTAGATTTGATGTGCAACTGCTAGAAACACCCTTTCTGTTGTAGTGGGAGGTGAAAATTTCATGTTCAGAAGCTACCCTGAGAAGTTATGGCATAATGCACAAAACGAGTTTTCAGCCTGAGATAAGGTGGGTTCCGGAACGCCAAACGTAAAAATGTTGATAACTTTGGAACAACACTTCAGACAGTTTAGATTTGATGTGCAACTACTAGAAAGACCCTTGCTGCTATAGTGGTAGGTTAAAATTTCATGTTCGGAAGCTTCCATGCAAAGTTATGGCACAATGCAGACAACGCGTTTTCAGCGTGAGATAAGGTCGATTCTGGAACGCCAAACATAAAAATGTTGATAACTTTCGAAAAACACTTCAGACAGCTTAGATTTGATGTGCAACTACTAGAAAGACCCTTTCTGCTATAGTGGGAGGTGAACATTTCATGTTCTGAAGCTTCCCTGAGAAGTTATGGGACAATGCAGAAAACGATTTTTCAGCCCGAGATACGGTCGATTCTGTAACGCCAAACATTAAAATGTTGATAACTTTGGAAAAACACTTCAGACAGCTTAGATTTGAAGTGCAACAACTAGAAAGACCCTTTCTGCTATAGTGGGAGGTCGAAATTTCATGTTCTGAAGCTTCCCTGAGAAGTTATGGGACAATGCAGAAAACGATTTTTCAGCCTGAGACAAGGCGGGTTCCGAAACGCCAAACATAAAAATCTTGATAACTTTCGAAAAACACTTCGGACAGCTTAGATCTGATGTGCAACTACTAGAAAGACCCTTTCTGCTATAGTGGGAGGTGAAAATTTCATGTTCTGAAGCTTCCTTGCAAAGTTATGGCACAATGCAGAAAATGCGTTTTCAGCCTGAGATAAGGTTGATTCCGGAACGCCGAACATAAAAATGTTGATAACTTTGGAAAAACACTTCAAACAGCTAAGATTTGATGTGCAACTACTAGAAAAACCCTTTCTGCTATAGTGGGAGGTGAAAATTTCATTTTCTGAAGCTTCCCTGCAAAGATATGGCACAATGCAGAAAACGCGTTTTCAGCCTGAGATAAGGCGGGTTCCGGAACGCCAAACATAAAAATGTTGATAACTTTGGAAAAACACTTCAGACAGCTTCGATTTGATGTGCAACTACGAGAAAGACCCTTTCTGCGATAGTGGGAGGTGAACATTTCATGTTCTGAAGCTTCCCTGAGAAGTTATGGCACAGTGCAGAAAACGCGTTTTCAGCCTGAGATAAGGTGGGTTCCGAAACGCCAAACGTAAAAATGTTGATCACTTTGGAACAACACTTCAGACAGCTTAGATTTGATGTGCAACTACTAGAAAGACCCTTTCTGTTATAGTGGGAGGTGAAAATTTCATGTTCTGAAGCGTCCCTGCCAAGTTATGGCACAATGCGTAAAACGTGTTTTCAGCCTGAGATAAGGTCGATTCCGGAACGCCAAACGTAAAAATGTTGATAACTTTGGAACAACACTTCAGACAGCTTAGATTTGATGTGCAACTACTAGAAAGACCCTTTCTGCTATAGAGGGAGGTGGAAATTTCATTTTCTGAAGCTTCCCTGCAAAGTTATGGCACAATGCGTAAAACGCGTTTTCAGCCTGAGATAAGGTCGATTCTGGAACGCCAAACATAAAAATGTTGATAACTTTGGAAAAACACTTCAGACAGCTTAGATTTGATGTGCAACTACTAGAAAGACCCTTTCTGTTATAGTGGGAGGTGAAAATTTCATGTTCTGAAGCGTCCCTGCAAAGTTATGGCACAATGCGTAAAACGCGTTTTCAGCCTGAGATAAGGTCGATTCCGGAACGCCAAACGTAAAAATGTTCATAACTTTGGAACAACACTTCAGACAGCTTAGATTTGATGTGCAACTACTAGAAAGACCCTTTCTGCTATAGTGGGAGGTGGAAATTTCATTTTCTGAAGCTTCCCTGCAAAGTTATGGCACAATGCGTAAAACGCGTTTTCAGCCTGAGATAAGGTCGATTCCGGAACGCCATACATAAAAATGTTGATAACTTTGGAAAAACACTTTAGACAACTTCGATTTGATGTGCAACTACTAGAAAGACCCTTTCTGCTATAGTGGGAGGTGAACATTTCATGTTCTGAAGCTTCCCTGAGAAGTTATGGCACAATGCAGAAAACGCGTTTTCAGCCAGAGATGAGGTCGATTCCGGAACGCCAAACGTAAAAATGTTCATAACTTTGGAACAACACTTCAGACAGCTTAGATTTGATGTGCAACTACTAGAAGGACCCTTTCTGCTATAGTGGGAGGTTAAAATTTCATGTTCTGAAGCTTCCCTGCAAAGATATGGCACAATGAAGAAAACGCGTTTTCAGCCTGAGATAAGGTGGGTTCCGGAACGCCAAACATAAAAATGTTGATAACTTTGGAAAAACACTTCAGACAGCTTAGATTTGATGTGCAACTACTAGAAAGACCCTTTCTGCTATAGTGGGAGGTGAACATTTCATGTTCTGAAGCTTCCCTGCAAAGTTATGGCACAATGCGTAAAACGCGTTTTCAGCCTGAGATAAGGTCGATTCCGGAACGCCATACATAAAAATGTTGATAACTTTGGAAAAACACTTCAGACAGCTTCGATTTGATGTGCAACTACTAGAAAGACCCTTTCTGCTATAGTGGGAGGTGAACATTTCATGTTCTGAAGCTTCCCTGAGAAGTTATGGCACAATGCAGAAAACGCGTTTTCAGCCTGAGATAAGGTCGATTCTGGAACGCCAAACATAAAAATGTTGATAACTTTGGAAAAACACTTCAGACAGCTTAGATTTGATGTGCAACTACTAGAAAGACCCTTTCTGCTATAGTGGGAGGTTAAAATTTCATGTTCTGAAGCTACCCTGCAAAGATATGGCACAATGCAGAAAACGCGTTTTCAGCCTGAGATAAGGTGGGTTCCGAAACGCAAAACGTAAAAATGTTGATCACTTTGGAAAAACACTTCAGACAGCTTAGATTTGATGTGCAACTACTAGAAAGACCCTTTCTGCTATAGTGGGAGGTGAAAATTTCATTTTCTGAAGCTTCCCTCCAAAGTTATGGCACAATGCAGAAAACGCGTTTTCAGCCTGAGATATGGTCGATTCCGGAACGCCAAACATAAAAATGTTGATAACTTTGGAACAACACTTCAGACAACTTAGATTTGATGTGCAACTGCTAGAAACACCCTTTCTGTTGTAGTGGGAGGTGAAAATTTCATGTTCTGAAGCTACCCTGAGAAGTTATGGCATAATGCACAAAACGAGTTTTCAGCCTGAGATAAGGTGGGTTCCGGAACGCCAAACGTAAAAATGTTGATAACTTTGGAACAACACTTCAGACAGTTTAGATTTGATGTGCAACTACGAGAAAGACCCTTTCTGCTATAGTGGGAGGTGAAAAATTCATGTTCTAAAGGTTCCCTGCAAAGTTATGGCACAATGCGTAAAACGCGTTTTCAGCCTGAGATAAGGTTGATTCCGGAACGCCATACATAACAATGTTGATAACTTTGGAAAAACACATCAGACAGCTTAAATTTGATGTGCAACTACTAGAAAGACCCTTTCTGCTATAGTGGTAGGTTAAAATTTCATGTTCGGAAGCTTCCATGCAAAGTTATGGCACAATGCAGACAACGCATTTTCAGCGTGAGATAAGGTCGATTCTGGAACGCCAAACATAAAAATGTTGATAACTTTCGAAAAACACTTCAGACAGCTTAGATTTGATGTGCAACTACTAGAAAGACCCTTTCTGCTATAGTGGGAGGTGAACATTTCATGTTCTTAAGCTTCCCAGAGAAGTTATGGGACAATGCAGAAAACGATTTTTCAGCCCGAGATACGGTCGATTCTGTAACGCCAAACATTAAAATGTTGATAACTTTGGAAAAACACTTCAGACAGCTTAGATTTGAAGTGCAACAACTAGAAAGACCCTTTCTGCTATAGTGGGAGCTCGAAATTTCATGTTCTGAAGCTTCCCTGAGAAGTTATGGGACAATGCAGAAAACGATTTTTCAGCCTGAGACAAGGCGGGTTCCGAAACGCCAAACATAAAAATCTTGATAACTTTCGAAAAACACTTCGGACAGCTTAGGTCTGATGTGCAACTACTAGAAAGACCCTTTCTGCTATAGTGGGAGGTGAAAATTTCATGTTCTGAAGCTTCCTTGCAAAGTTATGGCACAATGCAGAAAATGCGTTTTCAGCCTGAGATAAGGTTGATTCCGGAACGCCAAACATAAAAATGTTGATAACTTTGGAAAAACACTTCAAACAGCTTAGATTTGATGTGCAACTACTAGAAAAACCCTTTCTGCTATTGTGGGAGGTGAAAATTTCATTTTCTGAAGCTTCCCTGCAAAGATATGGCACAAGGCAGAAAACGCGTTTTCAGCCTGAGATAAGGTGGGTTCCGGAACGCCAAACATAGAAATGTTGATAACTTTGGAATAACACTTCAGACAGTTTCGATTTGATGTGCAACTACGAGAAAGACCCATTCTGCTATAGTCGGAGGTCGAAAATTCATGTTCTGAAGCTTCCCTGGAAAGTCATGGGACAATGCAGAAAACGATTTTTCATCCTGAGATAAGGTCGATTCCGGAACACCAAACATAAAAATGTTGATAACTTTCGAAAAACACTTCGGACAGCTTAGATTTGATGTGCAACTACTAGAAAGACCCTTTCTGCTATAGTGGGACGTGAAAATTTCATGTTCTGAAGCTTCCCTGCAAAATTATGGCACAATGCAGAAAACGCGTTTTCAGCTCGAGATAAGGTGGGTTCCGGAACGCCAAACATAAAATTCTTGATCACTTTGGAAAAACACTTCAGACAGCTTAGATTTGATGTGCAACTACTAGAAAGAACCTTTCTGCTATAGTGGGAGGTGAAAATTTCATGTTCTGAGGCTTTTCTGCAAAGTTATGGCAAATTGCGTAAAACGCGTTTTCAGCCTGAGACAAGGTTGTTTCTGGAACGCCAAACATAAGAATGGTGATAACTTTGGAAAAACATATCAGACAGCTTAGATTTGTTGTGCAACTACTAGAAATACCCTTTCTGCTCTAGTGGGAGGTGAAAATTTCATGTTCTAAAGCATCCCTGCAAAGTTATGGCACAATGCAGAAAACGCGTTTCAAGCGTGAGATAAGGAGAGTTCCGGAACGCCAAACATAAAAATGTTGATAACTTTGGAACAACACATCAGACAGCTTAGATTTGATGTGCAACTACTAGAAAGACCATTTCTGCTATAGTGGGAGGTGAAAATTTCATGTTCTGAAGCTTCCCTGCAAAGTTATGGCACAATGCACAAAACGCGTTTTCGGCCTGAGATAAGGTCGATTCAAGAACACCAAACAAAAAAATGTTGAAAACTTTCGAAAAACACTTCAGACAGCTTAGATTTGATATACAACTACTAGAAAGACCCTTTCTGCTACGGTGGGAGGTGAAAATATCATGTTCTGAAGCTTCCCTGCAAAGTTATGGCACAATGCGTAAAACGCGTTTTCAGCCTGAGATGAGGTTGATTTCAGAACGCCAAACATAAAAATGTAGATAACTTTGGAAAAACACTTCAGACAGCTTAGATTTGATGTGCAAATACTAGAAAGCCACTTTCTGCTATAGTGGGAGGTGAAAATTTCATGTTCTGAAGCTTCCCTGCAAAGTTATGGCACAATGCAGAAAACACGTTTTCAGCCTGAGATTAGGTGGGTTCCAGAACGCCAACCATAAAAATGTTGATAACTTTGGAAAAACACTTCAGACAGCTTAGATTTGATGTGCAACTACTAGAAAGACCCTTTCTGTTACAGTGGGAGGTGAAAATTTCATGTTCTGAAGCATCCCTGCAAAGTTATGCCACAATGGGTAAAACGCGTTTTCAGCCTGAGATAAGGTTGATTCCGGAAGGCCAAACATAAGAATGTTGATAACTTTGGAAAAACACTTCAGACAACTTAGATTTGATGTGCAACTATTAGAAAGACCATTTCTGCTATAGTGGGAGGTGAAAATTTCATGTTCTGAGGCTTTCCTGCAAAGTTATGGCAAATTGCGTAAAACGCGTTTTCAGCCTGAGATAAGGTTGATTCCGGAACACCAAACATGAAAGTGTTGATAACTTTGGAAAAACAATTCAAACAGCTTCGATTTGATGTGCAACTACTAGAAAGACCCTTTCTGCTATAGTGGGAGGTGAAAATTTCATGTTCTGAAGCTTCCCTGCAAAGTTATGTCACAATGCAGAAAACGCGTTTTCAGCCTCACATAAGGTCGATTCCGGAACGCCAAACATAAAAATGTTAATAACTTCGGAAAAACACTTCAGACAGCTTAGATTTGATGTGCAACTACTAGAAAGACCCTTTCTGCTATAGTGGGAGGTGAAATTTTTTTGTTCTGAAGCTTCCCTGCAAAGTTATGGCACAATGCAGAAAACGCGTTTTCAGCCTCACATAAGGTCGATTCCGGAACGCCAAACATAAAAATGTTGATAACTTCCGAAAAACACTTCAGACAGCTTAGATTTGATGTGCAACTACTCGAGAGACCCTTTATGCTATAGTGGGAGGTGAAAATGTCATGTTCTGAAGCTTCCCTGCAAAGTTATGGCACAATGCAGAAAACGCGTTTTCAGGCTGAGATAAGGTTGATTCCGGAACGCCAAACATAAAAATGTTGATAACTTTGGAAAAACACTTCAAACAGCTTAGATTTGATGTGCAACTACTAGAAAGACCCTTTCTGCTATAGTGGAAGGTGAAAATTTCATGTTCTGAAAATTCCCTGCAAAGTTATGGCACAATGAAGAAAATGCGTATTCAGCCCGAGATAAGATCGATTCCGGAACGCCAAACATAAAAATGTTGATAACTTTTGAAAAACACTTCAGACAGCTTAGATTTGATGTGCAACTACGAGAAAGACCGTTTCTGCTACAGTGGGAGGTTAAAATTTCATGTTCTGAAGCTTCCCTGCAAAGTTATGGCACAATGCAGAAAACGCGTTTTCAGCCTCACATAAGGTCGATTCCGGAACGCCAAACATAAAAATGTTGATAACTTCCGAAAAACACTTCAGACAGCTTAGATTTGATGTGCAACTACTCGAGAGACCCTTTATGCTATAGTGGGAGGTGAAAATGTCATGTTCTGAAGCTTCCCTGCAAAGTTATGGCACAATGCAGAAAACGCGTTTTCAGCCTGAGATAAGGTGGTTTCCGGAACGCCAAACATAAAAATGTTGATAACTTTGGAAGAACACTTCAGACAGCTTACATTTGATGTGCAACTACTAGAAAGACCCTTTCTGCTATAGTGGGAGGTGAACATTTCATGTTCTGAAGCTTCCCTGCAAAGTTATCGCACAATGCGTAAAACGCGTTTTCAGCCTGAGATAAGGTCGATTCCGGAACGCCAAACATAAAAATGTTGATAACTTTGGAAAAACACATCAGACAGCTTAGATTTGATCTGCAACTACTAGAAAGACCATTTCTGCTATAGTGGGAGGTTAAATTTTCATGTTCAGAAGCTTCCATGCAAAGTTATGGCACAATGCAGACAACGCGTTTTCAGCCTGAGATAAGGTCGATTCTGGAACGCCAAACGTAAAAATGTTGATAACTTTGGAAAAACATTTCAGACAGCTTAGATATGATGTGCAACTACTAGAAAGACCCTTTCTGCTGTAGTGGGAGGTGAAAATTTCATGTTCTGAAGATTCCCTGCAAAGTTATGGCACAATGCAGGAAACGCGTTTTCAGCCTGAGATAAGGTCGATTCAGGAACACCAAACATAAAAATGTTGATAACTTTCGAAAAGCACTTCAGACAGCTTAGATTCCATGTGCAACTACGAGAAAGACCCTTTCTGCTATAGTGGGACCTGAAAATTTCATGTTCTGAAGCTTCCCTGCAAAGTTATGGCACAATGCCGAAAACGCGTTTTCAGCTTGAGATAAGGTGGGTTCCGGAACGCCAAACATAAAAATGTTGATAACTTTCGAAAAACACTTCAGACAGCTTAGATTTGATGTGCAACTACTAGAAAGACCCTTTCTGCTATAGTGGGACCTGAAAACTTCATGTTCTGAAGCTTCCCTGCAAAGTTATGGCACAATGCAGAAAACGCCTTTTCAGCCTGAGATAAGGTTGATTCCCGAACGCCAAACATGAAAATGTTCATAACTTTGGAAGAACATTTCAGACAGCTTACATTTGATGTGCAACTACTAGAAAGACCCTTTCTGCTATAGTGGGAGGTGAACATTTCATGTTCTGAAGCTTCCCTGCAAAGTTATGGCACAATGCGTGAAACGCGTTTTCAGCCTGAGATAAGGTCGATTCCAGAACGCCAAACATAAAAATGTTGATAACTTTGGAAAAACACATCAGACAGCTTAGATTTGATCTGCAACTACTAGAAAGACCCTTTCTGCTATAGTGGGACGTGAAAATGTCATGTTCTGAAGCTTCCCTGCAAAGTTATGGGACAATGCAGAAAACAATTTTTCATCCTGAGATAAGGTCGATTCCGGAACGCCAAACATAAAAATGTTGATAACTTTGGAAAAACACTTCAGACAGCTTAGATTTGATGTGCAACTACTAGAAACACCCTTTCTGCTATAGTGGGAGGTGAAAATTTCATGTTCTGAAGCTTCCCTGCAAAGTTATGGCACAATGCAGAAAACACCTTTTCAGCCTGAGATAAGGTTGATTCCCGAACGCCAAACATGAAAATGTTGAAAACTTTCAAAAAACACTTCAGACAGCTTAGATTTGATGTGCAAATACTAGAAAGACACTTTCTGCTATAGTGGGACGTGAAAATGTCATGTTCTGAAGCTTCCCTGCAAAGTTATGGGACAATGCAGAAAACAATTTTTCATCCTGAGATAAGGTCGATTCCGGAACGCCAAACATAAAAATGTTGATAACTTTGGAAAAACACTTCAAACAGCTTAGATTTGATGTGCAACTACTAGAAACACCCTTTCTGCTATAGTGGGAGGTGAAAATTTCATGTTCTGAAGCTTCCCTGCAAAGTTATGGCACAATGCGTAAAACGCGTTTTCAGCCTGAGATAAGGTCGATTCCAGAACGCCAAACATAAAAATGTTGATAACTTTGGAAAAACAAATCAGACAGCTTAGATTTGATCTGCAACTACTAGAAAGACAATTTCTGCTATAGTGGGAGGTTAAATTTTCATGTTCTGAAGCTTCCCTGCAAAGTTATGGCACAATGCAGAAATCGCGTTTTCAGCTTGAGATAAGGCCGATTCCGAAACGCCAAACATAAAAATGTTGATAACTTTCGAAAAGCACTTCAGACAGCTTAGATTTGATGTGCAACTACTAGAAAGACCCTTTCTGCTATAGTGGGACGTGAAAATTTCATGTTCTGAAGCTTCCCTGCAAAGTTATGGCACAATGCAGAAAACCTCTTTTCAGCCTGAGATAAGGTGGGTTCCGGAACGCCAAACATAAAAATGTTGATAACTTTGGAAAAACACTTCAGACAGCTTAGATTTGATGTGAAACTACTAGAAAGACCCTTTCTGCTATAGTGGGAGGTGACAATTTCATGTCCTCAAGCTTCCCTGCAAAGTTATGGCACAATGCAGAAAACGCGTTTTCAGCCTGAGATAAGGTTGATTCTGGAACGATAAACATAAAAATGTTCATAACTTTGGAAAAACACTTCAGACAGCTTACATTTGATGTGCAACTTCTAGAAAGACCTTTTCTGCTATAGTGGGAGGTGGACATTTCATGTTCTGAAGCTTCCCTGAAAAGTTATGGCACAATGCGTAAAACGCGTTTTCAGCCTGAGATAAGGTCGATTCCGGAACGCCAAACATAAAAATGTTGATAACTTTGGAAAAACACATCAGACAGCTTAGATTTAATGTGCAACTACTAGAAAGACCCTTTCTGCTATACTGGGAGGTGACAATTTCATGTCCTGAAGCTTCCCTGCAAAGTTATGGCACAATGCCGAAAACGCGTTTTCAGCCTGAGATAAGGTTGATTCTGGAACGATAAACATAAAAATGTTCATAACTTTGGAAAAACACTTCAGACAGCTTACATTTGATGTGCAACTTCTAGAAAAACCTTTTCTGCTATAGTGGGAGGTGAACATTTCATGTTCTGAAGCTTCCCTGAAAAGTTATGGCACAATCCGTAAAACGCGTTTTCAGCCTGAGATAAGGTCGATTCCGGAACGCCAAACATAAAAATGTTGATAACTTTGGAACAACACTTCAGACAGCTTAGATTTAATGTGCAACTACTAGAAATACCCTTTCTGCTATAGTGGGAGGTGAAAATTTCATGTTCTGAAGCTTCCCTGAGAAGTTATGGCACAATGCGCAAAACGCGTTTTCAGCCTGAGATAAGGTCGATTCCGGAACGCCAAACATAAAAATGTTGATAACTTTGGAAAAACACTTCAGACAGCTTAGATTTGATGTGCAACTACTAGAAACACCCTTTCTGCTATAGTGGGAGGTGAAAATTTCATGTTCTGAAGCTTCCCTGCAAAGTTATGGCACAATGCAGAAAACACCTTTTCAGCCTGAGATAAGGTTGATTCCCGAACGCCAAACATGAAAATGTTGACAACTTTCGAAAAACAGTTCAGACAGCTTAGATTTCATGTGCAACTACTAGAAAGACCCTTTCTGCTATAGTGGGACCTGAAAATTTCATGTTCTGAAGCTTCCCTGCAAAGTTATGGCACAATGCCGAAAACGCGTTTTCAGCCTGAGATAAGGTGGGTTCCGGAACGCCAAACATAAAAATGTTGATAATTTTGGAAAAACACTTCAGACAGCTTAGATTTGATGTGCAACTACTAGAAAGACCCTTTCTGCTGTAGTGGGAGGTGAAAATTTCATGTTCTGAAGATTCCTTGCAAAGTTATGGCACAATGCAGGAGACACGTTTTCAGCCTGAGATAAGGTGGGTTCCGGAACGCCAAACATAAAAATGTTGATAACTTTGGAACAACACTTCAGACAGCTTAGATTTAATGTGCAACTACTAGAAATACCCTTTCTGCTATCGTGGGAGGTGAAAATTTCATGTTCTGAAGCTTCCCTGAGAAGTTATGGCACAATGCAGAAAACACCTTTTCAGCCTGAGATAAGGTTGATTCCCGAACGCCAAACATAAAAATGTTGATAACTTTGGAAAAACACTTCAGACAGCTTAGATTTGATGTGCAACTACTAGAAAGACCCTTTCTGCTATAGTGGGAGGTGAACATTTCATGTTCTGAAGCTTCCCTTAGAAGTTATGGCACAATGCAGAAAACACGTTTTCAGCTTGAGATAAGGTGCGTTCCGGAACGCCAAACATAAAAATGTTGATAACTTTGGAACAACACTTCAGACAGCTTAGATTTGATGTGCAACTACTAGAAACACCCTTTCTGCTATAGTGGGAGGTGAACATTTCATGTTCTGAAGCTTCCCTGCGAAGTTATGGCACAATGCGTAAAACGCGTTTTCAGCCTAAGATAAGGTCGATTCCGGAACGCCAAACATAAAAATGTTGATAACTTTGGAAAAACACATCAGACAGCTTAGATTTGATGTGCAACTACTAGAAAGACCATTTCTGCTATAGTGGGAGGTCAAAATTTCATGTTCTGAAGCTTCCCTGCAAAGTTATGGCACAATGCGTAAAACGCATTTTCAGCCTGAGATAAGGTCGATTCCGGAACGCCAAACATAAAAATGTTGATAACTTTGGAAAAACACATCAGACAGCTTAGATTTGATGTGCAACTACAAGAAAGACCATTTCTGCTATAGTGGGAGGTCAAAATTTCATGTTCTGAAGCTTCCCTGCAGAGTTATGGCACAATGCGTAAAACGCGTTTTCAGCCTGAGATAAGGTCGATTCCGGAATGCCAAACATAAAAGTGTTGATCACTTTGGAAAAACACGTCAGATAGCTTCGATTTGATGCGCAACTACTAAAAAGACCCTTTCTGCTATAGTGGGAGGTGAACATTTCATTTTCTGAAGCTTCCATGAGAAGTTATGGCACAATGCAGAAAACGCGTTTTCAGCCTGAGATATGGTGGTTTCCAAAACGCCAAACGTAAAAATGTTGATTACTTTGGAACAACACTTCTGACAGCTTAGATTTAATGTGCAACTACTAGAAAGACCATTTCTGCTATAGTGGGAGTTGAAAATTTCATTTTCTGAAGCTTCCCTGCAAAGTTATGGTACAATGCGTAAAACGCGTTTTCAGCCTGAGATAAGGTCGATTCCGGAACGCCAAACATAATAATGTTGATAACTTTCGAAAAACACTTCAGACAGCTTACATTTGATGTGCAACTACAAGAAAGACCCTTTCTGCTATAGTGGGAGGTCAAAATTTCATGTTCTGAAGCTTCCCATGGAAAGTTATGGGACAATGCAGAAAACGATTTTTCATCCTGAGATAAGGTCGATTACGGAACGCGAAACATAAAAATGTTCATAACTTTCGAAAAACACTTCAGACAGCTTAGGTTTGATGTGCAACGACTAGAAAGACCCTTTTTGCTATAGTGGGACGTGAAAATTTCATGTTCTGAAGCTTCCCTGCAAAGTTATGGCACAATGCCGAAAACACGTTTTCAGCCTGAGATAAGGTGGGTTCCGGAACGCCAAACATAAAAATGTTGATAACTTTCGAAAAACACTTCAGACAGCTTAGATTTGATGTTCAACTACTAGAAAGACCCTTTCTGCTATCGTGGGACCTGAAATTTTCATGTTCTGAAGCTTCCCAGCAAAGTTATGGCACAATGCCGAAAACGCGTTTTCAGCCAGAGATAAGGTGGGTTCCGGAACGCCAAACATAAAAATGTTGATAACTTTGGAATAACACTTCAGACAGCTTAGATTTGATGTGCAACTACTAGAAAGACCCTTTCTGCTATAGTGGGAGGTGAACGTTTCATGTTCTGAAGCTTCCCTGAGAAGTTATGGCACAATGCAGAAAACGCGTTTTCAGCTTGTGATAACGTGGGTTCCGGAACGCCAAACATAAAAATGTTGATAACTTTCGAAAAACACTTCAGACAGCTTAGATTTGATGTGCAAATACTAGAAAGACCCTTTCTGCTATAGTGGGACGTGAAAATTTCATGTTCTGAAGGTTCCCTGCAAAGTTATGGGACAATGCAGAAAACGATTTTTCATCCTGAGATAAGGTCGATTCCGGAACGCCAAACATAAAAATGTTGATAACTTTCGAAAGACACTTCAGACAGCTTAGATTTGATGTGCAACTACTAGAAAGACCCTTTCTGCTATAGTGGGACCTGAAAATTTCATGTTCTGAAGCTTCCCTGCAAAGTTAGGGCACAATGCCGAAAACGCGTTTTCAGCCTGAGATAAGGTGGGTTCCGGAACGCCAAACTTAAAAATGTTGATAATTTTGGAAAAACACTTCAGACAGCTTAGATTTGAAGTGCAACTACTAGAAAGACCCTTTCTGCTATAGTGGGAGGTGAACATTTCATGTTCTGAAGCTTCCCTGCAAAGTTATGGCACAATGCAGAAAACGCCTTTTCAGCCTGAGATAAGGTTGATTCCCGAACGCCAAACATGAAAATGTTCATAACTTTGGAAAAACACTTCAGACAGCTTACATTTGATGTGCAACTACAAGAAAGACCCTTTCTGCTATAGTGGGAGGTGAACATTTCATGTTCTGAAGCTTCCCTGCAAAGTTATGGCACAATGCGTAAAACGCGTTTTCAGCCTGAGATAAGGTTGATTCCCCAACGCCAAACATGAAAATGTTCATAACTTTGGAAAAACACATCAGACAGCTTAGATTTGATCTGCAACTACTAGAAAGACCATTTTTGCTATAGTGGGAGGTTAAATTTTCATGTTCAGAAGCTTCCATGCAAAGTTATGGCACAATGCAGACAACGCGTTTTCAGCCTGAGATAAGGCGGGTTCCGGAACGCCAAACGTAAAAATGTTGATAACTTTGGAAAAACATTTCAGACAGCTTAGATATGATGTGCAACTACTAGAAAGACCCTTTCAGCTGTAGTGGGAGGTGAAAATTTCATGTTCTGAAGATTCCCTGCAAAGTTATGGCACAATGCAGGAAAAGCGTTTTCAGCCAGAGATAAGGTCGATTCAGGAACACCAAACATAAAAATGTTGAAAACTTTCAAAAAACACATCAGACAGCTTAGATTTGATCTGCAACTACTAGAAAGACCCTTTCTGCTATAGTGGGACGTGAAAATGTCATGTTCTGAAGCTTCCCTGCAAAGTTATGGGACAATGCAGAAAACGATTTTTCATCCTGAGATAAGGTCGATTCCGGAACGCCAAACATAAAAATGTTGATAACTTTGGAAAAACACTTCAGACAGCTTAGATTTGATGTGCAACTACTAGAAACACCCTTTCTGCTATAGTGGGAGGTGAAAATTTCATGTTCTGAAGCTTCCCTGCAAAGTTATGGCACAATGCAGAAAACACCTTTTCAGCCTGAGATAAGGTTGATTCCCGAACGCCAAACATAAAAATGTTGATAACTTTGGAAAAACACTTCAGACAGCTTAGATTTGATGTGCAACTACTAGAAAGACCCTTTCTGCTATAGTGGGAGGTGAACATTTCATGTTCTGAAGCTTCCCTTAGAAGTTATGGCACAATGCAGAAAACACGTTTTCAGCTTGAGATAAGGTGCGTTCCGGAACGCCAAACATAAAAATGTTGATAACTTTGGAACAACACTTCAGACAGCTTAGATTTGATGTGCAACTACTAGAAACACCCTTTCTGCTATAGTGGGAGGTGAACATTTCATGTTCTGAAGCTTCCCTGCGAAGTTATGGCACAATGCGTAAAACGCGTTTTCAGCCTAAGATAAGGTCGATTCCGGAACGCCAAACATAAAAATGTTGATAACTTTGGAAAAACACATCAGACAGCTTAGATTTGATGTGCAACTACTAGAAAGACCATTTCTGCTATAGTGGGAGGTCAAAATTTCATGTTCTGAAGCTTCCCTGCAAAGTTATGGCACAATGCGTAAAACGCATTTTCAGCCTGAGATAAGGTCGATTCCGGAACGCCAAACATAAAAATGTTGATAACTTTGGAAAAACACATCAGACAGCTTAGATTTGATGTGCAACTACAAGAAAGACCATTTCTGCTATAGTGGGAGGTCAAAATTTCATGTTCTGAAGCTTCCCTGCAGAGTTATGGCACAATGCGTAAAACGCGTTTTCAGCCTGAGATAAGGTCGATTCCGGAATGCCAAACATAAAAGTGTTGATCACTTTGGAAAAACACGTCAGATAGCTTCGATTTGATGCGCAACTACTAAAAAGACCCTTTCTGCTATAGTGGGAGGTGAACATTTCATTTTCTGAAGCTTCCATGAGAAGTTATGGCACAATGCAGAAAACGCGTTTTCAGCCTGAGATATGGTGGTTTCCAAAACGCCAAACGTAAAAATGTTGATTACTTTGGAACAACACTTCTGACAGCTTAGATTTAATGTGCAACTACTAGAAAGACCATTTCTGCTATAGTGGGAGTTGAAAATTTCATTTTCTGAAGCTTCCCTGCAAAGTTATGGTACAATGCGTAAAACGCGTTTTCAGCCTGAGATAAGGTCGATTCCGGAACGCCAAACATAATAATGTTGATAACTTTCGAAAAACACTTCAGACAGCTTACATTTGATGTGCAACTACAAGAAAGACCCTTTCTGCTATAGTGGGAGGTCAAAATTTCATGTTCTGAAGCTTCCCATGGAAAGTTATGGGACAATGCAGAAAACGATTTTTCATCCTGAGATAAGGTCGATTACGGAACGCGAAACATAAAAATGTTCATAACTTTCGAAAAACACTTCAGACAGCTTAGGTTTGATGTGCAACGACTAGAAAGACCCTTTTTGCTATAGTGGGACGTGAAAATTTCATGTTCTGAAGCTTCCCTGCAAAGTTATGGCACAATGCCGAAAACACGTTTTCAGCCTGAGATAAGGTGGGTTCCGGAACGCCAAACATAAAAATGTTGATAACTTTCGAAAAACACTTCAGACAGCTTAGATTTGATGTTCAACTACTAGAAAGACCCTTTCTGCTATCGTGGGACCTGAAATTTTCATGTTCTGAAGCTTCCCAGCAAAGTTATGGCACAATGCCGAAAACGCGTTTTCAGCCAGAGATAAGGTGGGTTCCGGAACGCCAAACATAAAAATGTTGATAACTTTGGAATAACACTTCAGACAGCTTAGATTTGATGTGCAACTACTAGAAAGACCCTTTCTGCTATAGTGGGAGGTGAACGTTTCATGTTCTGAAGCTTCCCTGAGAAGTTATGGCACAATGCAGAAAACGCGTTTTCAGCTTGTGATAACGTGGGTTCCGGAACGCCAAACATAAAAATGTTGATAACTTTCGAAAAACACTTCAGACAGCTTAGATTTGATGTGCAAATACTAGAAAGACCCTTTCTGCTATAGTGGGACGTGAAAATTTCATGTTCTGAAGGTTCCCTGCAAAGTTATGGGACAATGCAGAAAACGATTTTTCATCCTGAGATAAGGTCGATTCCGGAACGCCAAACATAAAAATGTTGATAACTTTCGAAAGACACTTCAGACAGCTTAGATTTGATGTGCAACTACTAGAAAGACCCTTTCTGCTATAGTGGGACCTGAAAATTTCATGTTCTGAAGCTTCCCTGCAAAGTTAGGGCACAATGCCGAAAACGCGTTTTCAGCCTGAGATAAGGTGGGTTCCGGAACGCCAAACTTAAAAATGTTGATAATTTTGGAAAAACACTTCAGACAGCTTAGATTTGAAGTGCAACTACTAGAAAGACCCTTTCTGCTATAGTGGGAGGTGAACATTTCATGTTCTGAAGCTTCCCTGCAAAGTTATGGCACAATGCAGAAAACGCCTTTTCAGCCTGAGATAAGGTTGATTCCCGAACGCCAAACATGAAAATGTTCATAACTTTGGAAAAACACTTCAGACAGCTTACATTTGATGTGCAACTACAAGAAAGACCCTTTCTGCTATAGTGGGAGGTGAACATTTCATGTTCTGAAGCTTCCCTGCAAAGTTATGGCACAATGCGTAAAACGCGTTTTCAGCCTGAGATAAGGTTGATTCCCCAACGCCAAACATGAAAATGTTCATAACTTTGGAAAAACACATCAGACAGCTTAGATTTGATCTGCAACTACTAGAAAGACCATTTTTGCTATAGTGGGAGGTTAAATTTTCATGTTCAGAAGCTTCCATGCAAAGTTATGGCACAATGCAGACAACGCGTTTTCAGCCTGAGATAAGGCGGGTTCCGGAACGCCAAACGTAAAAATGTTGATAACTTTGGAAAAACATTTCAGACAGCTTAGATATGATGTGCAACTACTAGAAAGACCCTTTCAGCTGTAGTGGGAGGTGAAAATTTCATGTTCTGAAGATTCCCTGCAAAGTTATGGCACAATGCAGGAAAAGCGTTTTCAGCCAGAGATAAGGTCGATTCAGGAACACCAAACATAAAAATGTTGAAAACTTTCAAAAAACACATCAGACAGCTTAGATTTGATCTGCAACTACTAGAAAGACCCTTTCTGCTATAGTGGGACGTGAAAATGTCATGTTCTGAAGCTTCCCTGCAAAGTTATGGGACAATGCAGAAAACGATTTTTCATCCTGAGATAAGGTCGATTCCGGAACGCCAAACATAAAAATGTTGATAACTTTGGAAAAACACTTCAGACAGCTTAGATTTGATGTGCAACTACTAGAAACACCCTTTCTGCTATAGTGGGAGGTGAAAATTTCATGTTCTGAAGCTTCCCTGCAAAGTTATGGCACAATGCAGAAAACACCTTTTCAGCCTGAGATAAGGTTGATTCCCGAACGCCAAACATGAAAATGTTGAAAACTTTCAAAAAACACTTCAGACAGCTTAGATTTGATGTGCAAATACTAGAAAGACCCTTTCTGCTATAGTGGGACGTGAAAATGTCATGTTCTGAAGCTTCCCTGCAAAGTTATGGGACAATGCAGAAAACGATTTTTCATCCTGAGATAAGGTCGATTCCGGAACGCCAAACATAAAAATTTGATAACTTTCGAAAAGCACTTCAGACAGCTTAGATTTCATGTGCAACTACTAGAAAGACCCTTTCTGCGATAGTGGGACCTGAAAATTTCATGTTCTGAAGCTTCCCTGCAAAGTTATGGCACAATGCCGAAAACCCGTTTTCAGCCTGAGATAAGGTGGGTTCCGGAACGCCAAACATAAAAATGTTGATAATTGTGGAAAAACACTTCACACAGCTTAGATTTGATGTGCAACTACTAGAAATACCCTTTCTGCTATAGTGGGAGGTGAAAATTTCATGTTCTGAAGCTTCCCTGCAAAGTTATGGCACAATGCGTAAAACGCGTTTTCAGCCTGAGATAAGTTCGATTCCGGAACGCCAAACATAAAAATGTTGATAACTTTGGAAAAACACTTCAGACAGCTTAGATTTTATGTGCAACTACTAGAAAGACCCTTTCTGCTATAGTGGGAGGTGAAAATTTCATGTTCTGAAGCTTCCCAGCAAAGTTATGGCACAATGCAGAAAACGCCTTTTCAGCCTGAGATAAGGTTGATTCCCGAACGCCAAACATGAAAATGTTCATAACTTTGGAAGAACACTTCAGACAGCTTACATTTGATGTGCAACTACTAGAAAGACCCTTTCTGCTATAGTGGGAGGTGAACATTTCATGTTCTGAAGCTTCCCTGCAAAGTTATGGCACAATGCGTAAAACGCGTTTTCAGCCTGAGATGAGGTCGATTCCAGAACGCCAAACATAAAAATGTTGATAACTTTGGAAAAACAAATCAGACAGCTTAGATTTGATCTGCAACTACTAGAAAGACCATTTCTGCTATAGTGGGAGGTTAAATTTTCATGTTCCGAAGCTTCCCTGCAAAGTTATGGCACAATGCAGAAATCGCGTTTTCAGCTTGAGATAAGGCCGATTCCGAAACGCCAAACATAAAAATGTTGATAACTTTCGAAAAGCACTTCAGACAGCTTAGATTTGATGTGCAACTACTTGGATGACCCTTTCTGCTATAGTGGTACGTGAAAATTTCATGTTCTGAAGCTTCCCTGCAAAGTTATGGCACAATGCAGAAAACCTCTTTTCAGCCTGAGATAAGGTGGGTTCCGGAACGCCAAACATAAAAATGTTGATAACTTTGGAAAAACACATCAGACAGCTTAGATTTGATCTGCAACTACTAGAAAGAGCATTTCTGCTATAGTGGGAGGTTAAATTTTCATGTTCGGAAGCTTCCATGCAAAGTTATGGCACAATGCAGACAACGCGTTTTCAGCCTGAGATAAGGTCGATTCTGGAACGCCATACGTAAAAATGTTGATAACTTTGGAAAAACATTTCAGACAGCTTAGATATGATGTGCAACTCCTAGAAAGACCCTTTCTGCTGTCGTGGGAGGTGAAAATTTCATGTTCTGAAGATTCCCTGCAAAGTTATGGCACAATGCAGGAAACGCGTTTTCAGCCTGAGATAAGGTCGATTCCGGAACGCCAAACATAAAAATGTTGATAACTTTCGAAAAGCACTTCAGACAGCTTAGATTTCATGTGCAACTACTAGAAAGACCCTTTCTGCGATAGTGGGACCTGAAAATTTCATGTTCTGAAGCTTCCCTTCAAAGTTATGGCACAATGCCGAAAACGCGTTTTCAGCCTGAGATAAGGTGGGTTCCGGAACGCCAAACATAAAAATGTTGATAATTGTGGAAAAACACTTCACACAGCTTAGATTTGATGTGCAACTACTAGAAAGACCCTTTCTGCTATAGTGGGAGGTGAACATTTCATGTTCTGAAGCTTCGCTGCGAAGTTATGGCACAATGCGTAAAACGCGTTTTCAGCCTAAGATAAGGTCGATTCCGGAACGCCAAACATAAAAATGTTGATAACTTTGGAAAAACACATCAGACAGCTTAGATTTGATATGCAACTACTAGAAAGACCCTTTCTGCTGTAGTGGGAGGTGAAAATTTCATGTTCTGAAGATTCCTTGCAAAGTTATGGCACAATGCAGGAGACACGTTTTCAGCCTGAGATAAGGTGGGTTCCGGAACGCCAAACATAAAAATGTTGATAACTTTGGAACAACACTTCAGACAGCTTAGATTTAATGTGCAACTACTAGAAATACCCTTTCTGCTATAGTGGGAGGTGAAAATTTCATGTTCTGAAGCTTCCCTGAGAAGTTATGGCACAATGCGCAAAACGCGTTTTCAGCCTGAGATAAGGTCGATTCCGGAACGCCAAACATAAAAATGTTGATAACTTTGGAAAAACACTTCAGACAGCTTAGATTTGATGTGCAACTACTAGAAACACCCTTTCTGCTATAGTGGGAGGTGAAAATTTCATGTTCTGAAGCTTCCCTGCAAAGTTATGGCACAATGCAGAAAACACCTTTTCAGCCTGAGATAAGGTTGATTCCCGAACGCCAAACATGAAAATGTTGACAACTTTCGAAAAACACTTCAGACAGCTTAGATTTCATGTGCAACTACTAGAAAGACCCTTTCTGCTATAGTGGGACCTGAAAATTTCATGTTCTGAAGCTTCCCTGCAAAGTTATGGCACAATGCCGAAAACGCGTTTTCAGCCTGAGATAAGGTGGGTTCCGGAACGCCAAACATAAAAATGTTGATAATTTTGGAAAAACACTTCAGACAGCTTAGATTTGATGTGCAACTACTAGAAAGACCCTTTCTGCTATAGTGGGAGGTGAACATTTCATGTTCTGAAGCTTCCCTGCAAAGTTATGGCACAATGCAGAAAACGCGTTTTCAGCTTGAGATAAGGTGGGTTCCGGAACGCCAAACATAAAAATGTTGATAACTTTGGAAAAACACTTCAGACAGCTTAGATTTGATGTGCAACTACTAGAAAGACCCTTTCTGCTATAGTGGGAGGTGAACATTTCGTGTTCTGAAGCTTCCCTTAGAAGTTATGGCACAATGCAGAAAACGCGTTTTCAGCTTGAGATAAGGTGCGTTCCGGAACGCCAAACATAAAAATGTTGATAACTTTGGAACAACACTTCAGACAGCTTAGATTTGATGTGCAACTACTAGAAACACCCTTTCAGCTATAGTGGGAGTTGAAAATTTCATGTTCTGAAGCTTCCCTGCAAAGTTATGGCACAATGCAGAAAACACCTTTTCAGCCTGAGATAAGGTTGATTCCCGAACGCCAAACATGAAAATGTACATAACTTTGGAAAAACACTTCAGACAGCTTACATTTGATGTGCAACTACTAGAAAGACCCTTTCTGCTATAGTGGGAGGTGAACATTTCATGTTCTGAAGCTTCCCTGCGAAGTTATGGCACAATGCGTAAAACGCGTTTTCAGCCTAAGATAAGGTCGATTCTGGAACGCCAAACATAAAAATGTTGATAACTTTGGAAAAACACATCAGACAGCTTAGATTTGATGTGCAACTACTAGAAAGACCCTTTCTGCTGTAGTGGGAGGTGAAAATTTCATGTTCTGAAGATTCCTTGCAAAGTTATGGCACAATGCAGGAAACGCGTTTTCAGCCTGAGAAAAGGTCGATTCAGGAACACCAAACATAAAAATGTTGAAAACTTTCGAAAAACACTTCAGACAGCTTAGATTTGATGTGCAACTACGAGAAAGACCCTTTCTGGTATAGTGGGAGGTGAAAATTTCATGTTCTGAAGCTTCCCTGAGAAGTTATGGCACAATGCGCAAAACGCGTTTTCAGCCTGAGATAAGGTCGATTCCGGAACGCCAAACATAAAAATGTTGATAACTTTGGAAAAACACTTCAGACAGCTTAGATTTGATGTGCAACTACTAGAAACACCCTTTCTGCTATAGTGGGAGGTGAAAATTTCATGTTCTGAAGCTTCCCTGCAAAGTTATGGCACAATGCAGAAAACACCTTTTCAGCCTGAGATAAGGTTGATTCCCGAACGCCAAACATGAAAATGTTGAAAACTTTCAAAAAACACTTCAGACAGCTTAGATTTGATGTGCAAATACGAGAAAGACCCTTTCTGCTATAGTGGGACGTGAAAATGTCATGTTCTGAAGCTTCCCTGCAAAGTTATGGGACAATGCAGAAAACGATTTTTCATCCTGAGATAAGGTCGATTCCGGAACGCCAAACATAAAAATGTTGATAACTTTCGAAAAGCACTTCAGACAGCTTAGATTTCATGTGCAACTACTAGAAAGACCCTTTCTGCGATAGTGGGACCTGAAAATTTCATGTTCTGAAGCTTCCCTGCAAAGTTATGGCACAATGCCGAAAACGCGTTTTCAGCCTGAGATAAGGTGGGTTCCGGAACGCCAAACATAAAAATGTTGATAATTGTGGAAAAACACTTCACACAGCTTAGATTTGATGTGCAACTACTAGAAATACCCTTTCTGCTATAGTGGGAGGTGAAAATTTCATGTTCTGAAGCTTCCCTGCAAAGTTATGGCACAATGCGTAAAACGCGTTTTCAGCCTGAGATAAGTTCGATTCCGGAACGCCAAACATAAAAATGTTGATAACTTTGGAAAAACACTTCAGACAGCTTAGATTTGATGTGCAACTACTAGAAAGACCCTTTCTGTGAAAGTGGGAGGTGAAAATTTCATGTTCTGAAGCTTCCCTGCAAAGTTATGGCACAATGCAGAAAACACCTTTTCAGCCTGAGATAAGGTTGATTCCCGAACGCCAAACATGAAAATGTTCATAACTTTGGAAAAACACTTCAGACAGCTTACATTTGATGTGCAACTACTAGAAAGACCCTTTCTGCTATAGTGGGAGGTGAAAATTTCATGTTCTGAAGGTTCCCTGAGAAGTTATGGCACAATGCGCAAAACGCGTTTTCAGCCTGAGATAAGGTCGATTCCGGAACGCCAAACATAAAAATGTTGATAACTTTGGAAAAACACTTCAGACAGCTTAGATTTGATGTGCAACTACTAGAAACACCCTTTCTGCTATAGTGGGAGGTGAAAATTTCATGTTCTGAGGCTTCCCTGCAAAGTTATGGCACAATGCAGAAAACAACTTTTCAGCCTGAGATAAGGTTGATTCCCGAACGCCAAACATGAAAATGTTGACAACTTTCGAAAAACACTTCAGACAGCTTAGATTTCATGTGCAACTACTAGAAAGACCCTTTCTGCTATAGTGGGAGGTTAACATTTCATGTTCTGAAGCTTCCCTGCAAAGTTATGGCACAATGCAGAAAACACGTTTTCAGCTTGAGATAAGGTGCGTTCCGGAACGCCAAACATAAAAATGTTGATAACTTTGGAACAACACTTCAGACAGCTTAGATTTGATGTGCAACTACTAGAAACACCCTTTCTGCTATAGTGGGAGGTGAACATTTCATGTTCTGAAGCTTCCCTGCGAAGTTATGGCACAATGCGTAAAACGCGTTTTCAGCCTAAGATAAGGTCGATTCCGGAACGCCAATCATAAAAATGTTGATAACTTTGGAAAAACACATCAGACAGCTTAGATTTGATGTGCAACTACTAGAAAGACAATTTCTGCTATAGTGGGAGGTTAAATTTTCATGTTCTGAAGCTTCCCTGCAAAGTTATGGCACAATGCAGAAATCGCGTTTTCAGCTTGAGATAAGGCCGATTCCGAAACGCCAAACATAAAAATGTTGATAACTTTCGAAAAGCACTTCAGACAGCTTAGATTTGATGTGCAACTACTAGAAAGACCCTTTCTGCTATAGTGGGACGTGAAAATTTCATGTTCTGAAGCTTCCCTGCAAAGTTATGGCACAATGCAGAAAACCTCTTTTCAGCCTGAGATAAGGTGGGTTCCGGAACGCCAAACATAAAAATGTTGATAACTTTGGAAAAACACTTCAGACAGCTTAGATTTGATGTGAAACTACTAGAAAGACCCTTTCTGCTATAGTGGGAGGTGACAATTTCATGTCCTCAAGCTTCCCTGCAAAGTTATGGCACAATGCAGAAAACGCGTTTTCAGCCTGAGATAAGGTTGATTCTGGAACGATAAACATAAAAATGTTCATAACTTTGGAAAAACACTTCAGACAGCTTACATTTGATGTGCAACTTCTAGAAAGACCTTTTCTGCTATAGTGGGAGGTGGACATTTCATGTTCTGAAGCTTCCCTGAAAAGTTATGGCACAATGCGTAAAACGCGTTTTCAGCCTGAGATAAGGTCGATTCCGGAACGCCAAACATAAAAATGTTGATAACTTTGGAAAAACACATCAGACAGCTTAGATTTAATGTGCAACTACTAGAAAGACCCTTTCTGCTATACTGGGAGGTGACAATTTCATGTCCTGAAGCTTCCCTGCAAAGTTATGGCACAATGCCGAAAACGCGTTTTCAGCCTGAGATAAGGTTGATTCTGGAACGATAAACATAAAAATGTTCATAACTTTGGAAAAACACTTCAGACAGCTTACATTTGATGTGCAACTTCTAGAAAAACCTTTTCTGCTATAGTGGGAGGTGAACATTTCATGTTCTGAAGCTTCCCTGAAAAGTTATGGCACAATCCGTAAAACGCGTTTTCAGCCTGAGATAAGGTCGATTCCGGAACGCCAAACATAAAAATGTTGATAACTTTGGAACAACACTTCAGACAGCTTAGATTTAATGTGCAACTACTAGAAATACCCTTTCTGCTATAGTGGGAGGTGAAAATTTCATGTTCTGAAGCTTCCCTGAGAAGTTATGGCACAATGCGCAAAACGCGTTTTCAGCCTGAGATAAGGTCGATTCCGGAACGCCAAACATAAAAATGTTGATAACTTTGGAAAAACACTTCAGACAGCTTAGATTTGATGTGCAACTACTAGAAACACCCTTTCTGCTATAGTGGGAGGTGAAAATTTCATGTTCTGAAGCTTCCCTGCAAAGTTATGGCACAATGCAGAAAACACCTTTTCAGCCTGAGATAAGGTTGATTCCCGAACGCCAAACATGAAAATGTTGACAACTTTCGAAAAACAGTTCAGACAGCTTAGATTTCATGTGCAACTACTAGAAAGACCCTTTCTGCTATAGTGGGACCTGAAAATTTCATGTTCTGAAGCTTCCCTGCAAAGTTATGGCACAATGCCGAAAACGCGTTTTCAGCCTGAGATAAGGTGGGTTCCGGAACGCCAAACATAAAAATGTTGATAATTTTGGAAAAACACTTCAGACAGCTTAGATTTGATGTGCAACTACTAGAAAGACCCTTTCTGCTGTAGTGGGAGGTGAAAATTTCATGTTCTGAAGATTCCTTGCAAAGTTATGGCACAATGCAGGAGACACGTTTTCAGCCTGAGATAAGGTGGGTTCCGGAACGCCAAACATAAAAATGTTGATAACTTTGGAACAACACTTCAGACAGCTTAGATTTAATGTGCAACTACTAGAAATACCCTTTCTGCTATCGTGGGAGGTGAAAATTTCATGTTCTGAAGCTTCCCTGAGAAGTTATGGCACAATGCAGAAAACACCTTTTCAGCCTGAGATAAGGTTGATTCCCGAACGCCAAACATAAAAATGTTGATAACTTTGGAAAAACACTTCAGACAGCTTAGATTTGATGTGCAACTACTAGAAAGACCCTTTCTGCTATAGTGGGAGGTGAACATTTCATGTTCTGAAGCTTCCCTTAGAAGTTATGGCACAATGCAGAAAACACGTTTTCAGCTTGAGATAAGGTGCGTTCCGGAACGCCAAACATAAAAATGTTGATAACTTTGGAACAACACTTCAGACAGCTTAGATTTGATGTGCAACTACTAGAAACACCCTTTCTGCTATAGTGGGAGGTGAACATTTCATGTTCTGAAGCTTCCCTGCGAAGTTATGGCACAATGCGTAAAACGCGTTTTCAGCCTAAGATAAGGTCGATTCCGGAACGCCAAACATAAAAATGTTGATAACTTTGGAAAAACACATCAGACAGCTTAGATTTGATGTGCAACTACTAGAAAGACCATTTCTGCTATAGTGGGAGGTCAAAATTTCATGTTCTGAAGCTTCCCTGCAAAGTTATGGCACAATGCGTAAAACGCATTTTCAGCCTGAGATAAGGTCGATTCCGGAACGCCAAACATAAAAATGTTGATAACTTTGGAAAAACACATCAGACAGCTTAGATTTGATGTGCAACTACAAGAAAGACCATTTCTGCTATAGTGGGAGGTCAAAATTTCATGTTCTGAAGCTTCCCTGCAGAGTTATGGCACAATGCGTAAAACGCGTTTTCAGCCTGAGATAAGGTCGATTCCGGAATGCCAAACATAAAAGTGTTGATCACTTTGGAAAAACACGTCAGATAGCTTCGATTTGATGCGCAACTACTAAAAAGACTCTTTCTGCTATAGTGGGAGGTGAACATTTCATTTTCTGAAGCTTCCATGAGAAGTTATGGCACAATGCAGAAAACGCGTTTTCAGCCTGAGATATGGTGGTTTCCAAAACGCCAAACGTAAAAATGTTGATTACTTTGGAACAACACTTCTGACAGCTTAGATTTAATGTGCAACTACTAGAAAGACCATTTCTGCTATAGTGGGAGTTGAAAATTTCATTTTCTGAAGCTTCCCTGCAAAGTTATGGTACAATGCGTAAAACGCGTTTTCAGCCTGAGATAAGGTCGATTCCGGAACGCCAAACATAATAATGTTGATAACTTTCGAAAAACACTTCAGACAGCTTACATTTGATGTGCAACTACAAGAAAGACCCTTTCTGCTATAGTGGGAGGTCAAAATTTCATGTTCTGAAGCTTCCCATGGAAAGTTATGGGACAATGCAGAAAACGATTTTTCATCCTGAGATAAGGTCGATTACGGAACGCGAAACATAAAAATGTTCATAACTTTCGAAAAACACTTCAGACAGCTTAGGTTTGATGTGCAACGACTAGAAAGACCCTTTTTGCTATAGTGGGACGTGAAAATTTCATGTTCTGAAGCTTCCCTGCAAAGTTATGGCACAATGCCGAAAACACGTTTTCAGCCTGAGATAAGGTGGGTTCCGGAACGCCAAACATAAAAATGTTGATAACTTTCGAAAAACACTTCAGACAGCTTAGATTTGATGTTCAACTACTAGAAAGACCCTTTCTGCTATCGTGGGACCTGAAATGTTCATGTTCTGAAGCTTCCCAGCAAAGTTATGGCACAATGCCGAAAACGCGTTTTCAGCCAGAGATAAGGTGGGTTCCGGAACGCCAAACATAAAAATGTTGATAACTTTGGAATAACACTTCAGACAGCTTAGATTTGATGTGCAACTACTAGAAAGACCCTTTCTGCTATAGTGGGAGGTGAACGTTTCATGTTCTGAAGCTTCCCTGAGAAGTTATGGCACAATGCAGAAAACGCGTTTTCAGCTTGTGATAACGTGGGTTCCGGAACGCCAAACATAAAAATGTTGATAACTTTCGAAAAACACTTCAGACAGCTTAGATTTGATGTGCAAATACTAGAAAGACCCTTTCTGCTATAGTGGGACGTGAAAATTTCATGTTCTGAAGGTTCCCTGCAAAGTTATGGGACAATGCAGAAAACGATTTTTCATCCTGAGATAAGGTCGATTCCGGAACGCCAAACATAAAAATGTTGATAACTTTCGAAAGACACTTCAGACAGCTTAGATTTGATGTGCAACTACTAGAAAGACCCTTTCTGCTATAGTGGGACCTGAAAATTTCATGTTCTGAAGCTTCCCTGCAAAGTTAGGGCACAATGCCGAAAACGCGTTTTCAGCCTGAGATAAGGTGGGTTCCGGAACGCCAAACTTAAAAATGTTGATAATTTTGGAAAAACACTTCAGACAGCTTAGATTTGAAGTGCAACTACTAGAAAGACCCTTTCTGCTATAGTGGGAGGTGAACATTTCATGTTCTGAAGCTTCCCTGCAAAGTTATGGCACAATGCAGAAAACGCCTTTTCAGCCTGAGATAAGGTTGATTCCCGAACGCCAAACATGAAAATGTTCATAACTTTGGAAAAACACTTCAGACAGCTTACATTTGATGTGCAACTACAAGAAAGACCCTTTCTGCTATAGTGGGAGGTGAACATTTCATGTTCTGAAGCTTCCCTGCAAAGTTATGGCACAATGCGTAAAACGCGTTTTCAGCCTGAGATAAGGTTGATTCCCCAACGCCAAACATGAAAATGTTCATAACTTTGGAAAAACACATCAGACAGCTTAGATTTGATCTGCAACTACTAGAAAGACCATTTTTGCTATAGTGGGAGGTTAAATTTTCATGTTCAGAAGCTTCCATGCAAAGTTATGGCACAATGCAGACAACGCGTTTTCAGCCTGAGATAAGGCGGGTTCCGGAACGCCAAACGTAAAAATGTTGATAACTTTGGAAAAACATTTCAGACAGCTTAGATATGATGTGCAACTACTAGAAAGACCCTTTCAGCTGTAGTGGGAGGTGAAAATTTCATGTTCTGAAGATTCCCTGCAAAGTTATGGCACAATGCAGGAAAAGCGTTTTCAGCCAGAGATAAGGTCGATTCAGGAACACCAAACATAAAAATGTTGAAAACTTTCAAAAAACACATCAGACAGCTTAGATTTGATCTGCAACTACTAGAAAGACCCTTTCTGCTATAGTGGGACGTGAAAATGTCATGTTCTGAAGCTTCCCTGCAAAGTTATGGGACAATGCAGAAAACGATTTTTCATCCTGAGATAAGGTCGATTCCGGAACGCCAAACATAAAAATGTTGATAACTTTGGAAAAACACTTCAGACAGCTTAGATTTGATGTGCAACTACTAGAAACACCCTTTCTGCTATAGTGGGAGGTGAAAATTTCATGTTCTGAAGCTTCCCTGCAAAGTTATGGCACAATGCAGAAAACACCTTTTCAGCCTGAGATAAGGTTGATTCCCGAACGCCAAACATGAAAATGTTGAAAACTTTCAAAAAACACTTCAGACAGCTTAGATTTGATGTGCAAATACTAGAAAGACCCTTTCTGCTATAGTGGGACGTGAAAATGTCATGTTCTGAAGCTTCCCTGCAAAGTTATGGGACAATGCAGAAAACGATTTTTCATCCTGAGATAAGGTCGATTCCGGAACGCCAAACATAAAAATTTGATAACTTTCGAAAAGCACTTCAGACAGCTTAGATTTCATGTGCAACTACTAGAAAGACCCTTTCTGCGATAGTGGGACCTGAAAATTTCATGTTCTGAAGCTTCCCTGCAAAGTTATGGCACAATGCCGAAAACCCGTTTTCAGCCTGAGATAAGGTGGGTTCCGGAACGCCAAACATAAAAATGTTGATAATTGTGGAAAAACACTTCACACAGCTTAGATTTGATGTGCAACTACTAGAAATACCCTTTCTGCTATAGTGGGAGGTGAAAATTTCATGTTCTGAAGCTTCCCTGCAAAGTTATGGCACAATGCGTAAAACGCGTTTTCAGCCTGAGATAAGTTCGATTCCGGAACGCCAAACATAAAAATGTTGATAACTTTGGAAAAACACTTCAGACAGCTTAGATTTTATGTGCAACTACTAGAAAGACCCTTTCTGCTATAGTGGGAGGTGAAAATTTCATGTTCTGAAGCTTCCCAGCAAAGTTATGGCACAATGCAGAAAACGCCTTTTCAGCCTGAGATAAGGTTGATTCCCGAACGCCAAACATGAAAATGTTCATAACTTTGGAAGAACACTTCAGACAGCTTACATTTGATGTGCAACTACTAGAAAGACCCTTTCTGCTATAGTGGGAGGTGAACATTTCATGTTCTGAAGCTTCCCTGCAAAGTTATGGCACAATGCGTAAAACGCGTTTTCAGCCTGAGATAAGGTCGATTCCAGAACGCCAAACATAAAAATGTTGATAACTTTGGAAAAACAAATCAGACAGCTTAGATTTGATCTGCAACTACTAGAAAGACCATTTCTGCTATAGTGGGAGGTTAAATTTTCATGTTCCGAAGCTTCCCTGCAAAGTTATGGCACAATGCAGAAATCGCGTTTTCAGCTTGAGATAAGGCCGATTCCGAAACGCCAAACATAAAAATGTTGATAACTTTCGAAAAGCACTTCAGACAGCTTAGATTTGATGTGCAACTACTTGGATGACCCTTTCTGCTATAGTGGTACGTGAAAATTTCATGTTCTGAAGCTTCCCTGCAAAGTTATGGCACAATGCAGAAAACCTCTTTTCAGCCTGAGATAAGGTGGGTTCCGGAACGCCAAACATAAAAATGTTGATAACTTTGGAAAAACACATCAGACAGCTTAGATTTGATCTGCAACTACTAGAAAGAGCATTTCTGCTATAGTGGGAGGTTAAATTTTCATGTTCGGAAGCTTCCATGCAAAGTTATGGCACAATGCAGACAACGCGTTTTCAGCCTGAGATAAGGTCGATTCTGGAACGCCATACGTAAAAATGTTGATAACTTTGGAAAAACATTTCAGACAGCTTAGATATGATGTGCAACTCCTAGAAAGACCCTTTCTGCTGTCGTGGGAGGTGAAAATTTCATGTTCTGAAGATTCCCTGCAAAGTTATGGCACAATGCAGGAAACGCGTTTTCAGCCTGAGATAAGGTCGATTCCGGAACGCCAAACATAAAAATGTTGATAACTTTCGAAAAGCACTTCAGACAGCTTAGATTTCATGTGCAACTACTAGAAAGACCCTTTCTGCGATAGTGGGACCTGAAAATTTCATGTTCTGAAGCTTCCCTTCAAAGTTATGGCACAATGCCGAAAACGCGTTTTCAGCCTGAGATAAGGTGGGTTCCGGAACGCCAAACATAAAAATGTTGATAATTGTGGAAAAACACTTCACACAGCTTAGATTTGATGTGCAACTACTAGAAAGACCCTTTCTGCTATAGTGGGAGGTGAACATTTCATGTTCTGAAGCTTCGCTGCGAAGTTATGGCACAATGCGTAAAACGCGTTTTCAGCCTAAGATAAGGTCGATTCCGGAACGCCAAACATAAAAATGTTGATAACTTTGGAAAAACACATCAGACAGCTTAGATTTGATATGCAACTACTAGAAAGACCCTTTCTGCTGTAGTGGGAGGTGAAAATTTCATGTTCTGAAGATTCCTTGCAAAGTTATGGCACAATGCAGGAGACACGTTTTCAGCCTGAGATAAGGTGGGTTCCGGAACGCCAAACATAAAAATGTTGATAACTTTGGAACAACACTTCAGACAGCTTAGATTTAATGTGCAACTACTAGAAATACCCTTTCTGCTATAGTGGGAGGTGAAAATTTCATGTTCTGAAGCTTCCCTGAGAAGTTATGGCACAATGCGCAAAACGCGTTTTCAGCCTGAGATAAGGTCGATTCCGGAACGCCAAACATAAAAATGTTGATAACTTTGGAAAAACACTTCAGACAGCTTAGATTTGATGTGCAACTACTAGAAACACCCTTTCTGCTATAGTGGGAGGTGAAAATTTCATGTTCTGAAGCTTCCCTGCAAAGTTATGGCACAATGCAGAAAACACCTTTTCAGCCTGAGATAAGGTTGATTCCCGAACGCCAAACATGAAAATGTTGACAACTTTCGAAAAACACTTCAGACAGCTTAGATTTCATGTGCAACTACTAGAAAGACCCTTTCTGCTATAGTGGGACCTGAAAATTTCATGTTCTGAAGCTTCCCTGCAAAGTTATGGCACAATGCCGAAAACGCGTTTTCAGCCTGAGATAAGGTGGGTTCCGGAACGCCAAACATAAAAATGTTGATAATTTTGGAAAAACACTTCAGACAGCTTAGATTTGATGTGCAACTACTAGAAAGACCCTTTCTGCTATAGTGGGAGGTGAACATTTCATGTTCTGAAGCTTCCCTGCAAAGTTATGGCACAATGCAGAAAACGCGTTTTCAGCTTGAGATAAGGTGGGTTCCGGAACGCCAAACATAAAAATGTTGATAACTTTGGAAAAACACTTCAGACAGCTTAGATTTGATGTGCAACTACTAGAAAGACCCTTTCTGCTATAGTGGGAGGTGAACATTTCGTGTTCTGAAGCTTCCCTTAGAAGTTATGGCACAATGCAGAAAACGCGTTTTCAGCTTGAGATAAGGTGCGTTCCGGAACGCCAAACATAAAAATGTTGATAACTTTGGAACAACACTTCAGACAGCTTAGATTTGATGTGCAACTACTAGAAACACCCTTTCAGCTATAGTGGGAGTTGAAAATTTCATGTTCTGAAGCTTCCCTGCAAAGTTATGGCACAATGCAGAAAACACCTTTTCAGCCTGAGATAAGGTTGATTCCCGAACGCCAAACATGAAAATGTACATAACTTTGGAAAAACACTTCAGACAGCTTACATTTGATGTGCAACTACTAGAAAGACCCTTTCTGCTATAGTGGGAGGTGAACATTTCATGTTCTGAAGCTTCCCTGCGAAGTTATGGCACAATGCGTAAAACGCGTTTTCAGCCTAAGATAAGGTCGATTCTGGAACGCCAAACATAAAAATGTTGATAACTTTGGAAAAACACATCAGACAGCTTAGATTTGATGTGCAACTACTAGAAAGACCCTTTCTGCTGTAGTGGGAGGTGAAAATTTCATGTTCTGAAGATTCCTTGCAAAGTTATGGCACAATGCAGGAAACGCGTTTTCAGCCTGAGAAAAGGTCAATTCAGGAACACCAAACATAAAAATGTTGAAAACTTTCGAAAAACACTTCAGACAGCTTAGATTTGATGTGCAACTACGAGAAAGACCCTTTCTGGTATAGTGGGAGGTGAAAATTTCATGTTCTGAAGCTTCCCTGAGAAGTTATGGCACAATGCGCAAAACGCGTTTTCAGCCTGAGATAAGGTCGATTCCGGAACGCCAAACATAAAAATGTTGATAACTTTGGAAAAACACTTCAGACAGCTTAGATTTGATGTGCAACTACTAGAAACACCCTTTCTGCTATAGTGGGAGGTGAAAATTTCATGTTCTGAAGCTTCCCTGCAAAGTTATGGCACAATGCAGAAAACACCTTTTCAGCCTGAGATAAGGTTGATTCCCGAACGCCAAACATGAAAATGTTGAAAACTTTCAAAAAACACTTCAGACAGCTTAGATTTGATGTGCAAATACGAGAAAGACCCTTTCTGCTATAGTGGGACGTGAAAATGTCATGTTCTGAAGCTTCCCTGCAAAGTTATGGGACAATGCAGAAAACGATTTTTCATCCTGAGATAAGGTCGATTCCGGAACGCCAAACATAAAAATGTTGATAACTTTCGAAAAGCACTTCAGACAGCTTAGATTTCATGTGCAACTACTAGAAAGACCCTTTCTGCGATAGTGGGACCTGAAAATTTCATGTTCTGAAGCTTCCCTGCAAAGTTATGGCACAATGCCGAAAACGCGTTTTCAGCCTGAGATAAGGTGGGTTCCGGAACGCCAAACATAAAAATGTTGATAATTGTGGAAAAACACTTCACACAGCTTAGATTTGATGTGCAACTACTTGGATGACCCTTTCTGCTATAGTGGTACGTGAAAATTTCATGTTCTGAAGCTTCCCTGCAAAGTTATGGTACAATGCAGAAAACCTCTTTTCAGCCTGAGATAAGGTGGGTTCCGGAACGCCAAACATAAAAATGTTGATAACTTTGGAAAAACACATCAGACAGCTTAGATTTGATCTGCAACTACTAGAAAGAGCATTTCTGCTATAGTGGGAGGTTAAATTTTCATGTTCGGAAGCTTCCATGCAAAGTTATGGCACAATGCAGACAACGCGTTTTCAGCCTGAGATAAGGTCGATTCCGGAACGCCAAACATAAAAATGTTGATAACTTTGGAAAAACACATCAGACAGCTTAGATTTGATATGCAACTACTAGAAAGACCCTTTCTGCTGTCGTGGGAGGTGAAAATTTCATGTTCTGAAGATTCCCTGCAAAGTTATGGCACAATGCAGGAAACGCGTTTTCAGCCTGAGATAAGGTCGATTCCGGAACGCCAAACATAAAAATGTTGATAACTTTGGAAAAACACATCAGACAGCTTAGATTTAATGTGCAACTACTAGAAATACCCTTTCTGCTATAGTGGGAGGTGAAAATTTCATGTTCTGAAGCTTCCCTGAGAAGTTATGGCACAATGCGCAAAACGCGTTTTCAGCCTGAGATAAGGTCGATTCCGGAACGCCAAACATAAAAATGTTGATAACTTTGGAAAAACACTTCAGACAGCTTAGATTTGATGTGCAACTACTAGAAACACCCTTTCTGCTATAGTGGGAGGTGAAAATTTCATGTTCTGAAGCTTCCCTGCAAAGTTATGGCACAATGCAGAAAACACCTTTTCAGCCTGAGATAAGGTTGATTCCCGAACGCCAAACATGAAAATGTTGACAACTTTCGAAAAACACTTCAGACAGCTTAGATTTCATGTGCAACTACTAGAAAGACCCTTTCTGCTATAGTGGGACCTGAAAATTTCATGTTCTGAAGCTTCCCTGCAAAGTTATGGCACAATGCCGAAAACGCGTTTTCAGCCTGAGATAAGGTGGGTTCCGGAACGCCAAACATAAAAATGTTGATAATTTTGGAAAAACACTTCAGACAGCTTAGATTTGATGTGCAAATACGAGAAAGACCCTTTCTGCTATAGTGGGACGTGAAAATGTCATGTTCTGAAGCTTCCCTGCAAAGTTATGGGACAATGCAGAAAACGATTTTTCATCCTGAGATAAGGTCGATTCCGGAACGCCAAACATAAAAATGTTGATAACTTTCGAAAAGCACTTCAGACAGCTTAGATTTCATGTGCAACTACTAGAAAGACCCTTTCTGCGATAGTGGGACCTGAAAATTTCATGTTCTGAAGCTTCCCTGCAAAGTTATGGCACAATGCCGAAAACGCGTTTTCAGCCTGAGATAAGGTGGGTTCCGGAACGCCAAACATAAAAATGTTGATAATTGTGGAAAAACACTTCACACAGCTTAGATTTGATGTGCAACTACTAGAAATACCCTTTCTGCTATAGTGGGAGGTGAAAATTTCATGTTCTGAAGCTTCCCTGCAAAGTTATGGCACAATGCGTAAAACGCGTTTTCAGCCTGAGATAAGTTCGATTCCGGAACGCCAAACATAAAAATGTTGATAACTTTGGAAAAACACTTCAGACAGCTTAGATTTGATGTGCAACTACTAGAAAGACCCTTTCTGCGAAAGTGGGAGGTGAAAATTTCATGTTCTGAAGCTTCCCTGCAAAGTTATGGCACAATGCAGAAAACACCTTTTCAGCCTGAGATAAGGTTGATTCCCGAACGCCAAACATGAAAATGTTCATAACTTTGGAAAAACACTTCAGACAGCTTACATTTGATGTGCAACTACTAGAAAGACCCTTTCTGCTATAGTGGGAGGTGAAAATTTCATGTTCTGAAGGTTCCCTGAGAAGTTATGGCACAATGCGCAAAACGCGTTTTCAGCCTGAGATAAGGTCGATTCCGGAACGCCAAACATAAAAATGTTGATAACTTTGGAAAAACACTTCAGACAGCTTAGATTTGATGTGCAACTACTAGAAACACCCTTTCTGCTATAGTGGGAGGTGAAAATTTCATGTTCTGAAGCTTCCCTGCAAAGTTATGGCACAATGCAGAAAACAACTTTTCAGCCTGAGATAAGGTTGATTCCCGAACGCCAAACATGAAAATGTTGACAACTTTCGAAAAACACTTCAGACAGCTTAGATTTCATGTGCAACTACTAGAAAGACCCTTTCTGCTATAGTGGGACCTGAAAATTTCATGTTCTGAAGCTTCCCTGCAAAGTTATGGCACAATGCCGAAAACGCGTTTTCAGCTTGAGATAAGGTGGGTTCCGGAACGCCAAACATAAAAATGTTGATAACTTTGGAACAACACTTCAGACAGCTTAGATTTAATGTGCAACTACTAGAAATACCCTTTCTGCTATAGTGGGAGGTGAAAATTTCATGTTCTGAAGCTTCCCTGAGAAGTTATGGCACAATGCAGAAAACACCTTTTCAGCCTGAGATAAGGTTGATTCCCGAACGCCAAACATGAAAATGTTGATAACTTTCAAAAAACACTTCAGACAGCTTAGATTTCATGTGCAACTACTAGAAAGACCCTTTCTGCTATAGTGGGAGGTTAACATTTCATGTTCTGAAGCTTCCCTGCAAAGTTATGGCACAATGCAGAAAACGCGTTTTCAGCTTGAGATAAGGTGGGTTCCGGAACGCCAAACATAAAAATGTTGATAACTTTGGAAAAACACTTCAGACAGCTTAGATTTGATGTGCAACTACTAGAAAGACCCTTTCTGCTATAGTGGGAGGTGAACATTTCATGTTCTGAAGCTTCCCTTAGAAGTTATGGCACAATGCAGAAAACACGTTTTCAGCTTGAGATAAGGTGCGTTCCGGAACGCCAAACATAAAAATGTTGATAACTTTGGAACAACACTTCAGACAGCTTAGATTTGATGTGCAACTACTAGAAACACCCTTTCTGCTATAGTGGGAGGTGAACATTTCATGTTCTGAAGCTTCCCTGCGAAGTTATGGCACAATGCGTAAAACGCGTTTTCAGCCTAAGATAAGGTCGATTCCGGAACGCCAATCATAAAAATGTTGATAACTTTGGAAAAACACATCAGACAGCTTAGATTTGATGTGCAACTACTAGAAAGACCCTTTCTGCTGTAGTGGGAGGTGAAAATTTCATGTTCTGAAGATTCCTTGCAAAGTTATGGCACAATGCAGGAAACGCGTTTTCAGCCTGAGATAAGGTCGATTCAGGAACACCAAACATAAAAATGTTGAAAACTTTCGAAAAACACTTCAGACAGCTTAGATTTGATCTGCAACTACTAAAAAGAGCCTTTCTGCTATAGTGGGAGGTTAAAATTTCATGTTCGGAAGCTTCCATGCAAAGTTATGGCACAATGCAGACAACGCGTTTTCAGCTTGATATAAGGTTGATTCCCGAACGATAAAAATAAAAATGTTCATAACTTTGGAAAAACACTTCAGACAGCTTACATTTGATGTGCAACTTCTAGAAAGACCTTTTCTGCTATAGTGGGAGGTGAACATTTCATGTTCTGAAGCTTCGCTGAAAAGTTATGGCACAATGCGTAAAACGCGTTTTCAGCCTGAGATAAGGTCGATTCCGGAACGCCAAACGTAAAAATGTTGATAACTTTGGAAAAACACTTCAGACAGCTTATATTTGATGTGCAACTACTAGAGAGACCCTTTCTGCTATAGTGGGATGTGAACATTTCATGTTCTGAAGCTTCCCTGCAAAGTTATGGCACAATGCAGACAATCCGTTTTCAGCCTGAGATAAGGTCGATTCAGGAACGCCAAACATAAAAATGTTGATAACTTTCGAAAAACACTTCTGACAGCTTAGATTTGATGTGCAACTACTAGAAAGACCCTTTCTGCTATAGTGGGAGGTGAAAATTTCAATGTCCTGAAGCTTCCCTGCAAAGTTATGGCACAATGAAGAAAATGCGTGTTCAGCCTGAGATAAGGTGGGTTCCGGAACGCCAAACGTAAAAATGTTGATAACTTTGGAAAAACATTTCAGACAGCTTAGATTTGATGTGCAACTACTAGAAAGACCCTTTCTGCTGTAGTGGGAAGTGAAAATTTCATGTTCTGAAGATTCCCTGCAAAGTTACGGCACAATGCAGAAAACGCGTTTTCAGCCTGAGATAAGGTCGATTCAGGAACACCAAACATAAAAATGTTGAAAACTTTCGAAAAACACTTCAGACAGCTTAGATTTGATGTGCAACTACTAGAAAGACCCTTTCTGCTATAGTGGAACGTTAAAATTTCATGTTCGGAATCTTGCATGCAAAGTTATGGCACAATGCAGACTACGCGTTTTCAGCACGAGATAATGTCGATTCTGGAACGCCAAACATAAAAATGTTGATAACTTTGGAAAAACGCTTCAGACAGCTTAGATTTGATGTGCAACTACTAGAAAGACCCTTTCTGCTATAGTATGAGGTGAAAATTTCATGTTCTGAAGCTTCCCTGCAAAGTTATGGCACAATGCAGAAATCGCGTTTTCAGCTTGAGATAAGGCCGATTCCGAAACGCCAAACATAAAAATGTTAATAACTTTCGAAAAGCACTTCAGACAGCTTAGATTTGATGTGCAACTACTAGAAAGACCCTTTCTGCTATAGTGGGACGTGAAAATTTCATGTTCTGAAGCTTCCCTGCAAAGTTATGGCACAATGCAGAAAACCTCTTTTCAGCCTGAGATGAGGTGGGTTCCGGAACGCTAAACATAAATATGTTGATAACTTTGGAAAAACACTTCAGACAGCTTAGATTTGATGTGAAACTACTAGAAAGACCCTTTCTGCTATAGTGGGAGGTGACAATTTCATGTCCTGAAGCTTCCCTGCAAAGTTATGGCACAATGCAGAAAACGCGTTTTCAGCCTGAGATAAGGTTTATTCTGGAACGATAAACATAAAAATGTTCATAACTTTGGAAAAACACTTCAGACAGCTTACATTTGATGTGCAACTTCTAGAAAGGCCTTTTCTGCTGTAGTGGGAGGTGAAAATTTCATGTTCTGAAGCTTCCCTGAAAAGTTATGGCAAATGCGTGAAACACGTTTTCAGCCTGAGATAAGGTCTATTCCGGAATGCCAAACAAAAAAATGTTGATAACTTTGGAAAAACACTTCAGACAGCTTAGATTTTATGTGAAACTACTAGAAAGACCCTTTCTGCTATAGTGGGAGGTGACAATTTCATGTCCTGAAGCTTCCCTGCAAAGTTATGGCACAATGCAGAAAACGCGTTTTCAGCCTGAGATAAGGTCGATTCCGGAACGCCAAACATAAAAATGTTGATAACTTTGGAAAAACACATCAGACAGCTTAGATTTGATGTGCAACTACTAGAAAGACCCTTTCTGCTATAGTGGGAGGTTAAAATTTCATGATTGGAAGCTTCCATGCAAAGTTATGGCACAATGCAGACAACTCGTTTTCAGCCTGAGATAAGATCGATTCTGGAACGCCATACATAAAATGTTGATAACTTTGGAAAAACACTTCAGACAGCTTAGATTTGATGTGCAACTACTAGAAAAACCCTTTCTGCTATAGTGGGAGGTGAACATTTCATGTTCTGAAGCGTCCCTGCAAAGTTATGGCACAATGCAGAAAACGCGTTTTCAGCTTGAGATAAGGTGGGTTCCGGAATGCCAAAGATAAAAATGTTGATAACTTTCGAATAACACTTCAGTCAGCTTAGATTTGATGTGCATCTACTAGAAAGACCCTTTCTGCTATATTGGGAGGTCAAAATTCCATGTTCTGAAGCTTCCCTGCAAAGTTATGGGACAATGCAGAAAACGATTTTTCATCCCGAGATAAGGTCGATTCCGGAACGCCAAACATAAAAATGTTGATAACTTTCGAAAAACACTTCAGACAGCTTAGATTTGATGTGCAACTACTAGAAAGACCCTTTCTGCTGTAGTGGGAGGCGAAAATTTCATGTTCTGAAGATTCCCTGCAAAGTTATGGCACGATGTAGAAAACGCGTTTTCAGCCTGAGATAAGGTGGGTTCCAGAACGCCAAACATAAGAATGTTGATAACTTTGGAAAAACACTTCAGACAGCTTAGATTTGATGTACAAATAGTAGAAAGACCCTATCTGCCATAGTGGGAGGCGAAATATTTCATGTTCTGAAGCTTCCCTGAAAAGTTATGGAACAATGCAGAAAACGCGTTTTCAGCCTGAGATAAGGTGGGTTTCAGAACGCCAAACATAAAAATGTTGAGAACTTTGGAAAAACACTTCAGACAGCTTAGATTTGATGTGCAACTACTAGAAAGACCCTTTCTGCTATAGTGGGAGCTGAAAATTTCATGTTCTGAAGCTTCCCTGCAAAGTTATGCCACAATGCAGGAAAGGCGTTTTCAGCCTGAGATAAGGTCGATTCCGGAACGCCAACCATAAAAATGTTGATAACTTTGGAAAAACACCTCAGACAGCTTAGATTTGATGTGCAACTACTGGAAAGACCCTTTCTGCTACAGTGGGAGGTTAAAATGTCATGTTCTGAAGCTTCCCTGCAAAGTTATGGCACAATGGAGAAAACACGTTTTCAGCTTGAGATAAGGTGGGTTCCGGAACGCCAAACATAAAAATGTTGATAACTTTCGAAAAACACTTACGACAGCTTAGATTTGATGTGCAACTACTAGAAAGACCCTTTCTGCTATAGTGGGAGGTGAAAATTTCATTTTCTGGAACTTCCCTGCAAAGTTATGGCACAATGCGTAAAACGCGTCTTCAGCCTGAGATAAGCTCGATTCCGGAACGCCAAACATGAAAATGTTGATAACTTTCGAAAAACACTTCAGACAGCTTAGATTTCATGTGCAACTACTAGAAAGAGCCTTTCTGCTACAGTGGGTGGTTAAAATTTCATGTTCTGAAGCTTCCCTGCAAAGTTATGGCACAATGCAGAAAACGCGTTTTCAGCCTGAGATAAGGTGGGTTCCGGAACACCAAAGTTGATAACTTTGGAAAAAACATTTCAGACAGCTTAGATTTGATGTGCAACTACTAGAAAGACCCTTTCTGCTAAAGTGGGAGGTGAAAATTTCATGTTCTGATGATTCCCAGCAAAGTTATGGCATAAATCAGAAAACGCGTTTTCAGCCAGAGATAAGGTGGGTTCAGGAACGCCAAACATAAAAATGTTGATATCTTTGGAAAAACACTTCAGACAGCTTAGATTTGATGTGTAACTACTAAAAAGACCCTTTCTGCTATAGTGGGAGGTGAAACTTGTATGTTCTGAAGCTTTCCTTCAAAGTTATGGCACAATGCAGAAAACGCGTTTTCAGCCTGAGACAAGGTGGGTTCCGGAACGCCAAACATAAAAATGTTGATAACTTTCGAAAAACACTTCAGACAGATTAGATTTTATGTGCAACTATTAGAAAGACCCTTTCTGCTATAGTGGGAGGTGAAACTTTCATGTTGTGAAGCTTCCCTTCACAGTTATGGCACAATGCAGAAAACGCGTTTTCAGCCTGAGAAAAGGTGGGTTCCGGAACGCCAAACATAAAAATGTTGATAACTTTCTAAAAACACTTCAGACAGCTTAGATTTGATGTGCAACGACTACAAAGACCCTGTCTGTTATAGTGGGAGTTGAAAATTTCATGTTCTGAAGCTTCCCTGCAAAGTTAAGGAACAATGCAGAAAACGCGTTTTCAGCCTGACATAAGGTGGGTTCCGGAACGCCACACGTAAAAATGTTGATAACTTTGGAAAAAATATTTCAGACAGCTTAGATTTGATGTGCAACTACTAGATAGACCCTTTCTGCTATAGTGGGAAATGAAAATTTCATGTTCTGAAGCTTCCCTGCAAAGTTATGGGACAATGCAGAAAACGCGTTTTCAGCCTGAGATAAGGTGGGTTCCGGAACGCCAAACATAAAAATGTTGATAACGTTGGAAAAAACATATCAGACAGCTTAGATTTGATGTGCAACTACTAGAAAGACCCTTTCTGCTATAGTGGGAGGTGAAACTTTCATGTTCTGAAGCTTTCCTTCAAAGTTATGGCACAATGCAGAAAACGCGTTTTCAGCCTGAGACAAGGTGGGTTCCGGAACGCCAAACATAAAAAAGTTGATTACTTTCAAAAAACACTTCAGACAGCTTAGATTTGATGCGCAACTACTAGAAAGACCTTTTCTGCTATAGTGGGAGGTGAAAATTTCATGATCTGAAGCTTCCCTGCAAAGTTAATGCACAATGCAGAAAACACGTTTACAGCATGAGACAAGGTGGGTTCCGGAACGCCAAACATAAAAAAGTTGATTACTTTCAAAAAACACTTCAGACAGCTTAGATTTGATGTGCAACTACTAAAAAGACCTTTTCTGCTTTAGACGGAGGTGAAAATTTCATGTTCTGAAGCTTCCCTGCAAAGTTATGGGACAATGCAGAAAACGATTTTTCATCCTGAGATAAGGTCGATTCCGGAACGCCAAACATAAAAATGTTGATAACTTTCGAAAAACACTTCGGACAGCTTAGATCTGATGTGCAACTGCTAGAAAGACCCTTTCTGCTATAGTGGGAGGTGAACATTTCATGTTCTGAAGCTTCCCTGAGAAGTTATGGCACAATGCAGAAAACGCGTTTTCAGCCTGAGATAAGGTGGGTTCCGGAACTCCAACCGTAAAAATGTTGATAACTTTGGAAAAACTCTTCAGACAGTTTAGATTTGATGTGCAACTACTAGAAAGACCTTTTCTGCTATAGTGGGAGGTGAACATTTCATGTTCTGAAGCTTCCGTGCAAAGTTATGGCACAATGCGTAAAACGCGTTTTCAGCCTGAGATAAGGTCGAATCCGCAACGCCATACATAAAAATGTTGATAACTTTGGAAAAACACTTCAGACAGCTTCGATTTGATGTGCAACTACTAGAAAGACCCATTCTGCTATAGTGGGAGGTGAAACTTTCATGTTTTGAAGCTTTCCTTCAAAGTTATGGCACAATGCAGAAAATGCATTTTCAGCCTGAGATAAGGTGGGTTCCGGGACGCCAAACATAAAAATGTTGATAACTTTGGAAAAACACTTCAGACATCTTAGATTTGATGTGCAACTACTAGAAAGACCCTTTCTGCTATAGTGGGAGGTGAAAATTTCATGTTCTGATGTTTCCCTGCAAAGTTAAGGAACAATGCAGAAAACGCGTTTTCAGCCTGAGATAAGGTGGGTTCCGGAACGCCAAACATAAAAATGTTGATAACTTTGGAAAAACACTTCAGACATCTTAGATTTGATGTGCAACTACAAGAAAGACCCTTTATGCTGTTGTGGGAGGTTAAAATTTCATGTTCTGAACATTCTCAGCAAAGTTATGGCATAAAGCAGAAAACGCGTTTTCATCCAGAGATAAGGTGGGTTCCGGAACGCCAAACATAAAAATGTTGATAACTTTGGAAAAACACTTCAGACAGCTTAGATTTGATGTGTAACTACTAGAAAGACCCTTTCTGCTATAGTGGGAGATGAAACTTTCATGTTCTGAAGCTTTCCTTCAAAGTTATGGCACAATGCAGAAAACGCGTTTTCAGCTTGAGATAAGGTCGATTCCGGAACGCGAAACATAAAAATGTTGATACCTTTCGAAAAACACTTCAGACAGCTTAGATTTGATGCGCAACTACCAGAAAGACCCTTTCTGCTATAGTGGGAGGTGAAAATTTCATGATCTGAATCTTCCCTGCAAAGTTAATGCACAATGCAGAAAACGCGTTTACAGCATGAGATAAGGTGGGTTCCGGAACGCCAAACATAAAAATGTTGATAACTTTGGAAAAACACTTCAGACAGCTTAGATTTGATGCGCAACTACTAGAAAGACCCTTTCTGCTATAGTGGGAGGTGAACATTTCATGTTCTGAAGCTTCCCTGAGAAGTTATGGCACAATGCAGAAAACGCGTTTTCAGCCTGAGATAAGGTGGGTTCCGAAACGCCAAACGTAAAAATGTTTATCACTTTGGAACAACACTTCAGACAGCTTAGATTTGATGTGCAACTACTAGAAAGACCCTTTCTGCCATAGTGGGAGGTAAAGATTTCATGTTCGGAAGCTTCCATGCAAAGTTATGGCACAATGCAGACAACGCGTTTTCAGCCTGAGATAAGGTGGGTTCAGGAACGCCAAACATAAAAATGTTGATAACTTTCGAAAAACATTTCAGACAGCTTAGATTTGATGTGCAACTACTAGAAAGACCCTTTCTGCTATAGTGGGAGGTGGAAATTTCATTTTCTGAAGCTTCCCTGCAAAGTTATGGCACAATGCGTAAAACGCGTTTTCAGGTTGAGATAAGGTCGATTCTGGAACGCCAAACATAAAAATGTTGATAACTTTGGAAAAACACTTCAGACAGCTTCGATTTGATGTGCAACTACGAGAAAGACCCTTTCTGCGATAGTGGGAGGTGAACATTTCATGTTCTGAAGCTTCCCTGAGAAGTTATGGCACAATGCAGAAAACGCGTTTTCAGCCTGAGATAAGGTGGGTTCCGAAACGCCAAACGTAAAAATGTTGATCACTTTGGAACAACACTTCAGACAGCTTAGATTTGATGTGCAGCTACTAGAAAGAGCCTTTCTGTTATAGTGGAAGGTCGAAATTTCATGTTCTGAAGTTTCCCTGGAAAGTCATGGGACAATGCAGAAAACGATTTTTCATCCTGAGATAAGGTCGATTCCGGAACACCAAACATAAAAATGTTGATAACTTTCGAAAAACACTTCGGACAGCTTAGATCTGATGTGCAACTACTAGAAAGACCCTTTCTTCTATCGTGGGAGGTGAACATTTCATGTTCTGAAGCTTCCCTGAGAAGTTATGGCACAATGCAGAAAATGCGTTTTCAGCCTGAGATAAGGTTGATTCCGGAACGCCAAACATAAAAATGTTGATAACTTTGGAAAAACACTTCAAACAGGTTAGATTTGATGTGCAACTACTAGAAAAACCCTTTCTGCGATAGGGGGGAGGTGAAAATTTCATTTTCTGAAGCTACCCTGCAAAGTTATGGCACAAAGCGTAAAAAGCGTTTTCAGTCTAAGATAAGGTCGATTCCGGAACGCCAAACATAAAAATGTTGATAACTTTGGAAAAACACTTCAGACAGCTTCGATTTGATGTGCAACTACGAGAAAGACCCTTTCTGCGATAGTGGGAGGTGAACATTTCATGTTCTGAAGCTTCCCTGAGAAGTTATGGCACAGTGCAGAAAACGCGTTTTCAGCCTGAGATAAGGTGGGTTCCGAAACGCCAAACGTAAAAATGTTGATCACTTTGGAACAACACTTCAGACAGCTTAGATATGATGTGCAACTACTAGAAAGACCCTTTCTGTTATAGTGGGAGGTGAAAATTTCATGTTCTGAAGCGTCCCTGCAAAGTTATGGCACAATGCGTAAAACGTGTTTTCAGCCTGAGATAAGGTCGATTCCGGAACGCCAAACGTAAAAATGTTGATAACTTTGGAACAACACTTCAGACAGCTTAGATTTGATGTGCAACTACTAGAAAGACCCTTTCTGCAATAGTGGGAGGTGGAAATTTCATTTTCTGAAGCTTCCCTGCAAAGTTATGGCACAATGCGTAAAACGCGTTTTCAGCCTGAGATAAGGTCGATTCTGGAACGCCAAACATAAAAATGTTGATAACTTTGGAAAAACACTTCAGACAGCTTAGATTTGATGTGCAACTACTAGAAAGACCCTTTCTGCAATAGTGGGAGGTGAACATTTCATGTTCTGAAGCTTCCCTGCAAAGTTATGGCACAATGCGTAAAACGCGTTTTCAGCCTGAGATAAGGTCGATTCCGGAACGCCATACATAAAAATGTTGATAACTTTGGAAAAACACTTCAGACAACTTCGATTTAATGTGCAACTACTAGAAAGACCCTTTCTGCTATAGTGGGAGGTGAACATTTCATGTTCTGAAGCTTCCCTGAGAAGTTATGGCACAGTGCAGAAAACGCGTTTTCAGCCTGAGATAAGGTGGGTTCCGAAACGCCAAGCGTAAAAATGTTGATCACTTTGGAACAACACTTCAGACAGCTTAGATTTGATGTGCAACTACTAGAAAGACCCTTTCTGTTATAGTGGGAGGTGAAAATTTCATGTTCTGAAGCGTCCCTGCAAAGTTATGGCACAATGCGTAAAACGTGTTTTCAGCCTGAGATAAGGTCGATTCCGGAACGCCAAACGTAAAAATGTTGATAACTTTGGAACAACACTTCAGACAGCTTAGATTTGATGTGCAACTACTAGAAAGACCCTTTCTGCTATAGTGGGAGGTGGAAATTTCATTTTCTGAAACTTCCCTGCAAAGTTATGGCACAATGCGTAAAACGCGTTTTCAGCCTGAGATAAGGTCAATTCCGGAACGCCATACATAAAAATGTTGATAACTTTGGAAAAACAATTTAGACAACTTCGATTTGATGTGCAACTACTAGAAAGACCCTTTCTGCTATAGTGGGAGGTGAACATTTCATGTTCTGAAGCTTCCCTGAGAAGTTATGGCACAATGCAGAAAACGCGTTTTCAGCCAGAGATGAGGTCGATTCTGGAACGCCAAACATAAAAATGTTGATAACTTTGGAAAAACACTTCAGACAGCTTAGATTTGATGTGCAACTACTAGAAACACCCTTTCTGCTATAGTGGGAGGTGAAAATTTCATGTTCTGAAGCTTCCTCACAAAGTTATGGCACAATGCAGAAAATGCGTTTTCAGCCTGAGATAAGGTTGATTCCGGAACGCCAAACATAAAAATGTTGATAACTTTGGAAAAACACTTCAGACAGCTCAGATTTGATGTGCAACTGCTAGAAAAACCCTTTCTGCTATAGTGGGAGGTGAAATTTTCATTTTCTGAAGCTTCCCTGCAAAGTTATGGCACAATGCAGAAAACGCGTTTTCAGCCTGAGATAAGGTGGGTTCCGAAATGCAAAACGTAAAAATGTTGATCACTTTGGAAAAACACTTCAGACAGCTTAGATTTGATGTGCAACTACTAGAAGGACCCTTTCTGCTATAGTGGGAGGTTAAAATTTCATGTTCTGAAGTTTCCCTGGAAAGTCATGGGACAATGCAGAAAACGATTTTTCATCCTGAGATAAGGTCGATTCCGGAACACCAAACATAAAAATGTTGATAACTTTGGAAAAACACTTCGGACAGCTTAGATCTGATGTGCAACTACTAGAAAAACCCTTTCTGCGATAGGGGGGAGGTGAAAATTTCATTTTCTGAAGCTTCCCTGCAAAGTTATGGCACAAAGCGTAAAAAGCGTTTTCAGTCTAAGATAAGGTCGATTCCGGAACGCCAAACATAAAAATGTTGATAACTTTGGAAAAACACTTCAAACAGCTTAGATTTGATGTGCAACTACTAGAAAGACCCTTTCTGCTATAGTGGGAGGTGAAAATTTCATTTTCTGAAGCTTCCCTGCAAAGATATGGCACAATGCAGAAAACGCGTTTTCAGCCTGAGATAAGGCGGGTTCCGGAACGCCAAACATAAAAATGTTGATAACTTTGGAAAAAAACTTCAGACAGCTTCGATTTGATGTGCAACTACGAGAAAGACCCTTTCTGCGATAGTGGGAGGTGAACATTTCATGTTCTGAAGCTTCCCTGAGAAGTTATGGCACAGTGCAGAAAACGCGTTTTCAGCCTGAGATAAGGTGGGTTCCGAAACGCCAAACGTAAAAATGTTGATCACTTTGGAACAACACTTCAGACAGCTTAGATTTGATGTGCAACTACTAGAAAGACCCTTTCTGTTATAGTGGGAGGTGAAAATTTCATGTTCTGAAGCGTCCCTGCAAAGTTATGGCACAATGCGTAAAACGTGTTTTCAGCCTGAGATAAGGTCGATTCCGGAACGCCAAACGTAAAAATGTTGATAACTTTGGAACAACACTTCAGACAGCTTAGATTTGATGTGCAACTACTAGAAAGACCCTTTCTGCTATAGTGGGAGGTGGAAATTTCATTTTCTGAAGCTTCCCTGCAAAGTTATGGCACAATGCGTAAAACGCGTTTTCAGCCTGAGATAAGGTCGATTCTGGAACGCCAAACATAAAAATGTTGATAACTTTGGAAAAACACTTCAGACAGCTTCGATTTGATGTGCAACTACGAGAAAGACCCTTTCTGCGATAGTGGAAGGTCGAAATTTCATGTTCTGAAGCTTCCCTGAGAAGTTATGGCACAATGCAGAAAACGCGTTTTCAGCCTGAGATAAGGTGGGTTCCGAAACGCCAAACGTAAAAATGTTGACCACTTTCGAAAAACACTTCGGACAGCTTAGATCTGATGTGCAACTACTAGAAAGACCCTTTCTTCTATCGTGGGAGGTGAACATTTCATGTTCTGAAGCTTCCCTGAGAAGTTATGGCACAATGCAGAAAATGCGTTTTCAGCCTGAGATAAGGTTGATTCCGGAACGCCAAACATAAAAATGTTGATAACTTTGGAAAAACACTTCAAACAGGTTAGATTTGATGTGCAACTACTAGAAAAACCCTTTCTGCGATAGGGGGGAGGTGAAAATTTCATTTTCTGAAGCTACCCTGCAAAGTTATGGCACAAAGCGTAAAAAGCGTTTTCAGTCTAAGATAAGGTCGATTCCGGAACGCCAAACATAAAAATGTTGATCACTTTGGAAAAATACTTCAGACAGCTTAGATTTGATGTGCAACTACGAGAAAGACCCTTTCTGCGATAGTGGGAGGTGAACATTTCATGTTCTGAAGCTTCCCTGAGAAGTTATGGCACAGTGCAGAAAACGCGTTTTCAGCCTGAGATAAGGTGGGTTCCGAAACGCCAAACGTAAAAATGTTGATCACTTTGGAACAACACTTCAGACAGCTTAGATTTGATGTGCAACTACCAGAAAGACCCTTTCTGTTATAGTGGGAGGTGAAAATTTCATGTTCTGAAGCGTCCCTGCAAAGTTATGGCACAATGCGTAAAACGTGTTTTCAGCCTGAGATAAGGTCGATTCCGGAACGCCAAACGTAAAAATGTTGATAACTTTGGAACAACACTTCAGACAGCTTAGATTTGATGTGCAACTACTAGAAAGACCCTTTCTGCTATAGTGGGAGGTGGAAATTTCATTTTCTGAAGCTTCCCTGCAAAGTTATGGCACAATGCGTAAAACGCGTTTTCAGCCTGAGATAAGGTCGATTCTGGAACGCCAAACATAAAAATGTTGATAACTTTGGAAAAACACTTCAGACATCTTAGATTTGATGTGCAACTACTAGAAAGACCCTTTCTGCTATAGTGGGAGGTGAACATTTCATGTTCTGAAGCTTCCCTGCAAAGTTATGGCACAATGCGTAAAACGCGTTTTCAGCCTGAGATAAGGTCGATTCCGGAACGCCATACATAAAAATGTTGATAACTTTGGAAAAACACTTCAGACAACTTCGATTTGATGTGCAACTACTAGAAAGACCCTTTCTGCTATAGTGGGAGGTGAACATTTCATGTTCTGAAGCTTCCCTGAGAAGTTATGGCACAGTGCAGAAAACGCGTTTTCAGCCTGAGATAAGGTGGGTTCCGAAACGCCAAACGTAAAAATGTTGATCACTTTGGAACAACACTTCAGACAGCTTAGATTTGATGTGCAACTACTAGAAAGACCCTTTCTGTTATAGTGGGAGGTGAAAATTTCATGTTCTGAAGCGTCCCTGCAAAGTTATGGCACAATGCGTAAAACGTGTTTTCAGGCTGAGATAAGGTCGATTCCGGAACGCCAAACGTAAAAATGTTGATAACTTTGGAACAACACTTCAGACAGCTTAGATTTGATGTGCAACTACTAGAAAGACCCTTTCTGCTATAGTGGGAGGTGGAAATTTCATTTTCTGAAGCTTCCCTGCAAAGTTATGGCACAATGCGTAAAACGCGTTTTCAGCCTGAGATAAGGTCGATTCTGGAACGCCAAACATAAAAATGTTGATAACTTTGGAAAAACACTTCAGACAGCTTAGATTTGATGCGCAGCTACTAGAAAGACCCTTTCTGCTATAGTGGGAGGTGAACATTTCATGTTCTGAAGCTTCCCTGCAAAGTTATGGCACAATGCAGAAAACGCGTTTTCAGCCAGAGATGAGGTCGATTCTGGAACGCCAAACATAAAAATGTTGATAACTTTGGAAAAACACTTCAGACAGCTTAGATTTGATGTGCAACTACTAGAAAGAGCCTTTCTGTTATAGTGGAAGGTCGAAATTTCATGTTCTGAAGCTTCCCTGCAAAGATATGGCACAATGCAGAAAACGATTTTTCATCCTGAGATAAGGTCGATTCCGGAACACCAAACATAAAAATGTTGATAACTTTGGAAAAACACTTCAGACAGCTTCGATTTGATGTGCAACTACGAGAAAGACCCTTTCTGCGATAGTGGGAGGTGAACATTTCATGTTCTGAAGCTTCCCTGAGAAGTTATGTCACAGTGCAGAAAACGCGTTTTCAGCCTGAGATAAGGTGGGTTCCGAAACGCCAAACGTAAAAATGTTGATCACTTTGGAACAACACTTCAGACAGCTTAGATTTGATGTGCAACTACTAGAAAGACCCTTTCTGTTATAGTGGGAGGTGAAAATTTCATGTTCTGAAGCGTCCCTGCAAAGTTATGGCACAATGCGTGAAACGTGTTTTCAGCCTGAGATAAGGTCGATTCCGGAACGCCAAACGTAAAAATGTTGATAACTTTGGAACAACACTTCAGACAGCTTAGATTTGATGTGCAACTACTAGAAAGACCCTTTCTGCTATAGAGGGAGGTGGAAATTTCATTTTCTGAAGCTTCCCTGCAAAGTTATGGCACAATGCGTAAAACGCGTTTTCAGCCTGAGATAAGGTCGATTCTGGAACGCCAAACATAAAAATGTTGATAACTTTGGAAAAACACTTCAGACAGCTTAGATTTGATGTGCAACTACTAGAAAGACCCTTTCTGCTATAGTGGGAGGTGAACATTTCATGTTCTGAAGCTTCCCTGCAAAGTTATGGCACAATGCGTAAAACGCGTTTTCAGCCTGAGATAAGGTCGATTCCGGAACGCCATACATAAAAATGTTGATAACTTTGGAAAAACACTTCAGACAACTTCGATTTGATGTGCAACTACTAGAAAGACCCTTTCTGCTATAGTGGGAGGTGAACATTTCATGTTCTGAAGCTTCCCTGAGAAGTTATGGCACAGTGCAGAAAACGCGTTTTCAGCCTGAGATAAGGTGGGTTCCGAAACGCCAAACGTAAAAATGTTGATCACTTTGGAACAACACTTCAGACAGCTTAGATTTGATGTGCAACTACTAGAAAGACCCTTTCTGTTATAGTGGGAGGTGAAAATTTCATGTTCTGAAGCGTCCCTGCAAAGTTATGGCACAATGCGTAAAACGCGTTTTCAGCCTGAGATAAGGTCGATTCCGGAACGCCAAACGTAAAAATGTTGATAACTTTGGAACAACACTTCAGACAGCTTAGATTTGATGTGCAACTACTAGAAAGACCCTTTCTGCTATAGTGGGAGGTGGAAATTTCATTTTCTGAAGCTTCCCTGCAAAGTTATGGCACAATGCGTAAAACGCGTTTTCAGCCTGAGATAAGGTCGATTCTGGAACGCCAAACATAAAAATGTTGATAACTTTGGAAAAACACTTCAGACAGCTTAGATTTGATGTGCAACTACTAGAAAGACACTTTCTGCTATAGTGGGAGGTGAACATTTCATGTTCTGAAGCTTCCCTGCAAAGTTATGGCACAATGCGTAAAACGCGTTTTCAGCCTGAGATAAGGTCGATTCCGGAACGCCATACATAAAAATGTTGATAACTTTGGAAAAACACTTTAGACAACTTCGATTTGATGTGCAACTACTAGAAAGACCCTTTCTGCTATAGTGGGAGGTGAACATTTCATGTTCTGAAGCTTCCCTGAGAAGTTATGGCACAATGCTTAAAACGCGTTTTCAGCCAGAGATGAGGTCGATTCTGGAACGCCAAACATAAAAATGTTGATAACTTTGGAAAAACACTTCAGACAGCTTAGATTTGATGTGCAACTACTAGAAACACCCTTTCTGCTATAGTGGGAGGTGAAAATTTCATGTTCTGAAGCTTCCTTACAAAGTTATGGCACAATGCAGAAAATGCGTTTTCAGCCAGAGATAAGGTTGATTCCGGAACGCCAAACATAAAAATGTTGATAACTTTGGAAAAACACTTCAGACAGCTTAGATTTGATGTGCAACTACTAGAAAAACCCTTTCTGCTATAGTGGGAGGTGAAATTTTCATTTTCTGAAGCTTCCCTGCAAAGTTATGGCACAAAGCGTAAAAAGCGTTTTCAGCCTGTGATAAGGTCGATTCCCGAACGTCAAACATAAAAATGTTGATAACTTTGGAAAAACACTTCAGACAGCTTAGATTTGATGTGCAACTACTAGAAAGACCCTTTCTGCTATAGTGGGAGGTTAAAATTTCATGTTCTGAAGCTACCCTGCAAAGATATGGCACAATGCAGAAAACGCGTTTTCAGCCTGAGATAAGGTGGGTTCCGAAACGCAAAACGTAAAAATGTTGATCACTTTGGAACAACACTTCAGACAACTTAGATTTGATGTGCAACTGCTAGAAACACCCTTTCTGTTGTAGTGGGAGGTGAAAATTTCATGTTCAGAAGCTACCCTGAGAAGTTATGGCATAATGCACAAAACGAGTTTTCAGCCTGAGATAAGGTGGGTTCCGGAACGCCAAACGTAAAAATGTTGATAACTTTGGAACAACACTTCAGACAGTTTAGATTTGATGTGCAACTACTAGAAAGACCCTTGCTGCTATAGTGGTAGGTTAAAATTTCATGTTCGGAAGCTTCCATGCAAAGTTATGGCACAATGCAGACAACGCGTTTTCAGCGTGAGATAAGGTCGATTCTGGAACGCCAAACATAAAAATGTTGATAACTTTCGAAAAACACTTCAGACAGCTTAGATTTGATGTGCAACTACTAGAAAGACCCTTTCTGCTATAGTGGGAGGTGAACATTTCATGTTCTGAAGCTTCCCTGAGAAGTTATGGGACAATGCAGAAAACGATTTTTCAGCCCGAGATACGGTCGATTCTGTAACGCCAAACATTAAAATGTTGATAACTTTGGAAAAACACTTCAGACAGCTTAGATTTGAAGTGCAACAACTAGAAAGACCCTTTCTGCTATAGTGGGAGGTCGAAATTTCATGTTCTGAAGCTTCCCTGAGAAGTTATGGGACAATGCAGAAAACGATTTTTCAGCCTGAGACAAGGCGGGTTCCGAAACGCCAAACATAAAAATCTTGATAACTTTCGAAAAACACTTCGGACAGCTTAGATCTGATGTGCAACTACTAGAAAGACCCTTTCTGCTATAGTGGGAGGTGAAAATTTCATGTTCTGAAGCTTCCTTGCAAAGTTATGGCACAATGCAGAAAATGCGTTTTCAGCCTGAGATAAGGTTGATTCCGGAACGCCAAACATAAAAATGTTGATAACTTTGGAAAAACACTTCAAACAGCTAAGATTTGATGTGCAACTACTAGAAAAACCCTTTCTGCTATAGTGGGAGGTGAAAATTTCATTTTCTGAAGCTTCCCTGCAAAGATATGGCACAATGCAGAAAACGCGTTTTCAGCCTGAGATAAGGCGGGTTCCGGAACGCCAAACATAAAAATGTTGATAACTTTGGAAAAACACTTCAGACAGCTTCGATTTGATGTGCAACTACGAGAAAGACCCTTTCTGCGATAGTGGGAGGTGAACATTTCATGTTCTGAAGCTTCCCTGAGAAGTTATGGCACAGTGCAGAAAACGCGTTTTCAGCCTGAGATAAGGTGGGTTCCGGAACGCCAAACATAAAAATGTTGATAACTTTGGAAAAACACTTCAGACAGCTTAGATTTGATGTGCAACTACTAGAAAGACCCTTTCTGCTATAGTGGGAGGTGAACATTTCATGTTCTGAAGCTTCCCTGCAAAGTTATGGCACAATGCGTAAAACGCGTTTTCAGCCTGAGATAAGGTCGATTCCGGAACGCCATACATAAAAATGTTGATAACTTTGGAAAAACACTTCAGACAGCTTCGATTTGATGTGCAACTACTAGAAAGACCCTTTCTGCTATAGTGGGAGGTGAACATTTCATGTTCTGAAGCTTCCCTGAGAAGTTATGGCACAATGCAGAAAACGCGTTTTCAGCCTGAGATAAGGTCGATTCTGGAACGCCAAACATAAAAATGTTGATAACTTTGGAAAAACACTTCAGACAGCTTAGATTTGATGTGCAACTACTAGAAAGACCCTTTCTGCTATAGTGGGAGGTTAAAATTTCATGTTCTGAAGCTACCCTGCAAAGATATGGCACAATGCAGAAAACGCGTTTTCAGCCTGAGATAAGGTGGGTTCCGAAACGCAAAACGTAAAAATGTTGATCACTTTGGAAAAACACTTCAGACAGCTTAGATTTGATGTGCAACTACTAGAAAGACCCTTTCTGCTATAGTGGGAGGTGAAAATTTCATTTTCTGAAGCTTCCCTCCAAAGTTATGGCACAATGCAGAAAACGCGTTTTCAGCCTGAGATATGGTCGATTCCGGAACGCCAAACATAAAAATGTTGATAACTTTGGAACAACACTTCAGACAACTTAGATTTGATGTGCAACTGCTAGAAACACCCTTTCTGTTGTAGTGGGAGGTGAAAATTTCATGTTCTGAAGCTACCCTGAGAAGTTATGGCATAATGCACAAAACGAGTTTTCAGCCTGAGATAAGGTGGGTTCCGGAACGCCAAACGTAAAAATGTTGATAACTTTGGAACAACACTTCAGACAGTTTAGATTTGATGTGCAACTACGAGAAAGACCCTTTCTGCTATAGTGGGAGGTGAAAAATTCATGTTCTAAAGGTTCCCTGCAAAGTTATGGCACAATGCGTAAAACGCGTTTTCAGCCTGAGATAAGGTTGATTCCGGAACGCCATACATAACAATGTTGATAACTTTGGAAAAACACATCAGACAGCTTAAATTTGATGTGCAACTACTAGAAAGACCCTTTCTGCTATAGTGGTAGGTTAAAATTTCATGTTCGGAAGCTTCCATGCAAAGTTATGGCACAATGCAGACAACGCATTTTCAGCGTGAGATAAGGTCGATTCTGGAACGCCAAACATAAAAATGTTGATAACTTTCGAAAAACACTTCAGAGAGCTTAGATTTGATGTGCAACTACTAGAAAGACCCTTTCTGCTATAGTGGGAGGTGAACATTTCATGTTCTTAAGCTTCCCAGAGAAGTTATGGGACAATGCAGAAAACGATTTTTCAGCCCGAGATACGGTCGATTCTGTAACGCCAAACATTAAAATGTTGATAACTTTGGAAAAACACTTCAGACAGCTTAGATTTGAAGTGCAACAACTAGAAAGACCCTTTCTGCTATAGTGGGAGCTCGAAATTTCATGTTCTGAAGCTTCCCTGAGAAGTTATGGGACAATGCAGAAAACGATTTTTCAGCCTGAGACAAGGCGGGTTCCGAAACGCCAAACATAAAAATCTTGATAACTTTCGAAAAACACTTCGGACAGCTTAGGTCTGATGTGCAACTACTAGAAAGACCCTTTCTGCTATAGTGGGAGGTGAAAATTTCATGTTCTGAAGCTTCCTTGCAAAGTTATGGCACAATGCAGAAAATGCGTTTTCAGCCTGAGATAAGGTTGATTCCGGAACGCCAAACATAAAAATGTTGATAACTTTGGAAAAACACTTCAAACAGCTTAGATTTGATGTGCAACTACTAGAAAAACCCTTTCTGCTATTGTGGGAGGTGAAAATTTCATTTTCTGAAGCTTCCCTGCAAAGATATGGCACAAGGCAGAAAACGCGTTTTCAGCCTGAGATAAGGTGGGTTCCGGAACGCCAAACATAGAAATGTTGATAACTTTGGAATAACACTTCAGACAGTTTCGATTTGATGTGCAACTACGAGAAAGACCCATTCTGCTATAGTCGGAGGTCGAAAATTCATGTTCTGAAGCTTCCCTGGAAAGTCATGGGACAATGCAGAAAACGATTTTTCATCCTGAGATAAGGTCGATTCCGGAACACCAAACATAAAAATGTTGATAACTTTCGAAAAACACTTCGGACAGCTTAGATTTGATGTGCAACTACTAGAAAGACCCTTTCTGCTATAGTGGGACGTGAAAATTTCATGTTCTGAAGCTTCCCTGCAAAATTATGGCACAATGCAGAAAACGCGTTTTCAGCTCGAGATAAGGTGGGTTCCGGAACGCCAATCGTAAAAATGTTGATAAGTTTGGAAAAACACTTCAGACATCTTAAATTTGATGTGCAACTACTAGAAGGACCTTTTCTGCTATAGTGGGAGGTTAAAGTTTCATGTTCTGAAGCTTCCCTGCAAAGTTATGGCACAATGCAGAAAACGCGTTTTTCAGCCTGAGATAAGGTGGGTTCCAGAACGCCAAACATAAAATTCTTGATCACTTTGGAAAAACACTTCAGACAGCTTAGATTTGATGTGCAACTACTAGAAAGAACCTTTCTGCTATAGTGGGAGGTGAAAATTTCATGTTCTGAGGCTTTTCTGCAAAGTTATGGCAAATTGCGTAAAACGCGTTTTCAGCCTGAGACAAGGTTGTTTCTGGAATGCCAAACATAAGAATGGTGATAACTTTGGAAAAACATATCAGACAGCTTAGATTTGTTGTGCAACTACTAGAAATACCCTTTCTGCTCTAGTGGGAGGTGAAAATTTCATGTTCTAAAGCATCCCTGCAAAGTTATGGCACAATGCAGAAAACGCGTTTCAAGCGTGAGATAAGGAGAGTTCCGGAACGCCAAACATAAAAATGTTGATAACTTTGGAACAACACATCAGACAGCTTAGATTTGATGTGCAACTACTAGAAAGACCATTTCTGCTATAGTGGGAGGTGAAAATTTCATATTCTGAAGCTTCCCTGCAAAGTTATGGCACAATGCACAAAACGCGTTTTCGGCCTGAGATAAGGTCGATTCAGGAACACCAAACAAAAAAATGTTGAAAACTTTCGAAAAACACTTCAGACAGCTTAGATTTGATGTACAACTACTAGAAAGACCCTTTCTGCTACGGTGGGAGGTGAAAATATCATGTTCTGAAGCTTCCCTGCAAAGTTATGGCACAATGCGTAAAACGCGTTTTCAGCCTGAGATGAGGTTGATTTCAGAACGCCAAACATAAAAATGTAGATAACTTTGGAAAAACACTTCAGACAGCTTAGATTTGATGTGCAACTACTAGAAAGCCACTTTCTGCTATAGTGGGAGGTGAAAATTTCATGTTCTGAAGCTTCCCTGCAAAGTTATGGCACAATGCAGAAAACACGTTTTCAGCCTGAGATTAGGTGGGTTCCAGAACGCCAACCATAAAAATGTTGATAACTTTGGAAAAACACTTCAGACAGCTTAGATTTGATGTGCAACTACTAGAAAGACCCTTTCTGTTACAGTGGGAGGTGAAAATTTCATGTTCTGAAGCATCCCTGCAAAGTTATGCCACAATGGGTAAAACGCGTTTTCAGCCTGAGATAAGGTTGATTCCGGAAGGCCAAACATAAGAATGTTGATAACTTTGGAAAAACACTTCAGACAACTTAGATTTGATGTGCAACTATTAGAAAGACCATTTCTGCTATAGTGGGAGGTGAAAATTTCATGTTCTGAGGCTTTCCTGCAAAGTTATGGCAAATTGCGTAAAACGCGTTTTCAGCCTGAGATAAGGTTGATTCCGGAACACCAAACATGAAAGTGTTGATAACTTTGGAAAAACAATTCAAACAGCTTCGATTTGATGTGCAACTACTAGAAAGACCCTTTCTGCTATAGTGGGAGGTGAAAATTTCATGTTCTGAAGCTTCCCTGCAAAGTTATGTCACAATGCAGAAAACGCGTTTTCAGCCTCACATAAGGTCGATTCCGGAACGCCAAACATAAAAATGTTAATAACTTCGGAAAAACACTTCAGACAGCTTAGATTTGATGTGCAACTACTAGAAAGACCCTTTCTGCTATAGTGGGAGGTGAAATTTTTTTGTTCTGAAGCTTCCCTGCAAAGTTATGGCACAATGCAGAAAACGCGTTTTCAGCCTCACATAAGGTCGATTCCGGAACGCCAAACATAAAAATGTTGATAACTTCCGAAAAACACTTCAGACAGCTTCGATTTGATGTGCAACTACTCGAGAGACCCTTTATGCTATAGTGGGAGGTGAAAATGTCATGTTCTGAAGCTTCCCTGCAAAGTTATGGCACAATGCAGAAAACGCGTTTTCAGGCTGAGATAAGGTTGATTCCGGAACGCCAAACATAAAAATGTTGATAACTTTGGAAAAACACTTCAAACAGCTTAGATTTGATGTGCAACTACTAGAAAGACCCTTTCTGCTATAGTGGAAGGTGAAAATTTCATGTTCTGAAAATTCCCTGCAAAGTTATGGCACAATGAAGAAAATGCGTATTCAGCCCGAGATAAGATCGATTCCGGAACGCCAAACATAAAAATGTTGATAACTTTTGAAAAACACTTCAGACAGCTTAGATTTGATGTGCAACTACGAGAAAGACCGTTTCTGCTACAGTGGGAGGTTAAAATTTCATGTTCTGAAGCTTCCCTGCAAAGTTATGGCACAATGCAGAAAACGCGTTTTCAGCCTCACATAAGGTCGATTCCGGAACGCCAAACATAAAAATGTTGATAACTTCCGAAAAACACTTCAGACAGCTTAGATTTGATGTGCAACTACTCGAGAGACCCTTTATGCTATAGTGGGAGGTGAAAATGTCATGTTCTGAAGCTTCCCTGCAAAGTTATGGCACAATGCAGAAAACGCGTTTTCAGCCTGAGATAAGGTGGTTTCCGGAACGCCAAACATAAAAATGTTGATAACTTTTGAAAAACACTTCAGACAGCTTAGATTTGATGTGCAACTACAAGAAAGACCCTTTCTGCTATAGTGGGTAGTGAAAATTCCATGTTCTGAAGCTTCCCTGCAAAGTTATGGCACAATGCGTAAAACACGTTTTCAGCCTGAGATAAGGTCGATTTCAGAACGGCTAACATAAAAATGTTGCTAACTTTGGAAAAACACTTCAGACAGCTTAGATTTGATGTGCAACTACTAGAAAGACCCTTTCTGCTATAGTGGGAGGTTAAAATTTCATGTTCTGAAGCTTCGCTGCAAAGTTATGGCACAATGCAGAAAACGCGTTTTCAGCCTGACAAAAGGTGGGTTGCGGAACGCCAAACATGAAAATGTTGATAACTTTGGAAAAACACTTCAGACAGCTTAGATTTGATGTGCAACTACTTGAAAGATCCGTTCTGCTATAGTGGGAGGTTAAAATTTCATGTTCTGAAGCTTCCCTGCAAAGTTATGGCACAATGCGTAAAACACGTTTTCAGCCTGAGATAAGGTCGATTTCAGAACGGCTAACATAAAAATGTTGCTAACTTTGGAAAAACACTTCAGACAGCTTAGATTTGATGTGCAACTACTAGAAAGACCCTTTCTGCTATAGTGGGAGGTAAAAATTTCATGTTCTGAAACTTCCCTGCAAAGTTATGGCACAATGCAGAAAATGCGTTTTCAGCTTGAGATAAGGTCGATTCCGGTACGCGAAACATAAAAATGTTGATAACTTTCGAAAAACACTTCAGACAGCTTAGATTTGATGTGCAACTACAAGAAAGACCCTTTCTGCTATATTGGAACGTGAAAATTTCATGTTCTGAAGCTTCCCTGCAAAGTTATGGCACAATGCCGAAAACGCGTTTTCAGCCTGAGATAAGGTTGATTCCGGAACGCCAAACATAAAAATGTTGATAACTTTCGGAAAACACTTCAGACATCTTAGATTTGATGTGCAACTACTAGAAAGACCCTTTCTGCTATAGTGGGAGGTGAAAATTTCATGTTCGGAAGCTTCGCTGCAAAGTTATGGCACAATGCAGAAAACGATTTTTCATCCTGAGATAAGGTTGATTCCGGAACGCCAAACATAAAAATGTTGATAACTTTGGAAAAACACTTCAGACAGCTTAGATTTGATGTGCAAATACTAGAAAGACCCTTTCTGCTATAGTGGGACGTGAAAATTTCATTTTCAAAAGCTTCCATGCAAAGTTATGGCACAATGCGTAAAACGCGTTTTCAGCCTGAGATAAGGTCGATACCGGAACGCCAAACATAAAAATGTTGATAACTTTCGGAAAACACTTCAGACATCTTAGATTTGATGTGCAAATACTAGAAAGACCCTTTCTGCTATAGTGGGAGGTGAACATTTCATGTTCTGAAGCCTCCCTGCAAAGTTATGGCACAATGCAGAAAACGCGTTTTCAGCTTGAGATAAGGTGGGTTCCGCAACGCCAAACATAAAAATGTTGATAACTTTCGAAAAACGCTTTAGACAGCTTAGATTTGATGTGCAACTACTAGAAAGACCCTTTCTGCTTTTAGTGGGACGTGAAAATTTCATGTTCTGAAGCTTCCCTGCAAAGTTATGGCACAATGCCGAAAACGCGTTTTCAGCCTGAGATAAGGTGGGTTCCGGAACGCCAAACATAAAACTGTTGATAACTTTCGAAAAACACTTCAGACAGCTTAGATTTGATGTGCGCCTACGAGAAAGACCCTTTCTGCTATAGTGGGAGGTGAACATTTCATGTTCTGAAGCTTCCCTGCAAAGTTATGGCACTTTGCAGAAAACGTGTTTTCAGCTTCAGATAAGGTTGATTCCGGAACGCCAAACATAAAAATGTTGATAACTTTGTGAAAACACTTCAGATATCTTACATTTGATGTGCAACTACTAGAAGGACCCTTTCTGCTACAGTGGGAGGTTAAAATTTCATGTTCTGAAGCCTCCCTGCAAAGTTATGGCACAATGCAGAAAACGCGTTTTCAGCTTGAGATAAGGTGCGTTCCGGAACGCCAAACATAAAAATGTTGATAACTTTCGAAAAACACTTCAGACAGCTTAGATTTGATATGCAACTACTAGAAAGACCTTTTCTACTATAGTGGGACGTGAAAATTTCATGTTCTGAAGCTTCCCTGCAAAGTTATGGCACAATGCAGAAAACGCGTTTTCAGCTTGAGATAAGGTGGGTTCCGGAACGCCAAACATAAAAATGTTGATAACTTTAGAAAAACACTTCAGAATGCTTAGGTTTGATATGCAACTACTAGAAAGACCCTGTCTGCTATAGTGGGAGGTGAAAATTTCATGTTCTGAAGCATCCCTGCAAAGTTATGGCACAATGCAGAAAACGCGTTTTCAGCCTGAGATAAGGTGGATTCTGGAACGCGAAACATAAAAATGTTGTTAACTTTCGAAAAACACTTCAGACAGCTTAGATTTGATGTGCAACTACTAGAAAGACCCTTTCTGCCATAGTGGGAGGTGAACATTTCATGTTCTGAAGCCTCCCTGCAAAGTTATGGCACAATGCAGAAAACGCGTTTTCAGCTTGAGATAAGCTGGGTTCCGGAACGCCAAACATATAAATGTTGATAACTTTCAAAAAACACTTCAGATAGCTTAGATTTGATGTGCAACTACTAGAAAGATCCTTTCTACTATAGTGGGAGGTGAAAATTTCATATTCTGCAGCTTTCCTGCAAAGTGATGGCACAATGCAGAAAATGCGTTTTTAGCCTGAGATAAGGTTGATTCCGGAACGCCAAACATAGGAATGTTGATAACTCTGGAAAAACACTTCAGACAGCTTACATTTGATGTGCAATTACTAGAAAGACCCTTTCTACTATAGTGGGAGGTTAAAATTTCATGTTCTGAAACTTCCCGGCAAAGTTATGGCACAACGCAGAAAACGCGTTTTCAGCCTGAGATAAGGTCGATTTCAGAACGCCAAACATAAGAATGTTGATGACTTTGGAAAAACACTTCAGACAGCTTAGATTTGATGTGCAAGTATGAGAAGAACCCTTTCTGCTATAGTGGCAGGTTAAAATTTCATGTTCTGAAGCTTCCCGGCAAAGTTATGGCACAATGCAGAAAAGGCGTTTTCAATAAGGTGCGATCCGGAACGCCAAACATAAAAATGTTGAAAACTTTCGAAAAACACTTCAGACAGCTTAGATTTGATGTGCAAGTAGGAGAAAGACCCTTTCTGCTACAGTGGGAGGTGAAAATTTCATGTTCTGAAGCTTTCCTCCAAAGGTATTGCATAATGCAGAAAACGCGCTTACAGACTGAGATAAGGTGGGTTCCGGAACGCCAAACATAAAAATGTTGATAACTTTGGAAAAACACTTCAGACAGCTTACATTTGATGTGCAATTACTAGAAAGACCCTTTCTACTATAGTGGGAGGTGAAAATTTCATGTTCTGAAGCTTCCCTGCAAAGTTATGGCACAATGCAGAAAACGCGTTTTCAGCGAGAGATAAGGTCGATTCTGGATTGCCAAACATAAAAATGTTGATAACTTTGGAAAAACACTTCAAACAGCTTATATTTGACGTGCAACTACTAGAAAGACCTTTTCTGCTATAGTGGGAGTTGAAAATTTCATGTTCTGAAACTTCCCTGCAAAGTTATGTCACAATGCAGAAAACGCGTTTTCAGCCTCACATAAGGTCAATTCCGATACGCCAAACATAAAAATATTGATAACTTCGGAAAAACACTTCAAACAGCTTAGATTTGATGTGCAACTACTAGAAAGATCCTTTCTGCTATAGTGGGAGGTGAAAATTTCATATTCTGCAGCTTTCCTACAAAGTGATGGCACAATGCAGAAAATGCGTTTTCAGCCTGAGATAAGGTTGATTCCGGAACGCCAAACATCGGAATGTTGATAACTTTGGAAAAACACTTCAGACAGGTTAGATTTGATGAGCAACTACTAGAAGGAACCTTTCTGCTATAGTGGCAGGTTAAAATTTCATGTTCTGAAGCTTCCCTGCAAAGTTGTTGCACAATGCAGGAAACGCATTTTCAGCCAGAGAAAAAGTGGGTTCCGGACCGCCAAACATAAAAATGTTGATAACTTTGGACAAACACTTCAGACAGCTTAGATTTGATGTGCAACTACTAGAGAGACCCTTTATGCTATAGTGGGAGGTTAAAATTTCATGTTCTGAAGCTTCCCTGCAAAGTTATGGCACAATGCAGAAAATGCGTTTTCAGCCTGAGATAAGGTTGATTCCGGAACGCCAAACGTAGGACTGTTGATAACTTTGGAAAAACACTTCGCACAGCTTAGATTTGATGTATAACTACTAGAAAGACCCTTTCTGCTATAGTGGGATATGAAAATTTCATGTTCTGAAGCTTCCCTGCAAAGTTAATGCAGAATGCTTAAATCGTGTTTTCAGCCTGAGATAAGGTCGATTCCGGAACGCCAAACATAAAAATGTTGATAACTTTCGGAAAACACTTAAGACATCTTAGATTTGATGTGCAACTACTAGAAAGACCCTTTCTGCTATAGTGGGAGGTGAACATTTCATGTTCTGAAGCCTCCCTGCAAAGTTATGGCACAATGCAGAAAACGCGTTTTCAGCTTGAGATAAGGTGGGTTCCGGAACGCCAAACATAAAAATGTTGATAACTTTCGAAAAACACTTAAGACAGCTTAGATTTGATGTGCAAATACTAGAAAGACCCTTTCTGATATAGTGGGACGTGAAAATTTCATGTTCTGAATCTTCCCTGCAAAGTTATGGGACAATGCAGAAAACGATTTTTCATCCTGAGATAAGGTCGATTCCGGAACGCCAAACATAAAAATGTTGATAACTTTCGAAAAACACTTCAGACAGCTTAGATTTGATGTGCAAATACTAGAAAGACCCTTTCTGCTATAGTGGGAGGTGAACATTTCATGTTCTGAAGCTTCCCTGCAAAGTTATGGCACATTGCAGAAAACGCGTTTTCAGCTTCAGATAAGGTGGATTCCGGAACGCCAAACATAAAAATGTTGATAACTTTCGAAAAACACTTCAGACAGCTTAGATTTGATGTGCACCTACTAGAAAGACTCTTTCTGCTATAGAGGGAGGTGAACATTTCATGTTCTGAAGCTTCCCTGCAAAGTTATGGCACATTGCAGAAAACGTGTTTTCAGCTTCAGATAAGGTGGATTCTGGAACGCCAAACATAAAAATGTTGATAACTTTCGAAAAACACTTCAGACAGCTTAGATTAGATGTGCAAATACGAGACAAGACCCTTTCTGCTATAGTGGGAGGTGAAAATTTCATGTTCTGAATCTTCCTTGCAAAGTTATGGCACAATGCAGAAAATGCGTTTTCAGCCTGAGATAAGGTTGATTCCGGAACGCCAAACATAAAAATGTTGATAACTTTGGAAAAACACTTCAGACAGCTTAGATTTGACGTGCAACTACTAGAAAAACCCTTTCTGCTATAGTGGGAGGTGAAAATTTCATTTTCCGAAGCTTCCCTGCAAAGTTATGGCTCAAAGCGTAAAAAGCGTTTTCTGCCTGAGATAAGGTCGATTCCGGAACGCCAAACATAAAAATGTTGATAACTTTGTGAAAACACTTCAGACATCTTACATTTGATGTGCAACTACTAGAAGGACCCTTTCTACTATAGTGGGAGGTTAAAATTTCATGTTCTGAAGCCTCCCTGCAAAGTTATGGCACAATGCAGAAAACGCGTTTTCAGCTTGAGATAAGGTGCGTTCCGGAACGCCAAATATAAAAATGTTGATAACTTTCGAAAAACACTTCAGACAGCTTAGATTTGATATGCAACTACTAGAATGACCTTTTCTACTATAGTGGGACGTGATAATTTCATGTTCTGAAGCTTCCCTGCAAAGTTATGGCACAATGCAGAAAACGCGTTTTCAGCTTGAGATAAGGTGGGTTCCGGAACGCCAAACATAAAAATGTTGATAACTTTCGAAAAACACTTCAGAATGCTTAGATTTGATATGCAACTACTAGAAAGACCCTTTGTGCTATAGTGGGAGGTGAAAATTTCGTGTTCTGAAGCATCCCTGCAAAGTTATGGCACAATGAAGAAAACCCTTTTTCAGCTTGAGATAAGGTGGGTTCCGGAACGCCAAACATAAAAATGTTGATAACTTTCGAAAAACACATCAGACAGCTTAGATTTGATGTGCAAATACTAGAAAGACCCTTTCTGCTATAGTGGGACGTGAAAATTTCATGTTCTGAAGCTTCCATGAAAAGTTATGGCACAATGCAGAAAACGCGTTTTCAGCCTGAGATAAGGTCGATTCTGGAACGCGAAACATAAAAATGTTGTTAACTTTCGAAAAACACTTCAGACAGCTTAGATTTGATGTGCAACTACTAGAAAGACCCTTTCTGCCATAGTGGGAGGTGAACATTTCTTGTTCTGAAGCTTCCCTGCAAAGTTATGGCACAATGCAGAAAACGCGTTTTCAGCTTGAGATAAGGTTGATTCCGGAACGCCAAACATAAAAATGTTGATAACTTTCGAAAAACACTTCAGACAGCTTAGATTTGTTGTGCAACTACTAGAAAGACCCTTTCTGCTATAGTGGGATATGAAAATTTCATGTTCTGAAGCTTCCCTGCAAAGTTATGGCACATTGCAGAAAACGTGTTTTCAGCTTCAGATAAGGTGGATTCTGGAACGCCAAACATAAAAATGTTGATAACTTTCGAAAAACACTTCAGACAGCTTAGATTAGATGTGCAAATACGAGAAAGACCCTTTCTGCTATAGTGGGAGGTGAAAATTTCATGTTCTGAATCTTCCTTGCAAAGTTATGGCACAATGCAGAAAATGCGTTTTCAGCCTGAGATAAGGTTGATTCCGGAACGCCAAACATAAAAATGTTGATAACTTTGGAAAAACACTTCAGACAGCTTAGATTTGACGTGCAACTACTAGAAAAACCCTTTCTGCTATAGTGGGAGGTGAAAATTTCATTTTCCGAAGCTTCCCTGCAAAGTTATGGCTCAAAGCGTAAAAAGCGTTTTCTGCCTGAGATAAGGTCGATTCCGGAACGCCAAACATAAAAATGTTGATAACTTTGTGAAAACACTTCAGACATCTTACATTTGATGTGCAACTACTAGAAGGACCCTTTCTGCTATAGTGGGAGGTTAAAATTTCATGTTCTGAAGCCTCCCTGCAAAGTTATGGCACAATGCAGGAAACGCATTTTCAGCCAGAGAAAAAGTGGGTTCCGGACCGCCAAACATAAAAATGTTGATAACTTTGGACAAACACTTCAGACAGCTTAGATTTGATGTGCAACTACTAGAGAGACCCTTTATGCTATAGTGGGAGGTTAAAATTTCATGTTCTGAAGCTTCCCTGCAAAGTTATGGCACAATGCAGAAAATGCGTTTTCAGCCTGAGATAAGGTTGATTCCGGAACGCCAAACGTAGGACTGTTGATAACTTTGGAAAAACACTTCGCACAGCTTAGATTTGATGTATAACTACTAGAAAGACCCTTTCTGCTATAGTGGGATATGAAAATTTCATGTTCTGAAGCTTCCCTGCAAAGTTAATGCAGAATGCTTAAATCGTGTTTTCAGCCTGAGATAAGGTCGATTCCGGAACGCCAAATATAAAAATGTTGATAACTTTCGGAAAACACTTAAGACATCTTAGATTTGATGTGCAACTACTAGAAAGACCCTTTCTGCTATAGTGGGAGGTGAACATTTCATGTTCTGAAGCCTCCCTGCAAAGTTATGGCACAATGCAGAAAACGCGTTTTCAGCTTGAGATAAGGTGGGTTCCGGAACGCCAAACATAAAAATGATGAGAACTTTCGAAAGACACTTCAGACAGCTTAGATTTGATGTGCAACTACTAGAAAGACCCTTTCTGCTATAGTGGAAGGTGAAAATTTCATGTTCTGAAGCTTCCCTGCGAAGTTATGGCACAATGCAGAAAACGCGTTTTCAGCTTGAGATAAGGTGGGTTCCGGAACGCCAAACATAAAAATGTTGATAACTTTCGAAAAACACTTAAGACAGCTTAGATTTGATGTGCAAATACTAGAAAGACCCTTTCTGATATAGTGGGACGTGAAAATTTCATGTTCTGAATCTTCCCTGCAAAGTTATGGGACAATGGAGAAAACGATTTTTCAGCGAGAGATAAGGTCGATTCTGGAATGCCAAACATAAAAATGTTGATAACTTTGGAAAAACACTTCAAACAGCTTATATTTGACGTGCAACTACTAGAAAGACCTTTTCTGCTATAGTGGGAGTTGAAAATTTCATGTTCTGAAACTTCCCTGCAAAGTTATGTCACAATGCAGAAAACGCGTTTTCAGCCTCACATAAGGTCAATTCCGATACGCCAAACATAAAAATATTGATAACTTCGGAAAAACACTTCAAACAGCTTAGATTTGATGTGCAACTACTAGAAAGATCCTTTCTGCTATAGTGGGAGGTGAAAATTTCATATTCTGCAGCTTTCCTACAAAGTGATGGCACAATGCAGAAAATGCGTTTTCAGCCTGAGATAAGGTTGATTCCGGAACGCCAAACATCGGAATGTTGATAACTTTGGAAAAACACTTCAGACAGGTTAGATTTGATGAGCAACTACTAGAAGGAACCTTTCTGCTATAGTGGCAGGTTAAAATTTCATGTTCTGAAGCTTCCCTGCAAAGTTGTTGCACAATGCAGGAAACGCATTTTCAGCCAGAGAAAAAGTGGGTTCCGGACCGCCAAACATAAAAATGTTGATAACTTTGGACAAACACTTCAGACAGCTTAGATTTGATGTGCAACTACTAGAGAGACCCTTTATGCTATAGTGGGAGGTTAAAATTTCATGTTCTGAAGCTTCCCTGCAAAGTTATGGCACAATGCAGAAAATGCGTTTTCAGCCTGAGATAAGGTTGATTCCGGAACGCCAAACGTAGGACTGTTGATAACTTTGGAAAAACACTTCGCACAGCTTAGATTTGATGTATAACTACTAGAAAGACCCTTTCTGCTATAGTGGGATATGAAAATTTCATGTTCTGAAGCTTCCCTGCAAAGTTAATGCAGAATGCTTAAATCGTGTTTTCAGCCTGAGATAAGGTCGATTCCGGAACGCCAAACATAAAAATGTTGATAACTTTCGGAAAACACTTAAGACATCTTAGATTTGATGTGCAACTACTAGAAAGACCCTTTCTGCTATAGTGGGAGGTGAACATTTCATGTTCTGAAGCCTCCCTGCAAAGTTATGGCACAATGCAGAAAACGCGTTTTCAGCTTGAGATAAGGTGGGTTCCGGAACGCCAAACATAAAAATGTTGATAACTTTCGAAAAACACTTAAGACAGCTTAGATTTGATGTGCAAATACTAGAAAGACCCTTTCTGATATAGTGGGACGTGAAAATTTCATGTTCTGAATCTTCCCTGCAAAGTTATGGGACAATGCAGAAAACGATTTTTCATCCTGAGATAAGGTCGATTCCGGAACGCCAAACATAAAAATGTTGATAACTTTCGAAAAACACTTCAGACAGCTTAGATTTGATGTGCAAATACTAGAAAGACCCTTTCTGCTTTAGTGGGAGGTGAACATTTCATGTTCTGAAGCTTCCCTGCAAAGTTATGGCACATTGCAGAAAACGCGTTTTCAGCTTCAGATAAGGTGGATTCCGGAACGCCAAACATAAAAATGTTGATAACTTTCGAAAAACACTTCAGACAGCTTAGATTTGATGTGCACCTACTAGAAAGACTCTTTCTGCTATAGAGGGAGGTGAACATTTCATGTTCTGAAGCTTCCCTGCAAAGTTATGGCACATTGCAGAAAACGTGTTTTCAGCTTCAGATAAGGTGGATTCTGGAACGCCAAACATAAAAATGTTGATAACTTTCGAAAAACACTTCAGACAGCTTAGATTAGATGTGCAAATACGAGACAAGACCCTTTCTGCTATAGTGGGAGGTGAAAATTTCATGTTCTGAATCTTCCTTGCAAAGTTATGGCACAATGCAGAAAATGCGTTTTCAGCCTGAGATAAGGTTGATTCCGGAACGCCAAACATAAAAATGTTGATAACTTTGGAAAAACACTTCAGACAGCTTAGATTTGACGTGCAACTACTAGAAAAACCCTTTCTGCTATAGTGGGAGGTGAAAATTTCATTTTCCGAAGCTTCCCTGCACAGTTATGGCTCAAAGCGTAAAAAGCGTTTTCTGCCTGAGATAAGGTCGATTCCGGAACGCCAAACATAAAAATGTTGATAACTTTGTGAAAACACTTCAGACATCTTACATTTGATGTGCAACTACTAGAAGGACCCTTTCTACTATAGTGGGAGGTTAAAATTTCATGTTCTGAAGCCTCCCTGCAAAGTTATGGCACAATGCAGAAAACGCGTTTTCAGCTTGAGATAAGGTGCGTTCCGGAACGCCAAATATAAAAATGTTGATAACTTTCGAAAAACACTTCAGACAGCTTAGATTTGATATGCAACTACTAGAATGACCTTTTCTACTATAGTGGGACGTGATAATTTCATGTTCTGAAGCTTCCCTGCAAAGTTATGGCACAATGCAGAAAACGCGTTTTCAGCTTGAGATAAGGTGGGTTCCGGAACGCCAAACATAAAAATGTTGATAACTTTCGAAAAACACTTCAGAATGCTTAGATTTGATATGCAACTACTAGAAAGACCCTTTGTGCTATAGTGGGAGGTGAAAATTTCGTGTTCTGAAGCATCCCTGCAAAGTTATGGCACAATGAAGAAAACCCTTTTTCAGCTTGAGATAAGGTGGGTTCCGGAACGCCAAACATAAAAATGTTGATAACTTTCGAAAAACACATCAGACAGCTTAGATTTGATGTGCAAATACTAGAAAGACCCTTTCTGCTATAGTGGGACGTGAAAATTTCATGTTCTGAAGCTTCCATGAAAAGTTATGGCACAATGCAGAAAACGCGTTTTCAGCCTGAGATAAGGTCGATTCTGGAACGCGAAACATAAAAATGTTGTTAACTTTCGAAAAACACTTCAGACAGCTTAGATTTGATGTGCAACTACTAGAAAGACCCTTTCTGCCATAGTGGGAGGTGAACATTTCATGTTCTGAAGCTTCCCTGCAAAGTTATGGCACAATGCAGAAAACGCGTTTTCAGCTTGAGATAAGGTTGATTCCGGAACGCCAAACATAAAAATGTTGATAACTTTCGAAAAACACTTCAGACAGCTTAGATTTGTTGTGCAACTACTAGAAAGACCCTTTCTGCTATAGTGGGATATGAAAATTTCATGTTCTGAAGCTTCCCTGCAAAGTTATGGCACATTGCAGAAAACGTGTTTTCAGCTTCAGATAAGGTGGATTCTGGAACGCCAAACATAAAAATGTTGATAACTTTCGAAAAACACTTCAGACAGCTTAGATTAGATGTGCAAATACGAGAAAGACCCTTTCTGCTATAGTGGGAGGTGAAAATTTCATGTTCTGAATCTTCCTTGCAAAGTTATGGCACAATGCAGAAAATGCGTTTTCAGCCTGAGATAAGGTTGATTCCGGAACGCCAAACATAAAAATGTTGATAACTTTGGAAAAACACTTCAGACAGCTTAGATTTGACGTGCAACTACTAGAAAAACCCTTTCTGCTATAGTGGGAGGTGAAAATTTCATTTTCCGAAGCTTCCCTGCAAAGTTATGGCTCAAAGCGTAAAAAGCGTTTTCTGCCTGAGATAAGGTCGATTCCGGAACGCCAAACATAAAAATGTTGATAACTTTGTGAAAACACTTCAGACATCTTACATTTGATGTGCAACTACTAGAAGGACCCTTTCTGCTATAGTGGGAGGTTAAAATTTCATGTTCTGAAGCCTCCCTGCAAAGTTATGGCACAATGCAGGAAACGCATTTTCAGCCAGAGAAAAAGTGGGTTCCGGACCGCCAAACATAAAAATGTTGATAACTTTGGACAAACACTTCAGACAGCTTAGATTTGATGTGCAACTACTAGAGAGACCCTTTATGCTATAGTGGGAGGTTAAAATTTCATGTTCTGAAGCTTCCCTGCAAAGTTATGGCACAATGCAGAAAATGCGTTTTCAGCCTGAGATAAGGTTGATTCCGGAACGCCAAACGTAGGACTGTTGATAACTTTGGAAAAACACTTCGCACAGCTTAGATTTGATGTATAACTACTAGAAAGACCCTTTCTGCTATAGTGGGATATGAAAATTTCATGTTCTGAAGCTTCCCTGCAAAGTTAATGCAGAATGCTTAAATCGTGTTTTCAGCCTGAGATAAGGTCGATTCCGGAACGCCAAATATAAAAATGTTGATAACTTTCGGAAAACACTTAAGACATCTTAGATTTGATGTGCAACTACTAGAAAGACCCTTTCTGCTATAGTGGGAGGTGAACATTTCATGTTCTGAAGCCTCCCTGCAAAGTTATGGCACAATGCAGAAAACGCGTTTTCAGCTTGAGATAAGGTGGGTTCCGGAACGCCAAACATAAAAATGATGAGAACTTTCGAAAGACACTTCAGACAGCTTAGATTTGATGTGCAACTACTAGAAAGACCCTTTCTGCTATAGTGGAAGGTGAAAATTTCATGTTCTGAAGCTTCCCTGCGAAGTTATGGCACAATGCAGAAAACGCGTTTTCAGCTTGAGATAAGGTGGGTTCCGGAACGCCAAACATAAAAATGTTGATAACTTTCGAAAAACACTTAAGACAGCTTAGATTTGATGTGCAAATACTAGAAAGACCCTTTCTGATATAGTGGGACGTGAAAATTTCATGTTCTGAATCTTCCCTGCAAAGTTATGGGACAATGGAGAAAACGATTTTTCATCCTGAGATAAGGTCGATTCCGGAACACCAAACATAAAAATGTTGATAACTTTCGAAAAACACTTCAGACAGCTTAGATTTGATGTGCAAATACTAGAAAGACCCTTTCTGCTATAGTGGGAGGTGAACATTTCATGTTCTGAAGCTTCCCTGCAAAGTTATGGCACATTGCAGAAAACGCGTTTTCAGCTTCAGATAAGGTGGATTCCGGAACGCCAAACATAAAAATGTTGATAACTTTCGAAAAACACTTCAGACAGCTTAGATTTGATGTGCACCTACTAGAAAGACCCTTTCTGCTATAGAGGGAGGTGAACATTTCATGTTCTGAAGCTTCCCTGCAAAGTTATGGCACATTGCAGAAAACGTGTTTTCAGCTTCAGATAAGGTGGATTCTGGAACGCCAAACATAAAAATGTTGATAACTTTCGAAAAACACTTCAGACAGCTTAGATTAGATGTGCAAATACGAGAAAGACCCTTTCTGCTATAGTGGGAGGTGAAAATTTCATGTTCTGAATCTTCCTTGCAAAGTTATGGCACAATGCAGAAAATGCGTTTTCAGCCTGAGATAAGGTTGATTCCGGAACGCCAAACATAAAAATGTTGATAACTTTGGAAAAACACTTCAGACATCTTACATTTGATGTGCAACTACTAGAAGGACCCTTTCTGCTATAGTGGGAGGTTAAAATTTCATGTTCTGAAGCCTCCCTGCAAAGTTATGGCACAATGCAGAAAACGCGTTTTCAGCTTGAGATAAGGTGCGTTCCGGAACGGCAAATATAAAAATGTTGATAACTTTCGAAAAACACTTCAGACAGCTTAGATTTGATATGCAACTACTAGAATGACCTTTTCTACTATAGTGGGACGTGATAATTTCATGTTCTGAAGCTTCCCTGCAAAGTTATGGCACAATGCAGAAAACGCGTTTTCAGCTTGAGATAAGGTGGGTTCCGGAACGCCAAACATAAAAATGTTGATAACTTTCGAAAAACACTTCAGAATGCTTAGATTTGATATGCAACTACTAGAAAGACCCTTTGTGCTATAGTGGGAGGTGAAAATTTCATGTTCTGAAGCATCCCTGCAAAGTTATGGCACAATGAAGAAAACCCTTTTTCAGCTTGAGATAAGGTGGGTTCCGGAACGCCAAACATAAAAATGTTGATAACTTTCGAAAAACACATCAGACAGCTTAGATTTGATGTGCAAATACTAGAAAGACCCTTTCTGCTATAGTGGGACGTGAAAATTTCATGTTCTGAAGCTTCCATGAAAAGTTATGGCACAATGCAGAAAACGCGTTTTCAGCCTGAGATAAGGTCGATTCTGGAACGCGAAACATAAAAATGTTGTTAACTTTCGAAAAACACTTCAGACAGCTTAGATTTGATGTGCAACTACTAGAAAGACCCTTTCTGCCATAGTGGGAGGTGAACATTTCATGTTCTGAAGCTTCCCTGCAAAGTTATGGCACAATGCAGAAAACGCGTTTTCAGCTTGAGATAAGGTTGATTCCGGAACGCCAAACATAAAAATGTTGATAACTTTCGAAAAACACTTCAGACAGCTTAGATTTGTTGTGCAACTACTAGAAAGACCCTTTCTGCTATAGTGGGACGGGAAAATTTCATGTTCTGAAGCTTCCCTGCAAAGTTATGTCACAATGCAGAAAACCTGTTTTCAGCCTGAGATAAGGTGGGTTCCGGAACGCTAAACATAAAAATGTTGATAACTTTCGAAAAACACTTCAGACAGCTTAGATTTGATGTGCAACTACTAGAAAGACCCTTTCTGCTATAGTGGGAGGTTAAAATTTCATGTTCGGAAGCTTCCATGCAAAGTTATGGCACAATGCAGACAATGCGTTCTCAGCCTGAGATAAGGTCGATTCTGGAACGCGAAACATAAAAATGTTGATAACTTTCGAAAAACACTTCAGACAGCTTATATTTGATGTGCAACTACTAGAAAGACCCTTTCTGCTATAGTGGGAGGTGAACATTTCATGTTCTGAAGCCTCCCTGCAAAGTTATGGCACAATGCAGAAAACGCGTTTTCAGCTTGAGATAAGGTGGGTTCCGGAACGCCAAACATATAAATGTTGATAACTTTCGAAAAACACTTCAGACATCTTAGATTTGATGTGCAACTACTAGAAAGAACATTTCGGCTATAGTGGGAGGTGTAAATTTCATGTTCTGAAACTTCCCTGCAAAGTTATGGCACAATGCAAAAAAAGCGTTTAGAGCCTGAGATAAGGTTGATTCCGGAACGCCAAACATAAAAATGTTGATAATACTGGAAAAACACTTCAGACAGCTTAGATTTGATGTGCAACTACTAGAAAGACCCTTTCTGCTATAGTGGGATGTGAAAATTTCATGTTCCGAAGCTTCCCGGCAAAGTTATGGCACAATGTAGAAAACGCGTTTTCAGCCTGAGATAAGGTGGGTTCCGGAACGCCAAACATAAAAATGTTGATAACTTTCGAAAAACACTTCAGACAGATTAGATTTGACGTGCAACTATTAGAAAGACCCTTTATGCTATTGTGGGAGGTTAAAATTTCATGTTCTGAAGCTTCCCTGCAAAGTTATGGCACAATGCAGAAAACGCGTTTTCAGCCTGAGAAAAGGTGGGTTCCGGAACGCCAAACATAAAAATGTTGATAACTCTGGAAAAACACTTCAGACAGCTTAGATTTGATGTGCAACTACTAGAAAGACCCTGTCTGTTATAGTGAGAGGTGAAAAATTCATATTCTGCAGCATTCCTGCACAGTGATGGCACAATGCAGAAAACGCGTTTTCAGCCTGAGATAAGGTTGATTCCGGAACGCCAAACATAAGAATGTTGATGACTTTGGAAAAACACTTCAGACAGGTTAGATTTGATGTGCATCGACTAGAAGAACCCTTTCTGCTATAGTGGCAGGTAAAAATTTCATGTTCTGAGGCTTCCCTCCAAAGTTATGGCACAATGCAGAAAACGCGTTTACAGCCTGAGATAAGGTGGGTTCCGGAACGCCAAACATAAAAATGTTGATAACTTTGGAAAAACACTTCAGACAGCTTAGATCTGATGTGCAACTACTAGAAAGACCCCTTCTGCTATAGTGGGAGTTGAAAATTCGCTGTTTTGAAGCTTCCCTGCAAAGTTATGGCACAATGGGTAAAACGCGTTTTCAGCCAGAGATAAGGTCGATTCCGGAACACCAAACATAAAAATGTTGATAACTTTCTAAAAACACTTCAGACAGCTTAGATTTGTTGTGCAACTACTAGAAAGACCCTTTCGGCTATTGTGGGAGGTGAAAATTTCATGTTCTGAAGCTTCCCTGCAAAGTTATGGCACAATGCGTAAAACGCGTTTTCAGCCTGAGATAAGGTGGATTCCGGAAGGACAACCATAAAAATGTTGATAACTTTGGAAAAACACATCAGACAGCTGAGATTTGATGTGCAACTACTAGATAGACCCTTTCTGCTATATTGGGAGGTCAAAATTTCATGTTCTGGAGCTTCCCTGCAAAGTTATGGCACAATGCAGAAAACACGTTTTCAGCCTGAGATAAGGTCGATTCAGGAACGCCAAATATAAAAATGTTGAAAACTTTCGAAAAACACTTCAGACAGCTTAGATTTGATGTGCAAGTAGGAGAAAGACCCTTTCTGCTACAGTGGCAGGTGAAAATTTCAAGTTCTGAAGCTTTCCTCCAAAGGTATTGCATAATGCAGAAAACGCGCTTACAGACTGAGATAAGGTGGGTTCCGGAACGCCAAACATAAAAATGTTGATAACTTTGGAAAAACACTTCAGACAGCTTACATTTGATGTGCAATTACTAGAAAGACCCTTTCTACTATAGTGGGAGGTAAAAATTTCATGTTCTGAAGCTTCCCTGCAAAGTTATGGCACAATGCAGAAAACGCGTTTTCAGCCAGAGATAAGGTCGATTCTGGAATGCCAAACATAAAAATGTTGATAACTTTGGAAAAACACTTCAAACAGCTTATATTTGACGTGCAACTACTAGAAAGACCCTTTCTGTTATAGTGAGAGCTGAAAATTTCATATTCTGCAGCATTCCTGCACAGTGATGGCACAATGCAGAAAACGCGTTTTCAGCCTGAGATAAGGTTGATTCCGGAACGCCAAATATAAGAATGTTGAGGACTTTGGAAAAACACTTCAGACAGGTTAGATTTGATGTGCAACGACTCGAAGAACCCTTTCTGCTATAGTGGCAGGTTAAAATTTCATGTTCTGAAGCTTCCCTCCAAAGTTATGGCACAATGCAGAAAACGCGTTTACAGCCTGAGATAAGGTGGGTTCCGGAACGCCAAACATAAAAATGTTGATAACTTTGGAAAAACACTTCAGACTGCTTAGATTTGATGTGCAATTATTAGAAAGACCCTTTCTGCTATAGTGGGATGTGAAAATTTCATGTTCTGAAGCTTCCCTGCAAAGTTATGGCACAATGCAGAAAACGCATTTTCAGCCTGAGATAAGGTCGATTCCGGAACGCCAAACATAAAAATGTTGAAAACTTTCAAAAAACACTTCAGACAGCTTAGATTTGATGTGCAAGTATGAGAAAGACCCTTTCTGCTATAATGGGACGTGGAAATTTCATGTTCTGAAGCTTCCCTGCAAAGTTATGGCACAATGCAGAAAACACGTTTTCAGCCTGAGATAAGGTTGATTCCGGAATGCCAAACATGAAAATGTTGATAACTTTCGAAAAACACTTCAGACAGCTGAGATTTGATGTGCAACTACTAGAAAGAACAATTCGGCTATAGTGGGAGGTGTAAATTTCATGTTCTGAAACTTCCCTGCAAAGTTATGGCACAATGCAGAAAACGCGTTTTCAGCATGAGACAAGGTCAATTCCAGAACGCCAAACATAAAAATATGATAACTTTGGAAAAAGAACTTCATACAGCTTAGATTTGATGTGCAACTACTAGAAAGACCCATTCTGCTATAGTAGGAGGTGAAAATTTCATTTTCTGAAGCTTCCCTGCAAAGTTATGGCACCATGCGTAAATCGCGTTTTCCATAAGGTGCGATCCGGAACGCCAAACATAAAAATGTTGATATCTTTCGAAAAACACTACAGACAGCTTAGATGTGATGTGCAACTACTAGAAAGACCCTTTCTGCTATTGTGGGAGGTGAACATTTCATGTTCTGAAGCTTCCATGCAAAGTTATGGCACAATGCAGACAACCCGTTTTCAGCCTGAGATAAGGTCGATTCAGGAACGCCAAACATAAAAATGTTGAAAACTTTCAAAAAACACTTCAGACAGCTTAGATTTGATGTGCAAGTAGGAGAAAGACCCTTTCTGCTTTAGTGGGAATTGAAAATTTCATGTTCTGAAGCTTCCCTGCAAAGTTATGGCACAATGCAGAAAACGCGTTTTCAGCCTGAGATAAGGTGGGTTCCGGAACGCCAAACATAAAAATGTTGATAACTTTGGAAAAACAATTCAGGCAGCTTAGATTTGATGTGCAACTACTAGAAAGACCCTTTCTGCTATAGTGGGGGGTGAAACTTTCATGTTCTGAAGCTTCCCTGCAAAGTTATGGCACAATGCAGAAAACGCATTTTCAGCCTGAGATAAGGTCGATTCCGGAACGCCAAATATAATAATGTTGAAAACTTTTGAAAAACACTTCAGACAGCTTAGATTTGATGTGCAACTACTAGAAAGACCCTTTCTGCTATCGTGGGAGGTGAAAATTTCATGTTCTGAAGCTTCCCGGCAAAGTTATGGCACAATGCAGAAAAGGCGTTTTCAATAAGGTGCGATCCGGAACGCCAAACATAAAAATGTTGATATCTTTCGAAAAACACTACAGACAGCTTAGATTTGATGTGCAACTCCTAGAAAGACCCTTTCTGCTACAGTGGGAGGTTAAAATTTCAAGTTCTGAAGCTTCCCTCCAAAGTTATGGCACAATGCAAAAAAAGCGTTTAGAGCCTGAGATAAGGTTGATTCCGGAACGCCAAACATAAAAATGTTGATAATACTGGAAAAACACTTCAGAAAGCTTAGATTTGATGTGCAACTACTAGAAAGACCCTTTCTGCTACAGTGGGAGTTGAAAATTCGCTGTTCTGAAGCTTCCCTGCAAAGTTATGGCACAATACGTAAAACGCGCTTTCAGCCTGAGATATGGTCAATTCCGGAACGCCAAATATAAAAATGTTGATAACTTTGGGAAAACACTTCAGACTGCTTAGATTTGATGTGCAACTACTAGAAAGACCCTTTCTGATATAGTGGGTGGTGAAAATTCGATGTTCTGAAGCTTCCCTCCAAAGTGATGGCACAATGCAGAAAACGCGTTTTCAGCCTGAGATAAGGTGGGTTCCGGAACGGCAAGCGTAAAAATGTTGCTAACTTTGGAAAAAGAACTTCAGACAGCTTAGATTTGATGTGCAACTACTAGAAAGACCATTTCTGCTATAGTGGGAGGTGAACGTTTCATGTTCTAAAGCTTCCCTGAGAAGTTATGGCACAATGCAGAAAACTCGTTTTCAGCTTGAGATAAGGTGGGTTCCGGAACGCCAAACATAAAGATGTTGATAACTTTCGAAAAACACTTCAGACAGCTTAGATTTGATGTGCAACTACAAGAAAGACCCTTTCTGGTATAGTGGGGCGTGAAAATTTCATTTTCTGAAGCTTCCCTGCAAAGTTATGGCACAATGCGTAAAACGCTTTTTCAGCCTGAGATAAGGTCGATTCCGGAACGCCCAACAAAAATATGTTGATAACTTTGGTAAAACACTTCAGACAGCTTAGATTTGATGTGCAACTACTAGAAAGTTCCTTTCTGCTACAGTGGGAGGTGAAAATTTCATGTTCTGAAGCTTCCCTGCAAAGTTATGGCACAATGCAGAAAACGCGTTTTCAGCTTGAGATAAGGTGGGTTCCCGAACGCCAAACATAAAAATGTTGATAACTTTCGAAAAACACTTCAGACAGCTTAGATTTGATGTGCAACTACGAGAAAGACCCTTTCTGCTATTGTGGGAGGTGAACATTTCATGTTCTGACGCTTCCCTGCAAAGTTATGGCACAATGCAGAAAACGCGTATTCAGCCTGAGATAAGGTCGATTCAGGAACGCCAAATATAAAAATGATGAAAACTTTCGAAAAACACGTCAGACAGCTTAGATTTGATGTGCAACTACTAGAAAGACCCTTTCTGCAATAGTGGGATATGAAAATTTCATGTTCTGAAGATTCCCTGCAAAGTTAATGCAGAATGCGTGAATCGCGTTTTCAGCCTGAGATAAGGTCGATTCCGGGACGCCAAACATAAAAATGTTGATAACTTTGGAAAAACACTTCAGATAGCTTAGATTTGACGTGCAACTACTAGAAAACACTTCAGACAGCTTAGATATGATGTGCAGGTAGGAGATAGACCCTTTCTGCTTTAGTGGGAATTGAAAATTTCATGTTCTGAAGCTTTCCTGCAAAGTTATGGCACAATGCGTAAAACGCGTTTTCAGCCTGAGATAAGGTTGATTCCGGAACGCCTAACGTAAAAATGTTGATGACTTTGGAAAAACACTTCAGACAGCTTAGATTTGATGTGCAACTACTAGAAAGACCCTTTCTGCAATAGTGGGATATGAAAATTTCATGTTCTGAAGATTCCCTGCAAAGTTAATGCAGAATGCGTGAATCGCGTTTTCAGCCTGAGATAAGGTTGATTCCGGAACGCCTAACGTAAAAATGTTGATGACTTTGGAAAAACACTTCAGACAGCATAGATGTGATGTGCAACTACTAGAAAGACCCTTTCTGCTATAGTGGGAGGTGAAAATTTCATGTTCTGAAGCTTCCCTGAGAAGTTATGGCACAATGCGTAAAACGCGTTTTCAGCCTGAAATAAGGTTGATTCTGGAACGGCAAACATAAAAATGTTGATAACTTTCGAAAAACACTTCAGACTGCTTAGATTTGATCAGCAACTACGAGAAAGACCCTTTCTGCTTTAGTGGGAGGTGAAAATTTCATGTTCTGAAGCTTCCATGCAAAGTTATGGCACAATGCAGAAAACGCGTTTTCAGCTTGAGATAAGGTGTGTTCCGGACCGCCAAACATAAAAATGTTGATAACTTTCGAAAAACACTTCAGACAGCTTAGATTTGATGTGCAACTACTAGAAAGACCCTTTCTGCTATAGTGGGACGTCAAAATTTCATGTTCTGAAGCTTCCCTGGAAAGTTATGGGACAATGCAGAAAACGCATTTTCATCCTGAGATTAGGTCGATTCCGGAACGCCAAACATAAAAATGTTGATAACTTTCGAAAAACACTTCAGACAGCTTAGATTTGATGTGCAACTACTAGAAAGACCCTTTCTGCTATAGTGGGAGGTGAACATTTCATGTTCTGAAACTTCCCTGGAAAGTTATGGGACAATGCAGAAAACGCATTTTCATCCTGAGATTAGGTCGATTCCGGAACGCCAAACATAAAAATGTTGATAACTTTCGAAAAACACTTCAGACAGCTTAGATTTGATGTGCAACTACTAGAAAGACCCTTTCTGCTAAAGTGGGAGGTGAAAATTTCATGTTCTGAAGCTTCCCTGCAAAGTTATGGCACAATGCAGAAAACCCATTTTCAGCCTGAGATAAGGAGGGTTCCGGAACGCCAAACATAAAAATGTTGATAACTTTGGAAAAACACTTCAGACAGCTTAGATTTGATGTGCAACTACTAGAAAAACCCTTTCTGCTATAGTGGGAGGTGAACATTTCATGTTCTGAAGCTTCCCTGAGAAGTTATGGCACAATGCAGAAAACACGTTTTCAGCCTGAGATAAGGTGGGTTCCGAAACGCCAAACGTAAAAATGTTGATCACTTTGGAACAACACTTCAGACAGCTTAGATTTGATGTGCAACGACGAGAAAGACCCTTTCTGCTATAGTGGGAGGTTAAAATTTCATGTTCGGAAGCTTCCATGCAAAGTAATGGCACAATGCAGACAACGCTTTTTTAGCCTGAAATAAGGTCGATTCTGGAACGGCAAACATAAAAATGTTGATAACTTTCGAAAAACACTTCAGACTGCTTAGATTTGATGAGCAACTACGAGAAAGACCCTTTCTGCTATAGTGGGAGGTGAAAATTTCATGTTCTGAAGCTTCAATGCAAAGTTATGGCACAATGCAGAAAACGCGTTTTCAGCTTGAGATAAGGTTGATTCCGGACCGCCAAACATAAAAATGTTGATAACTTTCGAAAAACACTTCAGACAGCTTAGATTTGATGTGCAACTACTAGAAAGACCCTTTCTGCTAAAGTGGGAGGTGTAAATTTCATGTTCTTAAGCTTCCTTGCAAAGTTATGGCACAATGCAGAAAATGCTTTTTTAGCCTGAAATAAGGTCGATTCTGGAACGGCAAACATAAAAATGTTGATAACTTTCGAAAAACACTTCAGACTGCTTAGATTTGATGAGCAACTACGAGAAAGACCCTTTCTGCTATTGTGGGAGGTGAACATTTCATGTTCTGACGCTTCCATGCGAAGTTATGGCACAATGCAGAAAACGCGTTTTCAGCCTGAGATAAGGTGGGTTCCGGAACGGCAAGCGTAAAAATGTTGCTAACTTTGGAAGAACACTTCAGACAGCTTAGATTTGATGTGCAACTACTAGAAAGACCATTTCTGCTATAGTGGGAGGTGAACGTTTCATGTTCTAAAGCTTCCCTGAGAAGTTATGGCACAATGCAGAAAACTCGTTTTCAGCTTGAGATAAGGTGGGTTCCGGAACGCCAAACATAAAGATGTTGATAACTTTCGAAAAACACTTCAGACAGCTTAGATTTGATGTGCAACTACAAGAAAGACCCTTTCTGGTATAGTGGGGCGTGAAAATTTCATTTTCTGAAGCTTCCCTGCAAAGTTATGGCACGATGAGTAAAACGCGTTTTCAGCCTGAGATAAGGTCGATTCTGGAATGCCAAACATAAAAATGTTGATAACTTTGGAAAAACACTTCAGACAGGTTAGATTTGACGTGCAACTACTAGAAAGACCCATTCTGCTGTAGTGGGAGTTGAAAATTTCTTGTTCTGAAGCTTCCCTGCAAAGTTATGGCACAATGCAGAAAACGCGTATTCAGCCTGAGATAAGGTCGATTCAGGAACGCCAAATATAAAAATGATGAAAACTTTCGAAAAACACGTCAGACAGCTTAGATTTGATGTGCAACTACTAGAAAGACCATTTCTGCTATAGTGGGAGGTGAACGTTTCATGTTCTAAAGCTTCCCTGAGAAGTTATGGCACAATGCAGAAAACTCGTTTTCAGCTTGAGATAAGGTGGGTTCCGGAACGCCAAACATAAAGATGTTGATAACTTTCGAAAAACACTTCAGACAGCTTAGATTTGATATGCAACTACTAGAAAGACCCTTTCTGCAATAGTGGGATATGAAAATTTCATGTTCTGAAGATTCCCTGCAAAGTTAATGCAGAATGCGTGAATCGCGTTTTCAGCCTGAGATAAGGTCGATTCCGGGACGCCAAACATAAAAATGTTGATAACTTTGGAAAAACACTTCAGACAGCTTAGATTTGACGTGCAACTACTAGAAAACACTTCAGACAGCTTAGATATGATGTGCAGGTAGGAGATAGACCCTTTCTGCTTTAGTGGGAATTGAAAATTTCATGTTCTGAAGCTTTCCTGCAAAGTTATGGCACAATGCGTAAAACGCGTTTTCAGCCTGAGATAAGGTTGATTCCGGAACGCCTAACGTAAAAATGTTGATGACTTTGGAAAAACACTTCAGACAGCTTAGATGTGATGTGCAACTACTAGAAAGACCCTTTCTGCTATAGTGGGAGGTGAACATTTCAGGATCTGAAGCTTCCCTGCAAAGTTATGGCACAATGCAGAAAATGCGTTTTCAGCCTGAGATAAGGTTGATTCCGGAACGGCAAACATAAAAATGTTGATAACTTTGGAAAAACACTTCAGACAGCTTAGATTTGATGTGCAACTACTAGAAAAACCCTTTCTGCTATAGTGGGAGGTGAAAATTTCATTTTCTGAAGCTTCCCTGCAAAGTTATGGCACAATGCAGAAAACCCGTTTTCAGCCTGAGATAAGGAGGGTTCCGGAACGCCAAACATAAAAATGTTGATAACTTTGGAAAAACACTTCAGACAGCTTAGATTTCATGTGCAACTACTAGAAAGACCCTATCTACTATAGTGGGAGGTGAACATTTCATGTTCTGAAGCTTCCCTGAGAAGTTATGGCACAATGCAGAAAACACGTTTTCAGCCTGAGATAAGGTGGGTTCCGAAACGCCAAACGTAAAAATGTTGATCACTTTGGAACAACACTTCAGACAGCTTAGATTTGATGAGCAACGACGAGAAAGACCCTTTCTGCTATAGTGGGAGGTTAAAATTTCATGTTCGGAAGCTTCAATGCAAAGTTATGGCACAATGCAGACAAGGCTTTTTTAGCCTGAAATAAGGTCGATTCTGGAACGGCAAACATAAAAATGTTGATAACTTTCGAAAAACACTTCAGACTGCTTAGATTTGATGAGCAACTACGAGAAAGACCCTTTCTGCTATTGTGGGAGGTGAAAATTTCATGTTCTGAAGCTTCAATGCAAAGTTATGGCACAATGCAGAAAATGCTTTTTTAGCCTGAAATAAGGTCGATTCTGGAACGCCAAATATAAAAATGTTGATAACTTTCGAGAAACACTTCAGACAGCTTATATTTGAAGTGTAACTACTAGAAAGACCCTTTCTGCTATAGTGGGAGGTGAACATTTCATGTTCTGAAGCTTCCCTGCAAAGTTATGGCACAATGCAGAAAACGCATTATCAGCCTGAGATAAGGTGGTTTCCGAAACGCCAAACATAAAAATGTTGATAACTTTGGAAAAACACATCAGACAGCTTCGATTTGATGTGCAACTACTAGAAAGAGACCCTTTCTGCTATAGTGGGAGGTGAAAATTTCATGTTCTGAAGCTTCCCTGCAAGGTTATGGCACAATGCTGAGCACGCGTTTTCAGCTTGAGATAAGGTGGGTTCCGGGACGCCAAACATAAAAATGTTGATAACTTTCGAAAAACACTTCAGACAGCTTAGATTTGATGTGCAACTACTTGGATGACCCTTTCTGCTATAGTGGTACGTGAAAATTTCATGTTCTGAAGCTTCCCCGCAAAGTTGTGGCACAATGCAGAAAACGCGTTTTCAACTTGAGATAAGGTGGGTTCCGGAATGCCAAACATAAAAATGTTGATAACTTTTTAAAAACACTTCAGACAGCTTAGATTTGATGTGCAACTACAAGAAAGACCCTTTCTGGTATAGTGGGGCGTGAAAATTTCATTTTCTGAAGCTTCCCTGCAAAGTTATGGCACAATGCGTAAAACGCATTTTCAGCCTGAGATAAGGTCGATTCCGGAACGCCCAACAAAAATATGTTGATAACTTTGGTAAAACACTTCAGACAGCTTAGATTTGATGTGCAACTACTAGAAAGTCCCTTTCTGCTACAGTGGGAGGTGAAAATTTCATGTTCTGAAGCTTCCCTGCAAAGTTATGGCACAATGCAGAAAACGCGTTTTCAGCTTGAGATAAGGTGGGTTCCCGAACGCCAAACATAAAAATGTTGATAACTTTCGAAAAACACTTCAGACAGCTTAGATTTGATGTGCAACTACTAGGAAGACCCTTTCTGCTGTAGTGGGACGTGAAAATTTCGTTTTCTGAAGCTTCCCTGCAAAGTTATGGCACAATGCGTAAAACGCGTTTTCAGCCTGAGATAAGGTCGATTCCCGAACGCCCAACATAAAAATGTTGATTACTTTGGAACAACACTACAGACAGCTTAGATTTGATGTGCAACTACTAGAAAGACCCTTTCTGCTATAGTGGGAGGTGAAAATTTCATTTTCTGATGCTTCCCTGCAAAGTTATGGCACAATGCGTAAAACGCGTTTTCAGCCTGAGATAAGGTCGATTCTGGAACGCCAAACATAAAAATGTTGATAACTTTGGAAAAACACTTCAGACAGCTTAGATTTGATGTGCATCTACTAGAAAGACCCTTTCTGCTATAGTGGGAGGTGAACATTTCATGTTCTGAAGCTTCCCTGAGAAGTTATGGCACAATGCAGAAAACGATTTTTCAGCTTGAGATAAGGTGGGTTCCGGAACGCCAAACATAAAGATGTTGATAACTTTCGAAAAACACTTCAGACAGCTTAGATTTGATGTGCAACTACTAGAAAGACCCTTTCTGCTATAGTGGGAGGTGAACATTTCATGTTCTGACGCTTCCATGCAAAGTTATGGCACAATCCGGAAAATGCGTTTTCAGCTTGAGATAAGGTGGGTTCCGGAACGCCAAACAAAAAAATGTTGATAACTTTCGAAAAACATTTCAGACAGCTTAGATTTGATGTGCAACTACTAGAAAGACCCTTTCTGCTATAGTGGGAGGTGAACATTTCATGTTCTGAAGCTTCCATGCAAAGTTATGGCACAATGCGGAAAAGGCGTTTTCAGCTTGAGATAAGGTGGGTTCCGGAACGCCAAACATAAAAATGTTGATAACTTTGGAAAAACACATCAGACAGCTTAGATTTGATGTGCAACTACTAGAAAGACCCTTTCTGCTATCGTGGGAGGTGAACATTTCATGTTCTGAAGCTTCCCTGAGAAGTTATGGCACAATGCAGAAAACTCGTTTTCAGCCTTAGATAAGGTGGGTTCCGGAACGCCAAACATAAAGATGTTGATAACTTTCGAAAAACACTTCAGACAGCTTAGATTTGATGTGCAACTACAAGAAAGACCCTTTCTGGTATAGTGGGACGTGAAAATTTCATTTTTTGAAGCTTCCCTGCAAAGTTATGGCACAATGCGTAAAAAGCGTTTTCAGCCTGAGATAAGGTCGATTCCGGAACGCCCAACAAAAATATGTTGATAACTTTGGAAAAACACGTCAGACAGCTTAGATTTGATGTGCAACTACTAGAAAGACCCTTTCTGGTATAGTGGGAGGTGAAAATTTCAAGTTCTGAAGCTTCCCTGCAAAGTTATGGCACAATGCAGAAAACGCCTTTTCAGCCTGAGATAAGTTTGATTCCGGAACGCAAAACATAAAAATGTTCATAACTTTGGAAAAACACTTCAGACAGCTTACATTTGATGTGCAACTACAAGAAAGACCCTTTCTGCTATAGTGGGAGGTGAACATTTCATGTTCTGAAGCTTCCCCGCAAAGTTATGGCACAATGCGTAAAACGCGTTTTCAGCCTGAGATAAGGTCGATTCCGGAACGCCAAACATAAAAATGTTGATAACTTTGGTAAAACACATCAGACAGCTTAGATTTGATGTGCAACTACTAGAAAGACCCTTTCTGCTATAGTGGGAGGTTAAAATTTCATGTTCGGAAGCTTCCATGCAAAGTTATGACACAATGCAGACAACCCGTTTTCAGCCTGAGATAAGGTCGATTCTGGAACGCCAAACATAAAAATGTTGATAACATTCGAAAAACAGTTCAGACAGCTTAGATTTGATGTGCAACTACGAGAAAGACCCTTTCTGCTATAGTGGGACGTGAAAATTTCATGTTCTGAAGCTTCCCTGCAAAGTTATGGCACAATGCAGAAAACCTGTTTTCAGCCTGAGATGAGGTCAATTCAGGAACGCCAATCATAAAAATGTTGATAACTTTGGAAAAACACTTCAGACAGCTTAGATTTGATGTGCAACTACTGGAAAGACACTTTCTGCTACAGTGGGAGGTCAAAATTTCATGTTCGGAATCTTCCATGCAAAGTAATGGCACAATGCAGACAACGCTTTTTTAGCCTGAAATAAGGTCGATTCTGAAACGGCAAACATAAAAATGTTGATAACTTTCGAAAAACACTTCAGACTGCTTAGATTTGATGTGCAACTACTAGAAAGACCCTTTCTGCTATAGTGGGAGGTGAACATTTCATGTTCTGAAGCTTCCCTGAGAAGTTATGGCACAATGCAGAAAACTCGTTTTCAGCTTGAGATAAGGTGGGTTCCGGAACGCCAAACATAAAGATGTTGATAACTTTCGAAAAACACTTCAGACAGCTTAGATTTGATGTGCAACTACTAGAAAGTCCCTTTCTGCTACAGTGGGAGGTGAAAATTTCATGTTCTGAAGCTTCCCTGCAAAGTTATGGCACAATGCAGAACACGCGTCTTCAGCTTGAGATAAGGTGGGTTCCCGAACGCCAAAAATAAAAATGTTGATAACTTTCGAAAAACACTTCAGACAGCTTAGATTTGATGGGCAACTACTAGGAAGACCCTTTCTGCTATAGTGGGACGTGAAAATTTCATTTTCTGATGCTTCCCTGCAAAGTTATGGCACAATGCAGGAAACGCATTTTCTGCCTGAGATAAGGTCGATTCCGGAACGCCAAATATAATAATGTTGATAACTTTGGAAAAACACTTCAGACAGCTTAGATTTGATGTGCAACTACTAGAAAGACCCTTTCTGGTATAGTGGGAGGTGAAAATTTCATGTTCTGAAGCTTCCCTGCAAAGTTATGGCACAATGCAGAAAACGCTTTTTCAGCCTGAGATAAGGTTGATTCCGGAACGCAAAACATAAAAATGTTCATAACTTTGGAAAAACACTTCATACAGCTTACATTTGATGTGCAACTACGAGAAAGACCCTTTCTGCTATAGTGGGAGGTGAACATTTCATGTTCTGAAGCTTCCCTGAGAAGTTATGGCACAATGCAGAAAACTCGTTTTCAGCTTGAGATAAGGTGGGTTCCGGAACGCCAAACATAAAGATGTTGATAACTTTCGAAAAACACTTCAGACAGCTTAGATTTGATGTGCAACTACAAGAAAGACCCTTTCTGGTATAGTGGGACGTGAAAATTTCATTTTCTGAAGCTTCCCTGCAAAGTTATGGCACAATGCGTAAAAAGCGTTTTCAGCCTGAGATAAGGTAGATTCCGGAACGCCCAACAAAAATATGTTGATAACTTTGGAAAAACACGTCAGACAGCTTAGATTTGATGTGCAACTACTAGAAAGACCCTTTCTGGTATAGTGGGAGGTGAAAATTTCAAGTTCTGAAGCTTCCCTGCAAAGTTATGGCACAATGCAGAAAACGCCTTTTCAGCCTGAGATAAGTTTGATTCCGGAACGCAAAACATAAAAATGTTCATAACTTTGGAAAAACACTTCAGACAGCTTACATTTGATGTGCAACTACAAGAAAGACCCTTTCTGCTATAGTGGGAGGTGAACATTTCATGTTCTGAAGCTTCCCCGCAAAGTTATGGCACAATGCGTAAAACGCGTTTTCAGCCTGAGATAAGGTCGATTCCGGAACGCCAAACATAAAAATGTTGATAACTTTCGAAAAACACTTCAGACAGCTTAGATTTGATGTGCAACTACGAGAAAGACCGTTTCTGCTACAGTGGGATGTGAACATTTCATGTTGTCAAGCTTCCCTGCAAAGTTATTGCACAATGTGTGAAACGCTTTTTCAGACTACGATTAGGTCGATTCCGGAAGGCCAAACATAAAAATGTTGATAACTTTGGTAAAACACATCAGACAGCTTAGATTTGATGTGCAACTACTAGAAAGACCCTTTCTGCTATAGTGGGAGGTTAAAATTTCATGTTCGGAAGCTTCCATGCAAAGTTATAGCACAATGCAGACAACCCGTTTTCAGCCTGAGATAAGGTCGATTCTGGAACGCCAAACATAAAAATGTTGATAACATTCGAAAAACACTTCAGACAGCTTAGATTTGATGTGCAACTACGAGAAAGACCCTTTCTGCTATAGTGGGACGTGAAAATTTCATGTTCTGAAGCTTCCCTGCAAAGTTATGGCACAATGCAGAAAACCTGTTTTCAGCCTGAGATGAGGTCAATTCAGGAACGCCAAACATAAAAATGTTGATAACTTTGGAAAAACACTTCAGACAGCTTAGATTTGATGTGCAACTACTGGAAAGACCCTTTCTGCTACAGTGGGAGGTCAAAATTTCATGTTCGGAATCTTCCATGCAAAGTAATGGCACAATGCAGACAACGCTTTTTTAGCCTGAAATAAGATCGATTCTGAAACGGCAAACATAAAAATGTTGATAACTTTCGAAAAACACTTCAGACTGCTTAGATTTGATGTGCAACTACTAGAAAGACCCTTTCTGCTATAGTGGGAGGTGAACATTTCATGTTCTGAAGCTTCCCTGAGAAGTTATGGCACAATGCAGAAAACTCGTTTTCAGCTTGAGATAAGGTGGGTTCCGGAACGCCAAACATAAAGATGTTGATAACTTTCGAAAAACACTTCAGACAGCTTAGATTTGATGTGCAACTACTAGAAAGTCCCTTTCTGCTACAGTGGGAGGTGAAAATTTCATGTTCTGAAGCTTCCCTGCAAAGTTATGGCACAATGCAGAACACGCGTCTTCAGCTTGAGATAAGGTGGGTTCCCGAACGCCAAAAATAAAAATGTTGATAACTTTGGAAAAACACTTCAGACAGCTTAGATTTGATGTGCAACTACTAGAAAGACCCTTTCTGGTATAGTGGGAGGTGAAAATTTCATGTTCTGAAGCTTCCCTGCAAAGTTATGGCACAATGCAGAAAACGCTTTTTCAGCCTGAGATACGGTTGATTCCGGTACGCAAAACATAAAAATGTTCATAACTTTGGAAAAACACTTCATACAGCTTACATTTGATGTGCAACTACGAGAAAGACCCTTTCTGCTATAGTGGGAGGTGAACATTTCATGTTCTGAAGCTTCCCCGCAAAGTTATGGCACAATGCGTAAAACGCGTTTTCAGCCTGAGATAAGGTCGATTCCGGAACGCCAAACATAAAAATGTTGATAACTTTCGAAAAACACTTCAGACAGCTTAGATTTGATGTGCAACTACTAGAAAGACCGTTTCTGCTATAGTGGGATGTGAACATTTCATGTTCTGAAGCTTCCCTGCAAAGTTATTGCACAATGTGTAAAACGCGTTTTCAGACTAAGATAAGGTCGATTCCGCAACGCCAAACATAAAAATGTTGATCACTTTGTTAAAACACATCAGACAGCTTAGATTTGATGTGCAACTACTAGAAAGACCCTTTCTGCTATAGTGGGAGGTTAAAATTTCATGTTCGGAAGCTTCCATGCAAAGTTATGGCACAATGCAGACAACCCGTTTTCAGCCTGAGATAAGGTCGATTCTGGAACGCCAAACGTAAAAATGTTGATAACATTCGAAAAACACTTCAGACAGCTTAGATTTGATGTGCAACTACTAGAAAGACCCTTTCTGCTATAGTGGGACGTGGAAATTTCATGTTCTGAAGCTTCCCTGCAAAGTTATGGCACAATGCAGAAAACCTGTTTTCAGCCTGAGATAAGGTGGGTTCAGGAACGCCAAGCATAAAAATGTTGATAACTTTGGAAAAACACTTCAGACAGCTTAGATTTGATATGCAACTACGAGAAAGACCCCTTCTGCTATTGTGGCAGGTTAAAATTTCGTGTTCTGAAGCTTCCCTGCAAAGTTATGGCACAATGCAGAAAACGCGTTTTAAAGCCTGAGATAAGGTGGGTTCCGGAACGCCAAACATAAAAATGTTGATAACTTTAGAAAAACACTTCAGACAGCTTAGATTTGATGTGCAACTACTAGAAAGACCCTTTCTGCTATATTGGAGAATAAAATTTAATGTTCGGAAGCTTCCATGCAAAGTTATGGCACAATGCAGACAACGCGTTTTCAGCCTGAGATAAAGTCGATTCTGGAACGCCAAACATAAAAATGTTGATAACTTTCGAAAAACAGTTCAGACTGCTGAGATTTGTTGTGCAACTACTAGAAAGACCCTTTCTGCTATAGTGGGAGGTCAAAATTTCATGTTCTGAAACTTCCCTGGAAAGTTATGGGACAATGCAGAAAACGCATTTTCATCCTGAGATTAGGTCGATTCCGGAACGCCAAACATAAAACTGTTGATAACTTTCGAAAAACACTTCAGACAGCTTAGATTTGATGTGCAACTACTAGAAAGACCCGTTCTGCTATAGTGGGAGGTGAAAATTTCATGTTTTGAAGCTTCCTTGCAAAGTTATGGCACAATGCTGAAAATGCGTTTTCAGCCTGAGATAAGGTCGATTCCGGAACGCCAAACATAAAAATGTTGATAACTTTGGAAAAACACTTCAGACAGCTTAGATTTGATGTGCAACTACTAGAAAGACCCTTTCTGCTATAGTGGGAGGTGAACATTTCATGTTCTGAAGCTTCCCTGAGAAGTTATGGAACAATGCAGAAAACACGTTTTCAGCCTGAGATAAGGTGGGTTCCGAAACGCCAAACGTAAAAATGTTGATCACTTTGGAACAACACTTCAGACAGCTTAGATTTGATGTGCAACGATGAGAAAGACCCTTTCTGCAATAGTGGGAGGTTAAAATTTCATGTTCGGAAGCTTCCATGCAAAGTAATGGCCCAATGCAGAATACGCTTTTTTAGCCTGAAATAAGGTCGATTCTGGAACGGCAAACATAAAAATGTTCATAACCTTCGAAAAACACTTCAGACTGCTTAGATTTGATGAGCAACTACGAGAAAGACCCTTTCTGCTTTAGTGGGAGGTGAAAATTTCATGTTCTGAAGCTTCCATGCAAAGTTATGGCACAATGCAGAAAACGCGTTTTCAGCTTGAGATAAGGTGGGTTTAGGAACGCCAAACATAAAAATGTTGATAACTTTGTAAAAACACTTCAGACAGCTTAGATTTGATGTGCAACTACTAGAAAGACCCTTTCTGCTATAGTGGGAGGTGAACATTTCATGTTCTGATGCTTCCCTGAGAAGTTATGGCACAATGCAGAAAACACGTTTTCAGCCTGAGATAAGGTGGGTTCCGAAACGCCAAACGTAAAAATGTTGATCACTTTGGAACAACACTTCAGACAGCTTAGATTTGATGTGCAACGACGAGAAAGACCCTTTCTGCAATAGTGGGAGGTTAAAATTTCATGTTCGGAAGCTTCCATGCAAAGTAATGGCCCAATGCAGAAAACGCTTTTTTAGCCTGAAATAAGGTCGATTCTGGAACGGCAAACATAAAAATGTTCAGAACCTTCGAAAAACACTTCAGACTGCTTAGATTTGATGAGCAACTACGAGAAAGACCCTTTCTGCTTTAGTGGGAGGTGAAAATTTCATGTTCTGAAGCTTCCATGCAAAGTTATGGCACAATGCAGAAAACGCGTTTTCAGCTTGAGATAAGGTGGGTTTAGGAACGCCAAACATAAAAATGTTGATAACTTTCGAAAAACACTTCAGACAGCTTAGATTTGATGTGCAACTACTAGAAAGACCCTTTCTGCTATAGTGGGAGGTGAAAAATTCATGTTCTGAAGCTTCCCTGCAAAGTTATGGCACAATGCAGAAAACGCGTTTTCAGCCTGAGATAAGGTCGATTCCGGAACGCCAAATATAAAAATGTTGATAACTTTGGAAAAACACTTCAGACAGCTTAGATTTGATGTGCAACTACTAGAAAGACCCTTTCTGCTAAAGTGGGAGGTGAAAATGTCATGTTCTGAAGCTTCCTTGCAAAGTTATGGCACAATGCAGAAAATGCGTTTTCAGCCTGAGATAAGGTTGATTCCGGAACGCCAAACATAAAAATGTTGATAACTTTGGAAAAACACTTCAGACAGCTTAGATTTGATGTGCAACTACTAGAAAAACCCTTTCTGCTATAGTGGGAGGTGAAAATTTCATTTTCTGAAGCTTCCCTGCAAAGTTATGGCACAATGCAGAAAACGCGTTTTCAGCCTGAGATAAGGATGGTTCCGGAACGCCAAACATAAAAATGTTGATAACTTTGGAAAAACACTTCAGACAGCTTAGATTTGATGTGCAACTACTAGAAAGACCCTTTCTGCTATAGTGGGAGGTGAACATTTCATGTTCTGAAGCTTCCCTGAGAAGTTATGGCACAATGCAGAAAACGCGTTTTCAGCCTGAGATAAGGTGGGTTCCGAAACGCCAAACGTAAAAATGTTGATCACTTTGGAACAACACTTCAGACAGCTTAGATTTGATGTGCAACTACTAGAAAGACCCTTTCTGCTATAGTGGGAGGTGAAAATTTCATGTTCTAAAGGTTCCCTGCAAAGTTATGGCACAATGCGTAAAACGCGTTTTCAGCCTGAGATAAGGTCGATTCCGGAACGCCATACGTAAAAATGTTGATAACTTTGGACAAACACTTCAGACAGCTTAGATTTGATGTGCAACTACTAGAAAGACCCTTTCTGCTATAGTGGGAGGTCAACATTTCATGTTCTCAAGCTTCCCTGGAAAGTTATGGGACAATGCAGAAAACGATTTTTCATCCTGAGATAAGGTCGATTCCGGAACGCCAAACATAAAAATGTTGATAACTTTGGAAAAACACTTCAGACAGCTTAGATTTGATGTGCAACTACTAGAAAGACCCTTTCTGCTATAGTGGGAGGTGAACATTTCATGTTCTGAAGCTTCCCTGGAAAGTTATGGGACAATGCAGAAAATGCATTTTCATCCTGAGATTAGGTCGATTCCGGAACGCCAAACATAAAAATGTTGATAACTTTCGAAAAACACTTCAGACAGCTTAGATTTGATGTGCAACTACTAGAAAAACCCTTTCTGCTATAGTGGGAGGTGAAAATTTCATTTTCTGAAGCTTCCTTGCAAAGTTATGGCACAATGCAGACAATGCGTTTTCAGCCTGAGATAAGGTTGATTCCAGAACGCCAAACATAAAAATGTTGATAACTTTGGAAAAACACTTCAGACAGCTTAGATTTGATGTGCAACTACTAGGAAAACCCTTTCTGCTATAGTGGGAGGTGAAAATTTCATTTTCTGAAGCTTCCCTGCAAAGTTATGGCACAATGCAGAAAACGCGTTTTCAGCCTGAGATAAGGATGGTTCCGGAACGCCAAACATAAAAATGTTGATAACTTTGGAAAAACACTTCAGACAGCTTAGATTTGATGTGCAACTACTAGAAAAACCCTTTCTGCTATAGTGGGAGGTGAACATTTCATGTTCTGAAGCTTCCCTGAGAAGTTATGGCACAATGCAGAAAACGCGTTTTCAGCCTGATATAAGGTGGGTTCCGAAACGCCAAACGTAAAAATATTGATCACTTTGGAACAACACTTCAGACAGCTTAGATTTGATGTGCAACTACTAGAAAGACCCTTTCTGCTATAGTGGGAGGTGAAAATTTCATGTTCTAAAGGTTCCCTGCAAAGTTATGGCACAATGCGTAAAACGCGTTTTCAGCCTGAGATAAGGTCGATTCCGGAACGCCATACGTAAAAATGTTGATAACTTTGGACAAACACTTCAGACAGCTTAGATTTGATGTGCAACTACTAGAAAGACCCTTTCTGCTACAGTGGGAGGTCAACATTTCATGTTCTCAAGCTTCCCTGGAAAGTTATGGGACAATGCAGAAAACGGTTTTTCATCCTGAGATAAGGTCGATTCCGGAACGCCAAACATAAAAATGTTGATAACTTTGGAAAAACACTTCAGACAGCTTAGATTTGATGTGCAACTACTAGAAAGACCCTTTCTGCTATAGTGGGAGGTGAACATTTCATGTTCTGAAGCTTCCCTGGAAAGTTATGGGACAATGCAGAAAACGCATTTTCATCCTGAGATTAGGTCGATTCCGGAACGCCAAACATAAAAATGTTGATAACTTTCGAAAAACACTTCAGACAGCTTAGATTTGATGTGCAACTACTAGAAAAACCCTTTCTGATTAGTGGGAGGTGAAAATTTCATGTTCTAAAGCTTCCCTGCAAAGTTATGGCACAATGCAGAAAACGCGTTTTCAGCCTGATATAAGGTGGGTTCCGGAACGCCAAACATAAAAATTTTGATAACTTTGGAAAAACACTTCAGACAGCTTAGATTTGATGTGCAACTACTAGGAAAACCCTTTCTGCTATAGTGGGAGGTGAAAATTTCATTTTCTGAAGCTTCCCTGCAAAGTTATGGCACAATGCAGAAAACGCGTTTTCAGCCTGAGATAAGGATGGTTCCGGAACGCCAAACATAAAAATGTTGATAACTTTGGAAAAACACTTCAGACAGCTTAGATTTGATGTGCAACTACTAGAAAAACCCTTTCTGCTATAGTGGGAGGTGAACATTTCATGTTCTGAAGCTTCCCTGAGAAGTTATGGCACAATGCAGAAAACGCGTTTTCAGCCTGAGATAAGGTGGGTTCCGAAACGCCAAACGTAAAAATATTGATCACTTTGGAACAACACTTCAGACAGCTTAGATTTGATGTGCAACTACTAGAAAGACCCTTTCTGCTATTTTGGGAGGTGAAAATTTCATGTTCTAAAGGTTCCCTGCAAAGTTATGGCACAATGCGTAAAACGCGTTTTCAGCCTGAGATAAGGTCGATTCCGGAACGCCATACGTAAAAATGTTGATAACTTTGGACAAACACATCAGACAGCTTAGATTTGATGTGCAACTACTAGAAAGACCCTTTCTGCTATAGTGGGAGGTTAAAATTTCATGTTCGGAAACTTCCATGCAAAGTAATGGCACAATGCAGACAACGCTTTTTTAGCCTGAAATAAGGTCGATTCTGGAACGGCAAACATAAAAATGTTGATAACTTTCGAAAAACACTTCAGACTGCTTAGATTTGATGAGCAACTACTAGAAAGACCTTTTCTGCTATTGTGGGAGGTGAACATTTCATGTTCTGACGCTTCCATGCAAAGTTATGGCACAATGCAGAAAACGCGTTTTCAGCTTGAGATAAGGTGGGTTCCGGAACGCCAAACATAAAAATGTTGATAACTTTCGAAAAACACTTCAGACAGCTTAGATTTGATGTGCAACTACTAGAAAGACCATTTCTGCTATAGTGGGAGGTGAACGTTTCATGTTCTAAAGCTTCCCTGAGAAGTTATGGCACAATGCAGAAAACGCATTATCAGCCTGAGATAAGGTGGTTTCCGAAACGCCAAACGTAAAAATGTTGATAACTTTGGAAAAACACATCAGACAGCTTAGATTTGATGTGCAACTGCTAGAAAGACCCTTTCTGCTATAGTGGGAGGTTAAAATTTCATTTTCGAAAGCTTCCATGCAAAGTTATGGCACAATGCAGACAACGCGTTTTCAGCCTGAGATATGTCGATTCTGGAACGCCAAATATAAAAATGTTGATAACTTTCGAAAAACACTTCAGACAGTTTATATTTGATGTGCAACTACTAGAAAGACCCTTTCTGCTATAGTGGGAGGTGAACATTTCATGTTCTGAAGCTTCCCTGCAAAGTAATGGCACAATGCAGAAAACGCGTTTTCAGCTTGAGATAAGGTGGGTTCCGGAACGCCAAACGTAAAAATGTTGATAACTTTCGAAAAACACTTCAGACAGTTTATATTTGATGTGCAACTACTAGAAAGACCCATTCTGCTATAGTGGGAGTTGAAAATTTCATGTTCTGAAGCTTCCCTGCAAAGTTATGGCACATTGCAGAAAACGCGTTTTCAGCCAGAAATAAGGTCGATTCTGGAACGCCAAACACAAAAATGTTGAAAACTTTCAAAAAACACTTCAGACAGTTTAGATTTGAAGTGCAAGTACGAGAAAGACCCTTTCTGCTATAATGGGAATTGAAAATTTCATGTTCTGAAGCTTTCCTCCAAAGTTATGGCACAATGCAGAAAACGCGCTCACAGCCTGAGATAAGGTGGGTTCCGGAACGCCAAACATAAAAATGTTGATAACTTTGGAAAAACACTTCAGACAGCTAAGATTTGATGTGTAACTACTAGAAAGACCCTTTCTGCTGTAGTGGGAGGTGAAAACTTCATGTTCTGAAACTTCCCTGCAAAGCTATGGCACAATTCCGAAAACGCGTTTTCAGCCAGAGATAAGGTCGATTCCGGAAGGCCAAACATGAAAATGCTGCTAACTTTGGAAAAACACTTCAGACAGCTTAGATTTGATGTGCAACTACAAGACAGACCCTTTCTGCAATAGTGGGAGGTTAAAATTTCATATTCTGAAGTTTCCTGCAAAGTTATGGCACAATGCGGAAAACACGTTTTCAGCCTGAGTTAAAGTCGATTCCGGAACGCCAAACATAAAAATGTTGATAACTTTGGAAAAACACTTCAGACAGCTTAGATTTCTCGTGAAACTACTAGAAAGACCCTTTCTGCTATAGTGGGAGGTAAAAATTTCATGTTCTGAAGCTTCCCTGCAAAGTAATGGCACAACGCAGAAAACGCGTTTTCAGCCTGAGATAAGGTGGGTTCCGGAACGCCAAACATAAAAATTGTGATAACTTTGGAAAAACACTTCAGACAGCTTATATTTGATGTGCAACTACTAGAAAGACAATTTCTGCTATAGTGGTAGGTGAAACTTTCATGTTCTGAAGCTTTCCTTCAAAGTTATTGCACAATGCAGAAAACGCGTTTTCAGCCTGAAATAAGGTGGGTTCCGGAACGCCAAACATAAAAATGTTGATAACTTTGGAAAAACACTTCAGACAGCTTATATTTGATGTGCAACTACTAGAAAGACAATTTCTGCTATAGTGGTAGGTGAAACTTTCATGTTCTGAAGCTTTCCATCAAAGTTAAGGAACAATGCAGAAAACGCGTTTTCTGTCTGAGATAAGGTGGGTTCCGGAACGCCAAACATAAAATGTTGATAACTTTGGAAAAACACTTCAGACAGCTTAGATTTGATGTGCAACTACTAGAAAGACCCTTTCTGCTACAGTGGGGGGTGAAAATTTCATGTTCTGAAGCTTCACTGCAAAGTTATGGCACAATGCAGAAAACGCGTTTTCAGCCCGAGATAAGGTCGTTTCCGGAAAGCCAAACATAAAAATGTTGATAGCTTTCGAAAAACACTTCAGACAACTTAGATTTGATGTGCAACTACAAGAAAGACCCTTTCTGCTATAGTGGGAGGTGAAAATTTCATGATCTGAAGCTTCCCTGCAAAGTAATGGCACAACGCAGAAAACGCGTTTTCAGCCTGAGACAAGGTGGGTTCCGGAACGCCAAACATGAAAATGTTGATAACTTTGGAAAAACACTTCAGACAGCTTATATTTGATGTGCAACTACTAGAAAGACAATTTCTGCTATAGTGGTAGGTGAAACTTTCATGTTCTGAAGCTTTCCTTCAAAGTTATTGCAAAATGCAGAAAACGCGTTTTCAGCCCGAGATAAGGTCGTTTCCGGAAAGCCAAACGTAAAAATGTTGATAGCTTTCGAAAAACACTTCAGACAACTTAGATTTGATGTGCAACTACAAGAAAGACCCTTTCTGCTATAGTGGGAGGTGAAAATTTCATGATCTGAAGCTTCCCTGCAAAGTTATGGCACAATGCAGAAAACGCGTTTTCAGCCTGAGATAAGGTCGATTCCGGAACTCCAAACATAAAAATGTTGATAACTTTGGAAAAACACTTCAGACAGCTTAGATTTGATGTGCGACTACTAGAAAGACCCTTTCTGCTATAGTGGGAGGTGAAAATTTCATGATCTGAAGCTTCCCTGCAAAGTTATGGCACAATGCAGAAAACGCGTTTTCAGCCTGAGATAAGGACGATTCCGGAACTCCAAACATAAAAATGTTGATAGCTTTCGAAAAACACTTCAGACAACTTAGATTTGATGTGCAACTACAAGAAAGACCCTGTCTGTTATAGTGGGCGTTGAAAATTTCATGTTCTGAAACGTTATGCAATGTTAAAGAACAATGAAGAAAACGCGTTTTCAGCCTGAGATAAGGTGGGTTCCGGAACGCCAAACATAAAAAAGTTGATAACTTTGGAAAAACATTTCAGACAGCTTAGATTTAATCTGCAACTACTAGAAAGACCCTTTCTGCTATAGTGGGAGGTGAAAATTTCATGTTCTAAAGCTTTATGCAAAGTTATGGCACAATGCGTAAAACGCGTTTTCAGCCTGAGATAAGGTGGGTTCCCGAAGACCAAAAATAAAAATGTTGAAAATTTTGGAAAAACACTTCAGACAGCTTAGATTTGATGTGCAACGACTAGAAAGACCCTTTCTGCTACAGTGGGAGGTGAAAATTTCGTGTTCTGAAGATTCCCTGCAAAGTTATGCCACAATTCAGGAAACGCGTTTTCAGCCTGAGATAAGGTCGATTCCGGAACGCCAAACACAAAAATATTGATAACTTTGGAAAAACACTTCAGACAGCTTAGATTTGATGTGCAACTACTAGAAAGACCCTTTCTGCTATAGTGGGAGGTGAAAATTTCATGTTCTGATGCTTTCCTGCAAAGTTATGGCACAATGCGTAAAACGCGTTTTCAGCCTGAGATAAGGTTGATTCCGGAACGCCAAACATAAAAATGTTGATAACTTTGGAAAAACACTTCAGACAGCTTAGATTTGACGTGCAACTACTAGAAAGACCCTTTCTGCTTCAGTGGGAGGTGAAAATTTCATGTTCTGAAGCTTCCATGCAAAGTAATGGCACAACGCAGAAAACGCGTTTTCAGCCTGAGATAAGGTGGGTTCCGGAACGCCAAACATAAAAATGTTGATAACTTTGGAAAAACACTTCAGACAGCTTATATTTGATGTGCAACTACTAGAAAGACAATTTCTGCTATAGTGGTAGGTGAAACTTTCATGTTCTGAAGCTTTCCTTCAAAGTTATTGCACAATGCAGAAAACGCGTTTTCAGCCTGAGATAAGGTGGGTTCCGGAACGCCAAACATAAAAATGTTGATAACTTCGGAAAAACACTTCAGACAGCTTATATTTGATGTGCAACTACTAGAAAGACAATTTCTGCTATAGTGGTAGGTGAAACTTTCATGTTCTGAAGCTTTCCATCAAAGTTAAGGAACAATGCAGAAAACGCGTTTTCTGTCTGAGATAAGGTGGGTTCCGGAACGCCAAACATAAAATGTTGATAACTTTGGAAAAACACTTCAGACAGCTTAGATTTGATGTGCAACTACTAGAAAGACCCTTTCTGCTACAGTGGGAGGTGAAAATTTCATGTTCTGAAGCTTCACTGCAAAGTTATGGCACAATGCAGAAAACGCGTTTTCAGCCCGAGATAAGGTCGTTTCCGGAAAGCCAAACATAAAAATGTTGATAGCTTTCGAAAAACACTTCAGACAACTTAGATTTGATGTGCAACTACAAGAAAGACCCTTTCTGCTATAGTGGGAGGTGAAAATTTCATGATCTGAAGCTTCCCTGCAAAGTTATGGCACAATGCAGAAAACGCGTTTTCAGCCTGAGAGAAGGTCGATTCCGGAACTCCAAACATAAAAATGTTGATAACTTTGGAAAAACACTTCAGACAGCTTAGATTTGATGTGCGACTACTAGAAAGACCCTTTCTGCTATAGTGGGAGGTGAAAATTTCATGTTCTAAAGCTTTATGCAAAGTTATGGCACAATGCGTAAAACGCGTTTTCAGCCTGAGATAAGGTCGATTCCGGAACGCCAAACACAAAAAAGTTGATAACTTTGGAAAAACATTTCAGACAGCTTAGATTTAATCTGCAACTACTAGAAAGACCCTTTCTGCTATAGTGGGAGGTGAAAATTTCATGTTCTAAAGCTATATGCAAAGTTATGGCACAATGCGTAAAACGCGTTTTCAGCCTGAGATAAGGTCGATTCCGGAACGCCAAACACAAAAATAATGATAACTTTGGAAAAACACTTCAGACAGCTTAGATTTGATGTGCAACTACTAGAAAGACCCTTTCTGCTATAGTGGGAGGTGAAAATTTCATGTTCTGATGCTTTCCTGCAAAGTTATGGCACAATGCGTAAAACGCGTTTTCAGCCTGAGATAAGGTTGATTCCGGAACGCCAAACATAAAAATGTTGATAACTTTGGAAAAACACTTCAGACAACTTAGATTTGATGTGCAACTACAAGAAAGACCCTTTCTGCTATAGTGGGAGGTGAAAATTTCATGATCTGAAGCTTCCCTGCAAAGTAATGGCACAACGCAGAAAACGCGTTTTCAGCCTGAGACAAGGTGGGTTCCGGAACGCCAAACATGAAAATGTTGATAACTTTGGAAAAACACTTCAGACAGCTTATATTTGATGTGCAACTACTAGAAAGACAATTTCTGCTATAGTGGTAGGTGAAACTTTCATGTTCTGAAGCTTTCCTTCAAAGTTATTGCAAAATGCAGAAAACGCGTTTTCAGCCCGAGATAAGGTCGTTTCCGGAAAGCCAAACATAAAAATGTTGATAGCTTTCGAAAAAAACACTTCAGACAACTTAGATTTGATGTGCAACTACAAGAAAGACCCTTTCTGCTATAGTGGGAGGTGAAAATTTCATGATCTGAAGCTTCCCTGCAAAGTTATGGCACAATGCAGAAAACGCGTTTTCAGCCTGAGATAAGGTCGATTCCGGAACTCCAAACATAAAAATGTTGATAACTGTGGAAAAACACTTCAGACAGCTTAGATTTGATGTGCGACTACTAGAAAGACCCTTTCTGCTATAGTGGGAGGTGAAAATTTCATGATCTGAAGCTTCCCTGCAAAGTTATGGCACAATGCAGAAAACGCGTTTTCAGCCTGAGATAAGGACGATTCCGGAACTCCAAACATAAAAATGTTGATAGCTTTCGAAAAACACTTCAGACAACTTAGATTTGATGTGCAACTACAAGAAAGACCCTGTCTGTTATAGTGGGCGTTGAAAATTTCATGTTCTGAAACTTTATGCAATGTTAAAGAACAATGAAGAAAACGCGTTTTCAGCCTGAGATAAGGTGGGTTCCGGAACGCCAAACATAAAAAAGTTGATAACTTTGGAAAAACATTTCAGACAGCTTAGATTTAATCTGCAACTACTAGAAAGACCCTTTCTGCTATAGTGGGAGGTGAAAATTTCATGTTCTAAAGCTTTATGCAAAGTTATGGCACAATGCGTAAAACGCGTTTTCAGCCTGAGATAAGGTGGGTTCCCGAAGACCAAAAATAAAAATGTTGAAAATTTTGGAAAAACACTTCAGACAGCTTAGATTTGATGTGCAACGACTAGAAAGACCCTTTCTGCTACAGTGGGAGGTGAAAATTTCGTGTTCTGAAGATTCCCTGCAAAGTTATGCCACAATTCAGGAAACGCGTTTTCAGCCTGAGATAAGGTCGATTCCGGAACGCCAAACACAAAAATATTGATAACTTTGGAAAAACACTTCAGACAGCTTAGATTTGATGTGCAACTACTAGAAAGACCCTTTCTGCTATAGTGGGAGGTGAAAATTTCATGTTCTGATGCTTTCCTGCAAAGTTATGGCACAATGCGTAAAACGCGTTTTCAGCCTGAGATAAGGTTGATTCCGGAACGCCAAACATAAAAATGTTGATAACTTTGGAAAAACACTTCAGACAGCTTAGATTTGACGTGCAACTACTAGAAAGACCCTTTCTGCTTCAGTGGGAGGTGAAAATTTCATGTTCTGAAGCTTCCATGCAAAGTAATGGCACAACGCAGAAAACGCGTTTTCAGCCTGAGATAAGGTGGGTTCCGGAACGCCAAACATAAAAATGTTGATAACTTTGGAAAAACACTTCAGACAGCTTATATTTGATGTGCAACTACTAGAAAGACAATTTCTGCTATAGTGGTAGGTGAAACTTTCATGTTCTGAAGCTTTCCTTCAAAGTTATTGCACAATGCAGAAAACGCGTTTTCAGCCTGAGATAAGGTGGGTTCCGGAACGCCAAACATAAAAATGTTGATAACTTTGGAAAAACACTTCAGACAGCTTATATTTGATGTGCAACTACTAGAAAGACAATTTCTGCTATAGTGGTAGGTGAAACTTTCATGTTCTGAAGCTTTCCATCAAAGTTAAGGAACAATGCAGAAAACGCGTTTTCTGTCTGAGATAAGGTGGGTTCCGGAACGCCAAACATAAAATGTTGATAACTTTGGAAAAACACTTCAGACAGCTTAGATTTGATGTGCAACTACTAGAAAGACCCTTTCTGCTACAGTGGGAGGTGAAAATTTCATGTTCTGAAGCTTCACTGCAAAGTTATGGCACAATGCAGAAAACGCGTTTTCAGCCCGAGATAAGGTCGTTTCCGGAAAGCCAAACATAAAAATGTTGATAGCTTTCGAAAAACACTTCAGACAACTTAGATTTGATGTGCAACTACAAGAAAGACCCTTTCTGCTATAGTGGGAGGTGAAAATTTCATGATCTGAAGCTTCCCTGCAAAGTTATGGCACAATGCAGAAAACGCGTTTTCAGCCTGAGATAAGGTCGATTCCGGAACTCCAAACATAAAAATGTTGATAACTTTGGAAAAACACTTCAGACAGCTTAGATTTGATGTGCGACTACTAGAAAGACCCTTTCTGCTATAGTGGGAGGTGAAAATTTCATGTTCTAAAGCTTTATGCAAAGTTATGGCACAATGCGTAAAAGGCGTTTTCAGCCTGAGATAAGGTCGATTCCGGAACGCCAAACACAAAAAAGTTGATAACTTTGGAAAAACATTTCAGACAGCTTAGATTTAATCTGCAACTACTAGAAAGACCCTTTCTGCTATAGTGGGAGGTGAAAATTTCATGTTCTAAAGCTATATGCAAAGTTATGGCACAATGCGTAAAACGCGTTTTCAGCCTGAGATAAGGTCGATTCCGGAACGCCAAACACAAAAATAATGATAACTTTGGAAAAACACTTCAGACAGCTTAGATTTGATGTGCAACTACTAGAAAGACCCTTTCTGCTATAGTGGGAGGTGAAAATTTCATGTTCTGATGCTTTCCTGCAAAGTTATGGCACAATGCGTAAAACGCGTTTTCAGCCTGAGATAAGGTTGATTCCGGAACGCCAAACATAAAAATGTTGATAACTTTGGAAAAACACTTCAGACAGCTTAGATTTGATGTGCAACTACTAGAAAGACCCTTTCTGCTTCAGTGGGAGGTGAAAATTTCATGTTCTGAAGCTTCCCTGCAAAGTAATGGCACAACGCAGAAAACGCGTTTTCAGCCTGAGATAAGGTGGGTTCCGGAACGCCAAACATAAAAATGTTGATAACTTTGGAAAAACACTTCAGACAGCTTATATTTGATGTGCAACTACTAGAAAGACCCTTTCTGCTACAGTGGGAGGTGAAAATTTCATGTTCTGAAGCTTCACTGCAAAGTTATGGCACAATGCAGAAAACGCGTTTTCAGCCCGAGATAAGGTCGTTTCCGGAAAGCCAAACATAAAAATGTTGATAGCTTTCGAAAAACACTTCAGACAACTTAGATTTGATGTGCAACAACAAGAAAGACCCTTTCTGCTATAGTGGGAGGTGAAAATTTCATGATCTGAAGCTTCCCTGCAAAGTTATGGCACAATGCAGAAAACGCGTTTTCAGCCTGAGATAAGGTCGATTCCGGAACTCCAAACATAAAAATGTTGATAACTTTGGAAAAACACTTCAGACAGCTTAGATTTGATGTGCGACTACTAGAAAGACCCTTTCTGCTATAGTGGGAGGTGAAAATTTCATGATCCGAAGCCTCCCTGCAAAGTTATGGCACAATGCAGAAAACGCGTTTTCAGCCTGTGATAAGATCGATTCCGGAACTCCAAACATAAAAATGTTCATAGCTTTCGAAAAACACTTCAGACAACTTAGATTTGATGTGCAACTACAAGAAAGACCCTGTCTGTTATAGTGGGAGTTGAAAATTTCATGTTCTGAAGCTTTATGCAATGTTAAAGAACAATGAAGAAAACGCGTTTTCAGCCTGAGATAAGGTGGGTTCCGGAACGCCAAACATAAAAAAGTTGATAACTTTGGAAAAACATTTCAGACAGCTTAGATTTAATCTGCAACTACTAGAAAGACCCTTTCTGCTATAGTGGGAGGTGAAAATTTCATGTTCTAAAGCTTTATGCAAAGTTATGGCACAATGCGTAAAATGCGTTTTCAGCCTGAGATAAGGTGGGTTCCCGAAGGCCAAAAATAAAAATGTTGAAAATTTTGGAAAAACACTTCAGACAGCTTAGATTTGATGTGCAACGACTAGAAAGACCCTTTCTGCTACAGTGGGAAGTGAAAATTTCGTGTTCTGAAGATTCCCTGCAAAGTTATGCCACAATTCAGGAAACGCGTTTTCAGCCTGAGATAAGGTCGATTCAGGAACGCCAAACACAAAAATATTGATAACTTTGGAAAAACACTTCAGACAGCTTAGATTTGATGTGCAACTACTAGAAAGACCCTTTCTGCTACAGTGGGAGGTGAAAATTTCATGTTCTGAAGCTTCACTGCAAAGTTATGGCACAATGCAGAAAACGCGTTTTCAGCCCGAGATAAGGTCGTTTCCGGAAAGCCAAACATAAAAATGTTGATAGCTTTCGAAAAACACTTCAGACAACTTAGATTTGATGTGCAACAACAAGAAAGACCCTTTCTGCTATAGTGGGAGGTGAAAATTTCATGATCTGAAGCTTCCCTGCAAAGTTATGGCACAATGCAGAAAACGCGTTTTCAGCCTGAGATAAGGTCGATTCCGGAACTCCAAACATAAAAATGTTGATAACTTTGGAAAAACACTTCAGACAGCTTAGATTTGATGTGCGACTACTAGAAAGACCCTTTCTGCTATAGTGGGAGGTGAAAATTTCATGATCCGAAGCTTCCCTGCAAAGTTATGGCACAATGCAGAAAACGCGTTTTCAGCCTGTGATAAGGTCGATTCCGGAACTCCAAACATAAAAATGTTCATAGCTTTCGAAAAACACTTCAGACAACTTAGATTTGATGTGCAACTACAAGAAAGACCCTGTCTGTTATAGTGGGAGTTGAAAATTTCATGTTCTGAAGCTTTATGCAATGTTAAAGAACAATGAAGAAAACGCGTTTTCAGCCTGAGATAAGGTGGGTTCCGGAACGCCAAACATAAAAAAGTTGATAACTTTGGAAAAACATTTCAGACAGCTTAGATTTAATCTGCAACTACTAGAAAGACCCTTTCTGCTATAGTGGGAGGTGAAAATTTCATGTTCTAAAGCTTTATGCAAAGTTATGGCACAATGCGTAAAATGCGTTTTCAGCCTGAGATAAGGTGGGTTCCCGAAGGCCAAAAATAAAAATGTTGAAAATTTTGGAAAAACACTTCAGACAGCTTAGATTTGATGTGCAACGACTAGAAAGACCCTTTCTGCTACAGTGGGAAGTGAAAATTTCGTGTTCTGAAGATTCCCTGCAAAGTTATGCCACAATTCAGGAAACGCGTTTTCAGCCTGAGATAAGGTCGATTCAGGAACGCCAAACACAAAAATATTGATAACTTTGGAAAAACACTTCAAACAGCTTAGATTTGATGTGCAACTACGAGAAAGACCGTTTCTGCTATAGTGGGAGGTGAAATTTTCATGTTCTGAAGCTTCCCTGCAAAGTTATGGCACAATGCAGAAAACGCGTTTTCAGCCTGAGATAAGGTCGATTCCGGAATGCCAAACATAAAAATGTTGATAACTTTGACATAACACTTCAGAAAGCTTAGAATTGATGTGCAACTACGAGAAAGACCCTTTCTGATATAGTCGGAGGTAATAATTTCATGTTCTGAAGCTTCCCTGCAAAGTTATGGGACAATGCGAAAAATGCTTTTTCAGCCTGAGATAAGGTCATTTACGGAACGCCAAACATAAAAATGTTGATAACTTTGGAAAAACAATTCAGACAGCTTAGATTTGATGTGCAACTACGAGAAAGACCGTTTCTGCTATAGTGGGTGGTGAAATTTTCATGTTCTGAAGCTTCCCCGCAAAGTTATGGCAAAATGCGTGAAACGCGTTTTCAGCCTGAGATAAGGTCGATTCCGGAACGCCAAACATAAAAATGTTGATAACTTGGGAAAAACACTTCAGACAGCTTAGATTTGATGTGGAACTACTAGAAAGACCCTTTCTGCTATAGTGGGTGGTGAAATTTTCATGTTCTGAAGCTTCCCTGCAAAGTTATTGTAAAATGCGTAAAACGCGTTTTCAGCCTGAGATAAGGTGTGTTCCGGAACGCCAAACATAAAAATGTTGATAACTTAGGAAAAACACTTCAGACAGCTTAGATTTGATGTGCAACTGCTAGAAAGACCATTTCTGCTCTCATGGGAGGTGAAAATTTCATGTTCTAAAGCTTCCCTGCAAAGTAGTGGCACAATGCAAAAAACGCGTTTTCAGCTTGAGATAATGTGAGTTCCAGAACGCCAAACATAAAAATGTTGATAACTTTGGAAAAACACTTCAGACAGCTTAGATTTAATGTGCAACTACTAGAAAGAACCTTTCTGCTATAGTGGGCTGTGAAAATTTCATGTTCTGAAGCTTCCCTGCAAAGTTTTGGCACAATGCGTAAAACACGTTTTCAGCCTGAGATATGGTCGATTCCGGAACGGCAAACATAAAAATGTTGATAACTTTGGAAAAACACTTCAGACAGCTTAGATTTGATGTGCAACTACTAGAAAGAACGTTTCTGATATAGTGGGAGGTGAAAATTTCATGTTCTGAAGCTTCCCTGCAAAGTTATGGCACAATCCAGAAAACGCGTTTTCAGCCTGAGATAAGGTCAATTACGGAACGCCAAACATAAAAATGGTGATAACTTTGGAAAAACAATTCAGACAGCTTAAATTTGATGTGCAACTACTAGAAAGACCCTTTCTGATATAGTGGGAGGTGAAAATTTCATGTTCTGAAGCTTCCCTGCAAAGTTATGGCACAAAGCAGAAAACGCGTTTTCAGCCTGAGATAAGGTGGGTTCCGGAACCGCAAAAAAAAAAATGTTGATAACTTTGGAAAAACACTGCAGACAGCTTAGATTTGATGTGCAACTACTAGAAAGACCCTTACTGCTATAGTGGGAGGTGAAATTTTCATGTTCTGTAGCTTCCCTGCAAAGTTATGGCAAAATGCGTAAAACGCGTTTTAAGCCTGAGATAAGGTCGATTCCGGAACGCCAAACATAAAAATATTGATAACTTTGGAAAAACACTTCAGACAGCTTAGATTTAATGTGCAACTACTAGAAAGAACCTTTCTGCTATAGTGGGCTGTGAAAATTTCATGTTCTGAAGCTTCCCTGCAAAGTTTTGGCAAAATGCGTAAAACACGTTTTCAGCCTGAGATATGGTCGATTCCGGAACGGCAAACATAAAAATGTTGATAACTTTGGAAAAACACTTCAGACAGCTTAGATTTGATGTGCAACTACTAGAAAGACCCTTTCTGATATAGTGGGAGGTGAAAATTTCATGTTCTGAAGCTTCCCTGCAAAGTTATGGCACAAAGCAGAAAACGCGTTTTCAGCCTGAGATAAGGTGGGTTCCGGAACCGCAAAAAAAAAAATGTTGATAACTTTGGAAAAACACTGCAGACAGCTTAGATTTGATGTGCAACTACTAGAAAGACCCTTACTGCTATAGTGGGAGGTGAAATTTTCATGTTCTGTAGCTTCCCTGCAAAGTTATGGCAAAATGCGTAAAACGCGTTTTAAGCCTGAGATAAGGTCGATTCCGGAACGCCAAACATAAAAATGTTGATAACTTTGGAAAAACACTTCAGACAGCTTAGATTTGATGTGCAACTACGAGAAAGACCCTTTCTGAAATAGTGGGAGGGAATAATTTCATGTTCTGAAGCTTCCCTGCAAAGTTATGGGACAATGCGAAAAATGCGTTTTCAGCCTGAGATAAGGTCAATTACGGAACGCCAAATATAAAAATGGTGATAACTTTGGATAAACAATTCAGACAGCTTACATTTGATGTGCAACTACGAGAAAGACCGTTTCTGCTATAGTGGGTTGTGAAATTTTCATGTTCTTAAGCTTCCCCGCAAAGTTATGGCAAAATGAGTAAAACGCGTTTTCAGCCTGAGATAAGGTCGATTCCGGAACGCCAAACATAAAAATGTTGATAACTTAGGAAAAACACTTCAGACAGCTTAGATTTGATGTGGAACTACTAGAAAGACCCTTTCTGCTATAGTGGGAGGTGAAATTCTCATGTTCTCAAGGTTCCCTGCAAAGCTATGGCACAATGCGTAAAACACGATTTCAGCCTGAGATAAGGTCGATTCCGGAATGCCAAACCTAAAAATGTTGATAACTTTGACAAAACACTTCAGAGAGCTTAAATTTGATGTGCAACTACGATAAAGACCCTTTCTGATATAGTGGGAGGTAATAATTTCATGTTCTGAAGCTTCCCTGCAAAGTTATGGGACAATGCGAAAAATGCGTTTTCAGCCTGAGATAAGGTCAATTACGGAACGCCAAACTTAAAAATGGTGATAACTTTGGAAAAACAATTCAGACAGCTTAGATTTGATCTGCAACTACTAGAAAGTCTCTTTCTGCTATTGTGGGAGGTGAAAATTTCATGTTCTGAAGCTTTATGCAAAGTTATGGCACAATGCGTAAAACGCGTTTTCAGCCTGAGATAAGGTTGATTCCGGAAGGCCAAACATAAAAATGGTGATAACTTTGGAAAAACACTTCAGACAGCTTAGATTTGATGTGCAACGACTAGAGAGTCCCATTCTCTTATAGTGGGAGGTGAAAATTTCATCTTCTGAAGCTTCCCTGCAAAGTTATGGCATAATGCAGAAAACGAGTTTTCAGCCTGAGATAAGGCCGATTCTCGAACGCCAAACATAAAAATGGTGATAACTTTGGAAAAACAATTCAGACAGCTTAAGTTTGATGTGCAACTACTAGAAAGACCCTTTCTGCTATAGTGGGAGGTGCAAGTTTCATGTTCTGAAGCTTCCCTGCAAAGTTATTGCACAATGCAGAAAACGCGATTTCAAACTGAGATTAGGTCGATTCCGGAACGCCAAACATAAAAATGTTGATAACTTTGGAAAAACACTTAAGGCAGGTTAGATTTGATGTGCAACTACGAGAAAGACCCTTTCTGCTATAGTGGGGGGTGAAATTGTCATGTTCTGAAGCTTCCCTGCAAAGTTATGGCACAAAGTAGAAAATGCGTTTTCAGCCTGAGATAAGGTGGGTTCCGGAACGGCAAAAAAAAAAAAAATGTTGATAACTTTGGAAAAACACTGCAGACGGCTTAGATTTGATGTGCAACTACTAGAAAGACCCTTTCTGCCACAGCGGGTGGTGAAATTTTCATGTTCTGAAGGTTCCCTGCAAAGTTATGGCACAATGCGTAATACGCGATTTCAGCCTGAGATAAGGTCGATTCCGGAACGCCAAACATAAAAATGTTGATAACTTTGACAAAACAATTCAGAGAGCTTAGATTTGATGTGCAACTACGAGAAAGACCCTTTCTGATATAGTGGGAGGTGAAAATTTCATGTTCTGAAGCTTCCCTGCAAAGTTATGGCACAAAGCAGAAAACGCGTTTTCAGCCTGAGATAAGGTGGGTTCCGGAACCGCAAAAAAAAAAATGTTGATAACTTTGGAAAAACACTGCAGACAGCTTAGATTTGATGTGCAACTACTAGAAAGACCCTTACTGCTATAGTGGGAGGTGAAATTTTCATGTTCTGTAGCTTCCCTGCAAAGTTATGGCAAAATGCGTAAAACGCGTTTTAAGCCTGAGATAAGGTCGATTCCGGAACGCCAAACATAAAAATGTTGATAACTTTGGAAAAACACTTCAGACAGCTTAGATTTGATGTGCAACTACGAGAAAGACCCTTTCTGAAATAGTGGGAGGGAATAATTTCATGTTCTGAAGCTTCCCTGCAAAGTTATGGGACAATGCGAAAAATGCGTTTTCAGCCTGAGATAAGGTCAATTACGGAACGCCAAACATAAAAATGGTGATAACTTTGGATAAACAATTCAGACAGCTTACATTTGATGTGCAACTACGAGAAAGACCGTTTCTGCTGTAGTGGGTTGTGAAATTTTCATGTTCTTAAGCTTCCCCGCAAAGTTATGGCAAAATGAGTAAAACGCGTTTTCAGCCTGAGATAAGGTCGATTCCGGAACGCCAAACATAAAAATGTTGATAACTTAGGAAAAACACTTCAGACAGCTTAGATTTGATGTGGAACTACTAGAAAGACCCTTTCTGCTATAGTGGGAGGTGAAATTCTCATGTTCTCAAGGTTCCCTGCAAAGCTATGGCACAATGCGTAAAACACGATTTCAGCCTGAGATAAGGTCGATTCCGGAATGCCAAACCTAAAAATGTTGATAACTTTGACAAAACACTTCAGAGAGCTTAAATTTGATGTGCAACTACGATAAAGACCCTTTCTGATATAGTGGGAGGTAATAATTTCATGTTCTGAAGCTTCCCTGCAAAGTTATGGGACAATGCGAAAAATGCGTTTTCAGCCTGAGATAAGGTCAATTACGGAACGCCAAACTTAAAAATGGTGATAACTTTGGAAAAACAATTCAGACAGCTTAGATTTGATCTGCAACTACTAGAAAGTCTCTTTCTGCTATTGTGGGAGGTGAAAATTTCATGTTCTGAAGCTTTATGCAAAGTTATGGCACAATGCGTAAAACGCGTTTTCAGCCTGAGATAAGGTCGATTCCGGAAGGCCAAACATAAAAATGGTGATAACTTTGGAAAAACACTTCAGACAGCTTAGATTTGATGTGCAACGACTAGAGAGTCCCATTCTCTTATAGTGGGAGGTGAAAATTTCATGTTCTGAAGCTTCCCTGCAAAGTAATGGCATAATGCAGAAAACGAGTTTTCAGCCTGAGATAAGGCCGATTCTCGAACGCCAAACATAAAAATGGTGATAACTTTGGAAAAACAATTCAGACAGCTTAAGTTTGATGTGCAACTACTAGAAAGACCCTTTCTGCTATAGTGGGAGGTGCAAGTTTCATGTTCTGAAGCTTCCCTGCAAAGTTATTGCACAATGCAGAAAACGCGATTTCAAACTGAGATTAGGTCGATTCCGGAATGCCAAACATAAAAATGTTGATAACTTTGGAAATACACTTAAGGCAGGTTAGATTTGATGTGCAACTACGAGAAAAACCCTTTCTGCTATAGTGGGGGGTGAAATTGTCATGTTCTGAAGCTTCCCTGCAAAGTTATGGCACAAAGTAGAAAATGCGTTTTCAGCCTGAGATAAGGTGGGTTCCGGAACGGCAAAAAAAAAAAATGTTGATAACTTTGGAAAAACACTGCAGACGGCTTAGATTTGATGTGCAACTACTAGAAAGACCCCTTCTGCTTGAGTGGGAGGTGAAAATTTCATGATCCGAAGCTTCCCTGCAAAGTTATGGCACAATGCAGAAAACGCGTTTTCAGCCTGAGATAAGGTCGATTCCGGAACGCCAAACATAAAAATGTTGCAAACTTTAGAAAAACACTTCAGACAGCTTAGATTTGATTTGCAACTACAAGAAAGACCCTTTCTGCCACAGCGGGTGGTGAAATTTTCATGTTCTGAAGGTTCCCTGCAAAGTTATGGCACAATGCGTAATACGCGATTTCAGCCTGAGATAAGGTCGATTCCGGAACGCCAAACATAAAAATGTTGATAACTTTGACAAAACAATTCAGAGAGCTTAGATTTGATGTGCAACTACGAGAAAGACCCTTTCTGCAATAGTGGGAGGTAAAAATTTCATGTTCAGAAGCTTCCCTGCAAAGTTATGGGACAATGCGAAAAACGCGTTTTCAGCCTGAGATAAGGTCGATTCCGGAACGCCAAACATAAAAAAGTTGATAACTTTGGAAAAACACTACAGACAGCTTAGATTTGATGTGCAACTACGAGAAAGACCGTTTCTGCTATAGTGGGAGGTGAAATTTTCATGTTCTGAAGCTTCCCTGCAAAGTTATGGCACAATGCAGAAAACGCGTTTTCAGCCTGAGATAAGGTCAATTACGGAACGCCAAACATAAAAATGGTGATAACTTTGGAAAAACAATTCAGACAGCTTAAATTTGATGTACAACTACTTGAAAGACCCTTTCTGATATAGTGGGTGGTGAAAATTTCATGTTCTGAAGTTTGCCTGCAAAGTTATGGCACAAAGCAGAAAACGCGTTTTCAGCCTGAGATAAGGTGGGTTCCGGAACGGCAGAAAAAAAATGTTGATAACTTTGGAAAAACACTTCAGACAGCATAGATTTGATGTGCAACTACTAGAAAGACCCTTTCTGCTATAGTGGGAGGTGAAATTTTCATGTTCTGAAGCTTCCCTGCAAAGTTATGGCAAAATGCGTAAAACGCGTTTTAAGCCTGAGATAAGGTCGATTCCGGAATGCCAAACATAAAAATGTTGATAACTTTGACATAACACTTCAGAGAGCTTAGAATTGATGTGCAACTACGAGAAAGACCCTTTCTGATATAGTCGGAGGTAATAATTTCATGTTCTGAAGCTTCCCTGCAAAGTTATGGGACAATGCGAAAAATGCGTTTTCAGCCTGAGATAAGGTCATTTACGGAACGCCAAACATAAAAATGTTGATAACTTTGGAAAAACAATTCAGACAGCTTAGATTTGATGTGCAACTACGAGAAAGACCGTTTCTGCTATAGTGGGTGGTGAAATTTTCATGTTCTGAAGCTTCCCCGCAAAGTTATGGCAAAATGCCTGAAACGCGTTTTCAGCCTGAGATAAGGTCGATTCCGGAACGCCAAACATAAAAATGTTGATAACTTGGGAAAAACACTTCAGACAGCTTAGATTTGATGTGCAACTACTAGAAAGAACCTTTCTGCTATAGTGGGCTGTGAAAATTTCATGTTCTGAAGCTTCCCTGCAAAGTTTTGGCACAATGCGTAAAACACGTTTTCAGCCTGAGATATGGTCGATTCCGGAACGGCAAACATAAAAATGTTGATAACTTGGGAAAAACACTTCAGACAGCTTAGATTTGATGTGCAACTACTAGAAAGAACGTTTCTGATATAGTGGGAGGTAATAATTTCATGTTCTGAAGCTTCCCTGCAAAGTTATGGGACAATGCGAAAAATGCGTTTTCAGCCTGAGATAAGGTCAATTACGGAACGCCAAACTTAAAAATGGTGATAACTTTGGAAAAACAATTCAGACAGCTTAGATTTGATGTGCAACTACGAGAAATAACGTTTCTGCTATAATGG